>NW_015971582.1:0-600000 GCF_000835475.1 Cladophialophora bantiana CBS 173.52
ATCGAAGGATCAAAAAGCAACGTCGCTATGAACGCTTGGCTGCCACAAGCCAGTTATCCCTGTGGTAACTTTTCTGGCACCTCTAGCCTCAAATTTCGAGGGACTAAAGGATCGATAGGCCACACTTTCATGGTTTGTATTCACACTGAAAATCAAAATCAAGGGGACTTTTACCCTTTTGTTCTACTGGAGATTTCTGTTCTCCATGAGTCCCCCTTAGGACACCTGCGTTATGGTTTAACAGATGTGCCGCCCCAGCCAAACTCCCCATTTACTAAAAACCGTTTATTCTCTTTTTAACTAAAGCTAACCTATTCCCCCTTCTATAGTGTCTGGACGATAGGGTCTCGATCTCGGTATAACTAGAGGAAGCCCGGTGGAAAAGTGATTACCTAGTATTCCGGATCATTTATTCACTAGCGGAACATAATGAAAAATTTCCGCTATGAAGATTTCCTCGTGACGATCGATTAAGGAAGTAATTTTAGTTTATGAGTAATGGATTTAATTTAGAAGAGGTCACTAGTTAAGACTTAAATTAGTACCTTAACCCCGAGTATGTTGCTATGCCTCGATCTTATCACTGAGTTATGGTGAGGGTCGCGATGTAGTGATGAGTCTTTTCATGGCTTAGTACGTACTTAATTCATAAATTAATGAGAATTACTTCCGTATTAAATTATGAGTCCTCGAATAGATTGAAATTTCTTTCGTTTCGCTGTCCTTCATCCTAGCTACTGCCCTCTAGATTCCGGGGCCCTATTAAGGATCCCTACTAATCCTAACTAGGTTAGGGTTCTCAGTAACAATCCTAATATAGCATGAGCTAGTTGGGGAAGACACAAGGTATGAGCAGAGTTCTCTATTACTAAGAACTATATAGTTCAGTAGATAACATGAGTTAGCTACGAAGAGAGTGTAACTACCTAGGGTGATGAAGGTGTATATATAATGCTTACGCTCTATTGCGCTCTGTGCGCTCTATGCGCTCTGTGCCAATAGGGCCAGCAGAGCCAACAGGGCCAACAGGGTATATCACGTGACCCAGCCTTATTCCTCCGTGGATCTCTCTAAGTGTCCAATGAACGTGGTGAGTCGTGCTCGTACGGCTCGTAGTCGGGCTTCCTCAAGGCTGTGTCTAACACTATCCTCTCTCCGGTTAGACTCTTATTCTAAGAGTTCGTCTTAGCGATGACATAAAAGCGGGACGCTACCTAGCTTAAATTTATCTAAGTCTGAAGATATCTTCTCCTTTCTCTTCTTCTCGTCCACAGTTCACCGCTCCTAAGTCTCTTTCCCGTGTTCGCGATCGTCCTCTCGAACGCCTTCGTTAATCTCGCAACGTTTAGTCCACTGGTTACCGTGCTATGGCACCTTACTCTAATTGTAATCGCTCCCGCTCGATTTATGTAATGAAGTATAGGGTCTCCCGTTATTTAGAATATTTAAAGAAGAATATAAAGTGTGATGGTCAATATTCTGAGTCGGAGTATTAGAGCATCGAGCGGAAAAAGTCGGAGTTGCGGAATAAGGTGCGGGAGACTTAGGCTCGTATGGCTCAGCGTGCTCAGTGGTATACGGGGGAAATAGCTCGTCTAGCGTAACAGTAATCTCTGGAGTTGCTTTAGAAGTAGTTTCGTTTAAGCTAGGTAGAGCGCTAACTAGATAAGTTAACGTAGGCTCAGAGTAATATAACGGTCCGGGCTTATATAGTACTCGATCGTCTTAACGAGGAAGAAGGGTATACACCGGATGAACCTAAGCTGCCGATAGCTCGTAAGTTCGCCTTCGACGATGGATAGCTGAATGCTTTATTAGCGTTAGGAACCACTTAGGGTAATCCTTCCTTATTTTCCTTAGAAGTTCCTTCGAAAGGTTAGTTTCCGGTTCCTAGCTATTCTCGCACTCGTCGTATCCTAACTATTTAATTAGATATTGAGACTAGCCGCGCTTAACGCGTTTTCTAAGAACTTTCTCAACATTATATTCCTTAGATACTATCTCCTCATCTAGCGAAAGTATTTAAATGATTCTGGCGTTCCGCGGTGCTAGTTCAAGGAGTGCTTTATAAAATACGTTGTGAATTTTTATATTCTTTAGTAATTCCAGTCGATAGGTGATATTCCTAAGTTTATCTTTAATCTTAAATAGTCTAAGTTTCGTGTGGTCCAGTTTTACGCTTAGTCGCTTTATTTTAATGTTTTTTCGTAAAAGATAGACGGGGTCCCTCTTCTCTAGGAGCGGTCCCTCGATCCGTTTCTTATTTACGTAGTTTACTATTCTTTCTATAAGAAATTTTAGGTTCGATTTAAGTTGTTTATGTAATTCCTTTATAGTTAGGGCCATATTTCTAACTCTTAGATTCGGGCTTTCGTCTATAACTTCTTCGAGTCGTGGATGAAAACCGTAATTAGTAAAGAATAGGCTCATTTCTATTGCTGACTTATGGTTATTAAAGTAGAATTAAGCGACTAGTAGTAGCCTTACTCAGTTCGTTTAGCTATAGTCTACGTACATCCTTAGATACTATTTTAGTGTCTAGTTTATTCTTTCTATTTAACCGTCTATTTAAGAGTAGAACGATGTGAATAGTTTATACTTCGTTATTAGTAACTCCATTAATACCTTCTAAAATTTAGATATAAAGAATTTATCTCTATCTATGATGATCTCTTTAGGCGTCTCATAATTAGTAAAGACTATTTATAGGAATTCGTATACGAATTCTTCTACTATTAATTTTTCAAGGTATGGTCTAAAGTATAAGAACTTCGTTAGTCTATCGTATATCATTAGTATACTATCGTAGATCACTCTCGTGAGGGGTTCTCGTGACTTAGGTAGTTTCGTAATGAAATCGAATGTAATAGATATTTAGGCTCCATCGGGAACTTATAATGGTTTTAGTAGTCCGTAGAGCCTATGTCTTACGTGCTTCGTCTACGCGTATACTTCGCACTAGTTAATAAATTTCTAGATCTTCTATCTTATATATTTCCAGGGGTCATAGTGTCGGGTAATAAGTTCGATCATCTTATTAGCTTCTAGGTGTTCCATTAGCGGGTCGTTATAATAGTGCTTCATAATCTCTAGGCGTATAACTTCGTTATACACTCTATCTACGAAGTGATATTCTATCATATTGATTTTTAGGTCGAATCGGTAGTCGTCTTCTTCTAAGATTACTTCTGCTACTGTAAGCGCTAGTTATGTATATATAAGATATTTCCCTTCTTATCGTAGTGAACTGGGGCGAGGCTACTAGCCATGGGCATCAACTCGTACGGCGGTGAGTATGGTCTCTTCTTAACGCGCACGCTCAACTAGAGGAAGTCCTCTCTGTTGATAACTTAGTTGCTTATATATTGTATGAAAGATAGTCCCCCAGAACTATATAAGAAGAACCATAATCTAGGGTCGGCGCCCCAGCTAATCATAACGCTATCCACCACTTCCAACTTCTTCCATTACATCCCTCCCATTGTCGCTCGCTTCCTTAACGGCCTCGCTCAAGATTTAACTGTAATCTTCGCCTGTCCTTCTCGGAAACATCAATTCTTCTTCATATCCTTCAAACGCTCTACGAAGTTATCCAATTATCTCCCATCTAACCCCTTCGGACTCGAGCCCTTCAACGCCCCTGAATCTCCACTGCGCTTCGGTTCACGCATAATCATCTTATAGATCTCTAGGGCGATAGTGAAACGATCCTCGATATCGACTTAAGTATTAGACAAGGCCATTTATAAGCGAGCCGTCTCGTAAGTTTCCGCATTAATGATCGCCAGAGAATTCTTAATCACCCAGAGCCCACAACTACTGGTGTCCTGCTAAAGATTAGATTCAAGGCGTATTTCCCGGGGTGAAATACTGAAAACGCTATTCTTTAACCATCGAACGAAGAAATCGAGTACCATCTTAGTCGTATCTAATCTGCCTTATGTCGAATTAATGACCGAGTACGACTACGTTGTCCCATCGGCTATGAAGATCAGCCAATGGTGCCCTTTATCTATTAAGTCGTCGTTAAAGATAATGAGTCGTCTTATACCATCGTCGACGTTTCCCCAGGCTTTAAATTCCACCGGTGCGTTTGCGTTCCTACATTGGTTGATCTAGAAAAGGAACGCGGCGCCTAAGATGATAGTACATCTCACATGTGATTCTTTCCGGCTTACTACAATTCCCGCATCGATGAAAGACTAATTAACCCATCCGTCATGTCCAGGACCTAGTAGGACGCTCCGAAGAGCACTACTCGAGACATCGATAGCCTTATAGTCGGGATGACCAGATAGAACCCAGTAATTTACCGTTCCGAACCTTTCTTCCCACTACTTTATCAATTATTCGAGGTTCTTCATAGGATCTTCATGAGGCGCAGCGATTCTTTCCAATCCTTCTAGGTGCAAGGCGATTCCTTTCTCGGCTATGTATAGGTAGGCGGATGCATATCGTCCAGGCATATACCTAGTAAGTAAGCTCAATGCGTCAATCATCTTTTCAGCTCCGAATTCGTGGTATCGTTGTATATCTTCACGGCTAACCAAGAGTACATCCCTTCCGTAGTTCGTCTATCTTACATACTTCTAAATCATTAACCACGCGAATACGATAGAGCTCCTAGAATTCGGAATCGAATTCGGTAAGTTATCGGGCGTATCTCTTCCGAGGGAGTGTAGTGGTGGGACGGCTCCGGAAGAACTAGTAACACGCATTTCCCAGTTTACAAGTTACTATCCGATCTCGATTCCGTAGAAGAGTTCTAAAATTCTCGGCTTCTTTACACTTAGGTTATAGCCGGGACTTAGAGCTACGAAGCCTAGACCCGGGGTCACCGTCTATAGTCGCGGTCTCTTTACAACGCCTAAGATATTAATCGAATTATTTCTCATTTAATTTACCCATTCGCGACTCCCAAGAATAGGGCGTTCTTCTCCCGGTTTCGTGAGCTATATTAAACTTCCCCGTCCTGTACCCGTTGAACTAGACCGTATCGGAAGGGCGCTTTACCATAGTCGCATAGAAATTAGGGTAATGAGAGTAGGCGCAGCAGGGGCCGCAGGAATAGAAGTCCGACCGCCTCGGGTAGTCCGCGTATTCGGACGTCTTACGGGAGTGTTAGAAGAACCGGTAAGGCCGGCGAAATTCGTAGTTCGAGGTGTAGGGAGATTACCAATGTCAGAACGAGTGACGGGTCGGTGAACTCCCGAGCCTAAAACGTTCCTAGTGATTAAACCTTACGTGGCAAGTGGTGCCACTAGCCTAGGTTTTCCTTCGGATGCAATTAGATTATCACAGTTTACAGGAAGAACGCCTACCCAGTACAGCCCAGCCGCTTCTGTGAATCCGTACCGACCAAGTACCTCTGACCACTCGGGACGGTTGCGCTCAGCGATTCGCCCATTATCGTTAGGTATTTTGCCGTCGAGGACGATCTGAATGTCCCCCGTAACCAGATGCGGCGAAGTATTATAGTGTCGATTCTGTCGAATTCGGGCTAGACGGACTATCATTTTATACGAGACGACTTACAGTAGCCGAAGAGGGATTACGTTATACCAGAGTAGGTGTTTCCGAGCGAATTAATACTGGTCCAAGAGTGTAGTCATATTCCCTCCATATAGAATGATCAATTCATTAAAGAATTCTACTAACGTCTAAGTAGGAAGCTTCACGAATTCTCCGCGCGAGATAGGAACGCCTCTCTCTCTATACTTATAATTAAAGAGACTCATATCATTTATTCGGCCGTATTCAGAGAGTAGCTTATTACGTATCTCTACGCGACGATTTCGTCTATTGTTAAACTCTTTCTTTCCAGCGCACAGACCAGAGCATTTTTAAAACTCTGCACGGGCATTTAGAAGATCTTTAGTGAGGTCGTAGACTCGTTAGGCCATAAAGTCGCGGATCTCGCCCATTTACCGATATTTTAATTTAAGAGAGCCATAGAAGTCTTTAACTCGATTCGCGTTGTCCTAATCTACAGTAGCTATAGCTTCTTCGAGCGCAACTTCTCTAATATAGTCTAAGTGTTTAATAGTGAGAATAGGCTAGTTTTCGACGGTTCCGGCATTAGGTGCTTAATATCTAGTACCTCTATCAACAGCGGCCATAGAAGTAGAATTTAGATGAATCATTAGAAGTCTCGGTAAAAGTGGCCTAGAATTTCCGGATATCTTAATGGCGTAGTGAATTATTAAGCTAGGAACCCGAGGAGAAAGAAAGAAAAGAAAAAGGTGATTCGGTCCGAACTATCGTCGTCGAAATACTAAACTTAATAATGAAGTTATATAAAGGTTTCTAGGCTTACGCTTTCAGAATCTCACTTAGAAAGGTAATTTTAAGAGTAAAGAACGAGTCGAGAGAGTCTAGAATAATTCGAAATGGTATAATCAACGAAGAATTAAGTCGTAGGATCGCAATCGAAAGAAAGATTAATAGAAAGGTAAGAATTAGATACTTATATTTACCTCCAGTAGAAGCACATATATCCCGGCGTCTCTATAGTAAAACCCCGACATTTTACGTTTTAGATTATCTCTCCGGACTAATCCCGTGCTAGACTCGACCTTCTAGTGATAGCATCGTCACTAGTAGTGTCACTAATATATACCTTCCCCGCCATCTTTAGTCTATACGGCTACCTAATTCATCTTATCTATAACTAATCTTTTAGTCATCTATGAAGACCTTACGATATCCTTACTCAGTGAGCGAGGATTCTTAAAGCTCTCGTTCCCTAGCGTCATTACTTTCCGGTGGGAGTATGCTTCGGGCCATAATATTCGCTTTGTCTTTCAACGTTTTGGGCGGGGACGGCTACCCCGACAGCCGTGAAATTTTAGCTAATTAGCGTACTTTATTTTTCCCTATATAGTATTTAGGTAAATTTAGCTAATTAGAGTACGCGCTCACTTCCTTACGTTCGTAATATTTTCTTTACGGCCCAACGATTTACGATACTTCATTCCCTCCCTTCTTCTTTTTATTAGCGAGGTTCCGGAGCTAATAGGGTCGTAGATTTAGACGCATCGTAGTTCGGTCCGAGCGTAAGGCTATACCCACCGTCGTTCTCTTTCGTATAAACTTCCCGTAAGCCTTTAAATTTAGAGCGTTACCTCCCCTACCGCTTCGCAATAGTAGAGCGAAAGGGGTGGTAACGAACCCTACGCAGTTCATTCCTTAAAAGATTCTCCTAGAATATTTAAACCATTGTACTCTCTCCGTATTTAGTCGGTCATGAGGGGAATTTCGACTACCATTGTTAAGGGTGGCGGCCTCGTCGCCCTATTTCGAAGTCTACGGCTACGGCGTAAGTAGATTTCTCCCCGCTCCGAGGAAGAGGACTCTACGTCTATAGAATCTTTCGTCTCCGCTAAGTACGACGGATCCGGAGTCATTATTCGTTGTTACTCTTCGTCGTCGACGAAGTCTCCTAGTGATGAAGGTACATCGGCTAGGAAGTTCGCTAATCTCGAATAGAACCTCTTTAGACGACTAGTAGTATACGTACTACTTAGCCGGGCCCCATCGAGCTCCGCCAATGTATACGTACCCTTCTCTTAATCCGCTTCCATAATTTTAAACGGCCTAAACCATCGAAAGGCTAATTTCTTTTCTACAGATATATTCATTAATTCTACGGTGTTATAACTAAGAACCAGTATACTCACTTTAAATGGTTCGGAATGTAAACTATGCCGCTTATCGAAATATTTCTTTCCGAGCCTTCGCATTCTATTTAGATAAGCTACTGCCTCTTCTAGGTCTTTACTTCGTCTTTCGAGGGCCCGGGCCCTCATAGTAATTAAGTCTATAGTGTCGATAACCTCATCCTAATTCATGATATTCTAGATCGTAATCTTAAGCTCGATCGATAGAATCGGTCTATCTAAGAATTTAATCTCGTATAGTGTCATTCCGATGTCGGCTTTAATAGTTATCCGGTCTACCTAAAGAATAGCATAAAGATGGTACATCTATGTACCTCCCCCATCCGTTTAGCATATTTTTAAAAGAGTATTCGTAACACCTCTATATCCTACCTCCACTTGTCCATTTATCTAAGGATGATAGGCCGAAGTAATTACGCGTTTAATTCTATATTTTTCGGCGAGTTCTTTCACCCATCCCTTATTCTTAGGTCCGCCGTTATACACTAATCTTCTAAATAAGCTATAACGATAGATGACCTCTTCGTATAGAAACTTCGCCACTATTGCACTATTAGTAGATATAATGCCTCTAGATTCAACCTAGCCGCTCATATTGCTTCGCGCTTCCATAAGATATCTTTTCCCTTAAGACATCGGCATTAGGGTATAATCGACACTAATCTACTCCCAGCGCATATCGACTAATATTGGGAACATCTCGTTATACAATCTCCTACTTTCGCGGAACTAATATTCCGGGCAGGTCTTAACGAATTTCTTAACGTCCCGATACTGACCTTCCCAGAAATAACGATCGGCTACTCGCTAATGTGTGGCTTCACGTCCAAAGTATTTAGTATCATTATACATTACTTCGAGAATTCTCTTCTTCTCGACATTATTATCAATCACCCGTCTACTTAGTCTATTCGCTATTAGTTTTCTAAATAGATGGCCCCCGCGGACGAAGAAGTTCATTAAATTCTTTTATAACTATCGGAAATTCTTATTGCTCATTCCGTAAGGACGCTATTAATCTTAAAGATACTTCGTAAGCTACTTCGAACCTTTCGAGTATTCGTCTTCGAAGAGCTAGACTACGCGCGGTGCTGCTGGGCTCGCGGATCGATTCCTCGCGCGTACTACTACCGATCGCACTATTACGAAATCTCGGTGAGTAGCGTTCCATTTAATCGGACGAATATTTCCGCGAACGATTAGCATTCTAGCCTCGATTTAATCGTTAATCTCTTCTTTCCTCTTCGCCTCTTTAAGATCTTCCTCGGTCGGAGGACGGCGAGATAGGGTATTCGCAACTATATTTTTCTTACTAGGTATATATTGTACATTAAAGTCGAATTTACGAATCTAGGCCAACCATTAATTAACCACTACTTCTAGTAAATCTATCGATTATCGATTAAGTTAAGCAGCGAGAGTCATTACGTTAGTTTCCACGATAAAGCGTACGGTATACAACCATCTTTTAAACTTCTTAAGGGCTTTCAGTAATCCCCGAGCTTCTTTCTTAAGGGCATCGTATTCTAGCTCGGCTTTTACCCACACTTCGCTCTCGTACCTTATAGCTCGGCGTATTCCGATGATCGGGTTAACTTACATAATCACGTCTTCCCATCCTCGGTCGCTCGCGTCAACTACAAGGATAATCTATCCGCCATCCTCACTATAATCTAAGCTAACTAGAGTAGGAGGCGACGATAAGATAAGTTTTAAGGCGCTCATACTTTCATCGTGAACTCTTTCCTAGATCCAAACTACATTCTTCCGGAGTAAGGCGTATAACGGTTTAGCAATAATTGCGAAATGAAAGATCTAGACACGATAATACACGTAGATTCTAAGAAAGCTACGGAGCTCTAGTTAGTTCGTCGAAATAGATCAGTTTCGAATCTTATCGATTTTCGATTCTTAAGGATGTCGTTTATCTCGATCGTAGACGTACCCGACTACTTCGATTCTATTTATGTAGAGCTATAGCTTCTAGTCTACAATCGTAGCGCCGGCCCTTTCGAGATCAGTCAGCACTTCGTCGAGATTCGTTAAATACTTTAATATAAAGCGGCGCATTCCTAGAACTACTTCTTTCTATTCGTAATCGGTCTTTAGTTCTTTTACCGCGATATCATCTAAGAATGGTCGTGCACGTTCCGGAATTTATTCGTGTAAGATGTAATTCGTAATACGTACGAACTAAGCCATAGAATTAGTCGCTCCTTAAGGTAATATTACGCATCGGACTAACCCAATGAATATATAAATATCCGTGAGATCTCGGCTCTCCTTTACGAGCTCTATTTAATCGTATCCGGAAAACCAGTCTAGAAGGGAAGTTATCCACATCCCTAAGAATTCTTTAGCAAAGTCGTCCGAAGAAGAAGATAAGTTAGCGTCCCTTATTATCACCGAATTAATGTTCTAAGCAGTAATCACCAGTCGATATTCCCTAGGCTTTTTCTTTTTAACTAGAAAGAAGGGATTTCTATACGAGCCATAACTAAACTCGAAGAGACGCGACTAAATCTTATTCTTAATTAGCTTAATTACGATCGGCTCGAGTGCCTTAAGAACTAGGAAACTCTTCGTCTACCATAGGATATACGGCATAGTTCGGATCACCTAAGGCGGCGCCATATCGTAATGAATCCTTCTAATCTCTTCGATATTCTAGACTAAAGCGCCTTCCCGGTTATATAGAATTTCCACTAAGACTTCCTTCTTAAGAGGTATTAAGTTAGGTTCGATGATTAGCTTTTCTAGGCGCTCCGATATTAGACGTTCCCCGTAAGGAAATATTATAAGTCTAGGGTATATTTATTTAGAGAATCGATACGGTCGTCCGTTAAACGCAGCTTATTCCTCCGTAATGACCTTTACTCTCCAGTCTAGTGATCCTCCGGGTGTTAAGCCGTCCTATCGATCGATATCCATAGGCTTCACCTTATTAGCTTTCCTCTTATAGAGGGTATTAATCCGAGCTTCCAACGGCCGCTTAGATCTAAGACGTTTATATCGCTGTTCATTTTCTAGGTCTTATCTTAAGGCTTCGTCGTTAACTAACCTCGACGATCTCACGAATTACTCATCATCCCATACGTCGAAAGATTTAGCTGAGAACTGCAGCTTCTAAAGGTCGTCGTCGCCCATTACGAAAGAATTCGTTGCCGAGATTAGATTGCTATCCTAGTCTACCTTAAAGTCGAGAGCTAGCGTCCTAGATTTCTTCTAAGCCCTTATTGACGCGAGTACGGGCTTCTTCATTATCTTATACTCGCCCAGCCTTTTAAAGAGGCTAAGTGTATAAGCTCGAATATCGTGGATATATCTCGATCTTTATCGAAGTTAGGAGCAGTCTATGCGACTATTTATACTCTCTTGCCGACGTAGCTATCCGTCAAACCCATAATGTAAGTATCCTCGTCCTTTTCCCAGACTAATCCTTAAGCTATCTTCTAAAATAGTCTTCCTAAGATGAAACGGTACGTTGGGTTCATGGCATTCATTATATAGACATTTATTAAGACCTCGATCCCAGCGATGCTAACCATAAAATCTTCAATCATCCTCACAAACTTTTCTCGGTCGCCGTTGAAGCCTACGACGTCGTAAATAAACTTAGCTTTTCGCATATATTGAGATAGTCCCATCTCTTCAACTAGGGCGAGGGTCATCAGGTTAATCTCGGCTCCAGTATCCAGCAAGGAGTCTTCATATCGGCCTCTCATCTTCACGAGTAAATAGAGGCACCCACTATGGTACAGCCTTAGGCGGATCGGACGATTCACTAATAAGTTTATTTACACCGTACCGACTTTAGTAGTAGGTTCCCCTTTCGCTTACGTGAGTCTCACGCCGCTACCTCGCGGGGCATGGCCCTAATGAACGGGCTCTTACTTATCTTCGTCGTAATGCTAATATTTACGGGAGAACCACTCGTCCCGAACCTCCTTTGTCGATAGTAAGTTCCCCATCCGAATTAAGACCTCTTAGTTTAATAAGTGGTTTACGATCTTTCCGGCACTATTTAGATTCTATAATAATGCCTTTCGAAGAGGCCTAGGCCTAGGCGGTCCGTACGTAGTCTCTTTTATAGTCCGGGGACGTAATAACACCTAACGAGACTAAGAGAGCCCTAGTGAATCTCCCATTATAGTATCCTAGGAGGTCGGGTCACGTGACCGCTCATCCTATACATTATATAGAAAAATTCTCGGCCGCTAATTAGTCGAGCTAATCGGACCTAGCGAATTATCTACGATCCCGTCATATATGATTTCTTCATTAGATTTCGCTCGTCGCGTTGTATATCGTCTCGGTCCTTCTACCGAAGGTTCGTAAGCCCTAATCCGAGAGTATTTCGCTTACGTATATCCGTCTTATTAAGAAGCTAGGCGCTTTCCTAGGGCATCCACGTGAGCTTCACTCTAGGGCTGGTCCACACGAATTCCTTTTAGATCTACAGTATTCGAGATACGGAAATCATCTTTAGAGTCGTCTAGAGTAGCGTAATTAGATCTCGATTCGGCTGCGTAAACGACACTTAATCTCGCTTCTAGTGACGTAGAATTAGGGTCTCGTGTACTATAAGACCATCCGGACGTAACTCCCGAATTCTTATCGATCTCTCGCACAACCCATTCTAATCTTTCTATCTTTATCTCTCTCGTAGGAATTAGTAGGGTAGGTAAAGGACGATCTTAACCTCGGAACTTTCTAAGAGCGATCCTATATTCCGGATTAAGATATAACGCTCCCATTACTTTCCAGTATACTCACTAAGGGTCATCTCGCAGTACGTATCCCGGCTAATCATAAAGAAAGTAATTCCCTTTAGAATTACTTAAGTTCGAACCCCGTCGACTTAGCTATCTGCCGTAGTACTGCGGCGTTTCTCCGAATCGAACCGAACGATCCTAGGACTACTATTTACGCGAGGGCTAGATCGCTTTCTAAGGAACACCTTTCAATGCCTTAATTAGTCGAGTCATAAAGTCTAGAGTAATAGCGTCTCGCGTCTAGATCGGCAGTGTTAGTGCTCCCATTAAACGAAATAATTTCTCCACCGATTAGTTATTTCTCTTAGAGGTAGGAGGTCGATTTACTAGCGACGGAGCATTCTTATCGAACTTCGTTTTACTATTCGTACGGTCGTCACGACGACGTTATTCTTACGATTCTTTCTTTCGAACGGCTAAGGGTCGAGTCTCTCTTTCGTACGCTAGTTCTTGGAACTCCTCGTTAAGCACTCCTTACGTAAATTTCTTATTTTCATTATCAATATCCTATAGTTCTTTTACCTAATTCCAGCATTTCTAAAAGTTCGAATTCTCTAGCTTTCGATCCATTAAATCCTATTTCTTTCGAATCTTATCTACATAAGTCTTTAGTAATCCTAATAAAAGAAGACGATAGTAAGTATGGTTAGTCTCGGCTTCGATTCTAATTAGGTGAGTTATAGCCTTACGGAATTAACGGAGATATAGCTCTAGGCTTTAAGACTTCTCCCGTCGATGCTTCGCGAGTACCTAAAGATATTAAACACTTATTATTCGCTACACTTCGTCCCGATCTTTATATTCATCTAAGATCTTCTCTTTAAACTTTTCCCACTCCATTACGTTATACTTAGCGAGCTCTTTACAGCGTTCTTTCTCTACTTTAGATATAAAGCGAATAGATCTACGGATACGTTCTCCGCTCAATATAACCTAGTTATATTCACATAGTTCTTTAAACTTCTCGAAGAAAGAGATAGCGTTCTTCCCATTAAAGTATAAAAGGTTGTTACTCCCGTTCGAGCTCCAAGGCATTTCCCTTATTAACATTACGGTAGGAGAGACGTACAACGATTATATCGTCGAATTCAGCGTCGATAGATCTTATGAGCTAACACTCGACATCGTAGAAGGCTCTAGCTTTTCTTTATCATTCGATCCTCCTATAGACGACATTTTCCTTTATTAAATCGTTCTCACTTCTTCTCTTATAATCGAAATAGTGTAAAATCTTAATGGCGAAACTAAAAGATCTAGATATTTTATTATTTTTGGTACTTTTATTGTTATTTTGTTGTTATTTTATTATTATTTTATTATTATTTCTTCTCTTCTTCTCTTTATCTCTTTACCGACTTTCTCGTCGAGCTCCTTTCTTATCTTCACTAGTAATTTCTATTAAAATTCTAGATCCACTTCCCGGCCAGTAGCGCTCTAACTTCGCTCATTTCAGCGAGTTCAGTCTAACCGCTCATTTTTATTATTTCTTAAGTAGATCCGCGTTCTTCGACTCCTCCTAAGCTTCTTAAGTTAGGAGTTTTCAGGGTTAAACGCATTCCCATATTCCTAGGAGATACTTCTCTCCCATTTCTTCTAGGCAGTCTAAATAGTCGTTAAGTCGTTGGTCTTCACTCTACACAGTGACAGCAAACATACACAGCCAGTAATCCCAAAAGGCACCCCGAGTAGCGGTCTCCATGAATAGCCAGCGCAAACCGCTCCGTACAGCGGGATAGACTTACTCAGCCAGTGATCTAAATGGTACACCCTGCGTAGCGGTTCTATATATATAGCTAGTTTCTCTAGATTTAGTTAGATAGGCAGGTAGGTAATTCTTTAGTTCTGTTGGTCTAGTAAGCAGTTTAGTTCAGTTGTTTTTCGTAATTTTCTCTCACCGCTCGTAGAGAGACACCCATCTATAAGTATTCGCCGAAGATCTTATTGGTGGCACCATTAAACTAGGGCGAGACTACTAGCCATGGGCATTAACTCGTACGGCGGTGGGTATAGTCTCTTCTCAACGCGCACGCTCAACTAGAGGAAGTTCTCTCTGTTGATAACTTGGTTGCTTATGTATTGTATGAAAGATAGTCCCCCAGAACTATATAAGAAGAACTATAGTCTAGGGTCGGCGCCCCAGCCAATTATAACGCTATCCACCACTTCCAACTTCTCTCATTACACTAGTGGCGTAGAATTAGAATTCCGTATATTATAAGACTATTCGGACGCAACTCTTAAATTCTTATCGATCTCTCGCGTAACTCATTCTAATCTTTCTATCTTTATCTCTCTCGTAGGAATTAATAGAGTAGATGAAGAACGATCTTAATCTCGGAACTTTCTAAGAGCGATCCTATATTTCGGATTAAGATATAACGCTCCCATTACTTTCTAGTATATTCACTAAGGGTCATTTCGTAGTACGTATCTCGACTAATTATAAAGAAAGTAATTCCCTCTAGAATTACTTAAGTTCGAACCCCGTCGACCTAGCTATCTACCGTAGTACTATGACGTTTCTTCGAATCGAACCGAACGATTCTAGAACTACTATCCGCGCGAGGACTAGATCGCTTTCTAAGGAACATTCTTTAATATCTTAATTAGTTAAGTTATAAAGTCTGAAGTAATAGCGTTTCGCGTCTAAATCGGCAGCGTTAGTGCTCTTATTAAACGAAATAATTCCTTCACCGATTAATCATTTCTCTTAGGGGTAGGAGGGCGATTTACCAGCGACGGAGTATTCTTATCGGACTTCGTTTTACTGTCTATACGATCGTTACGACGACGTTATTCTTACGATTCTTTCTTTCGAACGGCTAAGGGTCGAGTCTCCCTTTCGTACGCTAGTTCTTAGAACTCCTCGTTAAGCACTCCTTACGTAAATTTCTTATTTTCATTATTAATATTCTATAGTTCTTTTATCTAATTTCAGTATTTTTAAAAGTTCGAATTCTCTAGCTTTCGATTCATTAAATTCTATTTCTTTCGAATCTTATCTATATAAGTCTTTAGTAATCCTAATAAAAGAAGACGATAGTAAGTATAGTTAGTCTCGACTTCGATTCTAATTAGATAAGTTATAGCCTTACGAAATTAACGGAGATATAGCTCTAGGCTTTAAGACTTCTCCCGTCGATGCTTCGCGAGTGCCTAAAGATATTAAACACTTATTATTCGCTACACTTCGTTCCGATCTTTATATTTATTTAAGATCTTCTCTTTAAACTTTTTCTACTTTATTACGTTATACTTAGCGAGCTCTTTATAGCGTTCTTTCTCTACTTTAAATATAAAGCGAATAGATCTACGGATACGTTCTCCGCTTAATATAACCTAGTTATATTCACATAGTTCTTTAAACTTCTCGAAGAAAGAGATAGCGTTCTTCCCATTAAAGTATAGAAGATTATCACTTCCGTTTAAGCTCTAAGGCATTTCCCTCATTAATATTACGATAAGAGAGACGTATAACGATTATACCGTCGAATCCGGCGTTAATAGATCTTATAAGCTAATACTTAACATCGTAGAAGGCCCTAGCTTTCCTTTATCATTCGATCCTCCCGTAGACGATATTTTTCTTTATTAAATCGTTCTCATTCCTTCTCTTATAATCGAAATAGTGTAAAATCTTAATGACGAAACTAAAAGATCTAGATATTTTATTGTTTTTAGCACTTTTATTATTATTTTATTATTATTTTATTATTATTTTATTATTGTTTCTCCTCTTCTCCTCTTTATCTCTTCATCGACTTTCTCGTCGAGCTTCTTTCTTATCTCCACTAGTAATTTTTATTAAAATCTTAGATTCACTTCTCGATTAGTAGCGCTCTAACTTCGCTCATTTTAGCGAGTTCAGTTCAACCGCTTATTTTTATCATTTCTTAAGTAGATCCGCGTTCTTCGACTCCTTCTAAGCTTCTTAAGTTAGGAGTTTTCAGAGTTAAACGCATTCCTACATTCCTGGGAGATACTTCTCTTCCATTTCTTCTAGATAGTCTAAATAGTCGTTAAGTCGTTGGTCTCCACCCCACACAGTAGTAGCAAACATACACAGCTAGTAATCCTAAAAGGCACCCCGAGCAGCGGTCTCCATGAACAGCTAGCGCAAACCGCTCCGTACAGCGGGATAGACTTGCTCAGTCAGTGATCTAAATAGTACACCCTGCGCAGCGGTTCTGTATATATGGCCAGTTTCTCCAGATTCAGTTAGATAGGTAAGTAGGCAATTCTTCAGTTCTATTGGTTCAGTAAGTAGTTTAGTTTAGTTGTTTTTCGTAATTTTCTCTCACCGCTCGTAGAGAGACACCCATCTGTAAGTATTCGCCGAAGATCTTGTTGGTGGCACCATTGAACTGGGGCGAGGCTACTAGCCATGGGCATTAACTCGTACGGCGGTGGGTATGATCTCTTCTCAACGCGCACACTCAACTAGGGGAAGTCCTCTCTGTTGGTAACTTGGTTGCTTATGTTGTCTATGAAAGATAGTCCCCCAGAACTATATAAGAAGAACCATAGTCTAGGGTCGGCGCCCCAGCCAATCATAACTCTGTCCACCACTTCCAACTTCTCCCATTACAATAAGTTTAGATTCTACGCCATTAAAGGGCTTAGATGGGTTACTAATCTTTCCCTTACTAACTATTAATGGCACGTCTCTCGATGAGCTTACCACACTTATCCCATACGCCGGTGATAATGTACTGGCCGTAGTCCTTAGGGTGCTTAGTGTTGGCCTTGATGTACTCGAGGTTATCGACATCGTATTATCGTTGAGTGATAGTCGTGTAGTACGTTGCGTAAGTTCGTCTATAGGTGAGGCGGGTCGGTTCGATCTGCTCATAGGGGTTGTCTTCCACAACGGGGGTGATAGCCAAAGTGTTAAGGATCCCTACTAATCCTAACTAAGTTAGGGTTCTCAGCAACAATCCTAATATAGCATGAGCTAGTTAGGGAAGACATAAGGTATGAGCAGGGTTCTCTATTACTAAGAACTATATAGTCCAGTAGATAACATGAGTTGGCTACGAAGAGAGTGTAACTACCTAGGGTGATGAAGATATATATATAATGCTTACGCTCTGTTGCGCTCTATGCGCTCTATGCGCTCTATGCCAACAGGGCCAGCAGAGCCAACAGGGCCAACAGGGCATATCACGTGACCCAGCCTTATTCCTCCGTGAATCCCTCTAAGTGTCCAATGAACGTGGTGAGTCGTGCTCGTGCGGCTCGTAGTCGGGCTTCCTCAAGGCTGTGTCTAACAGGCCCCTTCCTACGCTCTTAGGCTAGTGACCCTAATCCGACCATTTTCTTTTCTTTACTTTGTCTCGCTATATCATTCTTTCATCATCATTAGGCCTTTCCCTTAGTGTAGGCCTTATACGTCTTAGTCTATACTGTAGGAATAACGTTGTATTAGCTAAGGTCGCATAATATTTACTAGACTTACCTAAGATCTGAGTATTTATACCTTACATCTATTATAAGTTATAGTGTAATGGGAGAAGTTTAAAGTGGTGAATAGCGTTATGATTAGCTGGGGCGCCGACCCTAGACTATGGTTCTTCTTATATAGTCCTGGGGGGACTATCTTTCATAGAATGGATAATCAACCAAGTTACCAACAGAGAGGACTTCCCCTAGTCGAGTGTGCGCGTTGGGATGAGGCTATACCCACCGCCGT
This sequence comes from Cladophialophora bantiana CBS 173.52, assembly GCF_000835475.1. NCBI lineage: Eukaryota > Fungi > Ascomycota > Eurotiomycetes > Chaetothyriales > Herpotrichiellaceae > Cladophialophora > Cladophialophora bantiana. The sequence continues at coordinate 18,147 of NW_015971582.1, forward strand.
ACGAGTTAATGCCCATGGCTAGTAGCCTCGCCCCAGTTCAATAGTTATAAAATCTAAAATCCTTTTTCGACCCTATTTAAGATCTCATTATCCTTTAGCAGTTACGCCGCAGAGACCAGGTTACTTCTGTAAATAATCGGAGCGCACTCTAAAATAGCGTCTAGAATGATGTTTCAACGGTATCTAGCTAGGCAACGGCGCTGTAAGCCTCACACACGGATACCCCAGTTTCAGACGTAAATCGGGAAACTATTGCTAGTGACGCCGACGTTCAGGCTCTTACGGGCCGCCACGATGGTCGAGCCTTTAATAGCGACTAAGCTAGAGGGTAGGTGTTAACCCATTCTACCGAGATGATGTTCTTAGAGCCCGCGGAGGTTAACGTTCCCGACACAGAGGGCGGCACAACGACGAACGGAGTATAAGGCAACGTCTTAGCAGCCACAGCTTTCGCGGGGGATGGACTGAGCCTTGCTATGGATGTGGACATAAATGGTAGATCATAAACAACGGAGCAGTCTCTTATCATCTCCAATCATGTTATTGAAACTCTTTCCACGACTACGGACTATGGGATAGCTAAGACTTAGAACATTGACTAGTTCCATGATACTATTAGGGACCTACGCAACGCAGTAGGTATAAAGAATTAAAGTAGCTGAATGCCTTATTCTATCCACGTAGTTCTATTGACAACGACTCAACGCTTAAGAAAAAGGAAGAGTTCTCTCTCAGCCGATTCGGGTGAGAGGAAACTCTTATAGCTTCCCTTCTTTCTATCACGTGAAAAGGGTAAGGCGGCGTTAACCAATAGCCTTATACTTTAGCTCTCCTTAACTTATGCTTCAACCATCCTTTGCCTTATCCTTTTCTTTCTATAACGTCCACCCAATTCGGGTGGAGGGCGTAGAGTACTTGGGGACAACGGTGGGCTCGTGATAGATACGACCTTCCTTGATCACGATACCGCCCCATCGCGACGGCAATGACTTCCACATTGGTAAACCTATCCCACTACAGAGTCATTGGAAAATCATTATCCCGGCTCCTCCATCTTTCTATCTAAGGCCTCAGCTCTATCTATACTGGTCTTAAGGCCGAGTTTACACAATCGTTTCTACGCTGCTAGCTCTTTATCTTAGGATTATATCTGACCCGAACAGAACTATGATCAAACGATAAACTCTTACCGTTAGAGATAGCTACCAGCTCCCTCATGGCTTAGCTTACTAGCTCTACTTTCTCCGGCGATGCCTATAGATGCTCTTCTATAGGATTCTATCCTAGAGTACACAGTACCCCGAAATGGCCAGCCCCTTCAGAAGCTTCGTAAGCCAATGATTCTTAATTTTTTTAATCGATGACCTTAGTAACTGCTTCTCATAAGTTGTAAATAATATTTATCGCCAATTAGAGGCTACGTGGAGTTGTCTGAACAACTTACTTGTTATAGGATTATTTCTCTGCTTATGCGAGTAAGTCGTATAGGTCCACATCTCCGTTCAATTGAACATAGAATCTAACTCTTCTAAACAGTGCCATATCAATCAAGATGAAAACTCATTCAGTGATTTGCCTATCTGGCTCAGACCGACTGTTCTGCTGTAATAGAGCACTTCAGGGTTCGGCGTGCACGTGCAACAACGCACAGAGGCCTGTCCAGCAGATCGGGAATCGAGAACGCGTTTCTGGTTGATACTGACAAGACAACACCACCACCAACACCACCCAGAGAGGCAGCGGCTAGGGCTACGAACACCTGGCACAGCGGGAGCATCGAGGAATAGGACAGGATTGACAAAACACTCAGGAATTAGGTAGACGGCGCCAAAAAACCCTCGAATTCATGATACTCTCTTCGAAACTGTCAAGAATGGCCCTCTGCCAGCACTGTAAACTGTCCTGCTCCCAGCGATCTAATTAGGTTTGACATGTGACCTGACAGACCTCTGCCCTGCCAGTCCACCACCAGCCCAGCACAGCCACGTCGCCTTGTTACACTGCAAACCCGGATTACTCACCCACTCAGCGTTTGTTTCATACCACACCAAACATACATAGTAAATCAGTCTATTTCAGACAATTCTGGTACGAGTCTGGATCTCATGGGTGAGGTCCTTGGAGACTTGAGAAACTGGAGACTGCACGATCATTTTTTTCTGCAGTTTCCCGAATTTCGAAATGTCTATGAGCAGTCACTAGGAACATTGTCAGGAAATGCTGAAAGAGTCGGTGACGTAAAATAACAATCTTGAGTTGCTAAAGCTAAGAACACCCCGCGTATGCTGCGGTCGGTTACTCAGTATCGGACTGTCGCTGTGATTTCAGTTCATAATTACAGAAATGGCTGTTACTGTTCCGTCGCGGCTGGACTCGATGCCCTTGATGCACATAGTATTCCATCTCGCGCATATTGAATCGAGCATCTAGGCACCGCCAAGCGAAAACATTTTGAGACCATCTTTTTAACTCCAAAATTTATGTCCTTTTACAGTCGGCTGCCTCGGAAGATCACCAGGAGGATTGTCGACCGCTTAGACTTGCCCTAGTGTAGCAAAAACGTTGCCATGAAGGTCAATGTTTGCACAGTTCCTGGCCCGGTATATCCCGATCGACCCAGGCTACAAACACGCTACAGACGAGACGCGGCAGCAGAATTCTTTCTTTGTGCTCGTTCATGGTCTCTCAGCACCCGTCGAAGAATCTTGCCGGAAGCGCTTTTAGGAATTTGACTAACGAATTCCTCGCCGCCTGACAACCACTTGCTTCAGCTTTTCTTTTAACGCCAAAGTCTTGCAACTCCTGTGCTGTTTGTGGACCAGGCCGTACTTTGTCGTTCACAACAACAAATGCCTTGGGAAGCTCTCCCGATTACGCATCGGGAACTCCGATGTCAGCAATATCGACAACCAGAGGATGACCGAGGAGGAGGTCTTCGAGCTCCGCCGGGAGAACTAGAATGCGTTTAACCTGTGACGCGTGAGTTATCTGGCTTACCGCATAGTTCGGATGGTTGGGAAGTATTTACCTTTATCATTTCTTTCACCCTGTCCTGGACAAGCAATGGACCATCCGGGAGCAAGATTCCGATATCGCCGGTGTGAAGAAATCCTTCTTGGTCATATGTTTCGGCAATGGCCTAAGGGTTGCCGAGATATCCCATGGTTCCCTGGGGTCCTTTTGCCCAGATCTAAATGGATGATCAGCATCGGTAGCGGAAGTCCCATTGAGATTGTCATGGATGACTTGGCAGCGAGCTATCTAAGAAGTATATTGCCTATCTATAGACGCAGTGCGACAGCGACTTCGAAGGTGAAGAGCTTCAAAGGGATGATCTGCGACCCCGTGCTATATACATGTAGTCTTCTAGTGCCTTGGAGTCTTGGAATCCGTAACAGAGATGGCATTTACTTACGTCCCCACTAGTACCTTCGACCTCCTTTCTAGTCTCCGGGTCTACTATCTTCAGGACTATCTCTGGTACGACGCCACCCACGGTGTGAGCATTCTCGTACGTCTACAGTGCTGGCGGCGTGAGCGTAAGAGCACTAGTGTTCTCAGTCATACCCCTGGCTTGTCGTATGGCCACGTGCGGAAACCGCTTCGCAAGTTTGTCGATGATCTCTTGGGCTAGTGGAGCTGCCCCAGTGTTAAACTGCTTGACCAACTCAAGGTCATATCCAGCTGCGATAGGATCATTGACCAACCTAATGAGAAGCGCTCTTCAATGAGTGAGCGAGTGTTCGACGACCTTGTCCGCTAGTTTCTCAACTTACGGGGTACCAACCATAGTTCATCGCATCAGTGGGTGGATCAGCTCAATATCGCTAGCTGACACCACTTACAACCTTTGGTCGACTTGTCGTGCCAGAAGCGAAACTCAATAAGCGCAAATATCACCATTCTTCCCTCCAGGGGGGAATTTGAAAGCCCGTACAGATGAACTAGGATCTGCAGAGGACGGCGTCTTGTCCAGGAGCGATTTGACAGATGCAGAGCCACCCGGCTGGTCAAGCAGGGGGCTCAAGGAGAATTATATTTTTCAAGTCCAAGTTTACCCCAGTTGCTGCAGCACACATGGTCCCGAGAGTAGACTGATCAGCAAACACTAGTTTTGCCTTCGAAGACTTCAAGACGTATGAAGCCTCCTCCGACCTATATTCCAGCGACGACCCTGTCACAACAGCGCCTCTTCTGACAGCAGCGAACAAGGCAACGGGATACCAGATTGAATTAGACACAAAAAATACTGACGCCGTCGCCGGCACGGAGACCATATTGGTGATAGAGCGACGTGGAGAGTCGGGTCGCAAACGCTCGCACATGATGGACGGAAAGGAATTCGTCTGTCGATGTGTCACGAAAACCTCCCGATCTTTTTGTGTCTTCTTCTCGTTTTCTGGCTGCAGGATGTCGGTTCTTCGACTCGAATGGCCATGACCATATAGCCACGTCTTCGGGTATAGCCAGAGCAGCACAACGTAGATGGGTTGTTAGCGAGTTTGTTACCATTGGTAGGAAGAAGGACGTTCACAATCGAGCATATTTTTTTTCTTTGTACTTACCTGCTTTCAACCTCGATTTTGCGTATGGCATCGTGAGCTCAATGACAAGAAGAGCTGATATATGTCAAAAATCGTAAGACAAGGTTAACTATTCGGGGGATTTTGACTACCTTGCTGGAGAAGAATCAAAATGACAAACGAAAAAGCGTACTTTCTGTGTGCTCGCAGCCCTCAAGCTAATATCTGTTTTCATCGGCTGGATAAAGGAAGGACATGACCGCTCTACCACTGTAGAATGCACCGAGGATAATGGCGACTGTAGGACATGTGCGCTTGCACACGATACTGCTTTGTCGGTCTGTGAGCTCCCTAAGCAGGACACGACCATCGTCAGCGGACGCGCGACCGGATCCATCTTCGGAGAGGATATGCAGTACGGGGAAAAGAGGATGCGAAAGAAAGACGCGATAGTGGATATTCGCGCCCGTGAATCCTGAATGGATTAACCGACATAGCTAGCTAGGTTTTTGCATTATTGTCAAATTCCTGCTGGGCTGCCCCACTCCCAGATCTCCCTGTACAGATATAACTGGTTGGATATTGACTGACTCGCTCTACTGACATCAGCGAGGCAGAGAGACTGTCCATGAGGATCCAGGCCCGCACACCCCCTTCTCTGGTAAGAGGAAGAGTTTGCGAAGGTCCTCTGTTTCGATTGATCGGCTTCAGGAGTCGGAATGCCGAATATCGAGTACCCTAGCCTCCATATGTTACTAGGCGCTGGGAATGGAATGGGAATGTCCGGCCGCACCCAGATTAAAGGGCAGCATTTGTATAGACTCAGCATGGAACAGCGTGAGCAGACCGTAAGACAAAGACGAAGACGAAGAAGATTCTCAATCCTGTCCTTCGCATTAACTAGCTTACTTTGTTCATCTATGTATGTAAGAGGTTCTTAGAAAACTGAAGTCTAGATAGTACATGTATGCATGCAGAGCTCTTCTGTGCCATTAAAGGGGTGATAGACGTGAACTGAACATTTTTATTTATGTATGTATGCTGCTCTGTATCAAGTAGGCACACCAAGAGAGCACCCTCCACCGATAGAGGAGACCGACATAAAAATATTTAATCTACCTTGCTCTAGTCTAGAGGAGTTCTGCAAGACATATTACTTCTAGCGGTCCATTTTGACTGTCGATGAGCCCTGAAATCAAAACCGTCGAGCTTCATTTAAACAAGGTCTGAAAATAGAATCAATGACTTAGTTTTGAACGGTTAAAGGAAATCATTTTTGGTAACTCACAGAAAGTAAGATCTTTTCCTTGAGATTCCCTCTAAGATCTCCCATCACCAAAGAATTTGAAAGGGTTTCCCTGACGCGTTGTAAAGTCAGCCATTTCGGTTTTTAACTTCTTTAATTGAGAGGTCGCCGGGATCCAGACCACGTAGTCTGGACTGCACACACCTTCTGGTACTCGATCTCAAAGTCCTCCCATCGGGGTTGCTCAATGAATTTCATATAGTGGATGCTGGACCCAGGCCAAACTGCCGTGATCTTGTTTGTGGCTTTGTCTTTGTCTGTTGCATTCACATGTCAGTCCTATGTAATAACACTAAGTATGTTGATGACTTACACTAACTAGTGCAAACCCCCGTCCAAACAAGGTCTTGGTGGACATTCTGAATGTATTGATTGAAAGCCCTCTGCATGTCGGCTTTGACGTTCAGTGATCGAATCTGACACTTCTTCATCTTCTCGAGAACTTGACAGACATATTTGGAGCTGGATCACAAGGTATCAAAATGTTGTGTTATAAAGCCGATAGTGGAATAGAATGCAGAGCAAAAAGCAAATTCAGATAAAATGTGTCGTTGAAGCCCACCTTGGTTCAATACACGGTATCAATGATCCATTAGCGATGGGACAGTTCGGTCCGAGAAATGCTAGGCAAAGAGCAAAGGGTCCGTCAGCCCCGTATACCGCCCATTCAGGGTGTTTTGGCCTTAATAGTCAGTCTTTTTCAAGGGTCTGCTTACTGAAGTAATTGGGATAACCCGAGATCGCCAGTCCTAGGTAGGCCTCTGGAACTTGATCTTTCCACAAGTCTCAAAGACTTGTCTTGTTCTGTCCAATGATGTCGTAGCGAGCCGAAAATGACGTGTCGAATCCCGTCGCGCGGATCAGCACGTCAAATTCATGCATCTGTCCATCTGTCGTTTTGATTCCTTTTTCGCAGATTCATTCTATCGGTCTCCGGACGATATCCACGTTGGCTTGTTGGCCTGCATTAAGGTAGGGTAGACCTAGAGTGAGTCTTTGACAACCTAACTCCCAGCTTGAAACCAAAAAAAGTACTGAATTCAAAACGACTTCCTTTCAAGATCGAAGTATATTACCTGGGGATAAGCTTATCCTGAAGGCCTTTTGAGGCAATCGATTTCCTCATCATATCTTCTGCCCACTGTGAATAGAGTCAGATTCCGGTAAAACTCGGCCAACATCAAAAGAGACTTCTACGCGGATAGTGCGATCAAGAATTCACATACCTTCCGACCTTCTTCCTGCTGCTTAGTCCCTTTAATATTTGCAACAAAAACTTTCATTCATGTGTTGTTCGATTCTCTTTCGAAATAATTTATAGTAATCAGGGTCTTCTTAGAATGCCTTCTTCTGCTCGTCGGTATCTATTTTCAGTTAATAATTGAACTTCTATGATGCTGAACGTTGCCGCCAAGGAGGCCGTGTAGACTGCCGCCGTCTGTTAAGGATCCCTACTGATCCTAACTGGGTTAGGGTTCTCAGCAACAATCCTAGTGTAATGGGAGAAGTTGGAAGTGGTGGATAGCGTTATGATTGGCTGGGGCGCCGACCCTAGACTATGGTTCTTCTTACATAGTTCTGGGGGACTATCTTTCATACAATACACAAGCAACCAAGTTACCAACAGAGAGGACTTCCCTTAGTTGAGTGTGCGCGTTGAGAAGAGACCATACCCACCGCCGTACGAGTTGATGCCCATGGCTAGTAGCCTCGCCCCAGTTCACTAGTATAGCATGAGCTGGTCGTGGATCACGCGCGGTATGAGCGGACCTATGTTACTAAGAACTGTATAGTCCAGTAGATAACATGAGTTGGCTACGGAGAGAGTGTAACTACTTGGGGGGGTGAGGGTGTATATATAATGTTGCCGCTCTGTGCGCTCTGTGCGCTCTGTGCACTCTGTTGACAGAGCCGACAGAGCCAGCAGAGCCAGCAGAGCGCACCACGTGACTTGTCCTTGATCTCTTGCGAGGGCTTCCTTTCCTGTGTCCAATGAGTGTGTTCTGTCCTGCTCCTCATGGCTCGTGACTGGCCTTCCTTAAGGCTGTGTCTAACACCGTCCTACATCGTTCATTGAACTCGGAAGATTCCACACCAAACCCCACAGTTGGTAGGACATATGTTGGCGACCGGATGAAGACCTCAAGCTTCTCAACCAACGGCTGGATGCTGGGACAACTTGGACGCTGGTGGCGCCAGAACCGATGATACCGACCTTCTTGCCTTTAAGAGGTATAGCAAGATCCTATATAATAAGTCAGAAATCTATATCTCCAATGACGGTCAATGCAAGATCGCACACAACATACCCATGCGGCCGTACATATGCGTAAGCCCCCGAAGGTTGTGAGCCCTTCGATGTCTGGCCATTCCCAATTGTTCGAGATGCCGCCAGCATTGATGAAGAGGTCTCCAGAGGATTCAAACTCCTCTCCTGACATCGTGTTGACCACTCCGATAGTCCACTTGGCATTCTGCGCGTCCCACCTTGTATTGTTGACTCTACTATTGAATTGTACGTCAGGATACACGGCATAACCGCGTGCCACATTCTTGAAGTATTCTCCGATCTCTTCAGCTGGAGCAAAGCTTTAAATTTTTCGTTAGTATATCTCAACCCGAACTTGAATGAACTAAGCCCACTGATGACTCCAGTCGGTATTCTGTTCGAATGTGTATTGATAGGATGGCTGGCGACGTCGCAAGCCACTCCCGGGTATCGGTTCTCGAGCCATGTACCACCAACGTCCGAGTTCTTTTCAAAGATCTGGAATGTTACGTTCTTGATGTTCATGAGATCTATGGCCAGTGCAATCCCAGAAGGCCCTGCTCCCGCAACTATGATGTGTAATGGTCTTTCTCGAGCATCGTGTAAGGGATAATGTCCATAGAATAGCCGTGTCTTCGCAAGGTCTGGGGTCATTACTTCCTTATCCTTCCCCTCCTGCTGCTTCTCTTTGCTCTCTCTCTCTCTCTGCTACAGGAGGTGTTGTCTCTGTAATGTTGACGGTCGTCTGAAGCAGGCACTTAATTGCAGACTCCTGTAGATGTATATTACGGTCGTCACCGCCTTGCGAGGGAGTCAATGACTTTCGCTCTAGCGGATTGTCATTCTCGTTTATGGATTCCTGGTGCTGGACGATGGGTGCCTTTGAATCAACACGATGGTCAAGATCACTGTTTCTGAGCCACAGATCCCCCAGTATAGCCATTGACCTGGTTGCATTGGAGGGTTTTCAGCAAAAAATAATGAGATTCATGTAAAAGCATCAATGACCGTTCAATGACGGCGATCCTGCCATATTTTGTTTCCGCGAAACGCCGATACAAAAGAACAAATTTGACCCATTCTATCATTCGTTACCCACTGTCAGCAGTCCTATGTTTGCTGGATTTGATCGAACGTGCTCAGAATTACGGACCACCTTGGAGACGGGTAGTGGAGGAACTTCGTCATACAGTCGAGTCAGCGCCAAGTGGTGGCCTGACGTGGGTGTGAGAAGAGAGTTCCCCAGACCCTGATAACACCAAACCACTCCACGCTGTGCTCAGTTGCAATCTATCATGGGCTTCAATGGGCTGAGACAATCTGAACCTGCTTGTAGTGAAATCAATACCACAGTCCACATGTCTTTGTATCTGAGCAGTCTGGGTCACGAAAATCTAAATTCATTCCTACCCTTACCTCACTCTTTCGGAGTGTGTGTTTAATACCAGAACGTCTTGATCATGGAGAGCCAGAAGTCTACCAAGGACGCAGAAAGAGTTCCAAGGACGCGGTCGAAGCTGGCATGTTCGAGGTGCAGAGGACGCAAAGTCAGATGTGATCTCGTCAAACGAGGAGGAAACCAGTGTACAAACTGCTACCTGGATCACGAGATATGCACTGTGGTTCCTGGGGTCAGAATGGAGAAGAGGGTGCAACATGGAAAACTATCGGAACCGGTATGTTAGCATCGCTCTCTATCTCGCGCGTAGGCAGACAGATACCACACGCAGGTCTCCAGAACCTGAACTTCGAGCTGAAAACAGTGTATATATACAGGAGAACAGGCGCAGCCGTAAGCCGCCGGTCAAACTACCTATCAATAGCCGTGAAGGCCTTGAGGACGAGTGGGTTCAGTTTCTACCAAACGAGGCTCTCTTCAATGAAATCCTGGCTCGATTTGTCGACTACGTCCACCCGCAGTTGCCATTCATGGACATGAAACAAATATGCGGTAACTTGAGAATGAAGGCTTTGGCCGGCGGGTTCAGTTTGTTTGTCCTTCACGCCATGATCGCAGCAGCATGGCCACACCTTGAAGCAGAATTTGTTGTTGCTGCTGGCTTTGCCTCCGCGAAAGAGGCGTCGAATAATCATGTCCAAAGAGCCACTGTAAGAGAATCCTTCCCACTCTACCTTGGTGTCGTCCTACTGCCTCCATGGAGCCCTGCTCTAGTCAGATATTTTGGTTTAACAAATTCAAAGCACCTCATGGACTTAAACTACGAAACCGACGCAAAGAACTTGATCCAGGGATTGCTTTTCCTGAGCACATGCGCCAAAACCGACCCTAGTGGACGCCCTAATAATGGATCTGTTTGGTTCCTGAAGGAAGCAATTTCCAAGGCTAAAGCTGCCAAAATGCACCGAGAGGGAGGATCACATTCTGGAGAGCTGTCTTTGAACGAGAAGAGACTCAGAAGGCGTCTCTGGTGGTGCTGCTACGTACAAGATCGGCTATCGAACTTGCTCACGGGTCGCAGGCCTTGTATCAGGGACAAGGAAGTGGAGATCGCGCCTTTGTCGCTCGAGGACTTTGACTTCCATCACATAGCGAGCAGCAATGCCCAAAGTTATCCTGCATTGCCCCGAGATACCCTTAGCCAGATCTTCCTCGTCTACCTTTTCAAGTTGAAAGTCGAGCTATTGTCATACGTCTCTCGGAGCTCATCCGAGATCATAATCTCCAAGGAGAGGATTTGCGAACATATGGACAAGTGGTATCAAAACTTGATCGAGTCGGTCTCATCTCAAGCAGTCAGCACATTTGCTTTCAAATGTCTCATGACACACTGGGAATCGCTTGTACTCCTCCACCAAACGATACGATTTCTTTCAACGAGGGCACGCTGGGCTGAAGAGTTAGCCAGAACGCGTCAAACAGGCAGAGCACCGCCGCAGGGCAGATGCAGCACGTCGCCCTCCTTCGCAGAGCGGGAATTGCAGCACTCGCTCAGGAGTCACACAAGGCTACTCCTGCAGCTACAAAATCGTGGCCAGTTGTTGCAGATCGCGCAGAGTGGCCTCTGGGCGCTCCTACCAGCCATGGTGACCATCATCCAGGTTCTGGCAAGCAAGGAGAATAACGACGATGACATCGACATACGCGCCTATCGTGAAATATATCTCCAATACCTTTCCATCCTCGAATCCCATCGTCGGCGCCTGGAAGCTGTGGAAAGCGTCATGCCATTCGTGGAGAGGATGCTTCAAAAAATACCACAACAATGCCGCAGCGACGCCACTACCCCCGTCTCGCATTCTTACTGTGATTCCACAGGCCCAGTAGCCACAACCACTATTGATCTAGATCAGCTATCGGGCCCACCGTGGAAGAACTCTATGGTGGAGATCGACGATACCTTCTGCGACTCACTCTCTTCCCCGGCTGTTTCCGATGGGCAATTTGGCGCCGCCATCGCGGTGGAAAAGCAATCACCGCCGGATTTCCCTCTTACGGAGGATGCAGGAGATGTTCGCACTAACGCAGTCACCAGTTGGTTCTTGAGGTCTGATTCTATAAACACAGAAGTCCTCGGATGTGAAAACTATAACTGGCCGGTTACCAGGGAGGACGCTGCTTGCAGTTGAGATGTTACAAGCCACGCTCCCTGGGTTCAAGACCTGAGACAAACTAGGAGCAAAGCGGTTTCCGAACCATAGATTGGAGGGATAAAATTCTATATTGATGAAGACATTTTGATTTATGTTAGATGTTGGTATCTCCCGCCCACACAGGTTGAGGGTACTCGGTACAGACATATATGGCAATATCATGTCTATGGGGTCAGCCCACTTCCGACGGGGATCGTCATAGCAGTTATTTGGCAGAGAACTTGCGTTCCAGAAGTGTGATAGCAATGCCACGAGACATTTCAGTTGTAAGCTTCGAATTCCGGTTCTGTCTTTTAAAGCTCTTTCAACAGACTAGATTGGCAAAGATGCAACACATAAACAACGCTATGAGGAGTCGCTACCATTTATGTTGATCTTTCCCACGTCGACTCCTGTAGCATTCTTTATCGAGTATGACACCGCGTCCAGACAATCTGTGGATATATAAATCTTCGTGGTATCGCCCACGACTTTGTCAAAATTCTCGATAAATCCTTCGGGCGTGTCGCTGACGAAGCCCGGAAATGTTGCCAACATGGTTCGGGCCGCTCTTCCGCCGCCCACGCTGAAAGCCTCTCCAGAGACGGCGCAGTGCTTCCTGGCTAGGGAGGCGACATAGACGGCGACGTGTAGCGTCTCGAAGAACCGACGAGTGATCTTTTTGATGAGAGGGGACAGGTCAGACCGAAGACTGCTCCCTTAGAGGAGGCGTAACCTCCATCGCCGCCACCGTCAAATCCCTAAATGGCGTCAGAACAAGTGTTTATAATGCGCCCGTACCTTTTGCTTTTCCATCACCGGCCACACCATACTAATTAGTAACGCTGTGCCAAGGGCTGCAATCTCCCATCTCCGACGAAACGAAGCTTCATTGATCTTGTCGTGAGAGCTCATTTGTCCCGCAGTACCGGCGTTGTTGACTAGGAAGTATACCGTGCTGTATGTCTTGATGACATTGTCGACGAGTTCTTGCACTTCGGAATTGATAGAAACGTCGTGCCCATCCAGGATAGCTTCCCCGCCGGCGCTTTTAATCTCGTCCACGACTTACTGTGTCCGTGAAATGGAGCCTTTCCCTCCATCGACGCTCCCCCCATAGTCATTCACAACCACTTTGGCGCCTTAGCGGGCCAGCAGCAGCGCATATTCGCGCCCGAGGCCTCCCCCAGCTCCTGTCACAATGGCCACCTGGTCGCTCAATCCCAAATTGACCGATGACATGATGGCGACGGATCTCTTTCAAGATGCGAACGTTGCTCAAAGGTGACAGAAGATCTGGGCCTTTGTTTAAGGTGATGGGAGAATTGTAGTCGTCGAGTCTAGGGCACGTTTGATATTGCCAACAAGATATGGAAAAGGTCAAGTACTACACCGGAGGAGCTTATTTATGCACAGGATGACTAACGCAAAAGCGCTCGATATGTCTAAACTCCACGAGATTAATTCTACGTTGTATTGTACAGTTTAGCTCCGCATCAAGCTGTATGCCAAGTATCCGGGGCAGTGCGAAGGAATCTACATAGATACTGTTGAACGCAGAACAGTTGTGGATCTGTCTGGTTGATTGTGTTCTGTCCCCTTGGCTATTCAGAGAGACTCTGCCTGTTTATATATACATTGGTCTGTAACCATAACAGCATTCCTGAAACCTCCTATTCCGTCGCCATCCTATCACAGGTCTGCAGGAACAACGAGGTTGAGGCAGTTTGCGCAGTTGGTGAAACGCCTAGCGTCTCGGGTGGTTTGCCCCAGTGGTGCTCTCGCGACCCTGTCAACAGATACCATGGTATGCGTTGTCAGCGAATCGAGTCAGCGAGATTCCCTTGGACCTCTCGGCCGATACTCCATAGCTGTTAATCCATCTCCGCAGTAAGAATACGAACCGCAGTGCAGTTGAAATTTCGGGTCGTCAAATCTTTAGATATTTTCATGCCTTAATGACCAGAATGTATATACGTACTCTCTAACGGTGCGATTGACCGCAGTACCAAGAAGGTGTAATGACCGTCAAGCGCCGTCTTCGGTCGAAGGCTTCTGGACGAGGCTTGTAACCCTTTCGTAATCTTACGAAATGTCCCCCGTAACTATATAACTAGTCAGGCGTCGGCCCAGAATCCTTGAGAAGGTGGGTGAGTCAAAATCACGTGCTTTAAAGTCACGTTGTTGTCGCCACGTTATCTGGAATCGGCAACCGTCAACGAGCATCAACCTCTCCAATATGGCATCAGTCATTATACCCACTACAACAACACTGAAATCTCAAGCACAATCTAAGGTAGCTCTGGTGACTGGAGCGGCCTCTGGGAAAGGTTTCGCCATCACGCGACTCCTGGAAAAGCACGATGCAAAAGTCGTTCTAATTGACCTGGACCTGACCAAAGTGCACGCAGCGGCAGAAGAAATTGGTCACGGCAGCACGCCGTTCTCTTGTGACGTCTCATTGTGGACGCAACAGATGGAACTGTTTGAATGTGTATCTCAATAGGGGGGCATACCAGAGATCGTGTGCTTAAACGCTGGTGTCGACCCGGAGTTGGCGACAGTCAGTGGGAATGAGCAAGTAGCCAGTCAAGCCAAAGGCAAGGTCATGGCCAACTATCTGGCAGTGCATCCGACCTCTTGAAGAAGCTCCGGACCTGATAATGGACGTCAATTCAAGGGCGTGGTTTATGGTCTCGACCTTGCCACCTACCACATGATCCCTAACAGGGGAGACAGAGTTAATATCACCGGGTCAACAGGCTCGTATATGCCCCTTGCACACCAAGATATCTATGCAGCTTCCAAGCATGCGGTTCTTGGCTTGATGCGCAGCACCTCGCCGAGGGAGGAGCTGAAGAAAAGGCAATGTCTCGGCCTCTTTCGTAGCACCGTGGCTCACGACGACAGCGATGACGGCCGACATATCAACTGCAATCATAGCTGGAACGGAATCGAGCACGGCAGAGGACGTAGCTTGGGCAGTCGGGTATCTTGTGGCAGCTGGAAGAGAGGAGACTAACGGTGCATGTATATGCATCAAAGGAAAGAAAGTATATAAAGGTGGAAAAGAGCTACGGAGATTGGTTAGCACAACTCGTGTACTTCTGAGGGTATCCTTACTCATGGAGAGCCTTCTACTGTAATAGAGCACTTCAGGGTTCGGCATGCACGTGCAACAACGCACAGAGGCCTGTCCAGCAGGTTGGGAATCGAGAACGCATTTCTGGTTGACGCTGACAGAGCACCACCAACACCACCCAGAGAGGTAGCGGCTAGGGCAGCGAGTGCCTAACACGACGACGGCATTGAGAAGTACGAAAGGGCCGATGAAACACTCAAGAATAGGTAGGCGACATCAAAAACATGGAATACTCTGTCAAACTGTAAAGAATGGCACTCTGCCAGCACTGTGAACTGTTCAGCACTCCCCTTTGGCCCATTTTGGTTTGACGTGTGACTAGACAACTCTCCTTCCTGCTACCCCCCATACCATCCGAGCACAGCCGCTTTGCTTTGTTACAGTAGAAGAATTACTCATGAAGAACATATCGAGTGTTTCCGCACCAGCTCAGTGGATAAATAGTCTTCTTGGCATCTCTTTCCTTTGCGATTGGTTCACGGGCGACAAGATGGTATTCATTCCTCCCTTATCCACAACGCTCACTGGGTCTTGAAGAGATCGTAATGTCATTGATCGACTTTGGATTATCCGCGAAAGTGGCGATTGTAACGGGAACTAGGAGAGGGCTCCGCCACGAATACACCCTGTTGCTGACTCGTAAAGATGTGGTGGTCGTCAGTGACTATTGCGGAACGCTCGACGTGTAGCACTGAACCCTTCCTAAATGGCTTCGTGCGGTGATATCTATATTGGCGTCTTCACACAAATAGATTTTTCACTGGACCAACCTTTTCTGATCCCAATTAATTCAACAAGACGGAGCGAAGGGAACCATTTCACGGGCACAGTCGGTCATGGGCGAAAGTCATTTCCGACGGGAATGACATATATATTGTAACAAGGCAAAGTGGCTGTGCTGTGCTGGGCTGGTGGGCTAGCGGAGAGGGAAGTTGTCTAGTCACATGTCAAACCAAAATGGGCGGGTAGGGGGGAGTGCGAGACAGCTTACAGTGCTGGAAGAGTGCCATTCTTTACAATTAGACAGAGGTTCAGTATTCTATGCTTTTGATGCCGTCTATCTATTCTTGAGTGTTTTATGAGTCCCATCCTAGCTCCTCAATGCCACCGCCGTGCTAGGCGGTCGTTGCCCTGGCCGCTACCTCTCTGGGTGGTGTTGGCGGTCGTGTTGTCTTGTCAGCGCCAACCAGAAGAAATGCGTTCTCGATTCCCGACCTGCTGGACAGGCCTCTGTGCGTTGTTGCACGTGCATGCCGAACCCTAAAGTGCTCCATTACAATATAAAACAGAGTCTAGTGATAAGGAATAGTAGATACCCCTATATTATATAGCCGAGAAGGAAAGAGGAGGATGCGCCTCTCGCTCTGGAAGTACTTGGTATACTAGTAGTAAGAAAATATCACCCTGAATCGTGAAAACCTCTTGGCTGGCGGCCTGATACCTTCGATTGATGGACGCTAATAAGTCGACCATTAGTGAATTGACGCAGCCCCGGAACTTGCACCCTTTTGAAGGGACGAGTCACGTGAAATCTGTGTTGACGGCGATCGCGACCACTTGGACCTCGGCGCCCAAGATAGTAGCCAATAATCGGTCCTATTGCTACTAGTGAGCGAAGGCTTCATCGTATGTTCAGTGGCGTGACATGGTACGACTTTCTTCCTTGCCATAATCTGGAGTTGTGATATTTCACTTCGAGCACTTCGCTATTGATTCTACAGTATATGAACCAGCCTACGATATACCGAGTATAAATCCAGCCATTCACCACCCCCACACTGCCATGAATTATTCGGAAACGGCCCACGACGACGAGCGCGGCGCAACACAAGCCGTTCAGGAGAGTGGAGAAGAATCTGCTCCTCTCCTGGGGCGACGCGGGAACACCGAAAATGGAGGGACTTCGTCTGCTTTGAAGTTCGTCTTGATGTGCGGTTTTAATAGCTTCGTGGCTGACTGGGTCTACGAGGGCTCCCGAAGTATTCTCGGGCCGTACCTCCTGCTCCTGGGAGCCGACGCCCTGGCCATTTCCGTCATCTCTGGCTTCGGCGAATTCCTGGGCTATGCTCTGCGCCTGATCTCCGGCCGAAGCGCAGATCGAACTGGACTGTACTGGCCGATCACCATTGCCGGCTACATCTTGCAAATGGCGGCGGTGCCTTTGCTGTCTTTGGCTCGGTCCTGGCAGGTGGCCGGTCTCCTCATCATTCTCGAACGGGTAGGCAAGGCCACGCGGAGCCCTCCACTGAAAGCCATGCTCTCTCACGCCGCGAAATCGATGGGCTTTGGCTGGGCGTTCGGAATCCACGAGGCGATGGATCAGATCGGTGCTTTATTTGGCCCCCTCTTCGTCGCATTGCTCCTGAAGGTCAAGCACGAAAACTACCAATTCACATTCGCCATGTTGGCGGCTCCCGCTGCGGTAATGCTTCTTGGAGTTGCCGTCGCGCGACTTGTATATCCGCATCCAGAGAATCTCGAGTCCCAGTCTCCAGGGCAAGATACCGATAAACTACCACGAGTTTTCTGGATATATCTCCTTGCCTCGTCATTGGTTGGAGCTGGGTTCGCTGACTTCCCAGTCATGGCCTACAAGTTCCGCCGCACTGGGGACCTTTCCGATGAGTTTGTTCCTGTCGTATACGCTATCTCAATGGCTGTTGCCGGTACAGGCTCCTTGGCCTTTGGTCGACTGTTCGACCGGTTCGGCCTCAATTTACTGGCGCTACTTACCCTGGTAGCGGCTGCCTACGCACCCTTGGTGTTTCTCGGCCGTGGACATGTCCTGGGTATCATTGGAAGCTGTTTTTGGGGCCTAGGAACCGGTGTCCATGAATCCATCATTCCAGCAGCGGTGGCGCCGATGGTCGGACCCGGTCGTCGAGCGTCCGCGTACGGCCTGTTTACGGCCATTTATGGCGTGTCCTGGTTTCTCGGGAGTACCGTTATTGGCCTGTTGTTCAATAGATGGATGCCCGCGGTCGTTATCTTTTCTGTGGGCCTCCAATTGGCTGCAATACCGCTTATAGTCTATGCGGACAGATTGATCAGCCAGTCTCAGACATCAACTGGTGCGGAGGAAGAACCATTTTTAGAGCCAAGTGATATCTAGAGATACAAGCGTCTTGATTGCGAACGTTATTCGGCGATTGATTTTTGGAAGAGAAACACTGTGGCAAAAGGATGATCTATCCCAACTGTCTTGAAGACCTCGTATTGTACCTACTTGGGTATCACAATGCATCTAGTACCTAGAATCTCCAGAATACCGATCCAAGGGAGGAAAGACGCTCGCCACAGTTAGTGCGCCAGTTTCGCCATTCCCTTCCTGTCGACGCAAGAAGGCCACGGCAACCCCACGAGAGTGCCACAAGGCTCACAGCAGCGTTCGTGGCAACCACCACTCAAAGTTCCTCCGTCGAGAGGCTCGCCGCCAGTCAACCTAAAAGGCCCACCTCCGAACATGGAATGATTACGGGATCAAGCACGCGCATGCATTCAGCGGGCCGCAAATTTTTGACAAGAGGTATTAGACAATACTGCACTACCTGACCGATGGATAACAATGCTTAGCAACAACGGGTACCCAGAACAGCTAGAAACTGCAGTTGCTGAAATAAAAAGGTGGGGCCTTCGAGAAGCCGCAGACCGTGAGAATACCATGAGTGCCCAAACTACGCCTGAAGGCGGCATCGGAAGCGGATGACCTAGATGAGCTAAGTGCACGGCACGACGACGCTTATGTCTTCATACACTATGGAACTCTTCGTGATATTTCTCCAATGATTGCCAAACTCATAGAGCTAACGTTCGGGGATGAACGAGATGAATGGGATGAACTTCACTCAGGGGAAAAGCTGGGAGAACACAATGCTCAGACTGCATGATGGGAAGTTCCGTGTGAGAATTGCGGCCATGCCGGAATACCTCAAATTCAAGCATGACTCTGCTCCTTGCATACATGGGCATCAGCAAGTAAACAGACATTCAAACATTGTGCGAAGTCCAACGAGAGATAAGCTATGGTATCCATCAATTACTATAGCTATGAAGATGTTGCTAGAGCAATCAGCAGGAGGGGCAAGGCATGTTGCTTATGGTAAGGTTTGAGGCTACTAGTGCTATCCTCAAGGACAGCAGTACTTGTTTGCGGTACTTCAAAACGTTTCAGTGGTGTTCGGATGGAAAACGGAAATAATCCGAACTTTTGGTGGCTGATATAGACTTTATTCCCAAAAACAGATTTACATCCAAACCCCCGCACTGCCGCCTACCTCTTCGCCACCACAAGAAGAGCGCCATAATGGATAGTTTCGGGAACCTCAAGTATGGCCGCAAAGTTTTACGAGGCTTGTCGATCAAAGGAACTTTTTGCTAGGTCATTTAGACCCTGTTCTTGGTAGATATTGGTCCTACCTCGAGAATGTCACCTTCGTATTCGATCCGTTGGCTGACGGTGGCAGAGAGTCCGAGAGTGAATGACCGGGCCACGATAGGCATACTTGATGGCGAGTTGTGACTTCCTGGCCTGTATTTCAGCGATGCTGTGGACGGCGCACCTGAAACTCTGCTCTTACCCGAGTCCCACCGGCCCAACGTGCGCCGCCGGTTCAAAGGCTCGTTGCTAAATGTCAACCGAGACATGACGGTCGATGAAGTCGCGATAGCGGCGGAAGCGGTTAATGGCCGACGGAAGAGGCGGTCCTGGAAGCGATGGAGCTAACGTCCAAGATGCCAGCTGCAAACCCCAATTCTACGATACCGTGGAGGAACACCCGGGGTGACTTGGTGGTGGAGATGCCCATATGTAATGGCTGATGTCAGAGCGATGTCGAGAGGGTACGGAGTTTCGTATTCTTTCAGGCATCGAGACCGAGTCTCGGTAGCTAAAGTTAGAGATTCTCCATGATGGTTAACCTCCTCAACAATACAACACCCAGCACAGACCCTCCCAAGTCGTCGTCCGTGGCCCTTGAGCTCCCGTAGCTGCTCGTGGCGCCGTCCCATATCCTCACTAATCGGTCCCCCGAACTGGACGCGGTTGCCTCAAATCACAGGGATTTCCTCCAACAGGACAATCTCCCACTGCATATTTTCCTCCAATCTGAGTCAGCTTCCGACCTACACTGGACTTGTCAAGGAATGATGTTTTCGGTCCCTCTCTGATATTGTCTCCTTAACCTTGTCCGGGTGGGGCTGTGATTATCTTCTTGTGGCTTTATGCCCATCTCGCGCTCCAAATATTCCGGCCATCGCAGCGCATAGAAACCTTCAATTGTTATTGTCTTCTTCACCTTTAGTTGCGTCAGTGCTCGAACAAAGCAGAGGTCCTTCCCCAAACCTCTATGGACAATGTTCTCCGAGTCCCAATAAACGGTCAGATGTTGCAAATTTGTGGCTTCACGGCCGAGCTTCTCAAAAAGTTGGCTCCAGTGCGTTGCAGGAGGACTGTCGCAACACGCGTCAACGAAGACGACGAGGTCAGTGATATAGGCGGGATTGTTCTTGTTTAGCCAACGAAGGAGAGAGCACGGTTGAGATACGTTCACAGTAAGTGAGCTTAGGAGGGACTGTGCAGCGTCTTCGTTGATTGTTCGACAGTTCTGTAGGATTGGATCTGTTTTTTCGTCCCACCAATAACCGCCGTTTCTATTGTGGAAGAAGATGTACGGTGGGGACTCCATTATGTATGGCTTTCGGTAGCTTGAGTCGGGGGCTGTAGTGTGAACCTCGTATGCTTAGATGAATGGTGCTGGTTTGCTGGCATTAGCCATTGATGTAGGAGGCGGGTCGGAATCGCCGTCCAGCGGGTTCGACAGCGAGACTATTTAATTTCAATATCGGCTAGGATCTTTGAGCGTGGTTTGGGAAGACGGTTTTTACTCTCTTGTAGACAACAAAGTCCGACTACGGAAAAATTGCAAAAAGGAATGGCGAAAAGCTCAAGGTGTTCAATCATCGAGGGTGATGACCGCAGCCATGCTCAGCATGGTCCGCCGAGGGAAGGTAAGCTTTTGGCACCACGTGAACTCGGCTTACCTTCCCCTACGTCTAAAGTTAACGGGAGGACATTTCGTCATCGAGGTGGGAATCCATTTGACCCCGAAAATCTACAGTACCGCCCGTACCCATCGCCATGCTTCCTCCAGGTTGTAAATCCATCATGGTCTCGACCATTCTGAACCTAATGACGCATGTTTGATTCTCTAGGTTGACGCACAAGTGATAGTGCCGGTAACGTCCTCCCACAGCCTCATGGAGTGTCCCATCATCGATATCCTGTAGAATGCCGCCATGCTGTCCCGCGACAGAGGTGGAAAGTCTCTGGTTGGCACCAACATGGCCCAATTTCACATCTCATCAAGTACCCCACCCCAGCCCTACGACGTGATTCGACGAACAATCATATGTGGACGACTCTGTCTTCTATATACCGCTTTCCAAATGTCGGTATCATCCTACTCGTCATGGATGACCCAAGTATGCAGCAAGCAGCCTCCTATGTCAAAGAAACTGCCGACCCGTCAGCGCTGACCATGTCATCTACTGGCCGAAATTCCTCACCTTATCCAAACGCTATGTACGGGATCAGCAGCAGCACAGGACGACGCAATCGAAAAACATTTCACACATCCATTCTATTGGGACTGGGAGCTAGGCAGGTCTCCGATGGTACATTGTCCTGATCTACCGGTGGTACCAGATTCTAAGTCCTCATATTGACATCTTCATTCGACATTGCTGGTGTGCAACTCTTTTCCCATCTCTGCAATATCATTTCGCGGAAAAGGCTTCTCCTCTACGTCCCCCTGCACAGAACTTCCGTCTCTGATTCATTCCCATTTTAAATTGCCCCAGTCAAACTCGTTGCAGTTTTGCAGCTCAACGCGGATCCGGCTAGTGACTATGCAGATACGTCAGAGCCACCGACGGAAGCTTCATTGGGTCGGTAAGACAAAGTAGACTACGGAATCAACAAGGCTTGTAAGCAGGGACGAAGAAAAACCAGAAGGGGCTGGAGCCCTTCGAAATTTAAAGAAGTTGGTTTAAAGAAGTTGGGCCAAGCAGTGACGACGTCAAATACTTCATCCAATCTCAGGACGACCTCTATCAAATGAGCAAATTGGATCAACTTCCTTGTGCCCTGGGGACTCGATGTTTTCTTCATGGTGGTCTAGCAATTTTTGGGCTACAATTCAGTGTGCCATTGGCGTGAGACTGTTCGATGTCTTGATATGGTCGCCTAGCTCGTCGACAACAACGACAAGGATATCCTCGGCGCTGACTGAATCTGGTTGACAATGGCCTTGCTGGACGCTGTCCGACGTATGAACAGCAGGCGACATGATGCCGAACAAGTGGAACCGGGACCTGATTTGTATTCTGCTGCGATTGTGGGAGGGTTCACCGGCATCCACGTGTGATACCCACCCTGGCTACACGAGGCAGTGTACGAAATATAGTAAGCGTTCACTGCACGGGTCGAGCAGCCGTCCATATAATCCTCACACAACCTGTAAAATCAGTGCAATTGGACCCGTCTACACGAAACCGTGTTGCTTGAAGAAAGGAACCTGTCAACTAGTCAGGACATGTCATCCTCACATTCGCTTTCGAGTCTGCTAAGGAGTCTCCTGTCAGTGCGCTCTTGCACCGGAAACCGTTAGTTTGCCTTCGCTGCTTTTTGAGGATGTCTAGAGCTGCTAAGCTCGTCTATCCCGTTTGTGAGACGCGCATTGCCGCCAATAAGGCAGCCTTTTAGCCATTTCCCGGTCATTGAACGTTTTCTTGTTCCCACGCTTCAGCACCGTGATCAAGTACAACTTTCATTCGAATCTTGATGTCACCTAATTTGGCCAGAAAGCGCCTCTCCGCCTGCGGTCGCATGAAGCGATTCGTGTCGTAGGTCACTTCCCTAACGAGAGCCCTCCATCACGGTATCAAAATGTCATGCCTCCTCCCCCGTAGAACTAGATTCATCGCTCTTCCATTTTTTCCATACCAAAAGAGCAGCAGAATAACATAAGGAGCCATCCAACTCCAGGCACGATCACATCACCTCCGTCGTGGGTTTCTGTGCATAAACGACATGGCTAGGCGGCAAAAAGTCATGGGTCAGCACACTGTGCGCGTCGAGGACCGCGAAGGTGGTTACTCGAGGTGATGATCGCGCAGAGCCTTACAAATCATGAATCATATGCACATTCTTCTTCATCGCATCCTGCCTGACTGCCGCCAAAAAGGCATAAATGGCCTCCACTGACCATCCTAGGGCCCTGGTGAATAGCGCCAGCGTGAGACCTTCGAGGCCTTGGAGGAGCTGGTAAAGATTCAGTGCACCGACTCGTTTCTGTCCAAGTCAGTCCAGCAAAGCATTTCGCGGGTGCAACTTCCATGCTGCCCCGCAATCAAAGCGTGCAACATGCAACGAAGGGCAGGCAATACCAATATCTTGTCCTTCGGCCACGCACCCAAAGGCAATCTGAACACTTTGTGATGGACGTTTACAAATCCGGCCTCGCGAACCCAGGGCTCCAAATGTGGGCCAGGAGAAGCGGTCCTTCCAATTCTCTCGCAGCCGTCCAGCAGCGTGTCATACCATTCTTTGACTTTGTTATCGGGAGGTATCGAATTGTCTTGAGAATAGTTGTGGAGGTCGAAGTCTTGAAACTCGACCCAAGCACCTGGTTTCAGATTTCTAAGAGGAAACTTCTCAGTCCTGTGCTACTACTGGCAAAACAATTGGAGGCTGGAAGAGAACCAGGGGAGGGGGGGAAAGAGGAAAGTGAGACTTCACTGGTAGCATTGACGCATCAATCCAGGCCAGTCAGCGATCGAGCCGGCCATATAACGGGAGTGGATATACTCGAAGGGCTGTGAATACTGCCACTCCGATTCGACGTCGTCTACTTCAAACGATACGTTCGGAGGGACCCTGTGCATCGTCAGAAAGCACACCTGGCCTGGATGAGGCTTCTTACCATTGCGGCTGAATTGGGCTCAGATCGTTGCCAATCTAGGGGTGAAGATTGGGTCAGAGTCATCCTCGCCGAGAAGACGCAAGACTTACTACTTGAGCAGTAGGGAACATGTCCCCTTCGAGGCACGAAGTCAGCCTGGGTGAAACGCTTGTCAGTGATCACCAACCGATTTGAATGGCCCAAGTCCCGGTCCCCGTGCCAATGTCTAGAATTCGGCCGATGCCCTCCTGCAACGGGGCGAAAAAGTGGTTTCCTCCCATTGCCGTCAGGAGCACCTCGTGCATCATGTCGTACCTCTCCTGTTCTCCTTCGTCATTCGGAAAACTGTAGGCTGTTCACTCGTTTGTTGGCGTTTGTCTTCGTCAACATTAAACCAAGGACTTACTGCCTTCTCGGAAACTATGATATCGGCGGCCGTGGTCCCATTTGTAATTCGTGGCGCTGTAACTCAGGGAAGTCGTATAACTTGCTCTTCATCCCAAAGTCAGCGGGAGAAACGTCAACAAGGAAGCATCATGGGGGAATCGGCATACAGTTCGTCTCCACCATAAGCAGAGTCGACATCCTCTGCGCCCTCCTGTAGACGACTTGTCAAGCCTGAGTAAATAGCTCGTTTCGATAAACTCACCTCCACCGCAAGAGCGAGAGCGACATCATCGACGGGTTGAGTGGCCATCCCGCCGATAAGCTAGTGATAAAATGCAAGCTTTCGGAGATGTAGGCAACAAAGTTTAAGAACCACAAGTCATCGAAAGCGGGGAGCTCTAGAACTGAAATCAGGAGCTGCGGGTGCGGATGCGGACGCGTTTGACGGGCCGATAGGTACTGGCAAATCATGGATACACCAGAGCGATAAATTCTGGCACTGCGCAGATTTTGGGGCTCTCTTCGGTTGGGACTCTGGGAACGTGGGCCGTCTAGGGTCGAATTGATGTGACAAGAGGAATACGGCGCGCCAGATGGTACCGAGACCGGCGACTGGATTGATGTTGCGCTGTTGAGCCTTAGCGCCTTGGCATCCATTAGACAGATAGATAGCTGTCAGACACTCTCCTTCATGGATACACGAATACAATACCGCCTGTTACACCCGCACACCTCCTCCCTGTCCCACAGCGCTGATCTTTCGGGGCGGGGAAGTAGGGCGAACAATTGGACAAGGACGAAGGCCAAGAAGCCCAAGCTGCATGTTGGCTGCATGTTGGCTGGCGCATGTTGGGTAACGTGGCAGCTGTCACCGGAGCTCGCCAACTGCCCACCCTGGCGAGGGGCTGGAATATCATGAGACAGTCGCCACACCTGTCCCTTTATCTTCAACTCTCCCTGCCAGACGGCGAAGTCCTGGCGACATCAAGTCGAGCACAACATGTCGCAAGGATCATACATGCAAGATCTGGCGAAGCACATCTCTTCTGCGACCTCGATCCTGGCCCAATATCTCGCCTCCAATGGCCTTCCCGACCTCTCGTTCGATAAAGATGCCCCTCTCTACATGTCCGATTTGCCCGAGGACATTCAGACCGCGCGCCGACGCCTAAGGGAAGCTGCACACGAGCTGTACGTGCTGTCGACCGGTCCGAGCGAGCATATAAGATGGCTCTCATGCAACGTTGGTTTCCCCTCCTGTGCGACCAATGCTCGATCTGGGGAGGCGCTTTGAATTGACCTTGACAGTACCATGATTGCTCCAGCCTTCGCTGGATTTATCACTTCAGAATCGCCGAATTTGTGCCGCTTGATGGCGAGAAGAGCTTCTCGGACGTCGCCAAGGACGCGAATGTGGATGAAGCTCGTCTCAAACGAGTACTACGGCAAGCTATGACGAACAAGATATTTTGTGAACCACGTGTCGGTTTTGTGGCCCATACAGCCGCGTCAAGCGCTCTGGTGCGCGACCAAGGAACGCTGAACTGGGTCGGTTATACCTTGGGCGAGTCCTTTCCAGCCTCGACCAAAGTGGTCGAAGCCACGGAAAAATGGGGCCCTTCCGAAGAGAAGAACCATTGCGGCTGGAATATTGCTTTCGACACCGACTTGCCAATCTTCCAGTACCTGTCGAGCCACCCGCAGCGCGCCGGTAGATTTGCCGAAACCATGAAGGCGTTGACAAGTACGGATGGCTACCACATCCGCCACCTGACAGATGGGTATCCTTGGGGAGACTTCACCGAGGGCACCGTGGTCGATGTCAGTCTCCTTTGCTCTGCTCTTTCGTCATCGAGTGCTAAACGAAGGCCAGGTCGGTGGTTCTGTTGGCCATATGAGCATCGGCCTTGCGGAAAAATTTCCACAGCTCAAGTTCGTGGTTCAGGACCTTCCGGACATCGTCGCGGTAGGTGAGCCAGCGCTCCCTCCGGAATTGAAGGACCGCGTGTCCTTTCAGGCACACGATTTCTTCACCCCACAGCCGGTCCAAGGCGCGGACGTCTATCTACTTCGGTTCATTCTGCACGACTACTCCGACACTCATGCAACCCTTATCCTAAAGAGCCTGCTTCCTGCGTTGAAATCGACGTCAAAACTGCTGGTCATGGATGGTGTTCTGCCAGAGCCGGGAAGCATGGCCCCGAGTGAAGAGAGGCAAATTAGGTATGCTAACTTTGAGCTGCCCGAGCCCCTGGCAGGACTGAATTGCTGACAACGCTGGCAGAGTGATGGACCTGGAAATGATGACAAACTTCAACGCAAAAGAGAGAGAGCTCGATGACTGGCGCAGTCTGTTCTCCAGGGCTGATCCGAGGTTGAAGATAGCCAATGTGATCAAACCTCCTGGAAGCGTCAACTCAATAATCGAAGCGGTGCTCGAAGAGGCCTGACGAGCCCTCCCGCGTAGGTCGATGTAGAGGGAAGAAAAAGCATCGTATGATAGAGAAGCAGTCGGGTCTCCCCTCGACCTGGCCGGGCCAAGGACTAGCCAGGTACGCCTAGAATACTCATCTTAAGCTAGCTGTTCACTTCTTGCTGAATTTACTAATCTATATTTTGAGATCGTACCTTCACACTGTTGACTCATCGGCAGAACTCTTGCCAGCTCTTGCAGTCGACGATGTCACCTGCTTACTCGAAGACTCCTCAATCCACAAAAGTTGAGGTTTCCAGCCACCAGGTGCCCAGAGATCGGTTGAGCACAATATCCTTCATCACTTTCAGGTCCAATGACGAAGAAATTCGCCCTTCTCGGGGGGTCGTACGAGAAGTAAGCTGAACGCGCATTGTCCTACTCGCTCGGCGTTCATTCGAGTTACTCCCTATCTGACCCGACCATTTTGAGTATCTTTGCTAGCTCCTGGCGGTTGGCATTATGCCGCTAATCCCTTCGAGTTCCCGTCCGTCGAGGGTAAAATCCAGTCCACCTTCCAAAAGGCAATAGTAATGGAGGAGATCACCAGAACCGACAACAACAGGCTGAAAACAAGGGTTGCCAGCGGTGAGAAGCCGATATTAGACACCAGAAATCACGTAGTTGAAGGTGAAGTGCCCAATGTGCCGTCACGGTCTGTACGAGGCACCTTTGGACAGGGCGCCTTGGCAAAACATCCTGCATACCAGACCTCTGCGAGTCCCACCACATCCTTTTCCACGGATGCCACTTTCTTGACGAACGCATCTGTGCAGTCGGCGAGGATTGAGAAACTGAAGCATTGAAGCATTGAAGAGGAAAGAAATACCACATCCATCTCGGTCCCAGCAGCTGGCAAAGGGTATTATTCAAAAACTTGATGAGAACCCATTTCGGCACCCTCTAGGTCCCAAAGAGAGCCCCGGGGGATTCTTTGATTCACCCGTCCACCGAGGCTCAGAAGCCCGGAAGAGTTACGGAGACCGAATTGATAGGGGCGGAGCCAGTTTGGGACGCAGCGGCCTTTACCAAATACCCATACTGTTAAGCAGGGGGGGAAGGGTAGGGGACTTTTTCGCGGAAATCTTTATATGGTGTTGTGATCATGAGTGTTGCGTAGGTTGTCAGGTCTAATTACAGGGACGTAAAGGCCTCTATCAACGCTAAGCCTTATTAGGCAAGGCTGTCACCGCCGTCCTCGTACGATGTACCAACACTCTCTTCGCGAGCAAGTCAAGAACCTACGTCAAGCAGGCCACAGATCTTCACCTAGTCCAATCATATGCACACAAGAATATGGGCCATGGCACAAGAGAATACCCTGATTCCTACTACATTTGCTTTCGGTTGTACCGAAAAGGTGATAATTACTGAACCACTCGTTCATGTGGATTTCTGTCCCTATCAAAAACTCACACCAAAGATGACGACCATGTCTGATGTGTCGCTCGCTGTCCAAGGTTGTGCCACAATCGAGGTGGAAATTCACAGATTGAGTACGTCCTGACGTTCGCTTCCAGAAGTGTCGCTGTTCCTGCCTTTCCGTCAGTTCGTCCCTTAACAGAGTCTGGATTAGCACATCGTATTGATTGCGTCCATTTGTTCACCATTGACTGTTCCAGGTGAGGTTCGTCGTCTTCCAGTTCCTAGAGTAACTCCCCTGGAAAGATTTTTTTCCCGATTTTGTCCAGCGTCTTGACTTCGTTGATCAAGTTGCTGGCGGAATCCACCGCCCTGAGCCACGCACCACCCGGTTATGGACGATGCTCATCCCCACCATGCCGTGGTCCGTCCTGGTCGTAGTAGGGAGGATGTACCATCTTTTGTCCTCAACTCCAACTCTTCTCGAACGTAGATCCGGTTACTGGAGCTTTGAGAACCATCCTCTCTCCCCGTCACTGTATCCCTTGACATGCGAAGTCGATCTTTCGTTTGGCTAGTCCTAGTCCCGATGTCTCCACCACTGGTTATTTGTCTCCGGTTAGGCGTGTCCGGCCTGCTCCTCTCTTCTCCCCGATGACAAGACCCAGTAGTCTATCTCAACCTTCACTCTCCAGTGTCGTCTAGCCTCTTAAGTCCTGCCTACCTCTTAGAAGCTGCCTCGAAGGAATCAGTGGCGGCGGCCTTGCCCTTGCGGGTCGGGTCTTGGCGGTGACTTTGCCTTCCTTGCGCCCCTTCTTTTTCGCCAGATCTGCGTGATCCGACGAGGCGACCAAGGCCCAACGCTGACAAGCATCGTTTGCCTTATGTCCTTCGATAGTGCCGCATGCAGCGCGACCCTCTTCGGGGTCCACATCTGCCCTTCGAAACTGTCCCTCTCCGAGCCACCAGGTCCCGCGAAGCGGAGGTGTTTGATAGACTGCTTTGGTGCGCGGTGGAATGCTGCGTAGGATTTGTCAATTCTCGTCAACCGCATTGTTCGTTGAAAAAGTTTCAAATTGTCCTCCGAGAAGGCTGCGACCAAGGCCGAGATCACCATAGCCACTGCACCCAAGGACACATTCTTGATGCGATATACAGTGTGCAGAGGCGAGACTATCACCAGGCGTTGATCCAAATACCGGGGGTTATCTCAGCCATCTAGCCAGCACCTTGGATACCTGCTCGGATGTCTCAAAACACACTACTAGGTCCTTCCCGAGGGAAGAGACCTCAAGGGGAGCCGGCGGTGGGTTATCGTCGACGGATGTGCGTTTCATGCGTTCAGGAAGTCTAGCTGATCAAACGACTCATTCTTAGTAGTAGGCTTGAAAGCAATCAAGAAATGACCGTCAGCTAGGATGCGGATGAAGGATGAAATAATTTCGAAGGTGGTTGGTTCGGGCTCGGTCTCTGTGCCTTTGCTCCCATCCTTGACCTCCATCCTCTCTTCCATCATCGCCGTGTTCTGGTGGGTGTCGAAGATCGTGATTGGGTGTACCAAACACCAGCCGTCCACCATCACTGTTTCATTGGCCGCCAGTGCCTCGATGACATGCCGTTCTGCGCCCAAGTCGTTCTGATGCGCAAGCCTTCGACCGTTCGTGTCGGCCCGGTGTCTAACCATATTCCAGTCCCCACAGATGATGTCGCACGCTGGCTGGCTTTCCATGGACCCCAACTCTTCCTCCATCTCCCTGGAAAAGTGAGTTCGTCTTGCCTCTGTTGGGAACTGTACAAACACCCGATCGTCCATTTGTCCTCTTTCAGAGCAAATCTCGACCATTAATGTCTTCTCGGCTATGCTTTGCAAAGCATGTGTTGAGGTTGAGGCGCTCACATTCGTCGTGATCTTGACATCAAGTTGATCTTTGTCAAGGAGGATAGTGCTAGAAATGCATACCCAACCCCTCCTTTTCACATCCACCTCTGTGTATATATATATAAGCAGCCAACCTCGCCTCCTATAGACACCCCACAAGTTCAATCCTCTCAATCCCGGATGGATGGCTACTCCCTCTGCTTCACTGTCGGCCATTACGCCCGTGACGATGCGTAAATTAGGCCAGTTGTCCCTGAGTTCGTTCCCTCCAGTTCCGTTGATGTGCGTATCTAACAGCCCCAAACCACACTATGACCCTTCCTCACGGGATCCAGGATTTGTGCCCTCTTTCTCTCTTGTTCTTGCGCTGTTCGTCTTTAGCGAAGCCACCCGAAAGCCATGCCCCATGTCGTGTTTCAGTCATCTTGTGGTCTTGTCA
Source organism: Cladophialophora bantiana CBS 173.52 (assembly GCF_000835475.1). NCBI lineage: Eukaryota > Fungi > Ascomycota > Eurotiomycetes > Chaetothyriales > Herpotrichiellaceae > Cladophialophora > Cladophialophora bantiana. The sequence continues at coordinate 48,478 of NW_015971582.1, forward strand.
TGTTGATGATTTGATTTATGGGGAGTATCTGCTGTTATCCCTTGAGCTGGGTCTCAATGTAGTCCGAATCGCGTGGCTGCACGCAGAATTTACGCAAGCAAGGAGAGGAAGGAATGACGAGGACTTTGAGGTCTGCACCTGCTATCTGTGCTTGCTCTGCTGTTTGTTCGCTTTCTCTTTCATTGTCAACTTCGCGTTTGCGGGCCGCGCGTCGCGTCACCATCACTCGAGGAAGACGATTATGACCATCGCTTCTCTTCAAGAAGCCGAAGGCTTGTCAATCTCGAATATCGCGGTACATCCCTTCCCGCCTGTTCATGCAAAGCGGTGACTCCAGCTAGGATGTGTCTCAAGAGTGTCATGTTGTTTACAATTGGAACGGTGACTTAGAGGATGTGCTTTCATGGGTGGGTCTGAAACTGGATGTTCGAAGTCATTGATCTTTCAGTCGACGGCTTGTTGGTGGTATCGGAGCAGGGACGGATGGGTTGTGCAAACGCTTCTTGTGTAGGCGATGGACATCCTGTGTAACGGAGTGGTGCGTCAGTTGGCCGGGTCAGGTCCGTTTCCCTTCGGCGATGATGGTCATGTGCCTGGAGCCATCGGTAAAGAGAGCAAGCCCGGCGATAAAGAATGAAGTCCCTTCTGCCTACGGAGGGCGTCGCAGTGTTGGAGAATATCAATACTTTATGTTATGGCGTGGCTGGTCACCCAGGTGAAACAGATACAGAACCCCGTTTCAGTCGTGCAACGGCCGCTCAATGGCTGTCATCTTAGCATCCCATGCCCTACGTCTCTTTCATTGGCCACTCAAGAGCAGGATGCCATTCTGGTCCCAGTAATCTCGCAACGAGATCAATTGTCTGCTGCGCCCATCCAGCGAGAAACCATTTCTGGGATCTGCAACCGATTCCTGCAGACCAGTGGCAGAATATCACCAGGGAGACCGGGTCGCGTTGTTTCAGAAGCGACATGTATTCCACTGGAATCGAGGATGGCCAATATACCAGGTGTAGCCATGTCGAGGGAGATCCAGATGTGATGGCGAACCAACTATGAAGGAAACGGATAGCTTCAGCGCGTGCAATCCGAGTTTCGAGGGGAGCATTCGAGCGACTGTTCAATGACTCAAGGCGCTCTAACGCTTGCTGGTGGCTGCTGTAGAGAGGTGCGGGTTGAAAGTGTCGCCTCTGGAGGAAAAGGTTGCTCACCCGACTTTGAGCCAAGTAAGGATGAAGCTGGCCGATCAAGGACCACGCACCCCGCAAGGCTGATAGTGCATGAACAAGTTGCCCAAAAGCTTCTTCTAGAGTCCTGTCGCCGGATGCCCTGGCGGCACCAAGCTGAAAGACGGATATCAGCAAGGAGAAGGCCAGCACTGCGACGCAGTTGTCCTTTGTTATCTCAGCCACGTTAGATCGAAATTGAACCGTTGCTTCTCTATGGTTCCGCCATGCCGCCAGGTGATATTCGCTCCGATTCGGTGGCTGCAGGAAACAGATATGCAGCGCAGACGTTGCCAGCAAGGCGTGGCGCAGAAAGGCATTGTTCTCGGCGTGCAGGGGGACCTCGATCTCCCATGTCCAGCGAGTTTCACTGAACCATGCCAAAGTGGTGGAGGTTGTTGAGACGAAGTTCGACAACAAGAGAACGGGTTCAACATGTTGACTCATGGGAGCGGATGGATTCAGCAAGCATATTACATGATTTGTTCGGTTTGGGATAGGCCTCAGCGTGTGAGCCGTGGGCAGCGGACTGTCCAAGTGCTCGAAGTCGCATTCCTCGCCGCGTCTGTCGCAGTGCTTGCATCGTGGCGCCTGCAAGTCGCACTGTTATTAGAACGCGAGTCAGTCAGCATCGTTCAGGGACAAATCAAGGGGACGTCATATGGCCTACCCTGACCCTCCTTCTTTTGCAGTTGCTACACCCGTTGCGGGTCTTGGTATGATAGTTTCTCGAACCGGCCATCTCGCAACGAGTATCAAAGAAAGATTCAACTTCACAAATGGCCGAGAGGGTTTAGTGAACGAAGAGAGGAGGCACAGCTGAGGTAGCTGGACTCGTTCATGGCTCAGATCCTTTCTCCCAGTCGGCTGGCCCCTGACGGCTGTGTGGCTGAATAAAGATTCTCCCCAACGATCCTTTGAGAGAGCTTTGTAACAGCACTCCTGTCCCACAATACTCCCACCTAGCTTTCGACGCGGGATCATCGAGGCGAAGTTGACTGCAATTTCTAGAGGTCATTTTGCATTTCGAAACGGAGAACGGCCGTCGCGCTATTCGCTCATTTAGTTTAGTGTACGAAGTGCCAAGACATGGATCCTTGACGAGGCTGAACCGCCTGGGCAATTTCGCCGTGTTCCTATTCGGTACTTTGGGGCCCAAAGACCTTCAGCACCAACAACTCTGGCACCTTCCAAACACCAGAATCCTGGCCTTGATCAAACCACTCTCCGTTTCCACAGTGGAAATGTGTCGGGAATCGACTGGACTCAGCGATGCAGTCTGCCCAGGAGAGACACTGCCATCAGGGGAGTTGATTTAAGGAGGCTCCAATTCCCGGAGATGGAGGTCTCATCCATCCAATATTGACCACCTCTTCTTCACTTTACCTTGCCCCAGTGACGATGCTTCGTGCTTTGACTTTTCTGTGCACCTTTGCACTGGTCACAGCAGCTCAAGGCACACAAGTCAGTGAATACTCAGTCCAACGGGTGGCGACGTTGCCGAATTTCCTTGTCGAAAATCTGGCTGTAAGAGCCAATGGTCAAATCCTTGTTACAACCTCAGCTCCTGCGGCTACACTATTGCAAATCAACCCCCTTTCAGCCAGCAATGCCACTCTCGTCGCGCGATTTCCGAGCGTATCTGGTTCTTATGGTATCACTGAACTTCAACCGGATGTGTTCTATGTGGCGACCGGCAACTTCTCCATCCAAACAAGGCAGCCTGTCCCAGAGTCATTCACACTCTTTAAACTTGACATGGCCGACTTTCATCAGCTTCCCATCGGAAGGGTAACCAGCCTTCCGATTCCGCGCAAGATCGCGACACTTACGGATGCCATTGTCCTTAACGGACTCACGCATATCGATGGACAGGACGGATTTGTTTTGGCGGCTGATTCGTATGCCGGCGTGATTTGGAAGGTCGACGTCACCACAGGAAGCGTCGTGGCGGTGATAAAGGACGATTCGATGAATCCCAGTCCCTCTGGAGCAGCAGGAATCAATGGCTTGAAGTATCAAAGTGGCTTTCTCTACTATACCAACACCGGGACAAACCTATATTATCGCGTCGCTGTCCATGTCAACGGTACCGCATCAGCGAATCCCGAGGTCATCGCGCAGATCACGAAACCGGACGACCTCATCCTGGACAACGCTGGAACGGCCTACATCTGCCAGCAAGTCAATGCTGTGAGCCGCGTCGCCGGCAATGGGACGGAGCAGATCATTGCAGGTAGCGCGAACAGCAATGACAGTTCGCTTCTAGGGCCGACCGCAGTGGCTTGGGGAAGGCTTCTCACAGACAAGAACAAACTGTATGTGACCACCAACGGAGGACAGTCGGCTGCTTCAAATCAGGTGTTAGGATCTCAGGGACTCTCCATGATCGGGCCTTTTGAGCAGGAATCCACAGCAGAGAGCAACTCTTCGACTTCAGCTACAGTTTCGTCAACACCAGGTGCTGCTACACAGACACAGTCTACAGGAGGAGCTCCTACACTTTTTGATCAACAAGTGCGCTGGTATCTTCCAATGGTTTTTCCGCTGGTTCTTTTTTGTGTGCTCTCTGCCGAGTTCTCTGGATGATAGATATCTTTGCCTTTTTTTAATTTTCACCTGAGCCAAGTAATAACCCAAGAAATGAGCCCTTTTTCTGTTCCACATCCATCACCCACACTTGCATGAATTATTAATCAACGCCTTGCGGAAATCCGTAGGAACCAGCTACCACGATGACGGTGTCCAGCAACAAGAACGCCACCCAAGGCAGGAGAAACAGCGATGTCGGTGTTGAACGCCTGGCCTTGCTATGTTCTCGCTACATCCATTCCAGATACGATGTTGGCGTCACTCATACCGTTTCCGACAGCAGTCCTTTTCAGGGACATAAACATGAACATGAATATGAACGTGGCCTCCTTCCCTTACAGCCGGGCGTGCTTGCTTGCCCGTCGAATTTGTTGGGGTACACAGCAAGAGTGTCGAGAATACACTCCTCGGAGCGGCGGCGTCGCACTGTCTGGCGGGTTATGCAAACACCCACTTCCCTTCCACGGTTGAACGTCACAGGTACAAAGCGAGGAGTGCTGAAGGGTTGAATTGGCGTTCTACTGCCAGATCGACGTTTATTCCGCTGTATGATCTCCCGACGCGTCGCGGAGTTGGTTGACAGAAACGTGCATGGAAAGGAGGGAGGGAGGTATGTGAACAGCATAACTGCAAATATCTGTAAGAGAACCAAGGTCCAAGGCATTCTAGAACTCGTAACAAGTAGATCGATCTGTCCGTCTGTGCAGGCTCCCCGGGAACCCCTCGGTCCGGGGGGTTCACCGGCCGGGGCAACTGGCCGGCGGCACCCAACACTGGGGTGGGGACGCCCTTGGCAGGCTTCGGCCGTCCGACGTTCAATTAACAGCCAACCTAGAACCGGGACAGAAAAGGGGAATCTGACTTGCTAATTAAAACATAGCATTGCGATGGCCAGAAAGTGGTGTTAACGCAATGTAATTTCAGCCGGGTGCCCTGAAGGTCAAAGTGAAGTAATTCAAATAAGCGCGGGTAAACGGTACGTCTTTCAAACTCCTCTGTAGCATTATCCTAACGTATGGAATTTAGGCTGGAGTAACTACGACTCAACCACAACGAAGAGGGTCATGAAAGCGGCGTAAAAGGCGTCCACTGTTAGGGTTACCGGGCCTTCTTTGACTCGGTTGGATAATGCCTTGGGAGAGAGTTTGGTTTCCTGTTACAAAACGCCAAATATCCCCTCTCCCGTTCCGAGTGGTGATCCAGTTGTCAACTGCATCCCAATGACAACGAACACTGTCAGGGCAGACACAAACACATGGTACAATTGGTGCAATTCCTGGAAGTTGCCGTCATGACCACCTGGGTGAGCGGTGTAAGTGGAAGCCGCTGCCTTTGGGAACGTTCAGGTGGTGCTACTGTAGGTTCAGAAGCAGCCTTTCTCAACCAACCTGGCGCACTTTATCCTTGATGCGACGTATATAGTCTTTGGAAAGGTTCCAGGCCGGCTGTGGTGCTGTCTCGAGACAAGGTCACGCCGGCGGGGGACCGAACCACACCTCTTGCACCCCCCCCTCCCCCCCGGCCCCCCCGGCCCCAGGTCCGACGACTCACAAAAACTGTGGCGCCCGGCTACTCTTGGCGACGGAAAACGCACTGCGTGGAGGAACGCGACATCGACCAATGCATGTGGTACGAAAACGCTTGCATCGCGACATGTCCTCCTGCCATTCGACGAAATGTATGCTGTGTGACCAACATCACTGAGAGTCATGACGCTTGCGTGGCTTAGAGACGGCATTCACCTTTGCCTTGGCCAAGATATAACTGAGTTCCGGCGCAACTACCATCAATCGTTCTCCTACACATCGCATGCACGGTTCCTGTGTCGTTTAGAATCTAGTTTACGTAAAAAGAGATGTCGGATCTGCAAGTGCAGCTAGCGGGTTTAATGACTGAGTGGGATTTATACAAGGGTCATGACGACCAGAAGCATTCACTGATCACGGTATGGCAAACTTATGAGGTCTCAGATGGTTTCCTTACTTCCGATCTAGAATCTGTTTGCACACATCGAAAGTCAATCTATTAAGTTATCGGATGCCGAATCGGAGCTTCGTGATAAGAAGGATATGATCAAATTGACCCGTGCTTAAGTTAAAGAAGCCGAGAAACAGATCCTAGCCATCCAGCTTGAAAAAGTAAGATGGACTGATTTTCTGTTTGCTCCTTTGGGGACTGACTTTCACAGGCTCGGCTCGCTTTCGCCTCAGTTCTAATCGACGAGTGACTATATACCGGTATCCTACTGCAGCTATGACATACCTGATTGAGTGGTCGATAAACTCAACGAAAGATTTTGCAGCTCCAGCCCGGCGACCTTGGCAGGACGGCTTGCCTCTTTTCAGCCCCCGGCCGCGGTCACGGCGCAACTTCTCCATGCCATCCTTCTGCTATTGTGCCGTTTGTCTGTGATACAATTCGCTTTGCAAAAGCTGATCGCGGAGGTTAGTCGGACTATCACCAACTCACCGTCGTGTTCATGCACTATGGGCGGGTCATGATATGTCAGGCGCATCCACTGAAACAGTAGGATTTCCTAATATTCGAGAGCAGAACCTTCCGATATTTGCGGGTGCAAGTCCAAGAGTGTTCTAAATGTTGGAGGTCTGGGTGGACGAAAAAGTGTTCGCCCGAAGTTGAAGCTGCTTTTGGCAATCCCAGGCGTCCTGGTCGCCTCCTCAGATTTTGGCACGCGGTTTGCGGCTTCGGCTGAATTATGGGCGTAGAGACAATGGCTTGGACTGTTGCTAACAGGCCCCGCTCCGATAGTGAGAGTGAAGGCCACTGAGGTGATGTTGTGTCGGGGACAGCCTAAATCGACTGGAGACATGGAGTATAACCAAATAATCCAAATTCGAGTCGTCTGGCCTCCTTTCCTTTGTCTCCCTTTGCCGCGGCAAGCCACCTGGAGCCAGGAAACGGACATTGTCGAGTTGTCCGAATGCATCTCGCCACCGAGTCTCTGGCTCGGCCTTGTCAACATTGCCAGCCTTGCCAGCCAAGCCGTTGAGCTAACCGGCCGCTGACGTCAGTTAGAGTATTCAACCAATGGGAGCTGCGGACCTAGCTAGCTTACCACCTCAAATCATCTCAAAAACAGGTGCTGCACCTGCATGAACCTGCATCATAATGCATTACCAGGTAATCCTCCTATAACTTTCAGGAGTCGTCGAGACTGCTCTTTTCTGTCTTGTTTGTGAATTATATCTATATCCGATACATTTTGGAGGGTTTGGGCGGGCAACGCTGTGTCGACGTTGGCCTCCGCAGAAGCTGCGTGCAAACTGAGGCGACATGGAAGGGGTGTTGGGGATAGCATGTAATAAAAGGACAGTCATCTGTATCCCCAGTCCGCTGTTCTCAGGGTCGAAGCTCCTTCGCGGCTGCATGTCCCCTACGTTGGTGGAACAAATATGGGCTGCCCTGTGCGTGACAGACTTTCCGAGAAGCCAGTGCCTCAGGTAGGGCTCGGTAGAGCCTGAGTCGGGATTCCTAGGGAGCCTATTCGGAAGGGTTCTGGGGTCTCTTGAGGATTGGTAGACGGGGATCATCCAGGAATCAATGCCCCGTGCGTCCCCGACACTGCCACTACAGGCCCAACCATGCAGAAGCGACATGAAGCACCAAAAATCTCCCGGACATTGGCGATCACGCACGACGGTGTTTCTTTGATCCCTGATCCGATCGTCCATGAACTATCGAGAGCTATGAACCAACCCAACTGTGTCAACCGCTTCTCAGCCACCGAGCTCAAGACAAGACCCAAGGTCTACCGCAAACTTTTGGTGGGGAGCGTTGGTCTGTGCAGGCCAAATGTCCGCGCCATACCGGGTAATACTTTGGTGGTGGCTCAAAGCATGCCAGCTTGGAGAAGGGTACATGTCAATCATGGTCCAAGCTGTGGCATGTCAGTGGCAGGATAGGTTTCCACTGGACGGGGAATTTTGCTCGATATGTTCTTCTCATCTAGCCCTGCCCGGTGATGAATGCCTCTGTTTAAGTGGTTATTTTTTCCCCCGCGAAATTCACTAGTTCTAAGTACGTGCTGGGTTCTGATGTAGTCAATCCAGAGCCCAAATCACCCCAGCCCTACCGGGCCTGGATGCTTTGAGGTATGTCATAGTATAAGAACAAGTACTCGAAATTAGTGACCCCCAATTATCTACCAGTCGCCATCATTCTCATCCGCCTCTGCGATGTACCCTGGTGGAGACACGAGAAACCCGTGGTGAACTCCAACCTGTCGAAGCTGAAGCAGTTTCCTGACTTGTTAAAGCCAAATTGCGATGTTCCTTATACCAAGAAGAACGACAGATTACAGCCCCGCAACAGAGATCAGCATCTTCCTTTCTTTCTTTGAACAATACTGCAGGAATACCGAAAGACCAACGCGAAGCAACAAGCTGGACATCTGGTGGCCCTCAGACAAATCGCCAGAACACTTGCTGTATCAAGCAGGTGGGATGCAAGGGCTCCGTGATCTCGAGTGCCCTTGCACCAGAATATACCTGTAGAGGTAGATAGTGGAATCCGAAAACGAGTCGAGGTTTTACGTACAGCTGGCCGCCCGTGCCCAATCACCTTCTGGGGTAGATGGTCGACTTTGTGTCAGTGGTACCGAGTACTCGGTACTCCTATTAAGCTTCTAGTCCAAGTGCTAGCCCGAAACGAGCGGGAAGGCGTCTGGGAAATGAGGCTCCTTGCGCTTGAGACGCTCTGCTGTTTGCCATGTCTTGGTCCCTCCAACTCGCCGATCAGTGGCCAAAGCTCGATCCAGACCAAATATGCGGGGGCTCCATGGTCGACCAAGATCGGGCCTATGCCGCTTTTGGGCCTGTTTTGCTCCCCGGTCCTCGCTTGGAAGGACTTTTCGGGCGTATTGCGGGGGGCTGTCTGGATCACCATCCTTCCTCACTCTCTTTAGCTGGCGGCCAGGGCTGAGCTGATCTGCCCTAATCCGACTTCTCCACCCAGAGGCGTGTTTGGATGAGCAGGTCCTGGTGGTCACTGGAGAGCTGGCAATGGTGGTCTTTGCGTGCATGAGTGGCTCGCACTGGCGAGATTTCTGGATGCCGCAAATGCCTGCACGGCCCCTTCTCCATTTCTCACGCTCGCCGACTTGGGCTCCATGCAGACAATACCTGGGGCAGTTGCTGGGGTTAGCCTCGGAATAGAGCTTCTGCGTTACTTTAGGTCGACGGAAGTCTTGCAATGTACGAGATCAGGGGTGACGGCTTGATGTCAAGGGCCGAATGAGACGCTGTATGGGGTATGATCTCCGACGATCACAGGGGTCGCGAACAAAAAAGCTCACCGAGAATGACAGAGACCTACCGGAATACACTAGAGATCTCAACTCTAGCCATCAGGAGCAGACCGTCTGCCCCCTGCTTGATGCTCGATCTTCGCGTCATTAGCAGATTCTGGCGTTCGCTAACACGCACGACCCTCATTCGACTACGCTTTCACTAGGCCAATTCGGTCGTCCCACAATGCGTTCGGTCGGCGACCTTCAACGAATTGTCTCTTGTCATGGAACTGAATACGAACAGAAGAGGCGGGGAACTGTGGTTCTTGGATTCTCATCGAGGCGTGACTTCCCAAGCGTTCAACTCAGCATGGTCCGTTCTTCATCCCCGGAAGAGGAGAGGACACTCGATGCGAGAAGGCTGAGAAGATTCTGAGCGGGGTACTTCCTGCTGGCGGCTGGCCTGGCTTCCACCAAAAGATATGAAAAGATTTCAATCCCTCCCCTTTAGGTCTGCCTCTGTCTCAGGCTCTTGAAGGCCCTCGAACTCATTATTGATCGGGTCAATAACGGCGCCATCAACGCAGTTATCGCCCGGGATTTTGGGCACGGATTTCTCCTCCCTTTGTTTTCTCATCTCTCTCCAACACAAGGACAGTTACTTCTCTTTGCTAACCTTCCTTGGACATGGCCTTGAAGTCCACCCTTCAGTCCATTCTGAACGATGATGCTGGCTCTGTTCAGCCAATGGCTAAAGGCGCCATCAGTGAGACCCACACACCCTTTAATGGTGGTGCTGGCTCCAGCAGCTCCGGAGACGGACAGACAGCTGTCATGCTCCCAAATGAAAAGCCGTCCAATCATGCAAGCGGGGCCGGACAACTAACGAGTCCGAGTCCGACCATGAGCATTTCATTCATAGTTTCTCCAGAAGAGCCAAAGGAGGAATTCGACGACAAAGGCGCCCCTGCCGGCCGGCCATGCCACCATTACACTGAAGAACATGGCTTCTTTGTCTGGTATCATCGAGTGGACCTCGGTGAGGACTGGCGGGTTGTGGGGAAGGAGTTTTGGGAGAAGTTCGGCAAGGGGAGGGCGTTGGTGGCCCTTCAAGGCCTGTATTACGGCTTTTCCAAGAGGAAAGGCGTCAAGAGCCGAAGGATACGCCCAGACTCTCGTGTTCCACGCATGGTGGAATGGACACATAAGCGGTATTCCTGGATGCGACCCGAGGATCGAAAACGGCCTCAGCGTCATTGATACTGGCACCTTTTTGGTTTTTGTTTGGTTGGGGAGAAGGGGGAGGACAGGGGAAGCCTGGAATATGTATTTATCTTCGGTGTCGAGGCTTTGCGTCTTCTCTCACATTCGCTGCGCCGTTTCTTTTCCCTCTTTTTTGCCTTACCTGAAGGGCCGTGTTCCGTGGCACCTTGGCTGACGTCGAGGGGGAGTTAGTTCTTTTGTTGAGTCTTCAGGATAGCAGCAGTCTCTAATTGCATTCCTGTCACTGGGAGGGCATTACATCCGCTCGTTTCCAGAGGAGATAACGATTGTATTTATGATCGGTGGCTTTGGTCCAAGTCTGAGTCTAATTCAAGCATTCCCAAATGGGACTTGAGACTTTTGATTCGTGGAAGATACGTGACTCGAGTGGTAAGATACCAGCATTGGGCGTCAACAAATCCATTTTCCACTCAGATGATGAGAGAACATATCCGGCCGAGAGCGCACCGGATACGGCAAAGGCGCAGTGCTCTGCTGGCCATTAAATGAAATAGAGAACGCGAGGCTAGCCTCTATTATCGTCGTACTTGATAACAAGATCAACCCTGCGTCTCGTCTCGTCCGGAGGTTGGTCAGGGCCCACACTCCACCCAGAGCCACTGAAAAGGAACTTGGTTAGATAGTATGAACATAGTTTGATGGTTGCGTTTTCCTGCCATGTTTACGCCACGTGCCAAAGGTTATCAAGTCGATCATTCACCAACAATGACAACCTGAAGCTCGAAATCAACGCCCGGTTCTTTAACAGCATTAAGGAAGAATGAATTGTTTCAAGTTCTTTGGAGACAGTCGACGGCAAGTGTCAACACATTCACGAAAATCGTCAGAACAAGTCGCGATGGACCTTTTGGTTAAGAACAGGAGGACCAGCGATTCGCGACTTTAATAGCATTGGTTCCTGTGGGAGAAGTCAGGTCGTCATGGTTGGGGCCAGTACTAACCAGCCTTCTCTTGTAAGAGAGATACTTTTTGGTTTCAAGTAAGCATTGCACCAGATCGGGGGCCATGAGCCATCGCCCCATCGCGTGTCAGTGGTGACTGGTACTGTTGTACACAGAACAGTTGGGATCCTATCTGCTTGATTGTGTTCGGCTGGCTATTCAGAGAGACTCTGCCTATCTATATACTATTTGCACTGTGACAACACGCGGTCTGCTGAATAGATCTGGACCTGGCCAGATCTGTCCAGACCTCGCTGTCGACCAACGGTGGCACTGAGGCTGTTATAGAGAGGGCTCGGATGAAGCATTGGTGGATTGGTTGGTTTGCCACAGTAGCGTTTTGCTGCCAACAGGTATGATGCGACGTTCAAGCAACTCATCGAGGAGGGAAGGCATCCTGGTGGGAAACAAGGGTATTCAAGCTTTGAGCATTGAAAAGGAGTCCGGGCTTACTTTCGGGTTTCCACAATACCACACAATTATAGCTGACTCTACCCGAGTTCCACAGTTTAGCGGCGAGGATGTCTAGACGAATCAGGGGGTCTTATGTATGATTAGATGTTCGACATTCTGGATAGCAATGCGCAGCCTCTCAACAACGACAGCCATAAAGACAGTAAATAGAGGAAGCTGTGAAATAGAGAGGGTGTGAAATGAAGGAGGGGGAGAGAGGACTCCGATGCGCTACAGCTGACCCGCGCACAGAGTCGAGAGCTATTTCTCGCCTCGAGTCGTACAGTATGCAATCGTTTACCTCAGACCCATGCCATTCATCCATTCAAGCCGTAGGTGACCACCGCTGCGCCTCTCATTCCTGATCTAACTGTGGCTCCGGGCTCCACAAAACGGAACCAGGAATACCCATCGTGCAACGGCTAACGGCCAGAAGTGGTTGTGGTAGGCTTGTCTGAATACACTGTCCAAAGAGAGGTGAATAATGTCTCCAGGCTTACCACCAAAATTTAGACTCTCGAAAAGCGTTTACAACTGTATCTGGTTGGAGCCATGCTGCTAGAACAGGAACGGTGACCATGCTGACAAAGTATGAGACTAGAATTAAAGTCTTTGATCGACCACGGATGGGAGTTCGGTGAGGAACAGAGAGGAGTGAAGAAGACATATGATTTCAAAATTTATAGTAACATTTGCACGGATTTCACCCAAGCATGGGAACAAGAAGCAAGTCTAAAAAAAAAACCAAAATTTACAAATGAATTTAATAGCTCTCCGAGTCCCTATTCTGCGTAACGATCAAGGGAAATTTACTTCCAGAAAATGGAATACCTTACGGCATACTGGACGACGCACTGCCCCGTCAGTCTCTTAACCAAGGACATATTCATGGGGAAATTCTGCGATGGAGGTGAAGATCGTTGGCACGGGTGGACAAGAGCAAAGCTCAGCGGGGCGGTCCCTAACCCGATCTTACTGCTATAGCAGAAATGAGAAAAATTGGTCAAGATTCTCGGACATATCGGCAAGAAAAGGGAAACATCAATTCCCGAAGGCTGATATATTTCAGAGTCGATGCGTCATTTTCCTTGTGGACTTGAAGTACCGGCTAGACGAGGATAAGGGAAGGGAATTGTGTGCCATCCTAATTCACCATCGTTGATCAACATCTAACCTTGTTGGGGTTTACGTTGGGTGAGAGTTACACCCCCCGTCCAATTCTCCCTGCCATCAGTCTGGGACGGATCGACTATCATCTGAAGGCTCTGCCCCCGATCCCACAACACCTTTTTCCACGGATGCCGCTTCTTGTCAGGAACATCTGCATATTGGGTTCCGCTCAGGCTACCCTCCACTAGGGTCGAACTCATGTCTGCCAGCCTTGTTCAATCAAACGCAACATCTCCCCCTCAACGTTGCCAAGTGACGGATGTCAAGGCGGTCTATACCTCAGAGCGCATGACGCTAATTGAAATAGCCCCGAGGAGGCAGCTGCTGAAGTTCGAATATATATGCCAGGAAACTTAGTGTCGCGGAAGCAACCTTGTAGCGACTCAACAGCCCATTATTTACAGATCCCTAGGCGAGACGTAGGTACGAGGTATTGCCGATCGTAAGGAGCCAGATTCAGGGCCCCCGGTGGATTTCTTCAGGGATGGCTCGGAGCGTACTCAGGAAGCGCTCCGTGATGCTCAGCCAAAGGCTCAGCTTACAGAGGCCTCCGCTCACCCTCGCGTGAATGGCAATCAATTGGTTTTCATTCTCGAGTAATACCTACAGATCCTCGTGTAGGACTTTGTGGTAAGTGTAAAGAGACGCCCTTGGCGCCTATTCCTCAGTACTCGGTACATAGCTGCCAGACAGACTTACATAGATGCTCAATATCATACGAGGTACCGCCCCATTACCTCCATCAGAGCCCTCTGCCTCACAGCGTCCTCTGAGTTGCTCCAGGGGTCGCGCAATGCCTCCCGGGCTTCACCCGTGAGCCTAGAGAGCCACGGCGGGCGGGGTGGGTCAGACCAGGCTATATCATCTCGCTGCAGCGCTCAAGGAGTCGAAAATGCTTGACCCGACATAATGTCTATTGAACCACAACTCCGTACAAATACAATCCTCGCGAGCAACAAAACTGTGCCAACTGATCAATGTCCCTCGAAAGTATCGTATCCCACCAGTATGGAATGGAGTGGAATAAGAATGCCATGTTCCAGACTCCATCCCTTTCCGACGGTCAAAAGGTACATCCAGGTTCGGTGTCGTCGGGGAGGGGAGGATACTCGGGCCTCCTCAGCGAGGCGAATATCTCCGCTCGCTCTCTTGCCTTGACATCTGTCGGCAGAAGCACAAGCAACGACCCCACCATTTGAGCTGCGCCAGAATATCGACACGTGAGAATGGCGTGTGTCAACGCAGCATTGAGTTCGCGAGACAGCATCTCTCTTTGAACTCTTCTTCCATCGAGTTGATCCAGCCAGTCTTTTTCCTCGTCTGATTGCAAGGCTGCAGATAGAATCGACAGAGGCTGCGGTCTTGCGTATGGCTCGTGACCGTCGTTATCCCCGGGAGGAGTTCCTCGCGGCGCCACAGTAAGTGGTCTCTTTGCGAAAATCAGATCTGCTGATCGATAAGTCCAACATTTACTGGAGGTAACAGAGAGTGGAGATCTCCTTACCCGACGAAGTATCCATTCTAGCCCTCGCTTAGCTTGCAGATCTGGCAGCCTTGGAGGTTGTCGGTCCGGGCAACGGTCGAACCGTCGTGTGGAAGAGGGTTGGAGAGGATGCTTGATCTGTATGTCCAGGCAGGAGGACTCGTGGCGACCAGTTATAGAAGGAACGAGCTTGGATGGCGAAGAGCCTCATCTCTAGGGGGAGAGAAACAAGAACCCCCCGGGGGCGACAGAGGTTTTCTATCATCATGTCAAGCCCATTGCTCATGTCTCACATCCCAATTAGTGGCAGCAGCCCGCCCTTTCTGGTTCTCAAGGACCATGGGCGTTGTGGATGACATGCAAGGTGTCTTGAATGACAGGTGGTCCTGCGAATGGTGAGGCAGATGGCTGAAATTGGAGCTTCCCGTATCTGCCGTGGGGGGGTCGGATTCTCCCGAGTATTTTCTGGCACGACAGTGGATCTGACACAGAAAACACATATCTGAACGCAATTGCCATCCCTGGACCCGAGATGGGAAGCAGCCACAATCGGTGAACGGTGGTGTACTCGGTATAACAGGGGGATCACTGGGACTTAATCCGTGGGCCGTCGATTCTTGGATGATATTGGCTGCGTGATTGAGGTGGAACCCTGTCACTTGCAAAGTAACTTCCGAAGTTTTCCTCTTCTGCGGTCCACCAATGGCCTTGGCGGGGAAGCGAAGCCCCTTGTAAAGCAAGGAGGACTTTGACAGAGAAAACAGGACCTTGATGGAGAAGTTGCGACAGACAGCAAGACAGGCGGAGAACAGGCCCTAGTCGACAAGCGGTGACCACACTCCCCCCGCTTTCGCTTTCCATCCACACCTACCCATTGACGCGTCCAGTAACTACTTAGTCGTAGGAAATGCTGGAACGCGTTCCGATTTGCCCGAAGCCCCCCTGGTCAGCCGTGGTCGACGCGCAGGAGCCTGAAGCCCGAAGCCTGAAGCGAGAAAATGCCATCTTTCGGATCAAGCCCGTCCATTCCGTCCTTGTGTGGTGCACGACTCGTCTCCGCAGTTCGGGGTGGTGTTCATGGAGCTTGATCTGCCACGCCCTGCATGTCTTGTCGAGGTTGCCCGATTTCGAGAGTGAGGCTGGGGGGCGTGTGAGGAGAGAGCGGTGGTTCAGCCTCGCTAGGGCGCGAGGGCGCGGCAGCGCTGATCATTAAGTGGTCCGAGCTGTGGAATGCCCTCCGGGCGAGAATTGGCCGCGAAACGGCACGTAGCGGCAGCAACCATGCTCAAACTGGGAGGAGAGCCCTTGGATCCCTGAGAAGCGTGAACCAGTTTGATCTAGCGGAAAGCCCCCTTTGCCCCTTACAGCAGAAGGACCAGGAAGAGGGTGTGGTTGACGACATACCATTGCAGCAGGGGGGTCACGCAGAAGCGGGGGCGAGGAATGTTTTGGTTGGACAAGCTGCCAGCCATCAAGCCATCGTGCCACCGAAACATCGAGCTATCCCAATGTGTGTCAATGACAATTGATCATGGTCATGATGCCTCGTATGCATATCCCCCTCTTTGCCCGCCACCATCGTCGGCCCTTTCAGCCCTTTTTTTGCCAGCTGCGCTTGGACTCCCAGCATTCCGTGCGTCTCGCCGATGATTGGTGAGATGGAGCCCCCGCCGCCAACATCGCCGAAGCTCTCCTCGTTACGAGGTATCGAGAATCAAGATCCGGACATGGGGAGTGGCGGCAGGCCCGTGCCCTGTCTTGTCGACCGAAACTGATGCTCTCGGAGTAGCATACCCAGTCATTTTCATTTCTCCTTGGAAGGCCCGAAATTGAGGGGCTGCGCAAGGCGAGGCATTCAAGAAATCACCAACATGGGAGCTGAACTGTCGCGAGTGGATGGGGAGATTTCTTATCTGGGTACGAGGTACTCGGTACATACATCCTCTACGTGGTCGTTGAGAGACCACAGGTAGGTAGACATCGTTGCACCATCCCATTCAGGCATTCACCTCCCTGATGGCGCCCATGTATGTCTATTCGCTACCAGTCCTACCGTTCCGTCTAGGCCAGGCATTCCCCAATGCCACTATCATTCTCATGGTTCTCGGCGTCAGGTGAAATGTGATGGGGCCACACACAGCAACCCGGCTCAGTGGCAGCCCAGATAACCTCCCCCTTTTTCTTTCCTCGTCGGGTGGGGAGGGCACCTGTCAGTTGTTGAGCGGCTTCTTTCTCCCGACGCCATTGCATGGCACGAAATTTTGCTCTTCATAAACCGCTTTGCCTCAGTCCTTTCTTGTTCGGCCAGTTTTCCACTTGGTCCCAGAGAGGATGATGCTCGTACGAGACCGAGTGGAGGTCAACAAAGTTGAATCAACAGTGGGAAGTCGCTTCGCGAAGAATTGCAATGGAGTGGGTGTAGAAAAGTCGCATTTCGTTTCTTGACTCAGCCAGGCTCGGCAGCATGCGCATCCCAATCACTAGCCCAGATGAACGTGTTGCACCTCCATTGCGTCCCTTTCTCCTGCTTCCCGTTGGGACCCAGCGGCCGCGCACACATCCAGAAAGACCTTCCGCAATTTGCACCCGGTTTCTTGGTCAGCATGGTTTTGCATGGTTCGCCGTGCTCGCATTTCGGGGCTACGGGCTTGGAGAATAACTTGCCCCAGGTTTGCCTGGCTGCAAAACCGGCGGCTTCCTCTTCGACTGACGGAGGCGCCCTGGGCGTAGCTGGCGCTTGGAGTTCTTCCGCTGTTGCTTCAGCTCCAGGTTGGTCTGTTTTGGGAGCCTGAGTTATCGATGTTTTGGCAGAAAAGAAGCCTTTGAGACTCTGCTGGCCCTTGCCAAGGCCATTGGAGGTAGTCAGAGGAGTCGTCTTGCTGCGTTTTGCCGCTGTCGGTGCTTCGAGTGCTTTTGCGGGCCTCTTCCCGCCGGCGCCTTTAGTATTGGCCGAAGCGTTCGATACTGTCGTCGCAAGAGCGTTCATGTCGTCCTCCTCAGAAGGCATTGGAGCATCGGCGTCTGCAATCGCTGCCGTCACAGGAGTATCCACCGCTCCACCGTTGGTGTGTGTCTCTTCAACGCGGCTTTTTGACTTGAGAAGCGTGGGCTTCCGCGTGAACATGTCCCGGATGCTCTGTCTCTTGTCGAATTCTTGGATCAGCTTGCCAGACATGGGTAGCATGTATTTGGTGGTCCACTCTTGTTTGCGCAGGCCATTCACGAACATGCCCGGTGGGTTGACCATGTCCAGCATATGGCGCTTGACCCCGTCCACGACCACAGTATCCTTCAACACAGCATAGACTGGGCAATGATCAGATCCCATCAACCCTTCCTGGATGTTTGCATCACTGAACCAGTCTTTCATGTCATGGCTGCACACCACATAGTCAATCCTTGATCCATAATTTCCCGGTCGCGCGTTAACTCTGGTCTCCCAACAAGTGTACATGCCCTTACGACCTTCATGAAATGACCGACAGACGTCCCACATGATCGGTCTTTCTCTCCCATCGTCCCTCTCCCCATGTACTTTCCCACCCACCAGCAGTTGGTTGAACATCCTCCGTGCTGGTGTGGAGATCCACTGGACTGGGTCGAGCCCATTCTTTCGCATGTTCTCTTGCGCGGCTGCAGTGTCAATTTCCTCCCTGGATATGTTGAAATCGCCGGCCCAGACCACTCTTTTGCCCATTTTCACGAGGTTCCGTATTCTAGCGTCCAGCACGCGGAGATAGCTTGTGCGATAGTGAGTTCGCGTCTCATCGCGCTCGGCAGGACAGTAGGTGCCGATCAGGACAAAGGCAGGAAACTCAAGAATCACACATCTCCCCTCGGAATCGAGAGTTGCCGGGTCGTAGTCCGCCTCGGACAGTTGTTCAGCGGTGGGATATCCCCCAATCTGTTCCTCCGCGGGCAGTTCTCGAAAACTGGTGGAGGTGTTTGGAGGGGTCAGGATCCCGGTGATGCCTTCTTCCGCTCGTATGGGGGCGCAGGTCGCATTGCGGGTGTAAATGACAACGCCAGAGTATCCTGGGACCGTCAGCGTGCCCGAAGCAAAACACTTGACCAGCTGTACCTTTCTTGTGCTTGGGCAGGCTCCAGTAGTTGTCCCAGCCTGGCACCAATACCATATCGTCGCGGAGATCTTTCCTCTGAATTTTGGTTTCCTGGAAGATTACCATGTCCGCCTCGAGAATGTCGAACATGCCTTCAAAAGTCCTCTTATCTCTCCATGGCTGGTATCCAAACGGGTTTCGTATACCATTGACATTCCACGTGGTGATGCGAATCCCCATTTCTGCAGGCTATCGAAGGCGTCACCGCCTCATCGTAGGAGTGGTGGGAGGAGGCGAAAGGGAAGTCGGAACCCCAAGTGGAAATGCCAGACGCTCGTGTCGAGTACACATGTACTGGAAAAGAAGTAATGAGTGACAATAATTCAGAAACAAAAGGGCTCTAAACGGCGGTGACGCGCAGTCAAGCAAGTGTGAATGGCCACAAGGCGACGGACGATGATATCGACTTCATTGAGGGTGCTCGGCGGGTACAAGCGCGAGTGGCGCCAGCCCCCGTGCCAGCGGGTGGCCTACCGTGCCTGGGGGTGCCTGGGGTGGTCAGCGCCTGTGACTCCTATCTAGCACTACAATTTCTACCGAGTACCGAGCAGGAAGGTACAGCGCTCGTCGCCACCATGTCGCAACTGGTTGTCTGTCGACTGGCGCTGCTCCTCTGACGTAATTCTTCGTCGGGCGCAGGCATTCATCATTTCACGGTTCCCCAACTCGTCTCTCGCATTCATCAACCAGCATCAAACCATCGACCTGAGGAGCTGAAGAACGGCGACGTGAGAGGAAGCCTAGTCTATCCCTTGTATCACTCTGGGGTTTGCTGCAACCGGCGTCAAACTCCTTTTTTGGGTGCTAAGATCCGACCTGTCTCAGTTGGCCTCTGGTACACTTGGTCTGCCCCGCCACAGTTGAGTGGCTGTGCCATATTTTCACTTCGATTCTCAATTCTGTCCAAGTTTTGTACCCTTGCCCTTTTGCATCACCACCAGCAACGGGTCCCATTTGAGCCATATGTTCCTTTCGTGTGGATAAGACTTCTAATTCTCCCTGGCCTGGGTAACGGCCACTCCGCCCAAGATGTTGGAAAGTCTCGTCGCCAATCTTCTCAATCGATTCTTGGGTATGTATGTTAAGAACTTCGACCCCAAGCAGCTCAATGTCGGCATTTGGTCGGGTGATGTCAAGTTGCGCAACCTCGCGCTGAGGAGGGAGGCCCTTGATCAACTGCATTTGCCGATCAATGTGGTGGAAGGTCATTTGGGTGAACTGACCTTGTCAATACCGTGGTCCAACCTGAGAGGAAAGCCCGTCAAAGTCAACATCGAAGACGTCTTTCTGCTCGCCGCGCCCAAGGAGGAAGATGATTATGACCCCGAGGAGGAGGACAAGCGGGCGACGGCTGTAAAACTGGAAAAGCTCGAAAGCGCCGAGTTGCTCAAAGAGCGCAACACCGAGGCTATGAGTCCAGAGGAACAGCAGAAGAGTCAAAGCTTCACGCAGAGCTTCGTGACAGCCATTGTTGACAACCTTCAAGTCAGCATTAAAAATATCCACATCCGATATGAAGACTCTATCGCGACACCTGGCCATCCCTTCGCCGTGGGCTTCACGCTCAAGGAAATGAGCGCCGTCTCGACCGATGCGGATTGGCAACCAACATTCATCCAATCCACCTCAGGAACCACTCACAAATTGGCGGTGCTGAATTCGCTGGCTCTCTATTGGAACACTGACGCAGATCTTTTTGGTACCGGCAAGGGCGGTGATATTGGCGCCGAGGCACAAGAAATCGACAGAGATGAGCTGATACGCCGCTTCAGAGCAGGTATAGAAGACACCGGCCACTCACAATATCTGCTCAAGCCGGTCAGCGGTCGCGCTGGAATTGAGATGGACAAAACGGGTCGCACAGACAAACCAAAGACCAAAGCACGTCTTCTTTTCCAGGAGCTCGGATTCATCATCGATGATGACCAGTACCGTGACGCCCTGATGCTTGTGGATCTGATGCACTACTTCGTCCGCCATCACGAGTACAAGCAGGATGCACCAAAAGAGAGCCCGAAAGAGAACCCTCGAGCCTGGCTCACATTCGCGGGAAACGCCGTCCTAACCAAAATCCACGAGCGGAATAGGAAGTGGACTTGGGAGTATTTCAAGGGGCGCAGGGACACCCGACGCAGATACATTGAACTTTTCAAGAAAAAGAAGAAGGAGCAAAAGTTCACCGAGCAGGAAACAAAAGAAATGACCCAGCTGGAGCACGATCTTAGCTATGAGGATCTGCGATTCTGGCGGTCGCTTGCCCGCACCCAGTTGCGCAAGGAAAATGTGGGCGTCAAGAAGCCAGTGCAAAAGCAGACTTGGTCGTCTTGGATCTGGGGCACCCAAACCGATGAGACCCCAGATGATGAAGATGCCGGCATGACAGAACAACAGCGTAAGGAGCTGTACGACGCCATCGACTGGGACGAAAAGAAAGCGATTGCCGAGAGTCTCGACCTGCCTCGAGAGAGCGTCAAACTTCAAGTGGAATCGAGTCTCAGGACCGGCAGCTTCACGTTGAAACGTGACCCCCATGGCCAACAAACCGAGGTCCTCAAACTGGTTTTTGACAATTTTAGGGCAAAGGCACTTCAAAGGCCTGATTCTTTTTTGGCGGAACTGGCACTCGGAGGCTTTCGTGTTTACGACGGCACGACAGAAGGAACCT
This sequence comes from Cladophialophora bantiana CBS 173.52, assembly GCF_000835475.1. Taxonomy (NCBI): domain Eukaryota; kingdom Fungi; phylum Ascomycota; class Eurotiomycetes; order Chaetothyriales; family Herpotrichiellaceae; genus Cladophialophora; species Cladophialophora bantiana. Next base: position 69,661 of record NW_015971582.1, read on the forward strand.
TGTTTCCACAGATTGTCAGAGTCAAGGGGGTCGAGAATCAGCCCAAGGATGAAGTGAGGCAAGAGGATGCTGAAAGCTTAGAGGACGAAGGAGAGGCTGAAGACGACGCCGCAGAGAAAGAAGATCAGGAGGAAGACAGCTTATTCCACCTTGTTTTCGAAAACAATCCCCTTGATGAGAGCGCCGATACAAAAGTCAATCTGAAGCTCAAGAGCCTCGAGTTCATCCACAATCCAAAGTTCGTGGTCGAAATTGTGAAGTTTTTCAAACCTCCAGAACGGCAAATGGAATCCATTGGAGCTCTGCTCGAGACTGCAGGTGCAACAGTGGAAGAGATTCGTCAGCAAACACGCGCAGGCCTTGAGTTTGCATTAGAAGAGCATAAAACCATCAATGCGAACCTGGACATCCATGCACCTATCTTCATCATCCCTGAAAGTATCACAGAAAAGAGCACACTCTGCATGATCCTTGACGCTGGCCACGTCAGCGTCAACAGCGAACTCGTCGACAAGGAGACAATGCGGGATATCCACGCCAAACAAAAGCAGAAATACACCGAAGAGGATTACCGACAGCTCGAGGGTTTGATGTATGACAAATTCCACCTGAAGCTCGAATCAACTCAGGTCCTGATTGGGCCCGGCATTGAAGAGACAAAGGCACAGTTGGAAGCACAAGACGACTCACAGAACATGCACATTATCGACCGCATAAACATGGCCTTCCTCTTGGAGAACTCGATAATACCAAAAGCTCCCGACATAACAAAGATCCGCATCTCGGGCACGATGCCTGTTCTTCATGCGTCCATCTCGGATAAGAAATACAAAAATCTCATGAGGCTAATAGATGTCGCGATTCCGAAATTTGAACCTCCGGAAACGCAAGCAAATGGCAACGCCGTCGAGTCGCGGCTACATAAAGGCATTGAAGACCAGCCATCGAAGAGGAAGTCCGTGCAATTGCTCGAAGCCAAGGATATGCCAGTCATAGAGCACGATTCGGATTCAGAGGATGTTTCCACCAAAAAGCACCCGAGCAAGCTTGAAACACCTGCTAATATACATCAGCGTAATTTTGAGATCAACTTCACGGTCGAAAAACTGCAGGCCTCATTGTACAAAGCCGATCCAGATGGGAAGAGGCCAGACCAGCTATTGGCAGAACTGGTTGCGGAGCGCTTCTATTTCGAATTCTATCTTCGACCCTACGATATGGTGGCAGAAGTGTTTCTGCGTTCTCTAAGTGTCGACGATCACATTGAACAGGAACCACTGCCCGAATTCAAGCAGATAATATCTTCCAAGGGCTTCAATGCAGAACAGGGAAAGGACCTGCTCAATGTCAAATTCGTGAAAGTCAGCCCCGAATCGCCAGAATTCCAATCTACCTATGAGAGTATTGCCACCAACCTTGACGTATCCGTATCTACTATCAACGTAATCGTCACAAGGAGGACGCTGCTAACTCTGCTGGATTTTGTGCTTACCACATTCACGAGTCCTGGAGATCAACAACTGGTTCAAAACGAACCAGACGGTCCGGAACAATCGGTTGAAGATCCTCAAACAGCAAGGCCCCAAGCAGATAAGATCAGAATCAAAGCCCAGCTAACCAGCATTGCGCTTATTCTGAACAACGACGGCGTGCGCCTTGCGACACTATCATTGAATTCAGGTGATGTTGGAGTCTTCCTTGATGCAGGCACCATGCAGGTCAAGGCGAGATTAGGTAGTCTCTCTTTGGTCGACGACATCAACCAGGGTGCACCCGAAGACTCCCCGCTGCGCCGGTTGATTGCCATCGAAGGAGATGATCTAGCGGATTTCAAATACCAGACCTTCGACTCTTCCCGCAAGGACTACCCAGGATATGATTCGGGAATCTATCTCCGGTCAGGTTCGATCAAACTCAATTTCTTGGAGGAGCCGTTCCGGAAGATTATGGAGTTCGGGGTTAAATTTGGGAAAATGCAAGCCATTTTCAATGCGGCTAGACAGGCTGCGGCCAACCAAGCTACACAGGTGCAAGAAAGCGCGCAGAAGATGCACTTCGATGTTATCATCAAGACGCCAATCGTCGTTTTCCCCCGAGTCATGGTCGAAGACAGGCCTCGCGATCTACTCACGGCCTATCTTGGCGAGATTTATGCGAACAACAAATTCGTCAGTGTCCAGGGCTCAAAGGGTGGGCCTCTTGTCAACACACTCACAGCCGGCATCAGACATATTCGGTTGACCAGCGAGTTCCACTACAGCGATGGCAGATCTCAAGAGCTAGAGATGATTGATAAAGTCGATCTCGACTTCAAAATCCGATATCTTGAGCACCAAGAGGGCATCGAGAGACCGGATCTTGAAATTGATGGCTCTATGTCGCCAATAAACCTGAGGGTATCCCACACTCAATTCAAATTCTTGATCGAACTGTCAAAAACCATTCCGGCAGCTTTTGCAACCGCAGACGAGAGTGAAGAGGATATTGCTGAGGAATTACCGTCATCCACAACAGAAAGTGCAAAGGCCGCTGAACCTGAGACCACCGCGTCCGAGTTACCTGCAAAGCCATCATACCAAGGTCCCGAGCTCGGAACCGGTGAAGAGACGTGGACCAAATTGAATCTGGTATTCAAAGCACCAATGGTCGCCCTGGAGCTGATCCTTGCAGATGAAGACGAGCCGATTGAGAACCTCGAGGCGGCCAGCCTCTCAAAATTCTCCATAAACGAGACAAATGTCAAATTGAGAATGGTCAGCGACGGTGCTATGGAGGCCGAGCTCGTCATTCATTCTTTCACCATCCGCGACAGCCGCACGAAAGAAACAAATAAGTTCCGAAAGATAATGTCTTTGATCAACAACGAAGTACAGCAACAGTTCATGGCTAGTCTATCTATTACGGGCAAAGAAGATCGCCACATGATTGTCATGCTTACCATCGACAGTCCTCGGGTCATTGTCGCTCTGGACTACATCTTTGCCCTTCAGGCTTTCGCAAATACGGCGCTACAGTTTGACGAGGCATTGCCTATTGCTGATGTCGACGATTTAACTGAAAACGGCGAGCCAAGCCTCGGAGAAGAGCAGGGCCAACCAGAATTTGGCACCCAGGAGACCGCATCCGCCAGCCAACCATCAATGACAGTATCGTTTCGGCTCAACGTTGTCGATGCGCAGATCATCCTCATTGCAAACCCCACCATCTCCAATACTGAGGCCATTGTCCTTGGGACCAAGGAAGTCCTCGTGTCAAAACAAAACGCGACGACGTTGCAGGTCAGTAAGATTGGCATGTTTCTGTGCCGGATGGATCGCTTTGAAACCAGCCGTCTTCGGATACTCGACGATTTCAGCGTCCAAATGTCCATGGACAACCGAAGCCAGGGCAAAGACTCCTCGTTGACGTCGATTCACATTGGTGTAGAGCCTCTTGTTCTACGCCTATCACTTCGTGACATATTGCTTGCGATGCAGATCATCGGCAAGGCTTCGTCTACAATGCCACAACCAAAGATGCAAGAAGACACGGAGCCAAAGAAGCTCAAAGATGTGAAAGCATCTTCCAAGGCGCCTTCTACGAAACGCAAGTCGATCACAGGGCAATCAACAACAGCGCAGAGATCCAATAGATCAAAATCAATCTCCAAATCGACCAAATCTGGACCAAAGCAGCAGCATACAAAGTCGGTGGTCATGAGTCGGGAAGAGATGGTCGCACAAATTGACGGCATCCGAATTATCTTGATTGGAGACATGCACGAGCTCCCACTGTTAGATTGGAGTGTGAAGAAGTTTGATATTGATATCCGCGATTGGTCCAGTTCCCTCACAGCCGACACCAAGATCGACACTTTCATCAACGTATACAATTTCTCAAAATCAACATGGGAGCCTTTAATTGAACCTTGGTCTTTAGGCTTCCATATGTCCAAACAACTTCAACCCGAGGTCGTGTCCATGGAGCTGTATTCGCACAAGAATATGGAACTGACGATCACGTCAGCTACAATTGCACTTGCGTCTAAATCCTTTAACTTCCTCACGACAGACGAGGACATCCTCTCAAAGCCGCGAGTGGCGGACGCGCCATATCGGATACGCAATTACACTGGATTTGATCTCAGCGTTTGGGCGGATGAGAAGAGCGATAGTGCAGCTGCAGCCAAGCTCACCGACGGTGAAGAGCATGCCTGGCGATTCGAAGATGCAACCTCCATGCGTGAAAGTCTCTCGCCGGAAGGGAATGCTGGCCTGGTGGGTGTCAGACTTGAAGGTAGCGGGTTTGACAGCGTCGTCAGGATCCCTGTCATCCGCGAAGGAGAAACCCTGTACAATCTCAAGCCGAGGAAGGACGGTGTTCTGCACCGCATGCTTGTCGAGGTTAGATTAGGGTCTGACAACGTCAAGTACATTACTTTCCGCTCACCCCTCCTTGTTGAGAACAAGACCCAGATACCCATTGAGGTAGGCGTCTATAGTCCGGGCGAAGGCCATCTCCTCAAGATAGAAAAAATCCCTCCTGGTGAAGGCAAACCGGCCCCTGTGGGAGCAGCATTCGTCCACTCGTTGGTCATACGTCCTGACCCGGGATTTGGATATGGGTGGTCGAATGAACGATTATTCTGGAAAGACCTTCTGAAAAGACAAACTAGGGCACTCACTTGTGAGTCGGAGGGCAGGGACGAGTCGCCACCCTTCTTTTTCCAGATGCATGCATCCTACGATGAGAAAGACCCCATTACGAAGGTCTACCCGTACATGAGAATCCAAGTCTCGGCGCCCGTTGAGATCCAGAACCTATTACCGTATGACTTCAAATATCGCATCTACGATAAGAACACAAAGAAGGATTGGATGAACTTTCTCCGTAAGGGAGGCGTGAGCCCTGTCCATGTCGTGGAACTATCTCACCTTCTGTTACTGAGCGTTGAAGTCGAGGATGCGCCCTTCAAACAGAGCGATTTTGCGATCATCAACAGTGACACCCAAGAAGGGTTCCGCCGGGAGAAGGTACTGCAGTTGAAGGACGAGAGAGGCGCCCAACTGAGACTGAAGCTTCATTATACGAACATCAAAGACAGTGGAGGAGCCTTCAGGGTGTCGGTGTACAGCCCATATGTCCTCCTGAACAAAACTGGGCTCGACATGAGTGTTCAGAGCAAGGCGTTCTTCGGTTCTTCCTCAAAAGCTTCATCCCCCCACGGAGCACGGACAAGTTCTGGAGAAGGGAAAGCTCTGCCGATGTTGTACTCTTACGGTACTGACGACCGCAAAAACCGCTCTCTCCTCAAGATCGGTGACTCCGTGTGGAGCAAGCCGCAAAGTTTCGACGCAATCGGAAGTTCTTATGAGGTCGTTTTGCCCTCTACTTCCGGCAAGTCGGAACTGCATGTCGGGGTGTCCGTGGCAGAAGGCGAAGGCAAATACAGCTTGACGAAGGTTGTCACCATCGCACCGCGCTTTGTGCTCAAAAATAAAATCGGGGAAGACATTGAGCTCCGAGAACCTGGTTCTTCAGAAGTTTGGAAGATGAAGAACAATGATCTTCTTCCCATGTACTTTATGCGACAATCTCCTGAAAAGCAGCTTTGCCTGTGCTTCCCTGGTGTCAACAACCAATGGTCATCTCCCTTCAACATGGCAAATGTCGGTATGACCCATGTCAAACTGGCCAAACATGGTCAAAGACAAAGGCTCATCCGCGTCGAAGTCATCCTAGAGGACGCTACCTTGTTTTTACACTTCAGCATCGAAACGAAGCATTGGCCGTTCTCGATGAGAAACGAAAGTGATACCGAATTCATATTCTTCCAGGCGAACCCTAACCTTGGAGAAGATGAAGAAGAAGACAGAGGAAGCGGCTGGAAGCCCATTCGGTACAGGCTCCCTCCACGGAGCATCATGCCTTATGCTTGGGACTATCCCGCTTCGAAGAACAAGGAGCTCGTCCTTTCCGCCTGGGGAAAAGAGAGATACGTCAAACTAGCAGAAATAGGCAACTTGATACCGATCAAACTGCCACCAGGTGAACGTAGTAGGCCAATGAAAGTGATCGATATTAATATTGTGGCCGATGGACCAACGCAGACATTGGTATTGTCCAACTACAAGCCGTCCAGGTCGTTGTACCGACAGAAGACGGGTATGACGACCGCATCACAGACAAGCCTCAACCAAGGCTTTGAAGTCAAGCAAATTGAATCAGAGATCAACTTCAAAGCCGAGTTGCGACTGGCTGGCATAGGAATTTCGTTGGTCAATAGCAAGTTGAAGGAACTCATGTATATCACATTCCGGGAGATGGATCTCAAATACGGGGACTCCAAGCTGTACCAAACATTGAACTTCACAGTCAAATGGATACAGATTGACAACCAACTGTATGGCGGCATCTTCCCGATCTTGCTGTATCCCAGCGTGGTGCCCAAAACTGGCAAAGAGATGGAGGCGCATCCTATTTTCCACACTATGGTTACGAGAGTCAAGGACGATTCATACGGTGTGCTATATATCAAATACGCCACCCTACTTCTGCAGCAGATCACGGTGGAGCTTGACGAAGACTTCATTTTCGCAATGCTCGACTTTGTGAAGGTGCCGGGTGCCTCGTGGTCCGAAGAAAAGGAAGGAAAACTATGCGACGAGAGTCTCGATGTACCTGAGCCCAAACGAGAAGAACAGGGTCAGGATGTCTATTTTGAACTGCTTCACCTGCAGCCCGTCCAGCTTGATCTCTCTTTCGTTAGAACAGAGCGCATCAACGCTGAGGATACTTTCGTCAACAGTCCGCTGATGTTCTTCGTCAATGTCATGACCATGTCAATCGGAAATGTCAACGACGCCCCCATCCGGCTCAACGCGTTGATGGTCGAAAACGCAAGGATATCCGTTCCAGCGTTAATCGCCAACATCCAAGACCACTACACGCAAGAAGTGCTCCGTCAAGTCCATATCATCCTCGGATCGGCTGACTTCCTGGGCAACCCTGTCGGGCTATTCAACAACATCAGCTCTGGTGTTGCCGACATCTTCTACGAGCCATACCAAGGCCTCGTTATGACCGACAGGCCACAAGAGCTCGGTATAGGCATTGCCAAAGGAGCCAGCAGTTTCGTCAAGAAGTCTGTCTTCGGCTTTAGTGACAGTATGGCCAAGTTCAGCGGTTCCATTTCCAAGGGTCTTGCAGCTGCCACCATGGACAAGGAGTTCCAAGACCAGAGGCGAATGTCCAAGAGCCGAAATCGACCCAAGCACGCCCTTTACGGCGTCACTGCCGGCGGCAACGCCTTTGCCGCTAGTATGGCCAGCGGTATTGGCGGCCTTGCTCGTCATCCGCTCGAAGGAGCAGAAAAGGAAGGCGCTTTGGGCTTCGTCAAAGGCGTAGGAAAGGGATTCCTTGGTCTGGCCACCAAGCCCGCCATCGGCGCTTTCGATCTCGCCTCAAACGTGGCCGAAGGAGTCCGCAACACGACGACGGTATTTGACTCGGAAGGGCTGGACCGTGTTCGTCTGACTCGCTTCATCGGCATGGACGGTATTGTGCGGCCATACTCTCAGCGCGAAGCCTTAGGACAATTCTGGCTCAAGACCTGCGACGACGGCCGGTATTTCAACGAAGAATACATTGCCCATTTGGAGCTCGAGGGCGGCGACATGATGGCGATGATCACCTATGACCGCATCTTGATGATTCGGACCAAGAAGTTGCGCATGGAGTGGGACATCAAATTGACGGATGTGCAAACCATCAGCAAGGAGAGGACGGGGATGAGTATCGGGTTGAAAGGGGGAGCGAATGGACCCTTCATTCCTGTGGCGGATGAGGGGAGCAGGAACTGGCTGTACAAGCAAATTGCTATTGGTAAGTTGGGCATTCTTGATGGCGGAAAAAGAGGGGAGATGCTAACAGCCATTGCACCAGCCGTGAACGCATTTAACGACAAGTACAACGCAAAAGGATGACGGTCACAGGGACAATGAACATCATTTTCGACTATGCTATGAGACAAAATTGCGCCTCTTCAGGCGGCTACATTGTAAATGTCATGCATACTTTCCAATTCGCAAGTGTCTCTGGGCAACAGGTATGCGGAGCTTTGTTCAGTGTATGTTTTGGAGGTGGAAGGAAATAAGAGACTTTTGCTGGCCCCCTCACATGTAAAATAGGCAATGAATGATAATGAAGTGGACGAAGAAGGTGCCCAGTGAGACCGTCACTCACATCGTCATTTAGCCGCACCTTGCCACTGGGATTTCACAGCTCATCGCCGCCACTTTCCTGCCGGTACCGCCAAACAAGTGACTTTTAAAATGGCCAAAAATGACCAGCGATATTTCAAACTTTCAATCTGTTCCCTTATCGCCTTTGACACCCTTGGACTTCGCCAGCTTTTGAGCACTGCAACAATGGAACACCGTAGCGTCAGCAATCGCGAGGGGGTAAGTCGTTTCGACTTCTCATACATCCTGCCCATTTGCGACAACAAGCTGTTCAGTGCGCGTCTCGGTGATTGATCGAGCACGAAGATCAATTTTCCACGTCGCACCCAAGTCTCGGTGGCCATCCATCACATCAGCGGCGACGCCTGGTAGACTCACAGCTGACAGCAAACCTAGTCGGAGCAACAGGTCCCGCCTGGAAGAGCAGCACCGGACAGCACTCGACAGATCCAGCGCCTGCAACTTAGCCAGCTCGTCAGTGAGATGGCCATGAGCGTGAAACTCCCCCGGAAACGCAGCGGCTTGACGCCCGTCGCACGCGACAAATATGGAGTGCCGATCATCATATCCAATCGCGCTGCGAAGGTCGGGACACGCCGACGCAGAGCCCAAGGACAGACAGAGCCACCATATCCCCGATCCCCTACGTCGATTGCGCGCAGGCCTTTGCCTGTGCCTTTATCTGTGCCTGCTCCCGCGGCCTTCTCAGCAGATTCTCGCCAATCCAAGGGAGACAGAAAGGACAAAAGCAGAAGCAACAGTAATGGTAATAGGCAAATCAATGATAATGACAACGGTAATGACAATTCGGCCACCGCTAGTGACATCCAAGTTCGGGCACCGGGCAGCGGTGGAAAAAGTGGAGAGACAAACAGAGGTCAACGGGGACACGCGGGCAAACTCACGCTCATTTCGGCCGACCAACTCGAGGATCTCCGCGCCGACCTCATACAGTCCGCCAGGGAAAACAGCGACCTTCGCCACGAAGTCGACATGCTGGAGCGAAAGCTGGCCCGCGCCGAGGATCAGAGGGAGACGTACTGGGCGTGTGGCGTGGAGTGGGCGCGTCGCGAGAAAGGACTGCAGAATGAGCTCGAGCACTGGAGGGCGCAAGGAGAGGCGGCGACGAAGTGGGGTTCCGCCATTGAAGGAGCCGCGACATACGGCTTCGTCGGCGGCCGCGGGTTCGGTGGTCGTGATGAACTCGATGAAGATCAAGGCCAAGGGTCAGGGCTGGGGCTTCAGTTCGAGCTCGGATTCAATGCTGAGGATAGTGGGACAGCTTTCGACACTGGCTTCGACACAGACTTTGGCACTAACTTCGGCGCTCATCCGGGTCTATTCACCGCAGCGGGGGGAGGAGAGGAGTTGGACGAGGAGCGAGACGCCATGATGTAGATAGACTGATAGAGCTCGTCCTTGACTTTGACTCAGACTTTGACGCTGGCGAGAGGTTTATTACGTTGCCATACCCCTTGTTCATACGCAAGGACTATTCTATGATGGCAAGGCACAGAAATTTTGGCACCTACCTTGTCTAACTAGCCGCGTCCCATTGTGCTTCGTGGTCTGGTAGCCTTTATCACGGAATCTTTTTGGCTAATCTCTCCACATTAATCTCGTGAGAAGGATCTCCTGACTTGTTAGATTGAAAATATAGCATTTCGATCTCAATATTTGTCGAGCCTCTATTGTAATAAGGCAAAGTGGCTGTGCTATGCTGTGCTGTGCTGTGCAGGGCTGGTAGAGTGGTAGCAGGGGGGGGGAGTTGTCTAGTCACATGTCAAACCAAAATGGGCTGGCAGAGGGGAGTGCGGAACAGTTTACAGTGCTGGCAGAGTGCCATTCTTTACAGTTTGAGCAGAGTATCATGAATTAAATGGCCTTTTGCTGCCGTCTACCTAATTCCTGAGTGTTTTATCAATCCTGTCCTGTTTCTAGATGCTGCCGCTGTGCTAGGTGTTCGTAGCCCTAGCCGCTGCCCTTTTGGGTGGTGTTGGTGGTGTTGCCTCGTCAGTGCCAACCAGAAACGCGTCCTCGATTCCCGACCTGCTGGACAGGCCTCGGTGCGTTGTTCCACGTGCACGCCGAACCCTGAAGTGCTCTGTGACACTATAAATGATCCCTCTGTCCATTGCCTCTCTTTGTCCTAATCAGAGATTGTTATTTTCGGTTCGACTGCTGGTAACAGGAATGACCTACTACGCTACTGAACTTATATGTTGTTTATCTTCCTTTTATATATTTAGACCAACTAGGGTGCTATATACGTCCCCTATTATTAATATCGTGTGGGTATCTTCGCCCGCCTAAGCCAATTTAGGTTCTCGGTAGTACTCGAGTCTACTTAGGTTGAGGCACGTGGGAAGAGAATTATAAGCAAGGGAATGTAGATCGGCGGGCCTGGTACATGAACTTTTCCAGCGCCCTTGAAGGCTGGGGAACGCGACTAACAAACGTACCTAGGTCCTTGAATAATGATCCTTCTCGTTTAGCAATTCGCGAATAGTGTTGGCTACTGCCGTCACTGTATAGTCCTTAGTATCAATATCAGTGGAAGTCATATTTGCCTAAACGTCTACTTATGTGGTTGTCCCTACTAGCTCTGGTGTCGTTATAGCCTTTCGCCTTTTGCATTTCAGTTAATGAACCCTCCAGATCACTGATGCCCACACTCACGAGAGGCGGCACACCGTCTCTCTCACCTATGTGAGATGGCATTTAAGTCTGATTTCAAGGATGGTGCCCATTTCAGCAGCACCAAATGGTTTTGTTTCCAGTTGTAAGCTCTCGGCAATTGAGGGATGAGCGGCCTTCAAAGCGACATGATTAACCGCCAAATTCGGCGGCCAATTTCGGTGCCCTGCTTTCACCGTTCTTCAACCACCATCGAGGCCGCAGGCCGCAGTTAGCCGCCCTTCTAAGAATGTCTGGATCTTCTTGGATCTTCATTCGCAGGTATGGATCAAGACAGATTGTTTCCAGATCATAGTCGTCCGATATAACGCATTTGTGCCAATTGGATAGATTTCGTAAGGCGTCTGAAATTAATCCAATCGCCGAAGATCGAAGAAAGTCTCTCCTTGCTCGATACACTGTAACGTATTCCTGATGAAGGTGGAAAATCTCTGATTCCTTTGGTCCTTGGATAAGGGTTTGACACCGGAGGCGCCACACAGCCCCGTCCAGACATTCTTAAGACAAGACCAACGGGTCCCATATGATTCTTCTTATCTGATGAGCGTGGCTGGAATTACAATGCTCGAGAAATCCAGCCCACGGCTTCTCATAGCTGTTCAGATATACAGTGCTAAATAGAAAATCGACGCCTATTTTAGCTCATTCGCGTCGAACAGAAAATGGCAGAAGAGTCTGTCGAAAATCTCTCGGGACCCTTCCAGCGCACCCTCCCACAAGAGCTAACCACCATTTAGTTGATTTCAGTTAGACCCACAGAGTTCGATGCTGCTCCTAGAAGGAACGAGGAAATTATTCAGCCTTGCACGTCAATGGCTCACATTTGAAACTTGACGGGTTGCCTGTTTGGAGGACAGTTTTGATTTGAAAAGTTGAAAGAAGCATTATTAGCAGAGTAGACTGGTGTGTCAGTTATCGGGCAGCGCTATTGAAATAGAGCGAGTATTGATTCGTGGCGTGTTCCAAGGTGTAGGCGGTCACACTGTGTGCGTCAGCACCATATGTACCGGGTAGCCAGGGAAAGTACAAAGCGCAAGTACGGGTACCACACCAGAGCCTCACTAACCCTCTATGGTTAGGCTAGTCTAACGGATACCATTGAACCTGCTCCACCCAATCACGTTCCGCTAGCGCCTCAGTCACGTGATCAGACGGGTTTGTTCCTCTCGGCCACGCTAATGCATGCCTACCCAAATCTACTCCAGGCTTCTCTGCGATGTGATCGAACATTCTTCAGGGTACTTTGGCCATATTCATTTGGATTGTTACCATGGCTTAGATTTAAATGTCCCTGGTATCCGTTAACTAGCTTTGTCTGTTTCTGGCTCACGAATCTTGTCTTTCCACCCAAGCCAGCAATCAAACCTCGTCCTCGAACCCATCCTGATTGCGCTTGCGACACGACATTCCTTTTCACGATTCTCTTACACCGCCTCCATCAACAACCTCCCTCACACACCCCAGTTCACGCGATATATGTCCCAACCGGCAGTAAATCATTCTTCAGTGATGCAGGCGATAATGTTATTCCCCTACCATACTCTCTTCGACGTGTCTTAAGATCAGGGTGTAACGCAATGCGCCTTTTGAAATTTGACCGTTGTGGGAAGCTGAGCCTAACCAAAGACTTGATCGAAGATATTCCAAGCTACGCCATACTTTCACATACTTGGGACACGGATGAGGAGAATGAGGTTACTTTCAATGATCTAAAAGAAGGATTCGGTCCGGAAAAGGCTGGGTATGCGAAGATTCGATTCTGTGGGGAGCAAGCTAGGAAAGATGGTCTACAACATTTCTGGGTGGACACCTGCTGCATTGATAAAGCAAATCATACCGAGCTCTCGGAAGCCATCACCTCGATGTTTCGGTGGTATCACGATTCAGCAAAGTGCTACGTATACTTATCAGATGTCACGGCTAACAAACGCGCAATCGACGAGACTGAGCCGAAATGGAAATCTGCGTTTCAAAAAAGCAGATGGTTCACACGGGGCTGGACGCTTCAAGAATTACTTGCTCCGAAATTTGTCGAATTCTTTTCGCGAGAAGGTGAGCGACTAGGTGATAAGACTACGCTTGAGCGGGAGATCCACGAGACGACCCAAATTCCGATCGCGGCTCTCCGGGGCGGCCCTTTGGCCGATTTCACGGTAGATGAGAGAATGCAGTGGGGAGAGAAACGGACAACCAAAAGGAAGGAGGATAAAGCGTACTGTCTGCTGGGCTTATTCAACGTGTCTATGTCTCTCAGATATGGTGAGGGAGAAAAGGCCTTCATTCGGCTTCAAGAAAAGATCGATAAGTCGTCACGGAGTGACCCACTCAAGGAAATGGATACATGGATTCGCAATGAGTGTTACAGTCTGAAAAATCTGAGGATTGAACGACTCTCGGGTCAGTTGTTGTCGATGGATCAGTGCTACATCAACCTCGCAATTGTGCGGCACCGCCATCAAGACGCCCATCCCTTAGAACAAGGGGATGCTGCGCATCAGTCGTCTCCCTTTTCACTCTTCCCTCGACTCCAGGTTAAGGAGCGGCACGAGGAAACGCAGGTTTCCTTGTCGACCATCTTCAGCCCCCGCAAAGGACCTAATGGTCATACGAAACAGCCCAGACGAATCTTGATTCGAGGACAGGCCGGGGTAGGAAAGACCACGCTGTGCAAAAAGATTGTCCATGACTTTACTCATCATGGTATGTGGGGAGGGTTATTCGACCGCTTACTCTGGATTCCTTTACGGAAGTTGAAAGGACAACATGAGGGATACAATATTCAGAGTCTATTCCGTGACATATACTTCCTTAACCATACCGACAGGACAATTTTCGCACGTAAATTGCACGAGGCGATAGTCAACTCGAAATACGGAAAAACTCTCTTTGTCCTCGATGGCCTCGACGAAGTATCTCTAGATTTTCGGAAGGATGGAGCCATGTTTGAATTACTTCTCTATCTCTTAAACCGGCCTAACGTCATTATCACATCTCGACCACACGGAGTTCTCCCAAGTCGCCTGGACCTTCCCGACCTAGAGCTGGAGACTCTCGGATTCTACCCTGACCAGGTTATGACATATCTTGAGAAAACATTTCCTGACACGCAAAAATTTAAAGAAATTCAGTCATTCCTCCAAGATCATTGGCTTATCCGGGGTCTCGTTCGGATTCCGATTCAGCTGGATGCAGTCTGCCTCACTTGGGACGATGGCAACACCTTCAGAAAGGTCCCGGAGACCATGAGCGCGGTTTACCGAGCAATTGAACAAAAATTGTGGAAGAAGGATCTTCCACGCTTGGAGAAAATAGTGAGTGGAAAGCCATTGCATGACGCTGACATTCAAAGAGCTTCGCCATCAACTATAGAAAGCCTAGCCAGGGGCGAGATCCTTCTGCTTGAAATTCTAGCGTTTACCGGACTGCATAACGACGTTATTAACTTTGATTCGGAGTTTTTGGACATGATATACGCGTCTTTGACATGCCGGGAATCAGTTTCTCTGCCTGACCAGGTTCTCGCAAATGTCTCATTCCTTCGGACGTCGGATCCTTCATCACAGGATCGTACCCAATATCACTTTCTCCACTTGTCCTTTCAAGAGTATTTTGCGGCACGGTATTTCGTACGACATTGGAAAGCTGGACAACAACTCGAATGTCTACAACTCGAAGGGGAAAGCATTAAGAAAATATCACCTATCCTTTTTCTTCAGAAGCATAAATACTCGACTCGCTATAATATTCTGTGGCGGTTCGTCGCCGGGCTACTTCAACCTAAAGAGATAGACGTACTACAATTTTTCAAGGCCCTCGACGAACCACCCGACCTTCTGGGCCCGGCACACCAGCGACTGATCATGCACTGCTTAAGCGAAGTGACGTGCTCGAACAGTCAAAGAGATTTCGGTTTAGTTCGCGAAAAGTTGGAAAAGACATTGTCCGATTGGCTGCATTTCGAATGCAATTTCAGAGGGCGAGCAGAACTAGCACGCGAGACAGAGTTTCCAGAAAATGTGGTGACCTCTATTCTACTGAACGGGCCTGAAGAGGAGAGGGCGTTAGTTCTAGAATCCCTAGGAAGACGCCCCGGGATCCGGTTGAGCGTTGCGACAGCGGCTACCTCTTTACTAGAAGAAAGCCAGTCTATGCGTTCGAAGATAGCTGCATGTAGAGCGCTCGAGGGCTATCATGGACAATTGCCGAAGGATATACTCAAGAAGCTTGCGGCACGACTCGAGGACCAAGATAGGTACGTCAGGCAGGCCGCCCTTGAAGTCCTTCAAGGTCAATCCTCCTTGCCAGACGAGATCCTCGCACGACTCGAACACCAAGACTGGTACATTAGGCAGGTCGCCCTTAAAGTCCTTCAAGGTCAATCTTCCTTATCTGACGAGATCCTCGAGAAAGTGGTGACACGACTTGAGGACCAAGATTGGTACGTTAGGGACGATGCCATTGAGGTCCTTCGAGGTCAATCCTCCTTACCAGACGCGATCCTCGAGAAAGTTATCGTACAACTCGAACACCAAGACTGGGATACTAGGCAAGCGGCCCTTAAAGTCCTTCACTATCAATCCTCCTTATCAGATGAGACCCTCGAGAAAGTTATAGGACGACTTGAGCACCAAGACTGGCACGTTAGACTAGTAGCCTTTCAAGCGCTTCGAGGTCAATCTTCTTTATCAAATAAGATCCTCGAGAAAGTGGTGATGCGACTCGAATATCAAGACTGGGATACTAGGCAAACGGCCTTTGAAGTCCTTCGAGGTCAATTCTCCCTGTCAAACGAGATCCTTAAGAAAGTGGCAGCACGACTCGAACACCAAGACCAGGATGTTAGGAAGGCCGCTCTTCAAGCTCTTCAAGGCCAACCCTCCTTGTCAGACGAGATCCTCGAGAAAGTGGTGGCACGACTTACGGATGAAGACGAATACGTCTGGCAGGACGCTCTTGAAGTCCTTAAGCGCTTCTTCTCCTTACCAGACGAGATCCTCGAGAAAGTAACAGTACGACTCGAAGACGAGGGTGTTAGGCAAGCGGCCCTTAAAGTTCTTCAAAATCAAACTTCCCTACCGGATAAAATTCTTGAGAAAGTGATCATACGACTCGAGGACCAAAACTGGTACGTTAGGCATATGGCTATTCAGACTATTCAACAATCCTCCTTATCAGACGAGATTGTTAAGAAAGTGATGATAAGACTCAAATATCACGACTGGAGCACTAGACAGGCGGCCCTTGAAGCCCTTCGAGGTCAACTCTCTTTATTAAACGAAATCCTCGCGAAACCGATGGTTTATCTCGAAGATCAAGATCAACACGTTAGACAGGCGACTCTAAAAGTCCTTCAAGGTCAACCCTTGTCAGACGAGATTCTCGAGCAAGTAGTGGTACGACTCGAAGACCAAGGTGAGTACGTTAGAGAGGCTGCTCTTGAAGTCCTTCGAGGTCAATCCTTATCAGAGAAGATCCTGGAGAAAGTGGTAGCACGACTTGAGGACCGAGATCAGTACGTCGGGCAGGCGGCCATTCAGACCCTTCAGGCCTTTCAAGGCCAATCCGCCTTATCAGACGAGATCCTCGAGAAAGTGGTGGCACGACTTGAACACCAAGACTGGGGGACTAGAGAGGCGGCCCTTAAAATCCTTCGAGGTCAATCCTTATCAAACAAGATTCTCGAGAAAGTAGTGGCGCGACTCGAACACCAGCACTGGGCTATTAGAGAGGCGGCCCTTGAAGTTCTTCAAGGTCAATCCTTAGTAGACGAGACCCTTGAGAAGGTGGTGGCACGACTCGAGCACCAAGACCATATTGTCAGGGAGGCCGCCCTTAAAGCTCTCCAAGGTCAATCCTCCTTGTCAGAGGAGATCCTTCTTAAACCTCAATGTACGGAGCTTCTCTACAAGAGTTGGCTGCATCGCAGTTT
This sequence comes from Cladophialophora bantiana CBS 173.52, assembly GCF_000835475.1. Classification (NCBI taxonomy): domain Eukaryota; kingdom Fungi; phylum Ascomycota; class Eurotiomycetes; order Chaetothyriales; family Herpotrichiellaceae; genus Cladophialophora; species Cladophialophora bantiana. Next base: position 86,509 of record NW_015971582.1, read on the forward strand.
TGATGAACAGATTTATGGGTATCTCGCTGGCTATGGGTTGTCTCTCAATACTCCGGAAGGCGTCAAAATGTTCTCCTTTATGAGCGAAGATGGCCTAGTTCGATTTAGAGGCAGGGTTAAGGACGTGCAATCAAACTTACATGTTCCTAAGAAGTGGGATACCGGTTGAACGGCCCTGTAACGTCAAGGACAGCTTTCTCTGCAGAATACAGCGTTTCTCAATGGTTTCCCAGCAGCCGGAGGGATCTTCGAGCACGGCTTCCATTACCGACTTCTAATACCATTAGACTCAATTTGCCGAGCTCCGCATCGAAGCTTTTCACAAGGCCTCTTCTCTCGAACCTACCAAAGTCTGGTCAGGGCAGTCTCTTAGTTAACGCAAGCAGGAATGAGATTCTACGGACAGAGATACTCGCTGCGACTGCCTGGTGGTAGACCTGGAGACCTGGGTTAACCACTTCGCACCTATCGCGATCACCAGAACCCACCTCTCGAAAGGAAAAATGCAATGTTCGAATGTGCGATACTGCAGTGGCATTTCCGTCCGGTAGTCGCTTCAAATCAGCATCTGGGTCTGCAAAGAGGCGAACGGCTGTCATGTACCGTGGAGTGTTCCATTGGAGTTCTTGCGTCTCTTTTCAGCCTTCTTCGTAGACGCCCCCAATGCGTTAAATCCACACGGCCAAGAGATTTGATGGGCGGACCCCATTTAGCAGGTTCAGCATTCTCACGGGAAAATGGAGGTCCACTAGATCGACAAAGGCTCCTGGGAGTCAGATGAGCGTTCGTCAAAACCTCCGATGTTCGGATTGTTTGTCACTTGTCGCTTGGCTGGTTAGAAGCAAAACTGAATTTCTTTGAAGGCTTAGAAGGTCAACATTATGGCAATCGAACATACTCACGGGGCCCCTCTCTGAGTCCCAATTAGTCGCATTGTGCGCACTAATGAACATTCGTACCTTTGAGACGGTGGTTTTACATGGCTATTCCACCTCTCCGCACCCGCTGGCAGACCAGTAAATACAATAATTTCTACACCACTGGCTTGGGTGAATACCGACATCCAGGACCTTGCATCTTCATGGCGATGATTCAGCCCGATCCGACTGAAATCGACAACGCCGTTCTGGTCGGCGCTGGCAAGACAAGACCACCACCAACACCACCCCCAGAGAGGCAGCGGCTGGGGCAACGAGCGCCTCGCATGGCGGCGGCGTTGAGGAGTGAGAAAAGACGGACATAACTCTCGAGAACAGGTAGACGACATCAAAAAAACCATTCAATACTCTGCTTAAACTGCGAAGAATAGCACACGCCCAGCATTGTGAGCTGTCAAGCATGCCGGCAACGATTGCATACTCGCACAGTCATTCTGTAACTGTCTGTTGTGCCTGCTGTTCTCGTTGTTTAATGCTCAGTTCCTCCTTCCTGCCTTCCACCATCGCAGCCACAGCAAGAATGCTAGTTCTTTTTGTCCTGACATGTGACCAGCCAAACCGGCCGGCTACTCCCCCACGCTAGCACAGCACAGCCACTTTGCCTTGTTACAATAGTAATAAGCTTAACCTTGTGATCGGTAGCGTCAAGTGTTAAAGTTGAACGTTAGACGTCTTTCAAGTGCCTGCCGTTACAGCGAACAAATCAACAGCAAGGCTGGCTACGACGCTAATCTCCGGATAATGCTATATAGCTCCTTCTACTCGTACGTATCCTATGATATAATCTAATTGGATACGACATGATATAGGTCTCCCTCGTCGGGCGCTGGGCAACGGGAGAGGGGGGTAGGGTCCATATCGATCTACTCGTACTCGTCCATATCGATCTAATTCGTACCGCAAGCGGAGTTCCCCACGCTGCACGCTGCACTGCTCCCTCCCCCGGCCCGGGGGTCGCTGTGTTGTTGGACTTCAAGACCAAGCGAAGTCGCATTCCCATTCCGTTCCTAAATACGTATTGTGATGGGCGTAGCTTCAAGGCTAGGGGCGTACATGCATAGTCTAGCTAGGAGAGATGACACGGGTTTGGTCTCATCTCATGATCAATCCCCAGCCTCTTCGGGGAGTCAGTGTCAATGTCCAGTGTGATTTCTCCTGTCATATGATGTTCTCACAACTGACACCGGTCGCCAAAGTGCACGATACACCAAACAACTTTTGCTGTCTTTAACGCTGGGTGGTGTTTGCCGCTGTTCTTCTGCCTCGTCCTCTCTACCATATTCTCTCCCAGGTCCTCTTGAAGATGTTCATCTTGGCTAATCTTGCCTTTTCCACCTCCTCGAATCCGCCTTCTTCCCATTCCTTGCACTCCTCGTCAATCTCCGCCTTGCCACTCCAGATGTCGCAGGTCTTGGGGTCTACCCACTTCGTGCGCTTCACCACCTTCCAGAACACAAACATAAAGATGCCATAGGCAAGTCCAAAATAGTTCGTCACAAAGCCCTGCGTGCTCCAGGGGACGAAGCTGTCAAAGCCGATGAACAGCATGACGGTGCAGCCAACGCCGATGGCGAGCCATGCGGTGTAAGGGGCGAATGGCGCCTTGTACGGAAGGGTGTTGCGGTCAATCCCTTGAGCTTTGAGCGCCCGGTACCAGCCAAGGTATGTCCAGAGCATACAAACGTAGGTGAGAACAAAGGCTATTGTGCACAGCCAAATAAACCAGAAAAACACCGTCACGGCCGAATTGGATGCGACGAGGTAGGTGATCAAGGAGATAACCGTCACCACCAGAACGCAATAAGTCGGGATCCCAGATTTTGTGCACTTCATCAAGAACTTGGGCGCCTGACCATCGCGAGCGAGCCCGTAAAGGGTTCGGCTGGTGGAGTAGAGATAAGCATTGCCACATGAGAGGCCGGACAGGAGAATGAGGGCGTTGATGAAACTGGGAAGACCGGTAATACCCAGATTTTGGATCCCAAGCACCCATGGCGAAGCGGCCGCACCGGCCTTTCCGTCGTTGATAGCGCTAATCAGCCGAGCATCTCGAGACGAGCAGATGATCCCGACGCAGAGTACGCCCACAACGTAGAAGCCCACCAGCCGGTAGAAGACGAGACGAGCAACACGCGGAATGGTTCTTCGCGGATTTTGGATCTCGCCTGCAGCGAGAGCGATCAAGTCTGGCCCAGAAACGGTGAATGCCGCATATCGAACAACGCTCCAGAAGCCGAGAAAGCGTCCAGTGGCGCCAGTGGTGTAATATGGGTGCATGGCCATTCCGTGTTTCCAGTAGCGGAAGCCATATGCATCATGTTTCGGATTCCCGCCGACCATGGTGATGAACGTAAGGAGAACAAGCCCTATAAGAAGGAGGATTTTCGTGGAGGCCATGATGAATTCAGACTCTCCGTACCATCTGTCACGCAATGATTAGAGCTCGCAGACAGTTTGCGCCATTCACTTGGTAGAACGAACCTGACGGCCACGAGATTAAAGAAGACGCAGACCACCAGGGCCATCGTCACCCAAACCGCTGAGTTGACGCTGGTGTTCCAGTAGGTCATGACTGTGGCGACCGAAGCATACTCAGTGCACACAAGCATCGCCCCAGCAAAGAAATAGGTCCATCCCATGGCGAATCCTAGGGCAGGGTCGACGTAACGGCCACCAAGCTCAAAAATTGTGCCTCGTATAGGCAGCCATGCAAGCATCTCAGCCACGAGTAAGTATCCTGGCCAGATAAAAAGGATGCCCCAGAACAGGTAGCCCAGAACAAGAGAAAGTGGGCCAGCATTCTTCAGACTGCCACCGATCCCCACAAAAAGTGCCGTTCCTATACTTCCACCGATGGCCATCAACTGAACGTGACTATTGTACAGTCAGCATCGAGAGCATGTGTGCGGAAAGGGCCGAGGCGCTGATCTGCCCCTTGCACCACTGGAGAATGCCCCAGGACACACTCACCGAGGTACGAGGCCTCGCTTGGTCTGACGATATTTGGCCCATTCAGACCTGGATAGGCGCCTCTCGTACAGGTCACCCTCTTGAGATGATGCTTCTGAGACGACGACCGCCTCTCCCGCACGAACCTGCTTACTATCCGTTTGGCTGTCCATCTTGCCAAGGTTGCGTGTGTGCTGATGAGGATCGATTTCGGAAGGGGTTCTGCGTGGTACCATATATATGGGAGCAGAGATAAGGGCCAGAGATGGCAAAGTCGACCATGTCGACTGCCGAATAGAACTCGCATGCTCCAGCAGTGGCAGTTGCGGGCATCTCCACGATTGACCAGGATCTTCACTCTGCGGGAATTTAGTCTGCAGGCCACTTTGACGCGCCAGAAGGGTATGATAAACAGGAATGGTTAGGCTCTCCGAGAGCTATCTGAACTGCTTTCGTCATTCTGGAGAGACAGGTCACGACATGCCAGGGTTGCTGTTATACACTAGTGACATCCGATCGCGAGACGTTTAAAGAGAAACAAATATTGGGGAAGCCAACTGCCAGTGGCTTTGCTGATCGTCCGCATGGTTGCATTCCAGGTGGTCTCGGCCTTGTGCCAAGTCTGGGCAGTTATACTGCAACCGGCAAGGTCAAAATGCCGTCTTGAAGGATTGACCGCGGCTTATCTATCTCACACACTTACCGTTACTGGGGATTGGGGCGAGAAAAGGAGTGGTATGGAGTACCTCGTTTCCGCCGCAATTTCCTGTTGTGGTTCGATATCTGGTTGATAACGGGTGAGGAGTCCAGATCTCACGAGGATTGATAGGCAACGGCTCACGGATTTTCCCACGTGGATGGAAACGAGGCCGCTATCGATATGTGGCGGCACCATCAATTGGCTTTATGATCGCTTGTCTGGACTGTTCCCTTGAGAGTCTTCACCATCAAATGAAAGCGGTCTCGTGAGTTTCTTATATCAGGAAGCCGTGGTGCCGGTAGCGAGAGTGGTTGAGAGTCGAGACGAAAACCCTCTCGACTCACTGAGTAACATAGTAGCGGCCCCGTCCCAAGGGCTAGCTTCCCGTATTCCTCCTGGTTTATTTGCTGATGCTGGTAGATGTCTCATGCGTGAGGAATGCCATTCTCCGAATTGACGGTGGATATGTTGCCAAGACCTATCCATGGGAATTGGAAGCCAGCGATCAATACAGGATATGCCAGAAGCATCGTGTCCGCAGCATAGTCGTGTCCAAGGTGTCAGATCATGAGCGCATGGCTGCAGGCAGATGTCCTTGGGAACGGGGAATTTCTGGCTGGCGAGGTCATCTAAGACACAGTAACGGCGTAAACACGTACAGAATCTAAAGCGATCGAAGAACTTAATACAGAGGAAACTCAGAAGGAAGCTTAAGCGAGCTGAGCAACGACGCTAAATTTTGTCTTAGTTTTAATAAGGCTAGCTTAGCTCTCACTAGCCCAATCGGACTAAAACTGCGCGGACTCGGCGATTCAGCGACCTCTTGTTCACATTCTCATGACTGTCTCTTTTGACATTTACGCAACCTCGCATTCGAAGGTCCCGAGCACATGGCCATGGCAATGAACCCGAAGGTGGTAGTGCTTACTGTTACCTTCTTCAATTCTAGCATCATCATGTTCCGATTGCCGCGATGAGCGCAACAGCTTGCCTCCATCGATGAATGCATTTCCACGCCGACAGGCCCCAGTTTCCAAAGGACCTCCCCAGCAGGTGGAATTCTCTCTTTCAGATCTGACCACAGCGAGAAGGAGGACCTATAAATGCCAGGGCCCTCCGTTCAGGGATCAGGCCAAAAAGTAGACGATATTCGTGCTGTGGACCGCCAAAACCAAGTGCAGCGATCTTTCGCATCCAGGGCCCCGTCGTTTCGCTCGATGCCACAAGATCTGGCAGCAGGGAAAGATGTTCAAAAAGTGGGCGAGAGCGATGGGCATCTCAGTGAAATACTGGCTGAATCTGAAAAGGAGAGTCACCCTTGGCTGCGGGCCAAGAGGTTTTCGGTGTCAAGACAGAGATAGATCCCATGACCTCTCAGTCGTGATCGGCCCGACCGTACGCTCGCATGTTCGTCACGATTACACCATCACCCCTGCGACCATCGTGTACCCAACAGATTTGTCGCTTCTTGATCCCATTTTCCGTGTCCAAGGACGCCATACACCAACCTTTGACACACGACAAGCGAAAGGGGGACGGAACGACAAGGCCATACATTTTAGGTCCAGTGTTGATTCAGGCGGAATGTGCAGGGAGCCTTGGCCAAGAACGAGAAGAAGAATTATGTGTGGCTAACGTGAACTTGATCCGCGAGCTGGCATCATACGAATGTCCCAGTGATCCCACCATAGTTTTCTCACGTCAACAAGACCTGAAACGAAGTCGCCGAGGACAAGTGACTGGCGCCAGGAAATGCCAGCGCAGCGATCATGCATCTATCCTGCTGTTTTCTACTCGGGTAGACACCACAGCATCTCTGTGGGACATCATCGGTCGAGCAGTATCAAAAGAGCTTCTGACAGGGGGAACCGAGGGTTGATGTTGTCTCAGTTCGCAAGATTTTGCTGTCGGTTTGCGGGTGATCAACTGGATTAGCGAGGATGTGTATCTGCATCAACCGCTCAACACTTCTCAATCATCAAACTGATGCCTGCAACACCCGCAGCCTGGGTAGATTGCTCGATGGCGGGATCCCTATTTTCAACATTTGCCGGTCGTTTGACCCCGAGATTCTTTCCAACGACCTCTCTTGTTTTGTGGAGTAAGCACCATAGAAGTGAAACACCAAAGCTGCCGTGATACCACGTGGTATTTTGACAGGGTCGCAAGGTCGCCACTGTAGCAAACCACCTGAGACGCTAGGCGTTTCACCAACTGTGGAATCTACCCTCAACCTCGTTGTTCTCGCCGACCAGTGATAGGATGGCGACGGAGTGGGAGGTTTCAGGAATGCTCTTCAGATTACAGGCCAAAGTGTATATAATCAGGCAGAGTCTCTCTGAATAGCCAGGGGGGCAGAAAACAATCCAGCAGATAGATCCACAATTGTTCTGTGTACAACATGGCAACTCACGGACACACCGACTTTGATCTCCGTTTGGGCCGACGACTACGCTACATTGGCCAGCTTGTAGGGCCCCCGTCGGTGAGCAAGCTGTCAAGAACTGGTTGGGTCCTATCAAGGACACACAAGCTGGCTCCCTTGACCTCCATTCATTGTTAGTGAACGATGTAATCGAATCCCCCCCCGCCCCAACCAACCCAATCACGGGATTACCGCATGCCGTTGGCCATCGCCATCCCGCAGTGCAGAAACCAGGGATGTAGTTATGGATGAAGAAGTTGTCCCCCTTGCTGAGTTGTTTCGGCGTCGTCGGCTCGCCTCTAGGTCATCAACTGATACATTGCGAGATCACCTCTCAGATCAAGACGACCCCTTTAGCTCTAGCCCGCTGTCGTCCGGTATACTAACACTTCAACCCGTCTCAAAGCCTCTTGCCTCAGCATGTACGGCAGACGGGCGAGATAGTCATGAGAGCCAGTTGGAGAATTTTGGAAATACTCCCCTGGGCCTCCAGACTGACAAGCCAAGATTGATAGCCTGCGATGATATGTACCGATGTCTGGCTGCAAGCGTTGATGCATTGGCTTCAGAGGCTTGTGATGGAGGGCAGGGGTAGTCAACCGTTTTCCTTAGAGTCGTGGTTGGGCTTGCTGGTTTCATGCGGTTGTAGTCACTTGTGCTTCTAGGCTCTTCCTCTCTTCCGCCATTCGGGTGGACAGTTGAGGCTCAGTGTTTACGCAATATGCAATATTGTCTCGCCCCAGCACAGCAACGCTACATCAAAGATTCACTGAAGCCACGGAACCTGCCTTCTGTATCCCTGCATACTCGGTGTGCTCTCATCATCCTCCCCACGGACCTGATGTCCGCTTCTTCCCTCCATCCTAAAATACTCCTCGCTCTACCTCGTTGCTTCAATATTTGAGGCTGCAACGGCAATATACTATGAAGTAGCTCTCCTTTCCAGCGCAGTGGCTTTTCTGGGCTGAAATTCTGTTCCGATACGGCGTTAACGATTCCTCGGGCGCTAGTCCTTCGATGCAACAGGCAAAGAAGAATAACCCTTTGGCTCAGAAGTTTTCCAACTTGTAAACGTCGTATGAAGGTTCCTCGTATGGATGAGCACTGAGAGACATGTTAGGAACAGGGCACCATTTCCTTAAAGATTGGTCATCGACTGCTTTCGCTTCTATATGAAAGGCGTTGCGATCGAGGGCGAAAAACAAGCAAACCTACGCTTTCAGCGCCTCAACTGCTTTCCGCACGACGTCCTCGCCAACACACAGAGTCTCAACCTTGGCCGATTCCACATACTCTAAATTTCCAACCGTGCCAATGTGAGGATTCGCCATATCTCCTGGGCGGAATTGACCAGTGCCCATGGTGGTAAAGCAGCATTCGGTGTAGTTTCCTGGGCCAGGAAAACGGCCAGCTCCGGCGGCAAAGATGGCCGTCTTGCATACCTCCAGGCTGGACACTGGGACATTAAATACAAGCTTGAATTTCTGGACGGTGGCAGCCATTTTCAAGAGTGATCGACAGATCAGTGCAATGAAGAAAGAGGACGTTTGCTTGATCCGGCGCCTGTTGAAAAAAAAAGAACGCCAAGTCACGTGAGCGGATTTAAGCGGCACTTCCTGGGGACCCCCAAAGAACCCCATTCCAATAAAGCACTGGCTCTGAAGACGCGTGAAGGGTACCAAGTATCGAGTCGGCGGCTAGACAGCCAATAGGATTGTGCCACGGTTATCACCACAAAACCCTTCGCCTCTCCAATGTTGAAAGTTCCAACAAGCTTGCTCTGGATCTATCAACAAATGACCCCAGGCTTTCGTACTCAAAGATGACCGAGTACTCTCCCGTACCCCAAAGTCCCTATCAGTTCGTCGATCTTCAGACCGAGACGTCGTTCAGAGTGCTGGAACTTCTGCCTGGCAAGGATGAGGCACCGATATCGTGCTTGCTCCATCTTGCAGACTGGACTCAACCTCCTGAATACGAAGCCGTGTCCTATGCCTGGGGCGACCACAACTTAAAGGCACCGATCAAATGCCATGGGAAACGGATTGATGTGGGACGAAACCTTCATAGCGCACTTACTCACCTGCGATTGCCAGGTCAGTCAAGGATGCTGTGGGTTGATTGTCTCTGGTAGGTTACTGTTTTGTGTCTCCTTGAAGCAGCTTTCAGCAAGGGTACATAATTCAATGGGTATTATAAGGATCGCTATGCTATATGCTTTGGTATTGGACTACAAACCTCCCTTCTTCCCTTCTTACGCTGATTATGTCAATTCTGACCATGTTCGTGACCATATTCTGGTTTCAGTATGCATCAAACAAACATCCAGGAGCGCAATCAGCAGGTCAGGCAAATGCGCCGCATTTATGAGAAGGCAAAAGCCGTACTAACATGGCTTGGGCCGGACACTCCGGATCACTTGGCGAAAGCTGCAACGGATTCGATTCGAGAGATTTCGGACTTCCTCTGTCAGCGTCTAAATCTACAAATCGCGAACCTAAGCACAAGGAGCAACGTGTACCACGAAATCCTATACGAGAACCGCCATGCTCTTCCACCGCCCAACGAATTCGACTTCAGCTCGGATGCCACTTGGCAGGCCCTTATCTGGTTCTATTCTCATTCTTACTTCACCCGCTTATGGATAATCCAAGAAATCAACGCCAGCACAAACCGCATCGTCTATTGCGGCCGAGAGCAGATCGAATGGGACCATGTGGACCTCGTTGCAGGCTACATTATCATGGACACTGCCTTCTCAAACGACTTCGGCTTCTCTAAAACGCACTGCTGGTGGACGGCAACCGTGACAACAGAACGCATGCGCAACCCGGAGAATTGGCTCTCACTACTTTATCTAGCCTCCAACTTTGCTTGCCAGGACGACCGAGACATGATCTATGGCCTCCGAGGGCTGATGAACTTGCCTGAACCTAGCGATCAAGCAACTCTGCTTAATCCCAACTATGCCAAATCAACAGTCGAGGTCTTCCGGGACTCAGTGGAGGCGGCGTTCCTTGATTTCCGGAACACAGACGTCCTGCTATATCTGGTTGGCGACGAGTCTCCTTCGTGGATTCCCCGCTGGGACCGACCAATGCTATTCCGCAATCCATTTCGTTTCGGCAAGTCACTGCCCTGGAAACCGGCTGGCGACAGCAAACCACTATGGAAAATTGACAAGCTGCTAAACGTTCTGCATATCTCGGGGTTTGTTATCGACACCATAAAATCTGTCTCTCCATACAATGAGCGGTACTTCAGTAACGCAATTCTCAAAACTGACGAAGGCAGGAACGAGCTGCAACAAGCGTGGCACAAAATTCTCACCATATTGGCGGACAGTCAGCAGCCGCCATCTTCGACCGTAAGCACAGCGCTCCTCACAACAGCTGCAACCGCTTTCTCCTTCGGCCTTGACGGCGATGCAACCCCTGCAGACCCGCGATATCTGCTATACAACTTCATCTCATACCTTTGCCTTATCCTTCCTCCCGAGACGTATGCCCGCTACATTCCATCTGACCTCTCCGAAGCTGCCAATGCCAATGGCAACGGGCATGACTTCGGTAAACCGGTCTGGGATTTCGCCTATCCTGACTCAGGCTTCTTTGTTACCTCGGCTGGCCTAGTGGGATGTTCGGTGTGCGTGCCGCAGCAAGGAGATGTGGTGGTGGCGGCATTGGGAAGTACATACCCCTTCGTCGTTCGACCACGGCCGGAGGGGGCACAGTGCTTGCTCAAGGGGTACGCTTATGTAGATGGCGTCATGAGGGGCGAGAGAGCAGAGGATTGTGAGATGAGAGCGTTTGAATTCCACTGACGACAGGAGCAAATAGCGATGCCAATATCATGAGCGATCACAACTAGTGAGTCTTTCGATTCCGATTCCTTTAAGCGAAAAATCGAGTAGTCTCAATTATGGAAAGCTTTGGAAAGAGGCTACGAACACAGAGAGTACCTCATTCTCCTGTGGATTCATTAGCAATACTAAGCACCCCATACCAATGATGAAATCGCTGCGTTTTGGGAGCTCATTTGGCGAAGCCCCCTCAACCCCTCCTCCCCTCTGATGGTTTTCGTCTGATGCTCCCCGAATAGAGAATCCTCGCCACCGAATTCTTTTTCAGCAGGGGCACTAGTCAGATTGAGTCTGGAAGTGAGACCGAACCCAGTGGTGACGACTGCGATATCATTGTCAAATGAAATGCAGCCGAGTCCATTGAATCGCCAGGATTGCAATCTCTCGCCGAAACTGACAAGGAAATGGAACGGAAGGGACCAGTTGCTGTCTTTCTCTCTAGAGGGAATTTCAGAGATTGGAACTGGCAGGGGAGAAATACTCGAGTTTGCCTTGAGTACAGGTTTGGAAATTCTCGGACCGGATGAATAAAATCTGGTCGATATTATGACTTCCAGAAGAAATTCGAGACCAATACTGCTCCCCGGACCAAATTGCCGGCAGGGAAGAGATAAACAAGGGACGCACCTATAATCAAGCCAAACGTTGACCCAAACGATGTGAAGTTTAGCATGGTGTTCTGGGATGATAAGGACAAAGCCGACCGGGGACCGGGACTAATTCGAAGATACTAGACCGAACTATCTATAGATACATATTGATTCATCGATTCGCAGTATGGCGTTGCAATCCGACAGCTACAGTAGGAGGAAACAATGTACTCTCATTCACGCCCCAAATCTATCCAAAAAAAAAAAAAAAAAAAAAAAAAGAGGACGTCGAATTATCTCCTTGTCAACCGTGGGTGCCAAGCCTTATGCCACATGTGGGCTTTTCTTCTCTGGTATCACCTCACCAACAGACAGTGTCTTGTATATCTTCAACTTAAGATGTTGCCCGGCGAAGCTCCCTTGCGAAAGGCAGTGCCATCGACGATCTTGAGGAAGTTAAATGCCTTCTTAGAAAGGTACATAATCTATCCGAAGGGGACAAACACGATGCTCTGTGTCACGAGCCCACCGTTGTCCCCAAGTACCCTACGCCCTGAATCGGGTGGACGGTATAGAAAGAAAAGGATAAGGCAAAGGATGGTTGAAGCATAAGCTAAGGAGAGCTGAAGCATAAGGCTATCAGTTGACAAGGCTATTGGTTAACGCCGCCTTACCCTTTTCACGTGACAGAAACAGGGGAAGCTATAAGAATTTCCTCTCACCCGAATCGGGTGAGAGAGAACTCTTCTTTTTTCTTAAGCGTTGAGTCGCTGTCAATAGAACTAGGTGGTATAGAATAAGGCATTCAGCTACTCCAATTCTCTGTACCTACTGCGTTGCGTAGGTCCCTGATACTCTGCAAATTGAGGTTGAGAATCGCGGATCTAATTGTGGTGGATTGTCTGCTGGCAAACAACATTAAACTAACTACTTTCAACTTTCGTCAAGGCCGTCGAGCAATGCTCATAACCCCGTGCTTCAGATTCTCCTGTCGAGTGGCTTCGACAGAAATACACCTCTATCCATTGCAGCCAAATCTGCTTCAAAGGAGGTAATCGAACTTCTCTTCAAGCTTGGTGCTTCCACAGAATACGGACAGCCTCTTCGTTGTGCTGTAGCTTACGATCCCCTAGACAAGATTATCCTACTCCTTCTTGAGAATCGCGCTCCGATCAACGAATTCATGTACTGAAGACATAATTATCAACCAAACGCGGGGATCCAAATGCGAAACCGTGACCTGTCCTCCAACGACTTCGAGGTGGTCTAGGAGATTGTAGGGCGGAGGATACATTCCATCACAGTTGCGTAAGCTGCAATCATCGACAACACCCCAGGGTGCAGTTAAAGAACATCGAGTTCTCAAGTCATCGATTGACCAGACTCAGCAACAGTATCTCCCCCTGAGTGGTGCAAGCCCACTTATCAATAGAGGCGAGAGTCGAGGCTGCCCTTCTAAACCTTATCAAAATCCCGTTCCCTTCCCGTCTTTTGCCTGCAATATGAACAGTCAACGAACCACATCTTTCAAGCGACATCAATATCGTCAATGGCCCTCATCCAGCTGCATGGGCCCCCGTTCGTGCTTTCTTCAGACACCGCCACATTAGCATTCAGGCCAAGCATGACCGTTACCGTGGATATGTCGATGTCATTACCTTCGTCAGTAGTAGCGAATCTCAATGCAGCCCGCCCACCACCTCGTTCGTGGACGTCCCCGTTCTTCTCCTACAACAACCAGGAAGTCCACAAAAGCTTTACAGAACTGTCCAGGGTATCAATGCCCGGCCAGTTGGAAGGTAGGGTGCTCTCATCCATCCTACCAAGAGTCTCGTTTTGCTCTATATCCACGTCCTTGATTCCTGGTTTTTGTCTTTACGTCTCTTTTGCCCTGGCAAATACCGACCAAGGAAAGGCCGGCGCAAGCCTGCAGCTTGTTCACACATGCATATTCTCCGACTTGACGGGATGCCAGGGCACCTATCAGTGTTTAGGGGCTCATTACAGCCGCCGTGGCCATACTTGCGTGTCGTCGTATGGTCGGCCCTGCATGGAAATCAGGAATTATGACTCAATGCAGGACATGATGGATTCTAATAGGGCCACCGAGACTTGTCTGACTACATACTCATTCGGCCCATTAGACGGGGGCCACTAGACTAGCAACGCTACCTGGCGAGCTGGTAGTCCTCGGCCGAAGGCCTTCGAACTAGCGTGACCGTCTTAACGTGTCGTGGGCCACCCTGGCAGTCACACCCATGCCATTCAGGAGAACTGACGGTCGACTCCAACATCCTTCCCAAACAGAGCGTACTCAGGGCTCAAACGGCAAAGACATAGAATGCCGATCAGTTTCCCTCCTTTGTCTCGCACGAAGATTGCAATCTTCAATCGCAGTTGCGTGAGTTACAAACTCGCCCAGACCCCGAACAATATCGCTTTGCCTTTGCACAGGCTCAATGTAAAGATACTGGGAACATCGCCCGAGATGATTGATTCGGCCGAGAATAGGTACAAATTCTCCCGAATGCTGGACAGGATCAAGGTGGACCAGCCCTCCTGGAAAGAGCTTACAAGCATCGAGGACGCACTACAGTTCTGCGAAAAGGTCGGTACAAGTCTCAACACCCCTATTACCCTTCCTTCAGCCCTTCCATCGCGAGTAGTGCAGAATTAGACTCATGGGACGGGTTACCGTGCTTGCCGTCAACTAAATCGGTCTTGTTGCATCTCAACGGAACAGAGGTGACGGAGAAGGTTATTAGACAAGGTGCGACAGGCATGATCATTGAACGGGCACGCTATGCTCCCTCTAATTTTAAGAGACACTAATATTGATAGAGTGCCTGTGGAAATCCGATCCTTATATCGTAAGGAAGCCCGACGACGCTTTGGCAGTTAAATTTTGTTACTTTGGAGAATTGACTTTTGTGCCCCTTGACTGGGATCTAGAGGACATTGATGATCTTGCTTTCTTGGTTTTGACCGACATTGGGCAATTTGGCGCAGCAATGTACGAAGTCATGACCGCATTTAGATACAAATTCGACCTGACACGAGCGAAAGGAACCTGAAAATTTGTACACTTGTCCACGACGAGGCAGCCTTCCATCAAACCCTTCCCCCCCCCCCCCCCCCCCCCCCCCCCCCCCCCCCCCCCCCCCCAAAAAAAGGTTAGGTCACGTTCTTGAGAAATGCCGGACTCAGGCAATTCGAGTCCGCTAAAGAGCTCGCTGTAGAGCTGGACCAGGAAAGAGATCCCCCGAGCTGTGATGCAAAAATTTTTGAAAGGGGTGGGAGCGTTCGGAGCAAGTGTGTGGGAATTAAAATCGGAGAGAAATCAAAGACCGAACAGAGGAAAGGAGATAAATGAGAGGGAGGTTATGGAACCTAACCTTGTTACACAAGATGCCGGCTTCGCCTCGCCAGATCACAGCTGGATCCATGCTATGGAGCAGGAGTCTGTATCTCCTGCATCAGACGCGATGTTGGCTGCAGTCGATCTACAACCGTATAGCCCAGACCAGGGTGCTGTGCGAGGTAGCACAAAGCAGTCTCTGGCTGTTCCCAGCAGATTGGCAGAGGGTTGGAGTGCTACTTATTGTGGCTATCATTCTTTCCCTTGCCGCTCGTTCCCCATTCCTGCTCCAACAATGGCGATTGAAAGACCCTTCCCTGGATTTGAAGCACGCAGAGCATTAGGGATGCAACACATACCCCGTTCTAGGGGTTCACGAATCTGCTCGGTCCGACACTCTGTCCTCTTTACCCTTCAGAGGCGTCAACCCTCGGGATTGCGAAGCGCGCCGTGAATATAAGGCTGTCGTTTCCATCTTCCTAGACAGACATGGGAAACCTGGCTTGTTCCCCCTCATTGCCGGATACGAAACAGCACACAACTCCGCTTATTAGCTTTTTGATATTGAAAAACCATCTCCTGAGAAGTCACTGGTATGGTCTCATTATCCTCCTGGAATTGATTCACGTTAGCGGAGTGTTTGTTCTCAAGTAGGAAAGCCAAGTCTAACTCAACAGTCTGCCGCAACGTCTGTTAGAATACCCCTCTAGGTAGACAGACAACCAAAAAGGCGTATCGGAAAGGGAAGCGAGCAAAATCCGGGCCGATATTACCGGTGCCATTTCCCAGCGCGAAGTCGTCATGTTGGGATCTGATCTGTGCGGAACCACCTCGTGTGCAGGTCGGAATAGGACCCAGCGGTCGAGCATGAGAGAATTGGAGGCGGACGAGGAAGACAACGCCCAGGAAATGGTGCTCCCTGTCCCTCCCCTTATCCATGCTCTGATAAAGAAGCAGTCTAGTGTGAGACGAGCTAGCGATGCGAGTACCCATTCTCATCTCGAAGCTAGCTGGCTTGTTTTTCTTGCCTGTGGTCACGCATGTAGTTTGTACGCCAGATGATGCTCCGGTAGAGGTAAAGGTGAAGGTGAGTATGGCGGTTGATTAGTGGAAGGGGTAGGGGGGACCAAAGACGCATTCGATGATCAAGGGGACCAGAACTGTGGCCAGTCTCTCGAGTATATACCTACCTGACTAACCAGCTGGATATGAAGCACGGGAGATGAGTGACCATCTGTTCACATCATGTCCCAGGCTGGTCGACCCGATAAAGGTACTCAGCAACGTTAAACCAGCCTTCGTATTCGATCTCGTCCTTTGTCTCGTCCAGGTCATAATGGTAATGCCCCCCCTTGGTCGTCTCTGTCTCTGCATCTCCATTCCCACAATCGCCACCACCATCTCCTCCTCGGTGAGAAGGAGCAACAGTGAAGCAGTGCGTATGTTCCATCCTCAACGCCAATCCGCCGTCGTGGCCTGAGTGCAACACGCTCAAACACACCAAGGGCCCATCCTTGTCCCCCTTCGCCGTGGAAAAGGACATGTCAAAATACCGCAGCCATTTGTCGACGTCAGCGCGAGAGGAGAACGGCCGGGCCGGGAAATCCGGCATAACGTGCAGCTTTGCCGTGCCCTTCTTAATGAGAAACACTCCGCCCAGCGAGACCAGCTTATCCCCGAACGAAGCTCGCAGCGCGCGCTGGATCGTTGCGGTGAAGTTGAGCGGGCCCGTGCGCGATCGCGCCGTCATGTGCAGACACTCTCCGGGGACGCCGTCGGAGCAGAACAGATTGCACATGAGGGCGAACCCGGTGCTATCGTCCGGGATCCGAGCACAGCACACCGATTCCGAGGCGGTGATTTTCGCGTAGTGGGTACGGTTGCGCACGGAGGAGGCGCCTCCGCCTGTGCCGGCAGCGGTCCCATACGCGAAGTTTGGCATGAGCTCCGAGTTCTGACCTAGCACATAAAAGGGCCCGGCTCCCGCGCCGAGCATGAAGCCTGTGGATGGCGACATATCAACTTGCCGCGCAATGGATGCCAGGTCATACTTCCTGGTCAAGTCGGGCGTCGGGGAGAGATTTGGGGGCCCACCCACATCGACAATGCGAGGAGATCCAGTGAGCCCAGGCCCAGCCAGGTGGTACGGTGCCGCGGTGAGATCTGGAGGGGTGGCAAGCGTACACGAGGAGTAGGCGAAGTTGGAGGAGAGGCCAGAGGCGATAGCCTCAGCGAGAGCTGAGGGCGAAGGCGGCGACAGCGCAACCTTCTTCATCGGCCACGGGTTGTGCGAAGTCATCACGGTCGATGTCGTTTTGTTTCAGCAGCTCGTAGTTGACGAAGGAAGACTTTGTTGTTTCGATTCTCTTTCCAGGTTACCCTACCTAATCAAGTGGAGCGAGATTTTCTTCTCCCACGCCCGTTCATTGTCTCGGAAGGTGAAGAAGAGCGGAAAAAACCGATGTTGAAGCGATTCCGCACGAGCTGTCAGCATGGAATAACAATCTTCCGGCACACGCGATACACGATTCAGATGTGAACAGCGACAGCGACGCCACAGAAACGCCAGTAGGATGGCGAACTCGTTACACATTGAAACAAGGTTGATCACCGGCCAAGGCGAAAAGGCTAGAGCGCCCTACGCGCGGCGAGCGAAGAATTGATACGGTAACAAAGACCACGGATGCTGTAGCTTCCAGATGATTCGATTCAATCCATGATAGCGGCCTGAGGAGGTTACTCGTCTAATCGACACGTGCCGACCCTCGCGTTTTGAGAACCGGTGTGCTTCAAGGCTTCGACAATAGACTCCCTTAGTATCATTGCAAAAGGGGAAGCTCATGTACGCGTGCATACATGCTGTGTATTTGGAGTTTGTAAGACGTCTTCCGTTGCAGACGTCGGGCTGGATATTTATGAAACGGCTCCTTCGGCGACCTTCACCCTCTTGCCTGAAAACGCCAACATGTTATTGCCGTCAAATCGCTGGCGACGGGGGGATAAAAGATGAACCACTCGGCGGCAGACAAATAGCCAAAGAGCCGCTCCACGGGCAGAGGTCCCATATTGCTGAGCCCGCTCCTCGATAAGTCGTCTGAACTGAATAGAACCACTTCTCTCGACGGCATTCGAAATCCCTATAGCAAATTCAAATTTCGTTGGGAAGCTGGGGTCCGGCACCTCACGGAGGCCGCCCAGGAAGCATTGCGAGCCCCTGGACTGGAATACCACTGAATGGGCATTGGGGAACCGCTGCGCCCGGACGAGATCCCTTTCTAAAATTGAGAAGCCTCAAGGTGGACTCTGATAGAGAGGTGAAACAACATGGTAGGAAATGGTGAATAGGTATTCAGCGCTGAGAACGGGATTGGGGAATGTGATCTTCTATGTGCTAGATCTGGGAGAGATTTTGATTGGTTGGAATGATTTTCAAAGGTTTGGGTTGAAGAGTATGATTGAGACAGGGAAATTTCTCAAACGATTCTATTTAAATCGATAAAAGAGGCGAAGATGAGAGCACGGCTCCAACGAGTTGTTGCCAATATTATGTTGCTCTAGAAGGCCATTTCGATGCTGTGATGCTGTCGCAGAGCCTATATGGCCACCAATCCCGACCCTGACACTAGGTCACCAGGCTCATTCTTGCCACGGCTTTCCGGTCACCCTCTTGTGCCCAAAAATTCGCCTTTCTGGCAGTGTCCACGATGATCGATCTCACGGTCCCCATCCACTGCGAGCGGGATACCACTTCAACCTGGTTAGAGACCCAAACTTTTCTATGTCGAAGTCTATAGGAGCTTACCCTTTCCTGCTTTCTAGACCATTTTGATTATGGGGTCCTTTTCTCGTGAGGAACGTTTTGACCGTAGATAGTGTTGGACGAGGAGCTTGACGCGGAAGTAAATCCAGATTAGCGGCAGACAGGCTCCACCGATCAGCCCGACAAACGGACCCAAGAAAATGATCAGGACCGCTGCGGTTTTCTCGCAGATCCAAGAAAGCCGGCTCTGGTCCACCACGATCTCGTCCATGTTGGGGTCTGTTTGCCGGAGGTTCAGAAGTCAAGGGGCCTGTGTCAAAATCGAGTCACTGAGAGTCTCTGTGCCATGCCAGAGATGTTCGCCCCTTACGTTGGATGCTGCGGCGCAGTGAAACGATGAAGTTGAGGTTGGAGATGGAGTTCATCGACATGGGGCTCAGCGACACTGACTTCTTACCGTATTGCACACCCCCTTGGCAGAACTAGTGACGCTGGTGGGCGGGCGGGCGCCAAAATCTTGTGCTGTCCAGGCCCTCGTAAATCGGCGAAGACGGGATCTCTCGACGCCCTGGATTCATCCCTCGCTCCAAGCCTCCCACTTGTTCGACTGTTTCTCCAGCGCGGGGTCCAGCCTGTCGGTGGCGCTTGGCGGTGAATCCCAAGTGGTGAATGGCCACCATCCAGCATGCCTCCATTGGTACTGGCCGTGGGCTGTTGTGCCGGTGCCCATATCGCCCACGTCGACTTCTTTCTTAGGAAAAGATCTAGCCGCACCGACAGGGTCTTTCTTCCCCTGGGTGGCTGGTCCCAAGACACGTCGGCGTGAACAGATCGTTCAGGTCCGTGGGACAACACCACTCTAGCTATTCCATCGGATATGCATCTGTGCTGGATGATGTCGACTTTCAAAACTGCCTGCAGCATCTTTTGGGAGGGATGCGTGCCGCGTCTCTATCCATGCTGCTAGAGTTTGCCACGGACGTGCCTAGCTCGTTGGCCGCTAGGCTGATAGGTCGGGGCAAACAGTGAGCAGCTGATCGGTCCCACCTTTGACGCTCAGCTCTCCGCTTTTGTGCACCACGTTCAGCGGCCTAGATAGCAGATTTTCTTGAAGCTGCATCGATGGATGGCGTATCACAGGGTCGTGGGTTTGGGATGACTGTTGAAATGGTCAAATGAGCCGTAGCTCATGCGTGGCCTCTCTCCCCACCGGCAGTTCCTCGCGTTCCCCAGGCAGTAGCTGAAAGTTGCCGCCATCCCGGTGTAACCTGAAGCGTCAAGTGTCTGGAGTCCGACTTTCCACGCATCCAGAAAATGAGTAATTTGGCCAATAGCCAGGACCAGCCTTAACCGATCGACATCGCAAGCGCCCTAACCTCGTTTGAAGGGCGCATTAGGATGTCGCCCGGCACCAATCGGACCCTCGTGCCTATGCCCGTAGGCGGAGCCCCAGCTGTCGGAAAAACGACAGGTCAGATTTACCATTTTGAACGTCACAGAAAAGCACAGGCGCCGTGGCGTCTTCTGGTCGATGTAAGAGTGGAAGACTCGGCGAATGACCTCTGGCGAGAATCATTGCCTATTGAATCTTCCCTAACCCTCATTGGCGAAAGAACTCTACAATACCTGCACATCTCTACCTCATGGCGCGCCATCGTGCGAGAATGCTCTGGTCTGGAGTTGAGACGGGGCACTGCACTCAGGTTGGTCGACCATGGGTCCATCCTTTTGTCAATGCCAGAAAAATGCATGAATGCGGGGCACTCGCCATCCTTTTCCCTTTCGTTTATCTGAGTGGAGATTGCCCAGGCAGGGCGGGTATCAAGGGGAAAACTCTAGGATCTTGGAGCTATCATCAGTCATCATGCAAATTACTTTGATTGGCAACCTACTCACAGACCAGAGCGACCTAGGGGCAGACGCGGGCAAGAGGCGAGGCCTGGGGATGGCGGACCGGGAAACTCTGGAGACCACATGTTAGTCTGGGAGAAAGCGGCCGTAGCGACGCATTCAACGAGCGGCAAAGTGAGACACTAGTGACAACATTTACGGATGAATATGATCATTCAAACACTATTGAAGCCGCCTTGTCGTGCTGCATTTTGATCAGCCACGCATATGACCCAAGAGGCCATCCCGGCGAAGCGGATACGAGAGTCGGCATCAGTCAGGCAGAATTCGATGGCCCGGGGTGAGCAAGAGGCTCCAACCCGGCGACCCCTTTCTGAAAGACTGACGTGTCTCAAGGTTTATGCCTACTTTGCTCCCTGTCAATTGTCGAGCAAATACCCTGCGTCGAGTTGTGCCAACATCCACTCACGGGAGAAGCCGGTTCCCTGGAAAGAAAGAACGCATATTGTCAAGAGCCCTGCATCAACTGTGCATGATTGCCCGGCCTATTCGCTGGGATGACTAGTCTTGGCATCAGTGAAATGCCAGGACGCAAAGTTGGCGCCAGAGTCATGAAATCATCGAGAGCGGATAATGGCAGAGGCGTCCTGGTGCTGGGTGGATGTGAGCTGCTTCATCCTATCAATCCTTGTACAGTTAGGCCGATTGGAGATCTGCGATCCCCTCTAGCGAGTGGCTCTTTCGGAGAGTGAGTCGAATGCAAGTGTCTGCTATTTTCTAGCCCGCTGGTTACGAGAGTGTTTTCAATCTGTGGGAGTAAATCAAGGTCTCCTCGACAACCTGTCACTTATGGGTTTGGCCACCTGTCTAGCCAGATGTCCAGCCATTTCTCCTGCCAGTTGTGGTCGAGAGCGTAATCCACCATCTCTCCGCAGGGGTGACTAGCTTCTGCCTCTTGGAACCAGATGTGTTTGTTGAATTCTTGGAAGTCATGGTAGAACTCGGTTGAATCTTCCGTCTCCTTGTTGAGCCGGTAGAGATGGAAGATTTCCAGTGCGGGAACACCGTCGTCATCCATGCTCATCCGGACACTGATGATCTCTCCCGGCACAATGGCGGTAGGATCTCCGTCGGAGGGGCATTGGCCCTTTCGCCTTACCGAAACCTTGCGCCAGATCTGGGACAGCTCTGTGTTGTCGCTTCGGTGAAATAGTACTAAAAGGAACCGACTCACTTGGATCTCTTTGCCCAGTCTTCCAGTCTGGATTTTCAAGAGGGTGGCGGGGTGGTGGAGGCGATGTAGATCCATTTGAAAGAGATTGTTCACTAAATCGCGCAAGGCGGGCAGTTTTGACAAATCAAAACCCGAGTCTCTCACGGCGGAGAGAATACTCGCGAACGGCCAGATATGGCTGCGATCCTTGCGCATACCCGAGTGGTGGGTCTCCAGATTTCCGTGCAATCTGCCGTCATGAACATTGACCATCAGGCAGTGAAGCACCGAGATGAAGAAAGTTAATTGCGGCCGTTCGGGAGAAGGGTAGAAGGCGACAGCCTTGGAAGGAGTCCAGCCCTCCAAGGGAGATATTGGGATGTCCGTAGCGGGGGCAGTTGGGGTTGTTGGCCTGCTTAGGCCAGGAGTACATTCCTCACGTAGAGTCGCCATTGTGTTGGGTGCAATCCCGACCCCAACGTAGAGGTTCCGTGAAATGATTTTGCCTCGTCGCAGGAGAGTGATGCGGAAGCGAGCAAGGCCAGACGGCGGGAGGCTACAGTTGTATCCCGAAGACAGATGATGAAGGTCGAAAGCAGCAGTGACTGTCGAGGTTTGATGTGGCGTTTTAGGGGACGGCGAGGTCGATCCGACGGGTAACAACCGGGGGAGGGGAAATGCGAGAGATAAATCTGGCACGAAGGCCACTAAATGCTAGTAAGATGCACGGTTCGTAGGAGTTGTGGAAGATGAGGCAGGAGGGATGAGGGATGAAAGGCGTGAGGTGAGAGGTGAGAGGTGTGAGAGTGAGTACGGTAGAGAGAAGAGAAGCGAGATGTCAGCAAAGTGCCAGGGACTTGAGGGGGTGCTGTATCTGTCACCACTCAATCGACCGAGCAATATATGCTGGAAAGGGAAGGAATCAACACGACACAGCAAGGAGGCGCCGACGGGAAACCATCTTGGCGGAGAAGGAAGGAAGGAAGAAAAGGAGGAAGGAGGGAATCAGGCCATCACCATGTAGATGTACAGCCTCGTTCAACCGCACACAGAATGGTCTCGTCCCTGTCCGGGTCGCTGGGTCGATGAGGTCACCGCCAACCGTCACATCGCCTGCTCGACCTCCCTGCCCTTCGCGACATTCCTCACCTCTCAGGCTGCCTCCCTAGGGATCTCAGCAACTGCGTCATTCTTGATTTGCGACAACAGGTCAACGTGGTCGCCCTCTTGAAGGCTCAATCCCTCCAACCCGACATGGCACAAAACTGGGCAAGCAGCCTTACTCCAGTTGACATTTGATACCTGTTGCACGACAAGACCGTCCGCTGGTACGCTCAGTTCTTTCTTCATAAGCCGATGGTCACTGCAACGGTCACTTCTGTGTCGCTGTCGAACTGCAATCGGAGGGACATGCGGTGCAACAACAATATCAGAAGGAAACCTCCAACTGGTCAGACGAGGGCCCGAGGCTGTGAGCACTGCATCAAGTCTCATCGAAAGGTGAGTCTTCCTCCCCGGAAAGGGGAAGACAAAACTGATTGACAATGGTCGTTTCTTAGTGCAGGGGATCGCGATCATGAAAGTGCAAGTACTGCGGAAAGACGAAGAAACATTACAGCTATGAATCTCCCCTTCCACAAGCGGGGCCGACGTCGTGGGCAGAGCAAGAGAATCTGTCCAGCGTTGGATGCCGCAAAAGGCAAACTTCGAGGATCTCGGAGGGCAGGTAGCGGCTCCTTCACCACCCAAGACATTGATCCGGGAACTTTTATTGGTGACTACAGCGGTCCAGTTGTTCTGGACAAAGAGTTTGCCGTCGAGAATCCCGATAGTAATGTGAGAATCGGGCTGGCTGTATTGAGCAAGCGCAAGCGCAAGCGTGACAGAGCCTTGAGAATGACGTCCTGCAGAGCTGACCGCTACAGATCATTCGATCAATTGTGACGACGACAAATCTTCGAGGGTCTTTCATCAACCACGTTCCGGATTCCAAACAAATGCAAGTTCGAGGTACATAAGGACAAGAGAAGGCAAAAACATCCTTATCCACCCTATCAAACATATAAAAGTGGGTGAGGAAATTCTAAAGCACTATAGGTATAGCCTCTGTTCTGATGGCGGGCGTGCCAGTACTGATGTTGATTGGCAGAAGGACTACGTGTTTTCAGACGGCTGCTTGTACACGGAGCGGCGTGGAGTGAGCTAGAGTGAACCACAAGGCTCCAGGAGGAAAGGGGGACCGAGGACCGGGAAAGCAGAAGACTCTTGAATGCTTTGCCGTAGAATGCGGATGTCAGCTTTATGCCTGACCCGGCCGATATGGTTCGCCGTACCAGGTACGCTTTAAGAAATAAGAAAAGGAATCGGCTGACCTGCCTTGCTACCAACCTTGGGAAGCTGGCGCTTGTTCGGAGCATTACTCCGCGAGTCCGTAATGTCTCGGCGTGGACTGCCCCGCGCTCGGAGCCCACAAGCCGTCTCACCCTTGACCAATCATGCCGACAAGGGCCCCCACCTGGCTTCCACCTCTCTTCACTTCTCGCTTTCTCAATGCCCACGTGCCAGTCTACCACTCCATCTTCGCTACGGGGTACAGCGAACGGGGTGCTTGCTCACCCACTCTTCGTCCCGTGCCTATCCCACCCAGTCCCCATCGAGTTCCAACTAAAAAGAACCCCTTTGTTTTCCACCCCAAAACACACCAAAAATGAGAGAAGGAAAAAGCAACCATGGGTGGTTGGGTGCCAAAAGAAAAGTGAGGCGGAGGCTTTGCAGGATGCAGATGCAAGTGGAGAGCAAAGTGCGCTTCAAGTGCAGTTGTGTAACTTGGACGGACTTCGCAGGGAAGGCTACCCGGGTTTGGCTGGGTCCTTGATTGGTCAAGTTGGGTCCCTGGTCGGCTGGTAGGCTGGTGGGCGGGTGGGCTGGCCAACAGTGAGAGTTGGGCAGCCAGAGGCCGTGGTTGAGGTCTTGGGGTTGGTCGAGTGTGTTGGGCAGCAGTGGCAGTTACGAGAGCAAGATCGAGATGGCCAGAGAGATAGGACTTTGAGTTGAGTGAATGGGTGGGTGAGTGACTGTCCTCCCTTCCCAGTGCCTGACTCCATCTCTGACTACCTTCGCCCGCCGTCGTCGTTTTGCACCCGAAAACTCCGAAAAGGTTGGAGCGTGCTGCCTGTATACGGTACGAGACCTAGTTCCAATGCCTCCATAGAAACTTAAAAGTCCTGGGGTACCGAGTACCGCTTTAGCAGGACGTACGAGTATCGAGGTCTCCACGGAGGGAGGGGCGCAATATATTCCTTTATCTTTCACGGTTTCGCAGTGTCACCGGTGGAGCTTTCATGTTCTCGCATTGCCAAAAGATGAACTTTTCACAAGCCCCAATCTGGGCCGTGGCACAAACCAAACATACCTAAATGTGTAGCCTTCCGTCAAACATAGCAAGACAATCCAGGTGGCAATCTCAGTGCCAACCACCACCAGCCAAAGACATCTTTCTCCACTCCATTTCTGCTCTACCTTGGACTCCTCTCGCAAACATCAACAACCAAAGACACGGCCCGAAAGAAAGATAACCGTACCGCATCGAACCACCGGTTGGGATCATTCAGAGTCCAAACCGCGATCATCCCGATCCCGATCCCGATCACTCCAGACCCCCCCTAATCCAGGTCCAGGTCTACCACGTCCACGTTACTCTTCATGAAATACAGGCATTTTTCCACTCTGGCGCGTAGGAAAGACACATCGTCACGATAGCTTTGCCAAATCCTGACCTTATTCTCGACCTCTGTTTCCTCTCGTAGAGCTTTCAGGAACACCTCGGCTTTGTGATGAAGGCCCATGACCTCGAACATGTCCTCAATGTTTGGGTCTTGGGCGTACTCGTCGCCCTTGGCCACTTCCATGATTCGCCGATTCAGGCATTCTGAAGCGGTGTTCATCATCGCCGTTGCCAGGGCGCCATGGACGGCGCCCAACTGTCGTGACGAAAAATCCATCTTCTCGGGTGGCGTGTCAGCAGTGTATTTCAACAGGAGGAGACCAAGAGAATCATAGATCTCCCACATCTGCTTGAGCAGCTTCACCACAGATACAGGCTTCGGGAAACTCGAGCGTTAGCAATGGCTTCCCTTTGAGGGACTTTGGCTAGGGAAGGGAGGGGAGGGAAGGTATTGGAAATTACCCCGTAACGATTGATAATTGACATGTCTTGAAGAGGATTGAGACCTCGATAAGACTCGTCAGTGTTGGCATACTCGATTGCCAGGAAGAACAGGTCGTTAAAGTTGGCCAGCCTAATCGAGACTGGCCCATTGCCCGCCAGCTCGACAGGTCTGTCGAAATGCTGGAAACCAGTATCAGCGAATCCTCCATTGCGCCAGACCCTGGGATCAATGTCAATGATCGAACTGGCAGGCACGACGGTGACATGATTTTGTCCAAAATCGATGGCGCTTCGCGAAGGTAAAAGTCCTCGATCATATAGATCGGACAGAAACGAACACTGTAGCAAGTGGTCAACGCGGCCTTGAAAGTAGGCCTCTTGGCCTCTGCAAAACTCCACTGAAATAGAATCCATCGCTATTTAAATCTGATCCATTGAAGTAGATGGATGGTGATGGACAGTCAATGGAGGGGAGGCCCAGGAGAGAAACGAACGTCGACGATGGGGTAAGAAAGAGGCGAGGAGAGAAGGCAGACCACAGGCACACCGGAGGTGATGATCATTATAGCCAGAAAAGGGAGGTAAAAGAGGCAGAGCAGAAAGAGGAGAGGAGGAGGAAGAAGATGGACATGTTACATCACGACCAGGACGAGGCGGCTGAACGCTTGGCGGCTCCGACCTCATCACTTTCATGCCCTCACCACCCTGGACTACCCTCCCTTCATCGCCTCTGGTGCTTCATTCCGTCCCTCCCTCCTTCGCACATGCTGCATCTTAGCATCCGCGTCTGCGTCTGCATCTGCATCTGCAAACCCCCCGCGTCTCCCCCTTTTCTTCTCGATTACCATTGATTGCAAGACTGACACTTCCCTGTTGCGACCAGACCGGATCTCACTAGCGACGCAGTCTGACTCAACACCCATCAACCAACAACGTGAGTTTCCCCGCTCGGCCCCCTGGGCGCTTGCGTACAATCCCTGGCTCATGGCAGGACTGAGAGGGCATGGAGGAAGGCTGGAAATGCACTTCCCTTGCATCCAACAAAGCACTGACGAGGTCCACATCGCGACGGTCCCCACCCAAGAAAAGTGGCATGCGAGGGATTCTTATAATGTCTCTGATAAAGTGCCTGATGATGGAAATGGCTGGAAGAGGCAAAACGAGAGGTTGGAAAAAGGAGGCCCCCTCTGTCCAACCTATCATGTGTCGGATTCCGTTGCGCCACAATGTGTTGTGTAACCACACTCCCTTTACCACCAGAGTTGACGCCCTTGACGCGTCTCGGCCCTCCCCAAATCAGGAAGGCCGTAGTCCACCATTCGTGTTTCACGTCAAATCATAGCAGATTGTGTCAAGCCCCCATCATACGAGTCTACCTCCTGGGTTCACATCCCGTGCCGGTGTGCATATTGGCTCCGCAAGCCACTTTCGGATCGCAACCTATTGCTGGAATACTGCTTGTCCCATCAGTGAACTGTTCGAGCCTGGGTTGAGAAGCAGGACTTGGTGTGGTGAATGGCAGAACATCCTTGCACGAAGTTTGCCAAAGAATGCGAAAGCTCCATGGTCAATCCTTCCTCTTCTTTTCTGTCTTCTCTGCCATGCTGCCTTGGCAGCTCACCGCCTTCCGCCACAGTTGACCAAACGTGGAGCACATGGCATCCAACATCACGTGGCTGCTATTTGCAAGGCTGTGCTTGAAAGGCGCAATCCCTTTTCTTCGAAGTTTTGCGGCATGCTGCACAACAAACTTGGTTTGCTGTCGGCCATCTGAACTCCCTAGTGCACCTGTCAAATCGCTCTTCGCAGCCGAAGAAAAGGAAGGTTGATGTGGAAGCTGGGCATGAGGCATTCCTCTCACTTCGCCTGCGAGTATTCACTGCCGGAAGGGCGGCGATGTTGACACAAAACAAAACATTGCACATCCGAATCATTATTATTTAGGAACGATGTCTGCATTTACCAAGATGTGGCGGGCAAGATTGGCTTTTCCCCAGGTATACGGGGTATCAGTGTTCATTCGGTCCGTAGTAAGTGTCCTGGTGGTTGACTTGTATCCGTACAGACATCATCTGGCATGGTTGACAGCACATTGGCTGTGTGATGACCTAGAGGCCTAAGGTTTTTTGAAGGAGGAAACTTTCTCTGAGAAGATGCCGAAGCCCACGACAAACGGCACTCGGAGCAGAATGTGCGCGCCTTCAACATGAAGGAGCCTATCAGCGTTGAAGAACTCTGTCAAGGCCTCCCTGCCAAATTCGCCAAGAACGTGAGCGATATTCACGGCCTGGAACAGAGACGCCGGCCTGGCTATCTCTGTTTGCGAAAACTCTTCAACGATCTCTCCGTTGTCAAGGTTTTTCAGAATGAAAATGTCTTTGACTGGACGATCCGGGAGCTTCCACGGACGGAAGCAGGCAGCCGAAGCCCAGTGGTTGCCAACGGCGAGGTTGATAGAGGGGAAATGAAGGAAACATCCTAGCACATCCTCAACCAAAGAAGAAGCCACCGGGGCCATTCAGAGCGCTCCGATATTCAAAGTCGACATACGCAAGTTGTCAGCTTCGGACGCCCTCCCTGGAAGATCTTCTCGCAATACAGCCAATCCTCATCCAAAATATCCACACAAAAGAAGGGACGCCACGGTTGTCGATCATGAATCAATCCCCTAAGCAGAACGTTCAATGAAGTGACGATACGCTTCGACGTGCGTGTTGGTTCTAACAACAACACGCAGGGGAAGATAATGCATGACGGCCGAGGTTCAGACCAGACCCAGAGGATCACCACGACTGAACGACAGAAGTTACGGGCCAAGAGGCAGGAAGATGCCGAAGAGAAATCGATTGGCCTTGGAAAGTCCATGCGCGGAAAAGTCAACGCTGAAGAAGGGTCATAGTCGTGTGATCTCTGTCCGCCGTAAAGAGGAGCATGGTTCAGATCTAAATCGCACTCCCCTCAAATGACCACTCTTGAATAGAAGGAGTCACGAGCGTTGACAAAGAGGCAAGGCGGCATCCAAGACGTATCAGACGGTCCCTGGAAGATGCCGGCAAGGAGAGCAAATGTTGAAGTAGATAGATGCATCGGACAGCTGCACAGCACCAGAAGGAGCAAAGCCGGTTGGATACCAAAAAGCCAGAAAGTGTGTGATGTTCGATGTGCTTGAAGGAGGGAATTTTCTGCTTTTGTATGATGTCAATGGCTTTATGATTCAGGGTACGACGACATAACATTGGCTCAAAGGGAATTTGATGTATCGCTGAGCTGATTCATTCAACATGATTGAAATCGAACGCGAGGAGGGCAAGGGCAAAGGCAGTCGTATTGGAAATGAAGCCTCGCCTGTGGGTATCGATGTTGCAATACGGACCGGCTAACATCTGCAGCGTGACGGATTCGATGTTGAGGTCGCTGGTCCGCCAATGGCAGACATCCACCTTGCAAGGATCCTTGGCAGTTTTGGTGTTGTCCAGCTCAGCCTCATCATTCATATACCATCATCACCATGGTCCGAGTCAAATCGGTCTCAGCTCTCCTGTCGTCTTCTCCAACTTCTTCTTGCAAAATCGTCAATCCATCTGAGCTCCTAACTGCGGAGCGAATTTCCCTCGAATCCTGTCGTTTGCTGGTCTGTTGGCTTGCCCAAAACACACACAATCAAAGACAGTCTGGACAGTCGTCCCCGAACCTCACCCCACAAGACACCGACCTATCCCCAAATCCTTCCGCCTCAAATCAGAATGGCCATGATGACAGTGTATGAGGTCCAGTATACCCGGCTCCCAGCCTTCCATGCAGCCATCTATATACAGCAAGACGAAACAGGAGGCCTGTTGTACCACGCCGTCGGCTCGGGCATCGCTGGATTCCAGTACGAAGCATGTTCAACCAAGCGGCCTCAGAAGACCAGGAGCTTTTACAGGATGTGGCCAAAGGGAAGAGTGGCAGAGCAGGATCTACCTCGAGTCGACTTGATCTGTCAGGAAGTCCCCGTCCCTCGCATCCAAATAGTTTCTGGAGTGCAGATTCAGCGAGACTGCCGACATTGGGTGTATGAAGCCCTCAGTGACTTGCGGGCGGCAGGGGTTCTCCAAGAGATAAGCCAGAGACAGTGATGGGTCGCGGAATGGAATTGAATGCAATGGACGAAGGGAATGGGCGTGCGGTGACTGCAATGGCAATCACCATCCCATCTCATTTTTCCAACATGAACAGCCCCATGTAGTCGTTTGGATACGGGTCCAGGAATTTGCGTAGCCAATAATGCCAGTCATCCTCAAAACATTTCCTGACGATTGCGTTGCTAAGGTCCAATTCCGTGTCGAAAGGTCCGTCGTAGCCTGTCATCGAGACAGCAGTATGCGTCTTGTGATTGCACCCTGCGGATTCGAAGCAAACATTCCTTGCGTGTGGAGTGTGACCATCTACTCGTGCCAGGACGTTGAAGTTCTGGCCACAATTGTGACAGATAGCGTAACACACAGAGGACTGGGACTTCAGCAGACTGTTTCACAAACATCATCATTCACCCATCTTCAAGATCAACCCATTTTTCCATACTAGGCCACCCCCAACCACAAAGTGAGGGCGAACGTTAACGACCTTTGGGCAGTGAGGTGCTCGGCAAAGGCGCCCCGAGGCCGTCCAAATATCTCCTCTAGTGGGCAGCTTTACCAGCATATCTGTAGCTGGGGTATAGTAAGGTATCAATATCGTACAGGGCTTCGCTCGTGTGACGCCAGGCTTGAGGCTGCGTAGGTCAGTGGTGAGGTGGGTCTGTCGAAAAAAGTGCATGGAGTCATGGACTGCGAGCCGAATTGGTCGAACGGGGCAACAGACGGCAGACTTCTCACTTCCATCATGGCCACCGTGAGCGTGATCAAACAACATCACCATCGCCCACAAGCCCGACGATGCGTGTTGATTCAGAGAAATGGGCCAAGAGGTTGGTGCCGGACACAATGCATTTGTGGGGGTCCGATTCTTGCAAGCTGCAACCCGCAGTCCGGTACCGCAACTGCAACCGCAGCGTCGCTCCATTTGCTCTCCCATTCTAACAACATTCCTCTGGTCTCTCGATGACGAGCACGACAAGTCAACCCCATCAAAATGTTGGCCAGCGGCTCCTTTGCACGTCCTTGTGTAGCAGGTGCCTTCGCCCGCACTGTAAGCCAGGGGCTGGACCGGACAACGGCCACCTTGGAGAATGGCGTGGACATTGGACACGCACAACAGCTTGTAGTCGGGAAGGTGGAAGGGGTAACGACGCACGACGCCTTTGCCATGATCTGCAAGCAAATCTAGTACAGTTCATGACCTCTCGATGTCCCACTGGACGGACGCTCCGGCAAATACAATCACGGTGTTTATGCCGAGTTGTCCACAGCAGCCATTCATGAGCCTGCCCAGGAGCAAAGTTCGGGAGAAGAGAAGTACATGCAAGAGAAAGAGATTAAAAAAATCCGACTTGTAAACCACAATTGGCCAACTGTACGCGCCTCATCCCGTCGGTTTCGCACACAACATCCTGTCGATCATTCCAGTCCGATGGGATTGCGTTTGAGAGGCAGAATCCAAGGAGAAAGGTGTGACACAAAGGTAAGAAGACGGTTTCGCAATAGCAACGGTTTCTACGCATGAGAGCTCTACACTTGATTTAGGAAGTCTGGCAGATCGAGTCTCTTGTAAGTCTACGTTTACCCGGTTCATCCGCGTGAATTCGTGAGGCCGAATATCACCCACACCTCCGTCCTGCCGTTGACTGGAAAAGGTCGTACAATAGCCTTGCAACGTTGCATGAGAGCGCTTCTCTGGCGAGCCTCACTCATGGTGTCTAATCCGTATCCCGAGTCTTGGCCCATCCTCTGAGGAGACAACGTACACACACATGGCAGAGATGTTTAAAGGAAGGCCGGTCAGACCAGACAAGCGCAGAGAGGAAGACCAAATTGATCTTCTTTATTCCCCTGGACCGACGGATTGGATTGCTTTCGAGATTTCACCCCACCCAGGAGATTACTGGCGTGTGAAGATGGGCGATTCCAGCACCACGCCGCTCTACCCCCCACCATTGGCCGAATGATGCCGGGCCAAGTTTACTGAGGCAAGTACTCGGTACCCGACGGGAAATCAGAGACCCAACGAACAGCTCAACAACGAACGCACGGGCAGAACGAAGAACAGCGAGATCAAAGAGCAGGGCAAACACCGCTTGCCAGCGGCCTTGGAAGAGAAAATCATCGGGTTCGGGGTGCTCTGGACGTAGAGTCTACCTACTTCTCGGCCCTACTTTTCGGCCGGCGTGATCAACGTGCGAAGTTGGTCTTGCTTGCTTAATAGAACTGTATATGGCAAGATAGGATACTCGATACTTGTTGTATGGGGGGCAGGAGGGGATTAAGTACGGGGGCCTACACTTCGCCGTACTCCCCAGAGGTCCTTCTTCTATACGGTGGAGTACCGAGTCCCCGGCTCGCCAGTACACGGCCGCACAATCCACCCAGCGTCGCATTCTCAGCTCCCCTTCCACTCTTCCTCTCCTCACTTCGCTTCCTCTTCGCACTATTTTGGCCCGTGTGTGCTAGTTTCGTTTCAGTCCTCGGCCACCATGAGTTCTATACGAGTTTCTTTGTGAGTTCCTCCTCGCACACACTTGCCACTCTCAAAGTAGCGGTCAGCGACTGGCAATTGCCCCCCCGGTTCCTAGACCTCCCCTCCTTGTTGGCCAAGGGGCGCTAAGTGTCTCCGCGACAACGCGGTCTGCGACGATCATAGGCCATTCACTGCCAGTGATGACTTTGCTCGATTTCCATTGGCTTTGCCGCCTTGGTGGCTCTTCCAAGTCAATCTTCGGATGCAAGGTTCCAAAAGTTCGGATGTGTAGTACAAATGCTCTCAACTTCGGATGTACTGTAATGTTCTGGAGTCTGGACGGCTGCCACCGCCACCGACGACGGTAAACTCCACACTCTGTCCTCCGACCTTTGGCCTACTTGGAGACAATCCGGTCGGTACTGCTCTCGTCTCGACAGCTGAGCCAGCGATACGTGCTTTCCCTTCCATTTGGTTATGTTCTGTGCGTTTGCCGGCGTCGAATTCCGTGGATGACGGCCACGGCACAAGGCTGTCGACGATATCAGTTGCCGGTCTCGCCGTCACAAAGCGACACGCGGCTCGGTAAATTGAACCCTGTTTGCCTCGTGTAGCCTCAGCTCTCGCAAACTCTGTCCACATGCCTGCCGTTCACCTCACCATGTGCCAGCAGATCCTTTCCATTCCAGAGCTCCCATCGAGGTCGATGAATCTTCCGACCACAGATCATCCTTGCCCATGACTTTACCTACAAGTGAGGCGCTTTGACTCTCGCCTTTAATTCCAAGTTTTAGCCCCATCAGGGCCAACCCCCTTGCGACTGCCACTGTGACTGTTTAACATCTCGGATTCAGAGACCCACCCATATCCATCCATCCATCCATCCATCCATCCATCCATCCATCCATCCATCCATCACCATTGCCATTGCAAGAGCATCCAGGATGCAACGTGGTTGATCGAGTACAGGCCATTTCGAACGTGTCACATACGCTAAGAAGCACCGAGGGCACTTGGGAAGAAAACGGCAAGGATAGTCATTGCCACGGGCTCTATGAGAAGGGGGAAAGGGGGATTCCTTGTTATGGTATACAGCTTGTGGCTTGCAGCTTGTCTTTGTCATCTCCATTGGCGTTGCAGCTCTGTGACGAGAAGGCGCCCTTGCTCGACAAGTGGTGACGTTCCGACTACGCTGCCCATGCAACGAACAGTTTCCTGGCCCAAAAAGAATCTGGGCAGAAGGGAGTGAGTTATACGAGAACGAGAGGAGAGCGAGAAGGGGGGAGGGTTGGGACCAGCGTCATTGATCGCCAGGGACAAAAGCGGTCAAAGAGAGGTAGGCCAAAGATGCTGATTCACTGACTTGGCTTGGTCGTTGTTGGATATTTGTACGGAGTACATTTCTCCTCCCACTGTATCGGTCCCCTCCATCAACCACCGCCTGTCCGTCTTCCTGCCTGTCTGGCCACTGCTTCTTTCCAGTTTCAATCTTCCTACAACATCAAAGGGCGTGCCCGTGCTTCTTCCCCTGACTTCTCTTGAACTGCGTTGATAGTCTCCCGTGACAACAACCAACGGTGCGAGATCCCCCTCTCTCGCCCAAGATGGAATTTATCCGAACCCCCCAACTAATCTATCCAGGGCGCCATGGATGGCAACCGCCTGAGCCGTTGCATCCTCTACATCATGTTGAGCTGGATCTTCTGTGACGAATGTACCTTTGAACTGTGCCACCGGGCGACATTCAGGGCCTTGCCCACGACCGCGGTCGAGGCGGAGCAGATCCAAAGGTTCCTGAATGAGCGCTTCGCCGGCCGAGCCGTTAGCTGGACTCAGGTCTGTCAGCAGATGGATCATCTTCGCGAGCTGGTTACGAGTCGTCAGAATGTGCAGAGCCATACCCACCCATGGACCCGACATTTCAATTGGCTGATGAATGCGGCCATTCTCTACGTCGGCGCGGTCGCACAACCCGTCACGAGGGCGTTTTTGGAGCCCCGTGCCCTCCCAGTGAATGCAATGCTCCGATTCCTGTCTCGACGGTTCCATGTCCAGCTCACCGTCCAGGACCTCGAGCACCATATCACCCGATGGGTAATTGTGCTCTGTGGCTCTGCTGGAGAGGTGCAAGAGAACCTTCCTCCCACCGCGGCCAGGGTGGGGCAGACCATGGCCAAGTATCTGGCGGTACCCTTGTCTCCCTTGGCACCGAATATCTCAACGCAACTGTGTGACCAGTACAGGCAGTTCCACGAAGAGGTGGTGCAGTGGTATCCGCCTCGCGTGTGGGGGAACCGCATCACTCCTATGTCTCCATACGAGGCCAGCACCGATATCCCTCCCAACCTCGACGTCTACACACAGGACCACACACCCGCTGGGCTCATTGTGAGACAGTTTGTACCTGAAGAACACAAGCAACATGACATGCCGGTCGTCGTCTGGTTCGCTGGAGGAGGATGGATGCTCGGAGACATCGAGGGAGATAACAATGTCCTCAGTCATATTTCAGCTAGTGAGTCTTTGTCCCCCTACTCTAAGCTGGGTCGCTGCATAGACACTCGTTCAGGGGGCTAACTTCTCTATCGATTGTGGATGTCGAGTATTCAGCGGTGAATACCGGCGCAAACCGTTTCCCACGCCGCACAATGACGCCTTGGAGATAGCGAACTGGGTTCGGCACGAAGTGGGAGAAAGGGATGTGATTCTTGCCGGCGTGTCATCGTGAGCCATTTTGACCTCCATGTGACGTGTCGACTTCTGCTGATTTTCCATTGCAGGGGCGGGAACTTGGCCGCGGCGACCGCATTGCAATGGGCTGCGGCAAAAAGGCCTCCGGCGGGGTTGCTCCTCGTCGCTCCCAGCTTGGACAACTCGACGGATTGCGAGCAAAGATGGCAGCGAAACTGGGACGCCCCCTGGCTGACTCCCGAGACCATGCGCTTCTTCCAGGACCGCTGTTTCCAGGGACCCGGAGAAAGGTCGACGGCCAATTGGAGGGCCAGCCCGATCTACGCCAGCCAGCAGATGATAGACGCTGCGCGCGCCTTCCCCACAAAGGTCGTCGCCATGGGCGGAGACATCTTGTTTCAAGAAAGCGTAGATTTCGTGGCCCGCCTGCGGTTGGCGGGCTGTGACACCGCGCTCAGCGTCTTCCCGTACGGCCACACGGGCCTACTGATGCAGGGCATCGTGGGGACCGCCTTGATCGAAGAGATGATCTACTGGATCAAACAGCGAGCCAGGCGTTCTCCCATGGACGAAGCTGCGTGAAACGAATCGCAAATCAATTGGGTCAAAGCGATTGTGTGGCCCTGGGAGGCGTGGACAGGAGAAGCAGAAGTAGAAGCCGAAGCAGTCATCACAGAATAGCTCGCCCCACAGATGACGGGGTCAATGTCGGTTCAAAGGGTGGACTAGGTCCTGTTGGCAGATCACAAGTAGTCGTTCTGTGACAAACATGTGTCCTGTATCCAATCGAGGGCGATGGTTGGTGGGCCGTTGGCGAGGCTGTCGACAAGGCATTGAATCTTGATACTTTGCGGCCCGTGACTCAAAAGGTCCAGTTTCGTATTAACCTCAATGTTTGCCAGTTGCGTTCCATCAGGCTGTAAGGGAGGAAGCATGAAGACTGACGCTCTGCACTGCCCCACTACCCCATTGCGTGGAAATGTACTCGTCACAGTTGCTACTGCACCTTTTTGTCAAGGGCATGGGCTTACTTGGGTGCTTGGGTGCCTAGTGAAGGACCTTTTCATGGCCGGCTTTGGGGGGGGGGGGGGGGGGGGGGTTACCGAGCTTCGCGGGATGGGAGGGAGGCAAGGGTTTGGGGTAGGTAGGTAGGTAGGTAGGTTACTCGGTAATAAAGAGGGACCTAGGTAGTCCGTCAAATAGCAATGGTAATGGCAATGCCGCAAGGGCAATGGCACTACGTGAATATAAACATGAATTGACATATTAGATATAAGTCTGTCTAGAGGTTTACATTATTCCCCCCAGGATCTATACATATGCTTGACTTTTTTTTCCCCCCAAAAAGTTGTGGAACTCTATTCTAATCCGTTAGCTCCTGGTGGTTTTCCCCCTCCCCTTCGTCGACATTATTCATTTGTCCGCCCTTCCGTTCTATCATCACATCATCAACCTGTCATCGTTGTTCCTGGTGTGAAATGAACGACAGGAGAGGGAAAGAAAGAAAGGGGGAATGGGAAGGCATAAATTGAAAAGCTCGAAAATGGGTGCCCGAATGACAGCCTCGTTGAGAGGAGCTGTTGCGGCCAGCCGATGGTGAGGTAGTCGGCGTTAGCGTCGGTATCTGTGTCTGTGTCGTCTGTGTCGATTGTTTTTTATTTGTGTATCTCTGTGTGTCGTCAATGTCGTGAGTCGGAACATTCATCCAATGGACTTGAGGAAGAAGAGGAGGAGAAGAGGATAGCTAGCTAGCTAGCTAGCTACTCTAGTCGGCATCCCCCCAATCGTTTCTGGTTTCTGGTTTTTGTTTTTCTGTTTTGCGTCGACGCATCATCTCATCTGCGTTCTTCGAGATATTTGGCCCAGTCGATGCTGTCCGAGTCGTCGCCTAGTGATTCTAGCATGATACGCCTGAAGAGTCAATACATCGTGTTCCACTCCCGTCTAATCGTACCGGACCTTGCTCTTGGGCTTCTTGATTCGGTAGACATACCATTTGGCCCGGATCCACCGGTAGAGATTGAAGGACGGCACCTGGATGATCTCGGCCCGCTTGGGCTGCTGGACGACAAATCGGCGGAGCAGGAACTCAAACGGCGTCTGCACGCCGCAGCCATATTTGGGAGAGAAGTGAAAGTATCCCGCGCCCATGCACTTGGCGAGATCGAGGCCGTCGTCGTACGCCACCGTCTGCCCGTGGTAGTCGGTCATGATGCCGACCAAGGCAATGAGACGCCTGCGGCTGTTGTGGTACGGAATGACCGAGTGGAAGGTCATGGTCGAGGAAGTACTGAAGACGAAGATCATGGCGTCGAACTCTGGGAAGTCGCCGGGGTCCTTGGTCGTTTCGATGATGTCGAGTTCGATCAGTTCGGAATCGACGTCAACCATTTTGGCGTAATGCACCATGTGTTTGTGCTCTTCGTGATATCTCCCGAAGAAGTACTGGCAGTGTCATCGGAGCATGTCAGTCATTGCGAAAACTGCCCTCCCTCCCCATCTGACAACCCACCAAATAGCGACTTACCTGATGGATGAGTGTCGTTTTGCCTGATCCTGGGGCGCCAAACACGCCGACGGTGAACTTCTTTCCTCGTGCCGCCATTCTTCTTGTTGCTTCTCGTGGTGAGGGTAATGGACAGTGAGGGCACTGGGGGAGACAGGTCCGGGACAGATGATTGAATACTATCAAAGTCGGAGAGAGAAGGAGAGCGAGGGATGGGCGATCTGCTCTCTAAGTAACAGAGGCCACACCCCGCTAAGTGACATGTGTTGTCCGATGCTCATCCCACCTTCAGGTCAACAAAGGTGTGCATGGTGCGCCACGATTGGATAAATGTCGGTGTAAGGTTCAAGGTAGGGGAATAGAGGTGGGTGTCTATACAAAAGCATCCAGATTGGGAAGATATCTTTCACAGCTTTACGCACCCGAAAGCCTCACCCAGCCTCTCCGACACGCGACATGCCCGGCACACGACGCAGGCACAAGAGAGGCCGAGAAACCCTTGGGCAGATCGTAGTTCATCTCCTCCAGCGAGGTGGATCAACAACCCGAAATCGGTGGAGTCGACCTTTTGTCTTCGCGTCGAGTGTATCTTGGGTGTTTGCGCGATTGAAACATGGGGTTCAGGGTTCAGAGGGGGCTCAAACAAGAGGGAATGGAGGAAATTGGGTCTGAGAAGCTTTCCCGATGGGATCCCATCCATGCCCAAGCCACGTCCAAGCATGTCCAAGCCATGTCCCAGGGCTCGGATGAGGCAGCCGAATAGGTGGATACAAGTAGATGTCCGTGGCCTACCTAGCGGAATGGGTCCAATCTTATGCAGCCATTCCAGGTTTTTTTCCTGCGCGTCTTGAGCAAGATACGGGGGGATTCTTGGGGCGCGTCCTCGTTTTCCAAGAGCAGGCAGCAGCAGGGGAATTCCAGCGAGGGCCCTGACGTTTAACAGGTGAGGTGCGAAGACACAGGAGCAGCCTCTTTCCAGCATTCGCGTCGAGGTTTGACAGCAGAAGCTGCATTGCTAGTCACACAGTACCCAGATTGACAAGGAAGAGAGTTTTGGTCCGCGTCAGCCTTACCATGTCTCTACCAGTTCAGCGCCATTCCATCGCCGTCTCTGCACATTAGCAGAGGCGCATCACACCACACAGACTGGAGTACCTACTTGGTAGTCCTCAGCGTCGGAGAAGAGAGCTGTGGAAGGGAAGGGACGCGTCAAATGGCGGAAGGCTGGTCTGCAGGTAGTGGACTGACTACGAGTTCTCAGTTGGGGAGGGATGGATGGTGCAGAGGGTGACATGCATGAGCACTTCATCCTTTAGAGCCGCCACCAATGACACCCACCTGGCGCGTCCCAAGTCTGGCGAGGGTCTTCGGGGTCCTTTCGAGTTCCTTGATCGACAACTTGGCGCGAGACAACAAAGACATGACAACCAAGACAACCCAGCCTCCTACCCACTTCCCCGGTGTCCCAGAGTGACGTTAGGTACAGATTGCCCTCTCATAGCCAAAGGATGGGTGGCTATTTGAATTGGTGGAAAGTGGAAACAGACTACCGAGGAGCAAAGTACAGAGTGAGATGCAAATCCCCATCTGACCCACCAGAGCGAACGCCAATCACTTGACGTCTGCGGAGTCGGTAGAAGACCATCTGCACCATGGGCACCGTGAATGAACGCTGGAACTTTTGCAGCCCCGTTTCCCGTCGCTGGCTTCCACCATTGGCCTCCCTATATTGGCATTGACTTCTCAGATCCGCCACCTCTAGAAATCCGAGCTGAAGGCCCCCATCTTCCTTGTTCTTCCGACAGCAGACTCGGAGGATTCCAGTCCCAATGACCTATTTGAAGAAGCACAGTGCCAATCAATAACAACATCGGTCTTGCGATTGCGCATGATGAGATTGCGTGGGCAAAGGTTGGCGTGAGGGGATCAGGGTCGTATTGACGAGTATGACACCGCGTGACAGCTTCGCTGGAGACTCGTGTACAATTCTCCACTGGCACCTGTCCACGAAGAGAAGAATGGAATTCTTGGTGGCCGACAAAAGGGGCCAGCAAGATGGTCTCCCACCCGGACGTCGAGACGTTTTCCAAATTCGGTTGGGGCAACATGTTCTCCTTATAGCAGCTCGACTGCTCGAAGCTGATCAATATAACCGGCTACCTGTTTTGGCAAAGCCTTTCCTTCTCACTTTGAAGGTGACCTTCATTTAGAACGCGTCTTCTGTTCACCGCTAGGAATAGTGGTATTCTCTCATCCATCCCATACCAATAGTTGTAGCCGATACAGCGGCCCCTTCGTCTTTCTGGAGCGCTTTTCAGCTAAACTGGTTCCGACTTGTTTTCTGTGTCAAGGGATGTACTTACATTATTTCAGATTTGATTCGAGGCTTGGATAGGCTGCTGGTACGAGACTGCCGGATCTGCCGGGCATTTTCTTCTTCGTCGTTGTCGTCGTTGTTGCCGCTGTCATCGTCGTCATCGTCGTCCTCGTACCCCTTCCTTTGAAAGGAGGGTTTTCTGAAGCGAGAAAATTGGTTTCAAGCTTGCTAACTTGGAGGGCATGATTGCGGCAATTCATGCAACCCTCTAACGCAACAATTCACATAACATTTGCAAAAAAAAAAAAAAAAAAGACTGAGCCCTATACCGGCCTATAAGGTTCAATCGCTCGAAGGGGCGATAGCTTCGCCTTTGGCAGTTTTATCAGGCTATGAGTACACCTGCCACCGCAGAATAGGCAAGTGCACCCATGCCGCGGCCAAGTGCTTTGGCATTGATGCATCTGGAGGAAACAGCTTCTGTTTCATAAGTCAGCATCGGGATTGTCCCTGGAGGTGGTCAGCCTTGTAGTCAATGCGAATGCATGGTGTGCAACTCTCCCGAGCGCTCGGTCAGGTTTCGTCCGAAAAGACGAAGTCAAGAGCAAGCGAGTTGCAATGAGCGCCGTTCTCCAACCGTGTTCGAATCATAAGAGGATCGATTCCGAAGCGAAAATAGATGCCCGGTGTCGTGAGCGCCCTGATATGTCCTCACCTGACGACTGGTAGCAGAAGGGATTAACATCTTAGGCAGCCTCCTCTAGTTTCCGGCTAACTTGAACGATTCTCCGGAGCACCGCTGTCATATACTCAGAAGGGGAGCTGACATGCCGTTTCCAGTAATCCAGCGGCATTTTCATGATGCAACGACCCTTCTAGCTCAAGACCGGTCGACTCTGGTAGTAAATCTAGCCTGCGACGGTCTGGCCGGAACCACCAACCACGGAGAGCGGCCCTCATCACTGTCGAAGGCAGGGTGTGGTTAGAGAGTCTAGCACTTGCTAGGCTGGATCGGGGGCCAGTTTGCCATCTGCCCTGTACTGGTAATCAATCAACGAGCCACGTCCTTCGGCACCTGTCGGACTCGGACGGAACAACCTTGGGCCGTGGCAGCCGCATTCAGCTGCTATGGATGGCATACGTGTCAACAAACCAGCAGTGCTTGTACCTAGTCAGCAAAGGCCATCTGTGGAGCATGGTTGATATTCGGATGTGTCCTGACACGCTCCTGGGAAACTGGATAGATGAACCTCGCCCCATTGAGCTCCCAGAATCTTACAAAGCATGGGACCTAGTTCGGCGAGGACCAACATAGACATGCACGTTCTGTGACTTTTCCATTGATCTTCTGCGGGCAGATGAATATTCGGCTCGATGGGAGCAAGCAATTGGTTGAGAGACTCGAAATAATAGTAATAATAATCCAGATTGCTGTTCTTGAGTTGTTCCGAGGTCGTGGAACCCCAGAACAAGCATTGGTCGTCATTTTGAAATCGCGAAGTCTTCGCGGAGAGGCATTAATTTCGATAAAGTTCTGCAGGCAAGCTCTCGTGGCGCATTGTGTGCATTGAGGCTGGCAGCTTTAGGATCGTGCGGTTCAATGGCAGAGCAAATTCGTCGTCAACCTTGTTGAAGCGGAAACGCGGCTGCATTCAGGCGCAAGGAAAGAGACACGTATCGTCGCGCTCGCGTCCTCCTCGGAGCACCGACATGCAGATGCTGATGAGGTTGCTCGCCTGGTAACTACCTACATAGGTACTTCTTATACTCGTAGGGAGGTTCACTAGGCCTGGCCTAGGGCAGCTTTAGAGCAGCTACGGTTCCAGCACGAGAACAGCTGAACGCATGGCCCTCGTCACTTTTCCAATAGAGCACCACCGACTGAAGGGGCATCCTGAATTCC
This sequence comes from Cladophialophora bantiana CBS 173.52, assembly GCF_000835475.1. Taxonomy (NCBI): domain Eukaryota; kingdom Fungi; phylum Ascomycota; class Eurotiomycetes; order Chaetothyriales; family Herpotrichiellaceae; genus Cladophialophora; species Cladophialophora bantiana. The sequence goes on from NW_015971582.1 coordinate 128,334, forward strand.
TAGGTGAAATCTTCAAACTCGTTGCGCAGCCATGGCCGGCTTGACCAACCAAAGACGTTACCGATCCATCCTCCCTTTGCTCTGAAGGAAACCCTATCGACACAATTTCAACGAGAGTCTATTGTACGTGGGCATATCAGACGGGCAAGGACGGGGCAACAGGATGGAATCAAAGCAGATGGCTAGCACATCCACAGAATGAATCGTCAAATGGAAATCCTCTCCTCTTTGATATGCCAGACAATCCATCATTTGGGACGGCCTCAACCATTTGGTGCCACCCTCAAATCTCGAATGCTTCAACAGCATCGCTCAAATCCTGTCTTCCGCTGTCAACAGGGACACTTTCGCAAGTTTCAACAGCAAAAAAGAATAATGAAACTTCTCTGGCGACGTCTTGTGATTCGGGTATGCTAGAGGCTTTTCTCAGGAACCCTAGATCGAACAACAGCCAAGAGCTCCCAGAACCGCATAGGCGCGTTCATGTTCAATACCCACCTTCGTTTCCGGGATGTGTAGAATCGGCTTTAGTCGCTTCTGCAGCGCGTGGAAAATCCTCCAGTCTCCTAGATTATGCGCAGTTTGAGAGCGTGTTTGATCAGGGTAACAACGCGGCAGAGATGTGCGAGTAGTGGTGATTAATGCGGCATCAATCTCTTATCATGACTTTCTGCACGAAGCTCGAGACAGATGCAGAATCAGCTGTAACTTGGAAATTTTGTGTCAGACTCGCCTCCTGTTCCTCCTCTTCTGCCGCTGCTCTTGTGGTTTGGCCAACTCCATTTGGCAGCTGTTTCTTCCCTTGTTGAGCGTCACGAAACTGTCCGTGCCGGCATCGTTCAATCACCACCGCATGACGCGGCGTCCCTAATGGCGGATATTTCTCTTATTCGTAGAGTTTCTCGACGGTCTCATCTTCCCCCACCTCATCATATGGTCTCTTCCCCGACATGATCTCAGAGATGAGGCACCCAGTTGCAAACAATTCTGTCTGTGTCGTGTGCGTGGAGTTGTCTGTATTATGGCATCTTCGATATCTTGTCTCTTCCGAAACCAGGGGCTCCTCATTAACGATCGGGGAACCCGCAAAATCACATAACAGGAGCGACCCCGTCGCCTACCACAAGGAAGTTTCAGGCGCCGATATCGCTGCGTCGAACGCCATGGACGTGGATGAAAGCTATGGATTCGACGCTGTTTATGCCCATCTTCTTTTTTCCCCGACGGGTATATTGTGGTGGTTCGCCTGGAGGTAGTTTCGGAGGTCACTGTATCGATAGAGGGGGGAATCGCAGTCCGGTTTCGAACGTCTCGAGACATTCTAGGATGAGATTGTTTTTGGGCAAAGGATTGTAGATAATCCTTTCGCGCTCGAGAAACTGGTCCGATTGTTCCACAAGCTCACAGCAGAGGTTGATGTCCTCGCCGCTGCACGCCTTTGCGTCCGTGCGGAGTTTACATACTAGGGACGCAGCTGTACTTTAGTGCCAGGAAAGGATAAAAGATCATAGGGAAACGCCCCATATTTCCGCTGCAAATAGATGCACAATTTAACGATCTTTGCCTTTGGCTGTACCTGAATTTAGAAAAGCTTGCAAGGTATGATTCGTATACGAGATATAGCCCGGTTTGAGTATGGAGAACGAGGTACTCGGTATAAAAAAAGTGTGATTCCCTATTACCTCGTACAGAGAGGGTCGTGGCCCCCAAGCCCATCCACGTCGGGCTAAGCCTCGACCACGCTCCTAAGTACTTGAGCACGTCGTGAAACACCATCCTCCTGTCAACTGCCTTGTAACACTGAAAGCCACGGGGTTGGTGGCACAGAATAATTAATGGCTGCGGTTCGAGAAGTCATGTTCCAGCAAATGACAGCAATGTGGCAAGGACTGGTTGCAATGGATCACTGTATTTCCCTCTCCCACACGTCTATTGGTGAGTTGTACCAACGCCCTTTTCCTCGAAGCAAGCCTCGTTTGTGTGATGTGCGATGCCTGCCATGTTCCTTGATTTGCTGGGTGCCACTCCGACTTGAGGGTTAGCCTTAGCTGGCCTAGCAACCGTACATAGGACCTAGCCCACCATGACCGAATTCAAGACGACCTGTGAGGCTTGCCCAGCCGCTCGGACACTCTTTGTCCTGGCTTCCGGTGGGTGGGTGACCTACGAGATAAAGGGGGTGCCAAGCCTAACAACGCTACCAGGCTTGTTGGCAGCGGACTCGGAAGCTTTCTACGGCTTGATGACTTGTGCCCCTCCTGTCAATGGCCACTTTACAATGGCTCCTCATGCCAACTGCCGTCTGAACTGTCGCATCGAAGGGTTCTCGATACATAACCTCCAGTGAGAAGCTGCTGTTCGACCCAAGCGAATAACAGGAAGAAACTCGAAGAAGAGACTCTTTCGAACAACGACCCTTCGGTCTTCTATCCCGCTCGCATTGGCAAAGTCCTCACATCCAAATATGGGGTTGTGGGTAAGCTGGGCTTTGGAGCCAAATCCACGGGTTGGCTAGCTCTCGACATACAGTCTGCATTAGGGTCCCTGATATCAATGCGATTGTAACTGATGAACTTGTCTTCCGAGGAAACAAACTTATGTCGGAATTCATTAGGTCGATGCCACGGTGGCATCCAAAGGACCGACTAACTGCTCATGTGCTCCTTGCTGATCCGTGACTGAACGATTATGAGACCTGAGAGGCTATGCTCTCTAGGCGCAGCTTTTGCAGGTACTCTCAGCCCAGTGTGCGCTCACACTGGCAATACCCGATTGCTCGACGACCCTCTGGTTTGCCAAAGGAGGGAATTGCCCAATAAACCTCGTCTGGAGGGAGATATAGCCAAGCTCGTCTAGTCTTCGCCTGGATCGGAGATGTCACCAGTGACACTGGCATGGGAACAAAGTTATTGCATGTATTTGGTGAATTGAAAGAGGAGGAATCTGGTGCAAGTAATCACCACTGGAAAACCGACTTCAGTCGACAGTTCTAGAAACTGGCGAAAGAGATATCTGTGGACGGTCCGGAGGATTTGTTTGAGTTCTGCAACACAACATGGCAGGCAGACATTTCCTCAGTTCAGCAGCCAGGATTCGGCAGGCTCTGGGTCGGTCAAGAGGCCGGCTTGCCCCGTGAGCTTGAATTCCGCTGTGGCAGATACACGATGTCTAGGGCCTCGTTCTTCAGCGCGGTCCGAACTATTTCTTCCTTTGTGGCATTTCCGCCTCGCCCTCTCTTGGCCGCATTTCACAACGCGCAAAAACTAGGCTCTCTCAAAATACAACTGTCTTCGGCACGATTTTACTCCTACCTTGATCTGGCGCACGGCTTGGCGAATGGGTCTGCTTAGACGACAGGGACAGGTATGGTTTTCCCATATACGCCATCATGGTTTACGCCAATCTACGATATGATGGTGGAGAAGCTGTACAAAGCCTTCGCAGGGGCATATATCTCGATTCTCCCCCACAGGATGTCTGGACATTCTGCATTTCGCCGGAGATCGCAGATTTTTAGTCCTTCCCGACGATAATGGTTTTCAAGTCCTTTGGTATTGTCACGCCCAACTAAGCTCTCCCTGAAGATGTGGGGAATTTCGCTTTTTCTCATCCGATTGCCAACATGCGCTGTCTAGCAGCAGAACAATCAAATACACGACTATCGGGTCCACTTTGGTCCGGGTATTTGCGGGAGGACTATTATCGAAATTGATTCCCCTTTACCCCCGACGGTGAGTGCTATCTAAGTTTTGGTCGTTGACACCCATATGGATCCAGTCCGCGGTATCTATGTGAACTTCACTTCACGCCTTCGCATACTAGAAGTTAGGGGTTTGTTCGTGCTTCCTCAAATGCCATCGAAGCCGCTCGGAGAAGGGAGTTGGTCAGTTGCCAACACAGTCAAGCAGGAGGAATGCAGGCAAGAGGGTTTGCGGACAGTTGCTCCATTCGCTCGCTTATAAACCCGTCAAGCCCGTCGCAATGCCAGAGAGTGTGATCTTTATGGTCCTTTCACTTGGCGAATGCATGTCTACAATCGGGTTCCTGTTTCTTACATCCCCCATCACAATCATTGGTCCTTAGTTTGGTATCTTGCATTTCATGTGCGTTTCCGTTTCACTGGGTTCTTACATGGAATTGTTATTGGAGACACGTTGCACAGACGGTCAACTGCGGCGGGCAGGGCGCGCCAACATCCTTTGCATCTCCAACGTCTTCTCCACCATCGAAGTGGCCACCTCAATCGACGCATGATGGCCAGGTTAGCAACAATGCCAGGTGCGTGTTTTGGCCAAAATATTAATCTAGCACGGAGGTGCTCTACAGACCGCTTTCTCGCTCCACTCCATCCGACTTCTCGTCCGGGATTTCAGCATGGGTGTTTTTGAGTCTGTCTGGCTCGAGACGAAATCGTCCTTCTTCCTCCCGCTCGCCTGCTCGGTTTTATGGATATGCTACAATGTAGGCCTGGTCCTCTATCGCTTATATCTCAGCCCCATCTCTCACTTCCCGGGCCCGAAAATCGCGGCTGTAACTTACTGGTAAGCTACCTGTCTATCCCACCGAGACCACCGCCACGGGAGTTCTGTCGTGACATCCCTCCCAGGTACGAGTTTTATTACGACGTCGTGCTCGGCGGTCAGTACACCTTCCGCATTCTTGAACTGCACAAGCAATATGGCCCTGTTGTCCGCATCAACCCGCGAGAATTGCACTTCTACCCTCCTCAGTTCTACGAAGAGATTTACGCAGGCCCCACACGCCGACGAGATCGTTGGGAACGCTACACCCAGGGCTTCGGCATGCCTGGGGCCGGCGCGAGCACGAATCCTCATGACTTGCACAAAGCAAGACGAGCAGCCTTGAGCCCCTACTTCAGCATGCAGAGTGGGTTGCTCCCTCAAGGTCAAGCCCCATCGACATGAATACAGCCTGACTGAGATCTGCAGGCGTCCGGAATCTCCAAAGCGTCATTGAGGAGAAGACGGATCTGTTGATGCGGAGATTCAGAGAATTTGGTGACTTTAGAAAGGAAGCTGCAAGGAAGCCTCTCAACCTCGAGGTTGCATTCGCGGCATATGCATACGGTAAATGTCCCCCGGGCTTGGTTTCGCCTGCTCTCTGCTCGCATTGAGGAGCGGGACTGATCCTGCTCAGATGTCATCACCGAGTACGCCTTCGCTCGAAGCGAACATCACCTTGAAGCCGAAGATTTTGATCCTTGGATGCTGAAAGCGGCCTCTTCCACGAGCTCGCTGGGCCAGATTGCAAAGCAAATGTACTGGGTCTTTTGGCTGGTCTTGAACATTCCGGACTGGCTGACTCGAAGGCTCGACGCGAACGGTGAGTTTGACTTTCTCCTGATTGAAGAATCAACGCCCTTTGGTAGACTAATGTTGCTTTGGCTGACTAAATACAGCGAGCCGGTATCTCCAGTTCAAACGGGTAAGTGGGTGGAACGCATTTTTTGTTTTCCGTTTTTCTTATCCACGCTCTCGTCTCGTTCTTCTGGGGACACGTCGATTGATTCACTAACCAAAATTTTGTTGGTTTCCGCCTCGGCAGGACATCAACAACCAAATCGAAAACATCCGCAATGGAATTGACACATCCCACAAGACGGCCTCACACCCCACAATCTTCCACGAGATACTCAGCAGCTCTCTACCACCGGCTGAAAAGCGTACTTCCCGCCTTGCGGACGAAGGAGCCACAGTCGTGAGCGCAGGAGCCGTGACCACGGGGTGGACTCTGCCGGTGACGGTGTTCTACCTGCTCTCCAACCCGGCCATCCTGCGGAAGCTGAAGCACGAGCTCTCCGAGGCGATACCCGATCCGACAAAGCCCACTCCCTTGCCTGAGCTTGAACGTCTCCCGTACCTCACGGGCGTCATCCAGGAGGGCCTGCGACTGAGTTATGGGATCTGCACGCGGCTCGAGCGGATCGCGCGGGACGAGGCCCTGGTCTTCGACGACGGCGAGAGAACCTGGACCATTCCGCCCGGCACGCCGTGCTCTATGACCAGCTACATGATCCACAGAAATCCAGACGTCTTCCCTTCCCCCCACGAATATCGGCCTGAGCGGTGGATCGAGAACCCCAGACTGGACAAGTACCTCGTCAGCTTCTCCAAGGGCAAAATGCAGTGTCTGGGCATCAACCTTGCCTACGCGGAGCTTTACCTCATGCTGGCAAAGCTGTTTCGCGTCTACGGGAGCAAGGAGGTCAGGTTTGACGGCGATATGGGGAAGCTGGAGCTCTTCGAGACCACCTTCGAGAGGGATGTGGATATGCGCGAGGACAGGTTCATTCCCTTGCCGAGCAGAGAGACCAAGGGCGTTAGAGTGTTGGTTGAGCTCTACTGAGGGCCCCTGTGCGAGAGGGCCCTCCAATCTGATTTCTGAGTTTTAGACGCAGCGGTGGCATCCGGAGTGCGTAATGGAATCCATCAAAAAGACATTTTGCTTCACCATCTCCTTTCTCAAGCCGGCTCTCTACCTTTTGAGGTGGTGGTCTCCACCGCCTCCGTCCTCCGGTCCTTGTTCACTCCCGCTTCATATATCTTGCCGTCCCAGTCCTACTACCGGGTCGGCTATTCGCAATGCTCGCCTAGGATATCATGATGGGGATGTTGATCACGGCGGCAGCAAATTGAGCCTGCCTGATCCCCCCTTGGCCCCAAGGAGGACGAGGGGTTCTGAGCCCGTCGATCAGGACGACGACAATCATCACAGCAGGTAAAGTTAACATGTCGCAACACCGTTCCCGCCTCTGCCATTCCGAGCCGCCAGAGCCTGGAGAATGGGTATCGGACTCGACAATCTCTTGACAGTGCCCTCTGGCAAAGGATCATCCGTTCATCTGTTCTCCAACATGGGAACAGGAATGGATCCCGCTTCATCGGGCACGCAGGGTGGTGGTGAACGGATGGAAAACCATTCGATTCCGCTCGGTTCCTAGACGATTCATGTCACGCATTGATATCCGTAGAAGCTGTCGAGGCCGCTCTCATGTAAAAAACACCGCGTATTCGCTCCCTCAAACTATTTCGTCTCGGCAATATAATCTCTGCTGCTGCCTTCTCCTGTGGGACGCGAGGGTCAACCTTCAACTCAAGAAAGTGATATCAAGTCAAAGCTACAGAGGCAAAGAGTCGGCTGATATCAACCTCGATATCTTCGTCCGATTCCACCTGCATGCAAAGCGTGGCAACCGGCGTAGGAAGATAACACGCAGAAAGAAGGAATGATCTCAAGGTTGGGTGGCTTTCCAAATCTGCAGAGCGAACTCGCTTGAACGAGCCTAGGGGAAGGATACTTATGGGCGGATGGGCGGACAGAGGGCCCTCGGCTCCTTGAGTGGAAAGGACCATAGTCCTTTTGAAAGGCCGAAAAGAGAAAGAGCACTCGGCTCCAGGAAAAGGACATGTTTACAAAAGATGGTTCGACCATTGGACTGGAAATCCGCCTCGAAAGGTAAAGGATCGCTGGTGATCATGGGCCAAGCGGTGCCCAAGCTCAAAGAGACTGAGCTTGCTGCTAAATTGGCACACTTGGTTACCTTGGCATCTGGACATGGTCTGAAGTCAAAGAGAACAAAGTCTGGCGGGTGTTCGCCTTGCGCTGGCGGTTTTGCCGGAGCGAACCTTTTGAACACGAGATGGCAACATCTTCTACCAAGTAGTTAAACGTTCAAAAGGGAGACGTCGCTGTAGAGCTGAGCAAAGGTTTTGCCAAGCTTTGCGTGGATCAAACAAGGCTGGATGGGGGCGAGGGGGGGAGGCCATCGGTGGCGACCTGGACGCATCGAGACCCGAGACTGCGACGGACAGATCAGAGGCAACCAGGCGGACACATGGCTTTTAAAGAGAGAGACAGAGGCAAGAGAATGGTGCATCGTATCTGATTCAGAAAGCGTCGTTTCACGCGACGGTCTCTATCCTACTGCCCCAACAGAATAGACCGATTTCGTAAGGCTGCATCAGTCTCTGGATCCATGAGTCCATGGCCTTGACTGGGAAAGTATGCTCCTAGTCAGGATTTGGCCTCAGGGCCCTCCATTTGACGTTCCAAAATCCATGGCTCATCCTTCTATGCATTCTAACCAGACATAAAGCCGTCCTTCAAACCAAAATCTCCAGCAATCCCCTAGACCTCCTGGATATAATTGGCGGGAACACTTCTTGTCTCGCCATTCTTCTCGACATCGGCCCAGCCATCTCCGGTGCCCATACTGATCAAGATGAATCTCTCCCCTTCGGCCATGTCGAACTCAGCATCACTCTGGGCTGTGTAGGGGTAGAGGGCTTCGACATATTTCACTTTCTTCGCTCCTCGTTTGGGCGCCACTGCTGGGCCTTGCTTTTTCTTGCCCGCGCCAGCCAGGGTGGAAGAGGCCAGTGAGGCACTCGAATTGGAGTATAGTGATGGTGGGCGCTCTTGCGCGGGGGTGCTAGCAGCAGTGGGCAATTCCTCTAGGTAAGCTGTGGGCACTAGGCCTTCCTTGCCGAAGCCAGCGTGGACTTTGGTCCAGCCGCCGTCTGCTGCTTGTTCAGTATGATGAGTACAACTTTGTGGAGCTCACGTACCGTCAGGTTCCAGTATCTTCACCTCCGTTCCCTCAGAAAGAGATATTTCTCCCTCGTCTCTTGCTTCATAGGGATAGAGCATCTTACCCCTGAGCTGGCTACTCCCGTTGGCAGCCAAGTCAACGCCAGGTGCACTGACGTACGCTGCTGGAGGTGGTGCGACAATCCTGTTCCGTCTCGGGGCGGCAATTGTCGCTGATCCGGAGTTGGAAGTAATAGTTGTTAATGGGGAGGTCGTGACTGAATCATCCATTGCCGAAAGCCTTGGAACACCGCCAGACAATGACCTCGTGGCACTGGCCGCATAGCCAGACGACAGACTGCTCATTGTATCTTGCCTCACCAAGGGAGGAGGAGAGGTAGCGCCGTTTGAGGCAGGTGGAGGGGCCTCCACGGCCATCAGGGCTGCCGCTTGTCGTTCCGCCTTCAATTTCTTTTTCTCTTCTCTGGTCTGCTCTCCGGGACAATCCGCAGGCACTTTCATATGACACTTGCTGTGACACGTAAAGCCGCAATCAGTACATATAAACCCTTTGGCACTCAGACCCCAGATTCGATCGCCACAGAGATCACAATTGGTGGGGATCTTGAACGTCTCGGATTTGAAGGTGTGGCTCTTGCCATACATGCTAAGATCGCCCACGACTGAGGTGATTGTCGACGTCTCCACTTCCGCCGTCAGCCGCTTCCGCTCGACGGTGTGCAACTCTTCCTGCAGGGCAAATTGCAATCGCACCGATTCGACTTCGTCGCGCTTGTCTTTGCCCTCTCGCCGGGCCAGCTTGACATTTTCCAGCTCTCTTTTTTTCTGAGCCGACTCCGCCTTGAGTTGATTGATGAGCGGCTTGCTCTTCTGCAGAATATTCCGAAGGAATACTTTGGACGCGTCATCGGTCATCATATTGTCTGAATCCAACCACACCGGAGACGGTTCAAAGACAATGTCAGAAGGTTCCTGCCACTGTACAGCATTATGCCGTACAAACATATTACTATCGAGACTTGGGTTGTTTCGTGGAATCTCGTTCGAAAGACGAGTCATGAGATCAGTGCTCCGCTTGAGAGTATTGGTCTCGAGTGCCGCGGCGACCAGCCATATCGAATTCAGTTTCGAGACACGGGTTTCGTTCAAATCCTGCAAGGAATCGAGTAATTCTGGCACGTAGTCGTGGTAATAGCATTCCTTCATCTTATTCGCGACATTGATGCCAATCAGATATGTGTTCTTCACATTGTTCATTTCCATCAACTGTTGGTTGTACGTGCTTTGAGCCTTGCTCTTGTCCATGGACGATTCGGCCTTCTTTCTTCGATTCTCGACCTCTTGACAGACAGCATCATATCTTTGTTTCAATTTCTTCAGATCGCCGTAAGATGAATCCCTCTCTTTGACAAGTTTGGCGTTATATTCGGCGTGGCTTTTTCTCAGCTCCTCAAGTTTCGAGGCGCTGTACTCTAGTGGCGTCGCAACTTGACTTAGGAGATCTTTGGAGAATTTGGCGTGTTCGTTTGCTCGCGCCTCGAGCGTGGATAAGTGGGTGGTCCATGTTGTGAGAGAGGCGGACTCTAAAGAACCCGGGGTCAAGGCAGGATTGTCGCCGACGCTGAGGTTGCTGGACTTTCTTGATTTCTTGTCGTAGTATTTCTTTGCCAGAGTGGTCAACTTCTGGCTGTATTCCTTTTCTATAGCGGCCCGTTCCTGGTAGAATTCCTGGATCTCGGTGAGCCACGTAATGCCCAGGTTTACCCAGTTGTCGACCGGCTTGTAACCGTCCTAAGTCAATATCAGCGTCTGTCCATCTAAAAAGTGCACAATAGGACAAACCTTGAGCTCAGCACCAAATTTGACTGCTGCAACCTGAGCCATTGTGATCGCAGAAGGCCAGAAAATTCGAACGGCAACAGCATCATTCCATACTGCCGGAGGTCATCAATCAAGAGCAGATGAGGATGGTTCGTAGTTCTCCGATTTCTTTCGATATTAGTGCAGACTGCGGCGCAGCCGGGGAAGAATGCGTACTCGTCTGATGGACACCTCAGGCCCAACGATTGGCGAGGGACAGTTCGATCAATCATCGACAGCCTGAGGCATGGTCGTTTGGGGTGACATTGAGCCTCTGTGGCAAAGGGTGTTTCCCCCCAAAGTTTCTGGCTCCAGGTACAAAGCACCCCGAACACGCAGGGGCTAGCCAAGTGAAGCAGGCTCGCAGGCTAACAGGCACCGACCCCGCACCGGCCACCCACATGCGCCACAAAGCCCATCAAGACACGCCACACTTTTAGTGGGATCTGGCTCGCTGGTCCCTTGGTCGCCAAATTTCCATTTCATCACCGCAGCCTGAATTGAAGATTCACGCCATCTTGCCATCTTGCCATCTTACCATCTGCCTTCACACTCTTTATCTAGGTTGGTAGTAATCCGCAGAATCCAGATAAAGGCAACGGCCTTTCTGGTTTTGTATTTTTTAGCCAGCGACTGAGTCTTTGTTCACTTCAATCTCACTTCACCTTCGACCCCTCTCCAGTTCACCGATCCACCGCTAGAGCAATTGTTGACACCGCGAGCGACTCACATCAGTCGACGAGAGCCTTCATCCTCCCCCCGCCGTCATGACTGAAACACCATCAGGAAGCGGCTCTCTAGAAGACCGCATTTCCAAACCCGAGTCCACCTCATGGGCCGATGAAGTAGCCTCTCCCGCAACCGAGAATCCACCACCGACTGCAAATATGGGTGCGAAAGAGTCGGAGTCAGTACCAGAGGATAGCGGGCAGATCGATGGAGCTACAGAGCCTTTTGGAGGATCAAATCTAGAAGAGCCCGACTTCGAAGTGGAGGTCAAATTGGCGGACATGCAAGCAGACCCCAACAACCCCCTCTACTCGGCCACTTCGTTCGAGCAACTGGGGCTGTAAGTTCGCCCTCTTTCAGATGCCACTTTTGCTCTGCTGACCACAATAGCAACGAAAACATCCTCAAAGGCGTTGTGAGCATGAACTTCCGAAAACCGTCAAAGGTCCAAGAGAAGACCCTTCCTCTCCTCCTGATGAACCCTCCTCAGAACCTGATCGGCCAATCTCAGTCTGGAACCGGCAAGACCGCTGCTTTCGTACTGAACATCCTACATCGTCTCGACCTTAGCAGCGAACAAATGCAAAAGACTCCGCAGGCATTGGTTCTGGCTCCCAGCAGAGAGCTTGCTCGTCAGATTGTTGGTGTTGTGAAAGTGATGGGAGCTTTCATACCTGGTCTGACCGTGGCCGCTGCGATCCCTCAAGACGCTGCAAGTCGCTCACGAAAGATTGAAGCCTCAGTGGTTGTTGGAACTCCTGGGACGGTCATGGACATGATTCGCAAGCGATCCATGGATGTCAGAGCAGTCAAGGTGTTGGTGCTCGATGAGGCCGATAACATGCTCGACCAACAAGGTCTCGGCGATCAGTGCATACGTGTCAAGTCGTGAGTGGCGTTGCTTTTCAGCGTTTGCGTGCCTTTCCACTGACAAGCTTTTAGGATGCTGCCCAAAAACATTCAAATCGTTTTGTTCTCCGCCACTTTCCCAGACAACGTCGTCCTCTATGCCGAAACTTTTGCCCCGGGTGCAAACCAGTTGACCCTTCAGCACAAGGACTTGACGGTCGAAGGCATCAAACAGATCTACCTGGACTGTGACAGCGATGAAGCCAAGTACGAAGTCTTGGTCAAATTCTATGGGTTGATGACAATTGGCTCGTCCATTATCTTTGTTAAGGTAAGTCGATGCGCTCAGTGCAGCATGTTTCAGCCAGCTAATTGTAGAATCCAGACTCGAGAAACTGCACACAACATTGAACGGCGAATGACCGCTGAAGGCCACAAAGTGGTGTCCTTAACAGGAGGCATCGAAGGAGCGCAGCGCGATGTCATCATTGACGCTTTCCGCATGGGCCATGCCAAAGTTCTCATCACGACCAACGTCCTCGCTCGTGGTATCGACGTCCAGTCAGTGTCCATGGTTGTTAACTACGATGTTCCGGACAGATTTGTCGGCGGTGGTCGATATGTTGCGGATCCTCAAACTTATCTTCATCGCATCGGACGCACTGGTCGATTTGGGCGTGTGGGTGTGGCAGTGACCTTCGTCAGCAGCCGTGAAGACTGGCAGAAGTTGATGGAAATCCAAAAATACTTCAACACACACATGACAAAGGTCTCGACAGACGATTGGGACGAGCTCGAGGAGCAGGTCTCACGGATCATCAAAAGTTCAAGGGCTGGCTCAAATTTTACAGAAGGTGCAAAAATGAACATGCAGACGTGAAGGAAGGGATAACATTTGGGAGCTCCCAAAGCAAGAGGGTATTCGAATGGGTAATACTCGTGTCAGGATGTATCATGAACGACTGTTGGCGAACCCATGCTTGGGAGAGAGCAAGGGGGGATTAGCTTCGAGATGTGCCTGCCCTAGGCGGTGTGAGCGCAAGGTTTACGAGGAAATTCGGGATGAGCATATTGCCAGTTGCTCAGTGTGATGGCACATGATAGAAATGAGACTTTTAGTCGACACCGAGATACCCACAAACGAAACTTCGGCACGGGAAAAAAAATTATGACAATGGGAGAGAGCAAATGAGCCCCCCCTCCAAACACGTACGGATATTTTTGTGTAATTTGTTTCGCTCCGTAGCCCGCTGTCTTTCGAGCGCCTCTATCCCATGGGGTTACCAGTCGCAAGATGATCCCAGCAACGCTGCCACTCTCTCGAGACCTTCTCGGTCTTGTTCATCGAAGCCGTCGAGTTGAGCACAGTCAACGTCGATCACGCCGACGACCTGCGGTAAATGAGTATCAGTTCGCCATTCCCTCATCAGAGACGAAACAGGAAGGGACAAGAGATATGAACACGAGACGCCAGACAAAAGGAGCCGCAAAGGCGATGGCGATGGTACTGGCACTGAGGACTCACTTTTCCACCAGAGCGAATGGGGACGACAATCTCGCTCTTCGTGTCGCCGTCGCAGGCAATATGGCCGGGGAACGCCTCAACATCCGTCACCACCACGCTCTTGCCGGACCCATCATCGCCTGTCGCGGCAGTCCCGCACACGCCCCTGCCCAGGGTGATGGTCTGGCAGGCGACTTTGCCCATAAAGGGGCCCAGAATCAGCTGCCTGGTCGGGTTGGCGGGATCCAGGACATAGAAGCCGGCCCAGTTCACGGCGGCGGCCTGCACGGAGACGGAGGCAGGCAGAGAATGGTACATGTGCCAGAGCAGGGACGCGGCGTTGGCGAGGTTGCAGACCCAGTTGCGTTGGGACGCGACCAGGGCCTCGACCGATGCGAGCAGTTGGGCATATGCCGCCGGCTTGGAATGGACGTCGGTGAAGTGCGAGTACTCGGCATGAGGCTGCTGCTGGTGCTGCTGGTGTGTCTTTGTATGTTTTTGTCAATCATGTCAATCACTATGGCCACGCTTTTCCCAGCAGGTGAAGAGGGAGGGACTCTCTACCATGGTCAGGATGATCAATCAAATCAGGTCACCTATCGTTCGGCCGGTCGAAGGACAGTTAAATGTAAAAGCTTTTTCCTCTTTCCTGCCTTTCCTGTTCCGCTCCACAGTTTCTTGCCTATTCTTTTACTCCCTCTCTCCCTCCCTCTTTCTCCCTCTCTTTCTCCCTTTCTTTTTCTCTTTCTCTCTTTCTCTTTCTCTTTCTTCTGGATGTCGTGTGGCCGTGAACTTGTGCTTTGGACAGTCAGTCTCACGAGTACAGGGGGCTCTGTATAATGGTCGGTTCAGCGGGACGCGAGGGAGAGAGCGGGCCAAGGAGTGATAAAAATCTTAGACCTAAATTAGTACATAGTAGCAATATTGGTTACGTCGTAATCATGTGGATGTTCGGTGGCTGTGGCAATTCCACGCAGACGGATCTTGGCACGGCCGCTGATCACGAGCGGTCCCCGATTCGTAGTTCTGGATATCAATGCAATACCGGCGGGCCTCAAACATCTGCCTAATTATCTACCTGTAATACAGGATACGACAGTGTGCTTGACCGCTCCATGCCCGGCTCAAGCCTGCTCTCGGCCCACTGGCCCGATTCACGGCACGACAGGAACTGAGGGAAGGTCGGTCAAGTCTGCCTCCGAACCGGAATCGGCCCAACCTCGCCAGAGGCAAAACGCCCCTGAACGCCCCCATCCCCGCCGATCGAGGATCTATGCTCTTAGCTACCGAGTAATTATGTGGCTACCAAACTACAGTACCTACTGTACTCGCAACAGGCATCGAGCGGACGAGGCGGACGAGGGGCTAAGGAGCTTATCACCGGATGGACCTTGTAGGTGTCGTTCCCATCTCCCTCTCGTTTCCCGCCAATCATTCACAAAATGATGCACTTTGAGAGCCGAGTGCTCGCCACGGGTAGCAAACTATTGGACGGAGGAGGCCACGGACTTGGTCTTTTTCTGGTGAACATGGTCTGATCGAAAATCCTAATTCACAATTATTTCCGTAAAGCGGGAGAAAAAAAGAGAGAGGCTCTGAGAGAAAAGATAAAGACAACGCAGAGCGCCACTGCCGGGTCCCAAGCAAGATCGAAAGGAAACCATGTCCTGCCCCGACTGCTTTCGCGGCGCTATCCACACCCATTCCGAGCCCACGGGCAAGATCGAGACCCTCCATGGCATCAATACCTACGTGGCCGGAGGCAGCGACCCCGCGCGTTCCAAGTCCGCCATCATCTATCTCCCTGACGCCTTCTCCCTGAAGCTGGTCAACAACAAAATTCTGGCGGACAAATACGCCTCCGTGACCGGCTGCAAGGTCTTGATCCCGGACGTCGTCTATGCAGGCGGCATGCCGCCCGCCGTGATGCACAAGATGGAACAACTGTTGGGCAGCTCGCTGAGCCTCACCAACTTCTTGTCCAAGGCCTACACGGCGCTGACTCTCCTGCCGCACGCGGTCCCGTTCCTGATCTGGGGTCACCCAAAGAACGTGTACCCGACCATCCTAAAATTCGCGCGCGACGTGCGAGCGGAGCTGCCTGAAGGAGGGAAGCTCGGAGTCGCGGGCTTTTGCTGGGGCGCGTGGCCGGCCACGAAGCTGTGCACGGAACCGGCCGTGGAAGGAGGGCAGGAGCGCCTGATTGACGCGCAGTTCAACGGCCACCCGTCGTACATCATCAAGGAACCGCACATGGTCGTAGACGCGGTCAAGGCGTTCAAGACCCCCTACGCGTCCGCGGTCGCCGAGAAGGATTTCCAGTTCAACGCCGATGTCGCCGCCAAGACGGAGGCCCAGTTGAGAGAGGCCCTCGACGGAAGCAGTATCGACGGGGCGAACGGCTATATCTACGAGTTCCGAATCTACAAGGACGCCACCCATGGATTCTGCGTCAAGGCCCGCGAGGAGGATATGCAGCACTACCACGACGCAGCGAAGCAGGCCACGGACTGGTTCAACATGTATTTAAACTGAGAGTGCGACTCGCCGAATGTGAGACACCGGGGATGGTTACGATGGGCTATTGAACTTCTGAGATACCTAGGAAGGGAGGGAATTTGCGTGGAAAGTAAATGGGAGAAAGGAGAAGACTGCTCTTGGACGGAGGAAACGAACGAAGAAGAGGTATTGATTGACAGGGCTCCGGACTGCTTACTGTGCTGCAGTCACAATGTTTTGCTGGGCTTTTATTTGGTCTTTTCGCCTGCTCCACGAGACCCTCAAGGCCCAACCCAGGGCAAGATGGGGTCTGACCGAGAAACGACTCGCTCAAGCAATGCAAATGAAATCCTCATCGCTGCAAGACCTTTGTTTTAGTATCCGCCGCCTCCTTGCTCTCTTGCCCTTATTGAATCCATCCATGTACCCTTCCAGTCATCGTCATCATCATCAGCTGTCCTTTGTTTATTAGTAGTCATAAGGGCGCACAGGGAGAGACAGAGAACTCTTCGCGGTGTCCTGGTGAAGTAATGCTCAGTATAACACACCGAAGGGAAAGCAATCGCAATGCTGGATCCCGCTCTTCGTGGAGCACAAACTCTTTGTTTCTTGCTAGATGACGTGTTCTAGATCCATTTGTTGGACTTCCTCCTCCTCATCATCAATCGAATGCAACATGTACCCGTCAATGCGCAATGGTCTCGTAAAAGCATAATATACACAATCAGTCTTTGAAAATAAACGCCTCATCCAGCCCCCACCGGCCCATGAACCCCTTGTAAACCCAAGTGTATGCTTTATATTTAGGACCCCTCTCAGGCAGTCTCAGTTGCAATCTGGCCATACCATTTCTCATGACCCTTCCAGTCGACCGATCGGATCCTGTCGAGCGAATCCACAACTCGGTTAACTTCCTCCAAGAACTCAGGCATGCCTGCGCGAGCCAGGACTTCCCCCGCACTTGTGGTAGTCCGGACTCTCTCGGCCGTGCTAGCAGCCGAAAGCCTGGCAAAAACATGTTCTCGCATTGTCTTCAAAAGGAAACTCGCAATTTGCTCGCTAAAGACATCCGCGCTGGTTGTTTCAGCTGGCCCGTACATTGTTTGGTTGCGCATGGCATCCTGCCGCGCTTGCTCAGCGGCGTCGAGGTTTCTCGCTGCCGCTGCGGCAGGAGGCAGGACTCGTCCAACGAAATTCGACAGGCCCTCTTTTGTTGGTTCCGGCATCATGTGGGATGACTCGATGAGGGAGACGATTCGGCTGGAATCGACTTTCAACAGATCCAAAGACATCAGACGTTCTGCATCTTTGGTCCAAAGAGACTCCCTATTGCGCCTGAGTCTAATCTTGGTGGTGAGCAGAATCGAGGATATGGCCACTATATGAAAAGCGCGAGCTCTTAATTCGTGTAGGCGCATATAGTCAAGCCGTAGGGTCTCGGGAATATCGTGATAGCTAAGATGTGAGTTGCGCAACACCAGGTCGGTCAAGCCCCTGGCGTATATCATAGATGCACTCACGTTTTGAGATGCCATGCTGGACTTCGCACTTGTCCACCATTGCTTAGTTCCCGTGAGCGTATGAACACCTTGTTCAAGATCTCGTTCGAATGACGCAATTTCGTACTCGTGTCCACGTTCCAGCACCGCCTGTGATGCCAATCTGAATTGGAAGTTGATATGGTCCAAAGTCATCAAATCGATGATATTAATGAGCTCGAAAAGACGGTCAACTGTGTCGCTAGTCGTATTGACGCTAAATGCACTCACGATCTCGTCTCGCCCCGGGGAACAGATCTGTGCAATCAACCGTGAGATGGTCGTGAAAAAGGAATCGTAAGAGAACATGCCATTCCGACACTGTTGGCTTATCAAAGCTGGATCCAGAAAGCCGTCCATCCTACCGTAGAGAGGATGTCGCGGGCTGATGAGAGCCATGAGCTTCTCTCGAATGAGGACTGCCGTGGAGTGAATCCACCTGGCTGTTACTTCTCTGTCTCCCCCTTGTATGCCTTCACGCATGCTGTTCCGCAGCGAGTCCATCAAGCCTTTGCGGGCATCTGTCCAAGGCCTTTGTTGCACCTCAAAACTGCCATTGATGAGAATTTCGTGCGCAATCTCCCGATTGGACGGCAAAACGGTCATCATCTGCGAGAGACTCTCGCGAAAAGCCGTCACCCTCGCTGTCTGGTCTGGTCGACTGGCGCCTGGTGTTGCGGGAGGTGTGATCAGCGCCCCTTCTGCCACATTGGCCTCTTCGGTGGCAGGTGTAGATGCTCGTGGGACTTGCTCCGTTGCGTTCTGCCGTTTTTCCGCTGCCCTTTGCTTCCGAGCCTTTCTGACGGCTGTCCGGACTCTTGACAAAGCCTCGTCGGGCCCCGCAAGCCGTTTCAGACGAGCAAGTAATTTGATCTGCTCCTGTCGGACGGCATCAAGATAGTCATCGGCAACATGGCCGTGATGATCGTTTTTGGTAGCCTGCAGAATCAAATCCAAATTGACAAATGAGCTGACCATGATGTCCACAAGCACTCCCAAGTCCTGGCTTTTCCATGCGTGGAAAGTCGAGGTGAAGTCGTTAAAGGCAAAGGAAAAGGCCTCCATTCCCGATTGCGATAAACTTGGTTGTGATGGAGTTTTCAGGGTGTCAATGCAGGACTCGAAAGTTTCGACCAGCGAACGAGATTTCGCCATGAGCTCTTGCTCCTGAGGCTGATTTCCACCATGACTGAAAGCCTGCGTTGGATGTGTAAGAACCAAATATGCACTCAGGAACACACGGGCAACCCCGGGATCTTCCTGGCCATTGTCAAGAACACCTAGGTGTCGGAGAACTGACATTGTAGCAGCTGTGGTCCGTTGGTCCGAAATGAACTGGGTCAACTCTTCAAAGGAGAGCGTCTTGGCTTGCTGCAGGTCGAGTCCCAGGGCAGAGAAGTTGGACAGGATCTTGCGCCTGTGGTAACGCCGCCACGATCGCTGGATGACTTTTGCAGCATAGACGTGACTCGAGCGTCTCAACACTGCTGGAGCGACTTTCTTCTCCTCAACTGCCGCCAGTGAAGCTGTTCTGGACCTCCGGGTGCCTTGCTGGTAGATGGACCTCCGCCTATCTGCCTCTGCATATTTCTCGGCCATTTCTTCCTTGAGCCTCGCCAATTCAGCTGCCTTTTTCTCCTTGGTCTCCTCGGCGATCTTTTTGGCGCGTTTCACCTCTTCCTCACAGCGTGCCGCAATCTCCGCAAGCAGCTTTTCCCGGGCTGCCTGCGCAGCCAAAGCCTTCTCCTCGCTGTAGGTTGCCCTTTGCGCCGCTTTGGCGGCGGCCGCCCGGAGCCTGACCTGCTCCGCGTGGGCGGCACGGTCCGCCAGGCGAGCCTTTCGACTCTCAATGATAGAAGCTCGTCGCAGATGCTGTGCGATATGCGTGCTGCGGGGCCCGCCATGGCTGGACAGCGCGGAGGAATGAGAATGAATCGAGGACAGCGAGCTTCGGCGAGATGAATTGGCAGAGGACTTTCGGCGGACAGAGGATTTGCGGTGGAAGCGTGCGGCTATATGAGGCGGAGGTTCGGTATATGACAGAGGCTCATCGGTGCTCAAGTTCATCTCAACATCTTCGGAAGTCGGGGATGCAGGATCCATATTGGAGACGCGACAGCCGTTGATATCCAAGAAGGCATAAACGGATCTCGAAAAGAAGTCAGCTCAGAGATCAGCAGCTACCTCGAGTTGAAATGAAGCAAGACTGAAAGTTGAACGAAAGGCGCTTCTCGGAAAACAGTCGAGAGCAGCGCGAGGTCTGTTGTAGGTCGGGCTTACTCTCAAAGCAGCCGGAAACGTCGTGTGAATAACGCACAACAAAGAAAACTGTACAAGAAGTAAATGTTGGCAGAAGAGAGCGTCGAAAGGAGATGAATCAAGGGAACGCTGAGGCAACAAGGTGCAGTGCGAGAGGCTGGGAGGATGGAGGAGGGGAACATGGAAAGGTTGTGCCACTGGCGGTTTGGGAAGTGACGAAGTCATGGTTTGTTGTTTGCCGCAGTGGCTGCTGGAACCTGCCAGTATCAATGGGCCTCTGTAGGCTACAGGCTAGTTGTGACAGCCTGCCCAAGTACAGCCACACGCCTAGCCAGTCGGGAGTTAGTCGGCGTCAGAGCCACGGCTGGTGCCCACGAGTGCCAAGAATCCTGGTGGCCGGTTGCCTGCAACAGCTTGTCACCCCCCCGTTAGGCCGCCCCAGCCTCGCCTAACAAGTAAAGACTCCGGAGCTCGGCAAAGATCCGCTAAGTGGTGCATGTAAAACTGCCTGCGATTAGGTACTGTTCAAATGTACGAGGTACTCCGCACTCTGCAATCTGTTCGCCCGGCTCACACTGACCATATCTACGGCCTTTCGAGTGCCAGGACCTGGGAATGGGCACACCGTCTCATACAGCGAAGGCAAGAAGCGTTTAGCTGACATCTCAGTTTTCAAGCCATTCATACCGCCCCAGAGCTCCTCCGAACCCCAGACAAACTCCGATCCACTGTTGTCACTCCTTGGACTTCATCGAATTCAGTATGTCTCGGGCACTGACAAAGTCAAATTCATCCAGCGTCTCTCGCCATACCTGCTCGATTAGCTGTTTGCCATGTGGAGTATACAAGAGCGGGGCGAATCTGAAAGATGGTGCATGCGTTAGTAACATATCCGATCATTACTTGGAGGCAAAGGAGGGAAAGGAGGCAGACAGCGCCCGCTACTCACGGCCGGACTCGCCAGTCTGCGAGGTAACACCCGTGCGACTCTTTGCCCTTTGAAATCGTGGCGTCGAGATACGTTGATGCGCCATGCTCCACCTTTCTGGCTGTTGTCGCTCCCAGGAGCCACAGGATTGCCGCTCCAATGCCAGTCACTTGACGCTGGAGATTGGTCCCTTTGACATAACCAGGGTCCACCAGATTCACGACCACGTCTTCAGCGGAGACCCAGTCCTGAAGCTGGTATATAAACATGTGGCTTAGATGCTTGGATACGGAATAATTGGTCATTGGATCGAACTTATCACCCTCGCCAAGAGACGTCAAGATTGCCTGATTCCTTTCCGGAATCTTCGCGAGTAGGGCCAGTCCTGAGCTGACAAAGAGACGGCCCGGTACATTGGGTGGAGCCCTCTGCTTCAAGACCGGTAGGAGGAGAATGGCAAGGAACATTGTCGAAAGGTAGTTGACCTGGATCATCTCCTCGTGGCCAGTACTACTGTTGACTTCGAATTTGACGTTGCCCACCCCCGGCATTAAGAATGACCAAATCCAAACGCGGCAATTCGCTCCCTGCCCGTTTGGCAAAGGCTTCGACGGATTGGTATGAAGCCATATCCAGGGACCAGACCCTAATGCTTGCGTTCGGATATTGTTTTGAGAGCTTGGTGGCAGCCATTTCACCCTTCCGGACAGAGCGCACGGCAAGGATTAGGCTGGATAGGTTGAAGGAGAGAAGTTGGCGGGCAGCTTCATACCCTAGACCGACATTAGAGCCTGTGATGATTGCAACTGATGTGCTCTCAGAAGCCATATCAGTAAGCCGGTCTATATACGGAAGTCGAAGCAATTGTCTTCGACGGTAGGATATGAGGTTTCAGAGAACATACCTCTGTCACAGAGGTTGGTCCCTCTTGGAAGTTGTTGAGGTGTGGTACAGAATTGAGACTCAAAAAAGAGCTTCATGTAGCTCTTCGGCGAGGGAGGGAGGTCTTTGGAGGATGCCATTGTGTACCGTATCAGGTTGTCTTGAATGTCGGAAACCGCGAGAAGACAAAGATGATGCATGGGATGCCAGGCCTCTTGAGTGACATTATAAAGGCACCTCTGATGGAGGCCACCACAGCCTCTCTTTGCATCTCCGCATCCACGGATCACAACAAGGTGTACGGTGATAAAGCACAGGCGGAGGTAAGTGATGAACTCCGTGCGTGATCGAGGCTGATGGCACGAGTGCACAGATGTGATGAAGCGGAATGGTCCTTGGGGAATGATCAATCTGATTCCACTGAACAGACCAAAAGGCGACACACATTTCATGCGCTACTAGATGGAACACAAAATCGATGGCATCGGCGGGGCACAAGGCTCTCTTGTCTCTACCTACAGACCTTCGGCTTCAAGGAGCTATGCTCTAAACGGCAAACAATCTCAACTATAGTAGAAAGGCTGGCGACTTGGTGCCATCGGGACTCCAAATCCTGGAATGGCGGCGAGCTTCTCCCTGCAAAGCATGTGGGATGTGGATTTGAGCAATGTCTGCCTTCCACCAAGGTTTCGCCTTCCCGGCCGGCCGCGCCGCTCTTGTTGTATCTTATGGCCCATTATGGTCCGTCGGCCTTCGCAGTCGAATAGGTATCGACTGTGGAAATCCCCAGATCTGATGTTGGGCTTACCACGTGCAGATCTTATGCCTTTCATTTTATCGACAAGTGGAGTGGAAGTACAAGGCCCGAAGACGTGAAGACATATCAGGAGTCATGTAGTACTGGGACAGAACCTGGGCATGAGTGGACATATTGCGGTAAACCGTGCCAGGCTTTGGGCGTGTGGTCAGCAGCTGTGGCAATCAGCAAGTTGGGAGATCAGCCCGCGAGCGAAGCCTTCAGACAGCCTCTGAACAGCGCAGCATTCCGGCCAACATGGATCCACAAATGCTCAACAATAGTCTGACCTGTGCGTTTCCGGCTACATGAAAATTTGAAGTATACTGACATGGTGCAGAAGAGCCACCTTGGTCTCAAAGAAACCCCCCTTCCCCAAGCGATATGTGTTCTTCGACAGACGCGATGCTGGCCCTTCATGTTCGCCACCCTCCATTTTCGCGAGCACCAGGGCTGCTGTATTCATCCATACTTTTGCGGACAGCCGGCGACACATTCGGCCTGGACGCTCCAACCCCTTACAGAACGGCCTTTCTCTCGAGAGCGAGTGGGCCATCTCAGAAACGCCACTCATGTTTGTCCCGCCCTTGTGGTAAGAAACTCTGGCATTCGACTGTTTCGTACAATACGGACCAGGAGGCCAGTCAATTCGACGGCAAAGCCGTGTCCATTAACTAGCGCGAATGCAAATTTCTTCTAATTGCTTAGAAACGCTGTCTTGACATCCTGGGACCTGAATCTTGAGTGCTGGAACCCTGTCCGTTCTCACCGTCTCTTTACACTCCCGCCTTTTCTGCTGTCAATGTCGCTCGTGATGGGCAATGTCGGCCTCATCAAAACCATCTACAGTGTCTTCTAATAGTCATGGACTTGGGAAGACCTTGCCGAAGTTTAGCAGAAATATCCAGGTACGCATTGCTTCCTCGAAATTGGTGTCTTTCTAAGTCACACAACCGTTAAGAACTTTCAGTGGTGATAGAATCATAGAACATTGAGTACCGCAAGCCCATGAGGGCCCCAGATCTCTTTTTGGAACTACCACCCGCCATTACCACCGGCACAGCCTACTGGGTAGTCTGCGCCAATGGTTGACACAATGCGGAACGACACCTATCGCGGGCTGGCGAATGCTGCGATGGCAAGAGGTGATTTTTCGCTTCGGTGGTCGATTTCTGATCTTCTCACAGATGCAAGGTCTCGGCCTGTAGAGCAATTCCCAGAGACTTGCAGGACTGGTCTCTTGGCCCTTAAAGTCAAAAATGTTCATTCCACTTCGTTTCCGCCGAGTAGAATGAACAATTTCAACATCCGGCGAGACGCCGCTAAGCCCTTACTGCGACCCAATACCGATCTTGGTGGCGATCAAAGATGAGCGCGACTTCGCATCTTGCCTGGAGATCGGCCTTTTCTATGACAACTACCCCAGCAGAGGCGTCTTTGGTCGCGAAAAGAGGAGATGTTGTAAGTGGCGGGCAAGCCTAAGTCGCTTCAGAGATCTCCACAAGACGGACAAATTGTTGGAGGCTTGCCGGAGTACGAGGTATAGCTCAATCAAGTTGCCACAGCCCCTCCAGCTCGACCCAATGCATTCTGCATCCAGAGCAACAGAAAGCTAGATCCTCCACGCCACTACTGCAATGTTTCCTCTCGAAAATATGCCCTGCCACATCGAAATCGGCCGCAAGGAAGAGACCTGACAGGGGTTTTTGCTGTGGGTCACGACTTTTGGCCTTTGAGTTTTCTGGCTCCTTGTGGGCCTGGGATTGTTGGGCAATCTGAACCAGACCCTTCAATTGCCCGCCCCCAAGAGGGCCAAGTATATGGACATATCTACAACCTACGAGCCTCGATCACTGCAGTCGTGAAGGGTATCGCAAGTTGTCTATGCTTCGGGCGGGGGGGAAGCGGACTGGGAGTGCATCCGCGCGCCAACAGCTGACCATCACCATCGACGAGCAAGCAAACTGGAACACCAAGAATTAGCGTCGTCTCCTCCAGTGTTTTGAGGCTATTGGATTTTCAGATCAGAGTTCGAGGGGATGAGGCAGGCGGCAGCGGCGTGACCAAGGGACCCTTGTCGATTCCAGCAGTAGATGGTGGTTCTGAGAAAAGTCAGTGGTTGGATCTGCCTCACTGGTCTTCCAGCAAGCCAAAACGCCCCGCGCCAAAGTCGAAGCGGACAAGTCAACGAATGAAAGGGTTTGAGATCCAGCGTGTGGCCGCTTCGCCCACATCTCTTTCACCAACTGCCATGATCCGAGATTTAGGTGCCTCCCCGGAACTAACTGCTCTTAGCAGCTTCCAGGCGAAAGGGGACAGCTGAGAGCTTCGGCGACCTAGAAATGAGCTAGACGGTATCTCGGCTCGTCCTATGGAAAGCTCTCGCTGCACACCACCAACGGCCGCTCATTCCAACATGGGGAAGTTTGACTGATTGCTTCTGCATACCTGCGGGAGGAGACTGACTGCTGGGTACTGTCGTCCAATGGACCTGGAACTCGCCGTCTGTCTCGTTTCTGCCCGCCGGTTGTCAACTCTTGGTTTCTCCAAGCAAAAACCTAATCATCCTGGACGCTCCACATCGGCCCCCCCCCGCTATACAAGCCGGATTGGGATCGGGTTGTTATGCATCAGGTCAGTCTTGATGTCGGCTTCGAGGTCTCACAGAGGCTGATGGTCCAGAGAATCTCTTCTGGTGTGAAAATAGCCATTTGAACACGGTTATAAACTTCGGCCTCCCCAGCCCTGTTCTGATTCCCTCTCTATTTTTCTTCACGCCGAAACCTCAGGTACTGATTGCATCCTCTCCTTGCTCAGTCAACCATGCCCATTAGTTATTTGACCCTGCCCCCCTTGGAGTACTTATCTGGCCCCGCGGTTGGAGTGATTAACAAGAAAAGAGAGCTCGATGTCTCTGATACTGAAGAACAACAGGAGAATAAAAGGAGAGGAGACCCAGAGAAGAAGCAAGTGCACTGGAATTTGAGCCCGATGCTTCCTGCTCGCTATCTCTATTCGGACCTGCTCGTCCGGGAGGTCCCATTGCCAGAGTAGGGTTCCATCCTATTGCCAAACACGAGTCACTGACCAAAGAGGAACGACAGACCCGTGAATTGGTATGCTCCGGGTGTAGGATATCATGTACCTCCAAAGAGACGAGGTTCAACGAGCTGTTGGTCCACCGATTCCATGTTCAGCCACACGACTCAAGCTTGTGATGGTCCTTGTGACCGCGCTGTCACAACGTCGGGATCTGACCTTTCTTTCTCCGCAAGCCAAGGGCACTCATTGAGCCCTCCATGGCGTCCAGCTCCGCCTAGGCCGGCCTCCCAAAGTGGCCCACGATCTGACCCACAAGATCCGCCTTCACGCTGCTGGTGCGAAGCTGTAGAGCGGCAAGACGTGAACGCCAACGAAGACGAGTCGAACGAGCCCAATGGCACGGGGCCTCGTCCAGGGGATGCGGTTCAACGCCCGGCCGATATCGCGGCAAACAATCCACCTGAGATACAGGTGAATGAAAGTGCGGCCGCCATACCGATTGGGCGTCTGACCAAGCAAGATGAGGGATACAATAGTCCTCCACCTCCTTATCCTACGGAGGGCCACAATCCACCAAATCCAGCGGTGTATGAAGCGGCTGTCAAGCCCGCACTGCTGGCCGACACGTCTCTCAACTGTCCAGTTGAGCAAGGTCTGCGGCACCGCTTTCCTGCGCCGCCTCTGGAAGGCCACATTCCTCCAGAGGCACCAGCACACCGACTGTCCGCTGCTTGCCTTGAACCACCGGCCATGACAGCCAACAGTGCGTTCGGGCGAAAACTGGTACGCATCTATCTATCCCTTTCCCCTTCCAATTTACTGCCTTTGCGTCTAACATTCTGCGTGATGAAGCCCACTCTTGAGTGGCAGAGCGGCCCATTCTGGAGGCCAATGCCATGGGCGCCGTGGGTGCCGTAGTGAACGACGTCTGCCACAATGCAGGCTGATACGGCTGAGCAGATTCACCGACCCGCCCCTCCCTGCTGTTGGAGTGACTGACGATGATCATGACGAAACGTTGACGCTTGCCGCCCATGAGACAAGACACGTATGGTGAACACGAGAGTGACGACGGGAGCCGGATGGAAATCGTTCCAGAAAAGTTTCATTTCGTTGGGCTGACTGATCACTCTCATTCAAATCATGTTAGTTCTATGTTTTCGTTTTTCCTCTTCTTATTTTTGTGGCTGTCTCCTTCACCACCACCACCAGTCACCCGCCTGACGCCACTCAGGTAATATGGCTCGTCTGGCCGGGCTTGTCTCTCTTTCGGTGGCAGCGTTGAAATTGAGAGTGCTGGGAATTGTATCATACACGAGGCAAACCCTGCAGAGGTGGTTCTCCTCGAGGATGGCCTTGCGGGCGGAGGGATTGGGTTTGACGATATCTATCATTTCCTTACCACAGAATGGCACCTGCAACAGCAGCGGGAATAGCAATAGGGCAATAGCAATAGCAATAGTACCAGTCAGTCATAGTCTGCCTCCGTCCCCCTCCCCCTCTCCCTGTGTAAGCATGGCAAGCAAAAAAAAGCAACGTGGCACGCTGGAACAAGCCATCAAGGACAAGAACACGGATGTGTGTGGGACAGAGCTAGGTGCCGTCTGTCCCGTCCCACCCCTCTCCTCCTCTGCTGGACGTTCAGGCCATGGACAGTTCATGTGCATGCACCCACCAACCATGGGCTTTGGGCCATGGCGGTACGGACGACTCGACCCAACCAAAAGAGACCAGGACTATAGGTTACTGGGCACATAGTCATAGACGACGAAGAACATCCGCTCTCCATCCATTGCCCGTCCACTCACCTATCGACCAGCCCATTTGCATCTGCAATCCGTGGATGGTGATCACTTTGAAGCGCGGTTCCGAGTCGCAATACCAGGGTCAAAGTCAAAGCCAAAGCAAAGAGGAAGCAAAGGGCAGAGGGGAGGGCAAGAGAGGACACATGCAAGGGCCCCTTGAACAAGTGATGGTGCCCCAGTCAATACGAGCCCTCCTTCATCGGTTGCCAAAAGTCCTTCCCCGTATCGAAGGAGTTGGAAAACGAATGACCTAATCACTTGTACTTACTCCTCGTATTTACACGCTTCACCGTCTCCCTTGCGTCCCCCCTCCACATTTTGCAGAATGGGGCTCCATGCAAGAAGCTCGTCCAGAAGCAGCCCTGGCAGCACGCACTACCTTGAAAGGAGGAAAGAAAGCAGATGAGGGGCAGGAAAACTTGGTTTCGGCGACAAGAAGAAAGGCGTCATCAGGCAGAGCCGCGAGGATGGTTTTGCTTGAACCAAAAAGGGATGGGAAGGGGAGGAGAGGTTCAGTCAGGCTGTTCGAATCGAACCTCGTATCAAGTGGACGGGGGAGGACGGCCCCTCGATATGAGCTCAGCCTGGGTGTGCCATTGCGTCGTCCTGGGTCATCGCCCTGCAACCAGTGCACGGTCCCGCATAGGAAGGGGCCAGGGAAGTTCAACGCATGCGTGAGCGGCAGAGTACGAGGTAAGTGAATTAACTCACACGAGAGCTTTTTCTCCTCTTGGACCAAACACCGCCGGACAAGGAAGGCAGTTTGACATCAAACTTTGGTGTGCCATCATTCGCGGCGAATCAGATCAGACGCGCCTAATCATCCCCTTTCCGGGATGGAAGCGCGGGGAGGGAGGAAGGGATGATGTGGAAACTCTGAATCGATTGATGGGTAGATCATGGCTGTGGTTCCGGTTGAGTTGGTGGAAACTCAGCCTTCACTCCACCTGTGTACATGAGCACAGCATCACTTGAGTATCACCACCACCTCCATTCATGCATGCAAGCAGCATGCACCAGAGAGTCGCACAGAGTCGTGGCGCTTCCAGCTAGGACGGTTCCAGGCAATCCTGAGCCGATCACCAACCCGGGCGCTTCACTTGGTTACACAGGGGTTGGATGGCCTTCGGTTGGTTACGCAGTGGTTCGATGGGCTTGCTAGTTCGTTATACAGGGGTTGGTTGGATTTGCAGGCCGCCGATCGTTGGGGGGGATGATGGGCCTTTCTTTTTCAAATCCCCGGAGAACAGAGTGATCGCCAGGTGGACAGGTAGGGAGAGAGAGAGAGAGAGAGAGGAGGCCAGACAACTCGTGTTTTTCGCTTAGCAGGGCGATGATCTCATCTCCAAAGCAGCCCGAATCGGAGTTCGGCTACCCAGTAGTTAGGAGCAGGACGAGGAGGGAGAGATGAAGCGAGGTGAATTTGTGACCTGTGACTCGTCGTCGTATGTAATAATAGGCACCTCGTACGGGCGCGAGAATGGTGTTGGATTTTGCTCTGTTGCTGGGCTGCTGCTCGGATCGGCTCCATCAATCCGCCCGCCGTCCGATTTCCGTTTAGCTTGCGCATGTCTCTGTGCCTGCAAATTGCGAAATGGGCAATTACGTGACTCCGAAATTCCGGCCAAGTAAGGGTGTAGGTACTCGCTATGCCCATGACCTCAACTCGACAAACCCAATAATATTTCCATGTCCTCCGTATATATAAAGCAAAACCAAAAAAAAATAAAAAATAAAAATGAACAGGATGGCGCTGGCTCTTGGAAGTGGTGGTGCCTATCGAGAACACTCACCACCAGCACCACCCATCACTATTGCACCAGTGGTGTCCTACTGTCATGGCAAACAAGGCACAAGATGATCTTGTATTGGTGACCGGCGCGAGCGGGTTTTTGGGAGCCTATTGCGTCCTGAAATGTCTTTTGAGCGGCTATCGTGTGCGAGCCACCATCCGATCGGCCCAAAAAGCAGACCATGTGCGGGAAATGCTCAAGGCCGGCAGCAGCAACAACAACAACGGTGGTCCGGACGGCGAGTCACTGAACCTCGACAACCTCACCTTCGCCGTGGCAGACCTGCTCAACGACGATGGCTGGCCACAGGCTGTCCAGGGCTGCCACTATGTCTTGCATGTCGCATCGCCGTTTCCTCCCGGCCCCCCCAAGCATGAGGACGACTTGATCTTGCCCGCACGCGAAGGCACGCTTCGAGTGTTGCGAGCGGCGCGAGACGCTCACGTCAAGCGTGTCGTCGTCACCTCATCCTTTGCCGCCGTCGGGTACGGGCTCCCCAAGAACAACCACGGGCCGTTTACCGAGGACATGTGGACCGACATCAACGGGCCCGGCGTCAGCGCGTACCAGAAGAGCAAGACGCTTGCGGAGCGCGCGGCCTGGGACTTTGTCAACAACAGCAACAATGAAGGCGGCGGATCGTCGCTGGAACTCGCCGTCGTCAACCCCGTGGGCATCTTTGGCCCGGTGCTGGGCAGCGATTTTGCCACCTCGATCATGCTGGTGCAGCGCCTCCTCAACGGCTCGCTGCCCGCCTGTCCACAGATCCAGTTCGGCATCGTCGACGTGCGCGACGTCGCCGACCTGCACCTGCGCGCCATGATTGACCCCAAGGCCAATGGCGAGCGCTTCATCGCCGTCTCCCCGCCGGGCATGACCGTGCAGCAGATCTCGCTGGCGCTGCGTGAGAGGATGGGCAGCGTGGCCAAGCGCGCACCCACGCGGACCCTGCCCAACTTTGTCCTGAGACTCATGGCCTTCTTTGACCCGGCTGTTGCTCTGGTCGTTCCCGAGCTCGGCAAGTTCAAGGAGATCTCAAACGACAAGGCAAAGACCGTGTTAGGTTGGCGACCTCGGCCGCCCGTCGACGCCCTCGTTGCCACTGGGGAGAGTCTGATCAAGTTTGGCATTATCAACTCGGCATGAAGGGAGTTCCCTGGATCAGTGAAATGGCATCTTCGGTAACCACTGTTTCACAGTTGCAAAAGAAGATAATATCAACGGGCTCGATTGATATGGCCATGGTCGTAATATTGTCTCTGTTGTAGCTCGGGTTTCCGGTTTGGGTGGTTGTCTCGAAGATGGAGCTTGACATGCAAGAATCAAGATTTCTGTGGCAAATGTAGACTCGGACGGTATTGTTTTCTTTGTTCCTAACGGCCTGGTTCGTCTGAGCACCTCATCCAGGAAGCGAAGGAGATTCTCCGCAGATGGTTCACTGGTATTGCCTTTTCGGTGTCGAGTAATCCATGCCTCCCAGGTATTCGCCCATCAATCAACGCTTTTTTGACTGGTCCAACTCGTGACTCTTTGTCGAGCTCTCTGTATCCTCTCTTACTTTCCGTACAATCTTCATCTTTGTAGGCGAACAAAAGAGCAATCTTTTAAGCACCAGGTGCTGCGTATTTGTTCTAGGACTCGGGCTGAGGCTCGTCGGGCTCAGGCTGGTCGGGCTGGGAAGAGTCGAACATAATATCATTACTTTTCTCCTCTTCGGCCAGACCTGGAAGGTCGTCATTTTGGAGGATGTGCCAAATTAAGGAGACGTGAGGATGGAAAAGGCGATAACGCGAAAAGCTGGAGGAGCTTGAATTCATGCACACTCCGAGACAGTAAAGAAGTAAAACAATGTCTCTCTAAATGTAAATGAGGTAAAGCGAACCTAAGACTGTAACAAGACAAAAGGTCTCTGAGAAGACAGATAGAAAGGAGATCAATGGAGCGAAAACACCGACACCCTTCACGGAATGTATAATGACGACAAAAAGTGAAGAATGTGACCCTCGTTAAGGTAGAGATAAGAGAGAGGGAGAGGACATATGAGAAGTCTCTCGGGGTAGGAAGGGGAAATAAGAAGAGGGTGGAATTGATAGGAGCAAGGTGCTGACCTCGAAAGCGCTGTATCGCAGAAGCTCGATATACTCCAGCTACAAGCTTAACTTGTATGACCGAATTCGTTCAATCTACGGCTGAGAACTTTCAATATTGTTTTGAATCCCTTCCAGCTGGGTAACCGTCAATTCATTTGCCCCAGTCGACGTTATTGGTTTGCGCCACGATTCGTAATCGAGCATTATGCCCTATTTAGCACTTTGCATCTGGCCATGGCTTGGGACTTTCCCCGCCCAATCTGCCCGTGCCCACCGTGGTGCTGGTGAAGGAAGATTCTTGTCGCCCAGCGCATCACCAGAGTGCCTAACAGTGTGATATTATAAGCTAAAAATGATCTTTGAGATTCGGGGCCGGATAAAACTTATTCCGTGCCGAGCACTTCAGCTTGGCGCCCAATCTTCTTGGGTACCCAACGAGCCAGCTCGCCAGGGACAAGGACTGTGCAAGGACTGTGCAAGGCAATCAAGCAACAGCTGGATCCCAAATCTCAGCTTGCCCGCTTTTTGGATCACATGGCTCGTGTCATGGACTGTTAGTTGAGTCTCTGTCCTAATCCAACATCTAGCTGCCATCATGACAGCTAACGCAAATACTGCGTCAGTCAGATCTCACAGCGACAGATTTCAGGACTGTGACATTGATCTCAGTACGAATGAATTCCGTTTGATTCGACTACTGCTCCAGACAGCGAAGAGTGTCGGGAGCTCACTGTCAATTGAATGTGAGCTACTTCATGCCGACTTCGACCTCCCTCCGCCGTGCAAAGCTCTCTCATACACGGGGGGTGATGCCAAAGATGGCAGCCGGGCTCGCCGGGTATCATGGCGCCCGCTTCTGCAACACTGGTCCCGCTCACAAGGCGAAGTATGCCGCAAAAGCTTCAATATTGCCTTGCAGGATCGGATTCCAATTGTTCGAATGCTGTGCCGTACAACGCCTTAGCCGTAGCCTGCAAACACATCAACAGTAGCATAATGCGCCAATGTTATCAAATACAACTTCTTCAGTCCAAGTGGGCCTCTTTGTCCTCACATTTTTCATCCATCACCACTTTGGAAGCTCGTCTGATGGCAGATCAACATGGAACATATCACCCGGCCTAAAGATCCGGTATTGCCATTAATGGTGATGCCGTACCTACCATCAAGTCCGAGAGATGAAAAATCCTTTCTGCAGCAACCTGTGTTTGGTAGAGAATTTGTGTACGAGGGCGCATTTCGACAGGATCTTTACAGAGGACTTCCGGCTCGAAATATTTTCGCAATGATGCAGTCAATATGGTTTTGTGGGCTTATTCAAAAAATTTTGCGAACAGACCTGGAAAGTGCCTTTCCGAAAAGGAGACCTCGTGAAGTTCGAAGGGGACAAAAGCGTTGTTGACACTTCTATCCTCTCTAGGTATGCTCAGAATTCTTGTGTCGCTATAAAAAGTCCGATCTCGCACACTATTTCGAAATGCTTTAAGTGTCCCATCGAACGATTGTAATATACGGGACTGATATGCAAACGGTTGAGAACAACCGCGGCTTTGACAGTATTCTCAAGGCATTCTACGGCGGTCAGGATATCATCTGCTCATGTGGTACACGGAGTGACAGTGGATCTATCTGATTGATTGCGTCTTGCCCCTCTGCCTGTTCAGAGCGACTTTGCCTGTTTATATATGCTTTTGGCCTGTAATCCGAAGGCCATTCCTGAAAACCTCCTATTCTGTTGCCATGCTGTCGCAGGTTGGTGAGAACAACGGTGTTGAGGTCAGTGTCGCAGTGGGTGTGACAGCCAGCGTCTCAGGATGGTTTGCCACAGTGGCTATCTTACAACCCTGTCAACAGGTTGCTCCCAAGACTTGCTGCTCCAATGCATTCCCGCCATCAACTCGACTTGGAAAACCCACTCGTCGGGTTAGTTCCATCTGCATTCTGATCGACCCAGAATGAAATACTGCAGAAACTTCAGGTTTGAACCTCTGTTATGGGAGAGAGTTTAATTTCTCGTATTTGTTCGTGTCTTGGAGCTGAGTTGAAAGGGAGCCTAATCTGGCGTGTCCAGTGACCGGCTATACCTGCCGCACAGTTAGACAGCTTGGGGTGACGTCACCACTGCCCGCACTAAGCGGTCGTCCAAGAACAGCTGTCAGCAAGCTTGATTGCGTCATGTTCCAACTATCGCGTTTTGCTTAACGCTACGAAGCAAGGAGCTCCTCCTTTCTACACGGCGTAGTACCGATTGGCGACTTGCAATTGAGTGTCTAACCGTCATACAACGCTGCTGCAATAATTATGTCGGGAATCGTCGAAAAGCTGACTGCTGAAGGGGGCGGTGAATCAGCAGGTGAGAGCATATGATGGCTTGGAGTTTTTCTGAGCCAGTCCTAAGCTAGACAGAGTTCTTAAACGACATCGTGAAGGAGTTATGGCCCAACATCAATGCGGCCGGCAGCAAAATGGTCAAGGAGATCGTGGAGCCCATGTTCAAGACGATGCTTCCTGGCCCACTGGCCACTCTGCACTTCACCAAGATCGATCTCGGTCCTGTACCTCTGCGGCTATCAAACGCAAAGACAACAAAGAGTGAATTAGATGGCATCAAACTCGACCTCAACGTTGACTGGGTGGGCAAAGCCGACATCGAACTGGATGCAGACATGATACCCGCCCTCGTGAGTGGTTGTCTGCTGCCAACCAGGTGAATGCCATTGATTCGTGATGCAGGGCGTCGAAAGCGTGCAGCTTCATGGCAGGCTTTCCATATTGCTATGCCCGCTAACAAACGTCATACCGCTGGTACGCAATTATTCCGCCACCGGCGTCCTCCCCATTGACATCCAATGCAGATCGGAGCCGCCCAGATATCATTCATCAACCCCCCAGTCCTGAAGCTCGATTTCACCGGCGCTGCCAACGTGGCCGATTTCTCGGTCATTGACGACACCGTCCGCAAGGTGATTCTTGGCATTATCAACTCCATGTTCACCCTTCCCAACCGATTCCTGCTTAAGCTTGACGCCAATGCCGACTACTTCAAAACCTACCATTACCCGCTTGGCATGGTGCGAGTGACCGTGGAGAAGGCATGGGGCTTTGGAGAGGAGGCGAAGTCGTCCACGAGAAAGTTGTTCAACAAGTTAACTGGCGCCGCTCCAGACTGCTATGCCAAGGTCGACGTCGGCGGAGAGGAATCGTGGAAGACAACCACGAAGAACAACACGAACAGGCCGACGTGGAACGAGACGCATGACTTTGTGGTGAGTGATTTTGATCAGTGCATTAAAGTGGACGTGGAAGATGAAGATGTCAACGGAGATGATGAAGTCGGCCTTGCGGTGACAACGGTTCGAGAGATTTTGGTGGCTGGGGGGAGCCAAGAACTGCCACTGGTTCACAAAGGCGAGGAAACGGACGGCAGAGTATCGATCTCATGCCAATTCTTCAAGTACGTGGCCGATGCCGGTAGCCTCACCGCTTCCGACCACAAAGGCGATGGTCGCCTCTCCGGCATCGCTACCATCCTAGTCGCAGGTGCATTCGACATTAAGGGCCAGCGCGAACACCTGAAGCCAAGCGTCGTGGTGACTTGGGGCAAGACTCAACGATTCCAGACCGCCATCAAGACTGATGCTCCCGGTACCGACATCAGCAATCCTGCATTCGACCAGGCGTTCCGACTGCCCATTACAACAGACTTGGTGGGTAACAGTCCGGACAAGTTCCGCATTGCACTTCTGGACGGCGAGAATGAGATCGGAGGCGTTGATATACCCTTTGCGAGTGTGGCGGATGCACCGGATAAGATCCTTCAGCAGAAATTTGACGTTGGTAATGGAGCCACTGTCAGAGCCAGCATCTGCCTGAGAGGCATTATTCCTGGAGAAATGCCCCAGGCGGCGCTTCCCGACAGACGCAAGTAGTAATACGTCGACCAATGTGACAGCATTCATACTTTATACCGACCGTGAATATCCCTTAAGATCATGCTCTCTAGAAATTAATATAAAAAGGTAAGAGTAGAACGTGCTATATAAAACATAGGGGGTGGGTTTACTGAGGAAAGGAGAAATAAGAAAAGATATTAATTGAGACAGGCAAGGCTGGGGTGTCAGGAGGGGATGGGGCATCTCTGATTGCCAAGTCAAAAAGCAGCGACCTGCCAAGACCGGGCGACTATGCCCGAAAGGGGTAACTCTACATATGGCCAAAGGTATGCCCTCATAAACGGTGAACCGATTGTTTTCGGTGGCAGATGCGCACGTCTTTCGCAAGACATTCGTCGGGAGGAGTGACATTCCTAGATGCAGATTGCATTAAACTACAGCAGACGAAGTTTTCTCTGATGTCTGAGCTGCAGAAAAGCAGCTCGGCAATTAACTGTGATAGAGAGTGTCTGTCAATGGCAACTAATATGGTTTCGTGAGCCACTGGAGCCCCGAGCATAGGACAGCGCCTCATAAGCTGGGTGTCCATCGACAAGAGCGACCATTACCAAATCACGTCGGAGCAGTCCGTCGTTTGCGGGATGGAGTCGTAGAAGCCGGAAAAAAATTTTCCGTCAGATATCGGCGAGTATGTACGTTCGCCAGCAATTTTTTGATACCGCTATACCCCGCTTTATACGACAACATGCCAGCATTTTGATCTCATAATCCTCGTCGCGTATCCTGTCCAAGCCTGTGATACACCATGGCGCCAGAAACAATGCCACAAATGCCTCTATCAACCACATATCACAAACAGCTTGGTGCAGATGAATACAGCCCACATACTCGCGAAACCATGAATGCCACAGCCGTTAGTTCTCATGACAGCTCCCAAACAGAAGCTCAAAAACTTCGTCACGCCCTGCATCGCGCCATTGTCCTAGACACTGCAGGTACCTGGTCAGGTAAATTCCACATTTGTCCCGGTTCTTCCTTCCCTGGCTAATCTCGCCTGCGCCCGTTCAGCCCGCCTTCTTCTCCTGTTATTAGCATACTCCGTTGCTCCACTTGTCTCCGTTCCAGGCGAAGTCACACCACTTCCCGCCGGGTACCCTAGGTTGCTGGCTGATCCTGGAATAGGCGGTGGAGGAGGGAAAGGCACTTGATATATTTGACCCGCGCCTGTTTGCGCGGCAGCATGCTCGGGTGGTGTAGGATATGGTACGGTGGGAGCCGGACTCGGCCCAGCGACCGACGCTGGTGGTTGGGGGGTCCGCGCTGCTGCTGAGTGTGGCGTGGCGGCAGCTTGAGCGGCAGCTTCATTCTGCGCGGCCTGCTCTGCTTCCAGCGCTTCGGTGCGTCGCCATCGTCGATCAGCACTGCTAGGTCCCCCCATCGCCTCACTGTCGCTCCCGCTGAAACTTGACCCTCTTCTGGATCTTCTCGCCGCTGCAGAAGCTTGGCGTTCTTTTCTCCTCGCTTCGCGTTGTGCAGCGGCTTCTTCTTCCGTCAAGCGCCGTAGAGTCACTTGACGGCCGTCATGGTGCATGTTGATTTTGACACTGACTGGAGGGGACTCCATGCTGTCCGTAGGGTTGTTGTTACGACTACCTTGTCGTCGCCGACGGCGGGAGTCCTCCGCTGCGGCGGCTCCGAGGGCTGCACCTGCAAGTCCAGCGGCGGCTTCGTCGCGGAGATGATGACGACGTCGTTGCCTGCCCGATGCCGTGGTGTAAATTTCACTCCCCGATGATTCCAGGTGAGGCGGTGGCACTGGAGGCATATCTCCTTGGCCTGGAGGCGGAACGGGAAAAGCAGCAGAAGGGGGACCAGGCTGAACGATCGGAGGATCCTGGCCGACAGGCCTGATCCGATCTCTGTCGGCAAGAGCACTTGCTGCGGCGGCGCCCACGCCTGCACCTGCTGCTGCTGGGATGGCACCGCTCATTCCAGGCGGACCCAGGTCAGTCGACAGATCTGATGCAGTCTGACTGCCCGACCTGCCATGGCGGGCTCGTCTTGGCGGAGCGACTCCATCGCCGGTGTACCTGTGGGCGGAGTTCATGCGTGTCCTTCTCTCATCCTCTATCCTCTCTTTCCTGAGTTGTTCCGCGCGAAGGTCTTCTTTGCGTTGTCTGCGGTTTTTGAACAGTTGTCGAATGGCGAACACTGTTCCTCCTGCAGCCACGGCATCTCGGAATCCATGCGCTCTCCGGTCGCGGCGCGACGGCGATCCAGACGCGAATGAGTCGTCCGTGTACAAGGACCCTGAATCTCTGCCTCCATCCGAGCCTAGTGTCATTGGAGTTTGGGCGAGAGGATGTGTTGGTCTCACATGGCCTGGGCTTGCACCAACCGGCGTCACTGGACGAATGGAAGATGGCCTGCCTTCTTCCATTCGTGACATTGAGTCCGTCGTGACAGACTGATTACCGCCAAGGGGCGGTCTGTAAGGACCAATGTCCGACTCGTCGTCGCGGTCTCTGCGGCCCATCAGCTTCTTGACCGCAGCAACCGCTCCTCCGATAGCTGCGACCTGGAGAAGGCGATGCCCGATACCATGACGAGACCTATCGGACAGTTTGTCGTCGTAATAATACGAAGATCCGCTTCCCGTCACTTCTGTCCCAGCTCCGTCTCCATGCACACGGTGAGGTGAGTCATCCCTCCCCGAAGATCGTCTCCTGAACAATGCCGCCAGACCCGCACCAGCTGCTCCTGCCAGTGCCAGTTTGCCCAATCCTGTGTGTCTGTGGTCGTCGGTCTCAACGACCTCAACCTGGTTATTACCGCCGCCTCCAGGTCCATAACGGCCTCTTCGCCGCTCCGCTAGATATTGCAGGATGAAATATAAGAAGAGGAGGAAAAACCCCCATAATGAATAGAGAACGAACAAGAAGGGAGGCGACCCGTAGAGCGTCAAGCCAAGTGGAACCTGAACGATCCCGAGCAAAGCAATAGCTCGGCCCAGCCAATGATGCAGCATAGCTCTGAGAGGAATGTGTGGGCGTTTTCTCCCTTTTTCTCTCCGGTGCAGCAAACACCCTCCCATGATCTGCACCCAGACCAAGACGTAGAGTGCGACACCAATCCCATGATGTGGATTCGTCAAGCTCCTGTTCGGGCCAACGGCTTGAAAGCCCAGAATGATGATCACGGTGCTCAAGAGGAGGGTAAGGATCTGGAGCCAGATGTGCATTCGTAGAGCAAGTCGGGGCTGACGGCCGTAGAATCGCATGAGGAAAATTGCGAGCGGGACGATTCCGAGGAATGTGATGGCAGCGATGATGCCGTGCGCTTCGACCAGGCCATGGTAGCCGGTCAAAGAGAAAAAGCGATTTCCCATTCCTTAGTTTTGACTTTGTCAGTTTACCACCCCGTCGCAGGATGTTCTGGACTCTTTCTTCTTACCATTGTATCTCATTGTCGCAAAATTCAAGCCGACAAGATTGGGTAGGAGAAAGTCATCTCTCCCGGCATCCCAAGTGCCGTCGCCCACATGCAGAGTATTCGAGTCATAGGTGCTACTCCCCGGGGGAGACAGTTGCGGTGAGGGCGACATCGCTCAAAGGCAGTGTGTTTTAAACAATCGACAGATGGGTTTTGCTGGAGGTTGTTCCTCCGACAGTCAAGGTGTTGGAACCATCCAACAGCGGGAATGAGGTTGCTATTTTGGTGGACAACGGTTGCTGTTGCGGCGCGATCGGGAGCTGTCAATGATCTTCGCTTTGTTTACTTGAGCTCGGCAAGCGGGGTAGATGAATGGTCGACCCTCCTCTACTGAGAAAGCCGAATGGATTGTATTGTGGGAAGGGGAAGGAAACCCAGCTGGAGTCGATCTAGGACCTTGGTAAGTAGGAAACTATCACAAGAACAAGTCCGCAACTGTCGATTGCGATTGTCTGGATGCGGCCGGGGGTGAGTGGGTGAGTGAGTTGTCACTTGCTTGCTTTGCCAAAGCGCAGGTGGCTGCCAAGATCGAGCGGTAGGATGGGCAACAGCCAAACGACTCGCCTCAAGCCGCTAGAGACAGGCACAACCATCACCTGCACCAAAGAGCGGGCACCATCGGCGACATCACTACGCACGGGAGTACCTGACTCGCTCGTACACAGCACCAGGCCCTGTCGATTCTTCGAGCGGTTACTGCACACTACCATCATGTCTTCCGTACGAGGTACATATAAAGCAAGATGTTTTCGTCCACGTTATAAGGTCCCTACTTACCCTTGGTCTTAACAATTATACATAGATGGCTACCGAGATCACTCCAAAATTTCTCAATTACATGCCCAAGTTGCCAAGCGACACGCCCCTCGTTGATGGAAGCTGGTCTCGTTGCGGCCATGTAGGCTTTTGTCCTTCCCGAATATCAAACTTGCAATCTTGCCCGGTCACAATCTGGGACGTTACTGCGCCAAGTTGACTAATGTTGGTCATTGTCAAAAAACCAAGCTCGTCCAAGCCGTTCAAATCCCAGGCAAGAGGCATCAAGCATGATTTTCCAAAGTCGACGAACTTGAGGGCGAAGTAATCATTAAAGAGGAAAACGTCTAAACATGATAACCTGTCGATGGTGGATAAAGGCGATCCCTCGTGCCATTTGGATAAGCCAAGATATTCATCTAACTCCGTCCGCATTAGGTGTTCTGCGGACAAAAGGTTATAATCGCAGCGAACGAGGCAAGGCTGATTGCCGAGTCTGCGGAAGATAGCTTTCTCGTCCTCCATGGATCTGATGCGATGGGAGCACACTTCGACCTGAAGAGAGAAACTTCCACTCGTCAGAGGCTCCCCACCAATCTCTCCAGATAGCTGAGGAATGGCGAGAGCATTAGCCTCCCTGCTGAACGTCAAGGGGATCGGCGCTACCACTTTTGTGCCGTCCAGGCGCGAAAAGTCCCATGCGTGTCGTGTCAGAGATGATGATTTGAACGTGAACTAGTATAAGAGCAACTGGTGCTTCCTTCATTTCACATGATGATTCCTGTTTTTGATCACGGGGACGCCAGATGTTGTAACCAGACAGATCCCGTGTTTCCTTAGGTCGTCACCAATACGCCCAGGCATAAACAGCCCGCTATTGCTGACCTGACAGAGACTGTCCCTTGGAAGAGTATATTCTGTGACTGGAGGCTAGCCCATCCTTGCAACCCTACCCCATAGACCTGAGAAAATCTATCCCCGTCTCCTCCTGATTCGTAAGAAGAGCCAAAAGAAGAAGAAAAAAAAAATACGGGACAAATGGTAGCATTGAAGAGGAATGACTTGTACATCGAACACCGGACAACGACTGATACACAGTTTTAAGTGGGATGATTGGACAGACTCGTGTTTTCGGTGGTGTGAAGTTGGGGAGCAAGGCGCTATGCCTACCTATAGTGAGCCTCGTACGGAGAGCCTAGAACTTCACAGGTGTGCTGGGATGGCAAGTGCAGCGTGACTCGTTGAAGGTCTAGGGACCCCGGGGGGAGGCCGAACAGCAAATACCCTTTTCGCCAGCTGGATGGAGAGGGGGGTCACTGGGCGGGATTTGCTGGGATCCACGGCGAGGTGGAGAATGTCGGAAATGGGTTTGTACAATGATTGTACTACGTCCATGCGGTTGGAGGCAACTCCCGTCTTGGGCATCGATCACTCTTCGACATTGGCTATCAGCACGAATACTCCACGACTATCCAGGTCGATGCCGTCGCCAGCGCCAGATTCGCATCTAACTCCTCTCCATAGCGACCATGATTGATGCCGAGCAGTGGGCTCGCTTTGTAAAGGCGGTGTCAAGGTACGGAGTGTTATGAAGAAAAAATTAATCGCTCTTATCAACGCCCGGATAAGCTAGCTGCATACATGTCCTGGAAACTAACCGATACGTTTCTCCAGGCTTTTAGGATGGATCTAGTGAGTTCATCGAGAAAGAGAGAGCGCGACGTCAATCGTGTTGGCAAGGCCACACCGCTAATCACCCGACAGCACATTATCCTGGAGCGCTTCCTTCTATCCTCAACCGTGGCTGAACTGGAAACGCCGCAGCACTCATGGCTTGGCTATCGACTTTCCGCTTCTCAACGTCCTCGGCTTCGTATGCTACACAATATCAACCTGCTGTTTCCTATACTCGCCGACGATCCGGCAACAATACGCCCTGAGGCACCCAGCATCCCCAGAGCCGACGGTGCAGTCGAATGATGTTGCTTTTGGCCTGCATGCCGTCGTCCTCGTCATCTTGACCTACTCGCAATTTTTCTCCCGGTTATGGGGCTTTCAAGTGTCACCTCGTCAACGAGCCACTCGCCCCGTGTTGGCAGTTGTGTGGGGGAGCCTTCTTGCCGTTGCGGCCATGGTCATGTTGGTTCTTCTTCGCTCAGGCCGGGAAAAGCAGGATCCACTCGACTGGGCTTGGATTGATGTGGTGAGATACCCTTCCCCAGCGCTCCATTATTGGCTCGACTCAACTGGCTTACCATCCATTGCCGCCCGCAGCTGTACACATTGGGATATGTCAAACTCGTTTGCACCTTTGTCAAGTACATCCCACAGGCTTTCTTCAACTACAAGCGCCAATCGACCGAAGGCTGGAGCATCGTGCAAATCTTGTTCGATCTCATTGGGGGCGTGCTGTCCATAGCTCAACTTGTCCTGGATGCGAGCTTCGGCGGTGATTGGAGTGGGATCACTGGTAATTCTCTGAAGCTGGGCCTTGCCAACATCAGCATGGGGTTTGACCTGCTTTTCATTCTTCAACATTATATTTTATACCGTGCCCAAGGACGGACGTGGAAGGACTCGAACGAGGAAAACGACCCGGAACGGCCGCTGCTCAGCCGTTGACTGCACAACCCAGCCATCTCGCCACCAATCTGCTTGGCTCCAATATCAGGATCCCGTCGTTGAGATGAGCGGTCAGGCGGGACAGGGGACGAGCTCCGAGTCCC
Source organism: Cladophialophora bantiana CBS 173.52 (assembly GCF_000835475.1). Classification (NCBI taxonomy): domain Eukaryota; kingdom Fungi; phylum Ascomycota; class Eurotiomycetes; order Chaetothyriales; family Herpotrichiellaceae; genus Cladophialophora; species Cladophialophora bantiana. Next base: position 170,346 of record NW_015971582.1, read on the forward strand.
AGAATATTTCCTCATCGGACTTTGGGGTGAAGGATATATCCTGAAGACGAAGGTAGTGGACGCTCCCTACTCGGACGCCGACCGCTTTTGCCATAGGGGGCTCGCATGGGTTTCTTATTTTGCACTCTTGTTTGAGAGCCCTCTCGCCCAATCTGGGCCAACGGAGGCGCGGGCGGCGCAAAGGGATGGGCCGCTGGCTCCTCGCTAAACCACACCTCTAGCGACAATTCAGCGAGATTCGCCCTGCGATATCCGACGGCCTGCTTGCAGGGACATGAGGTGTGGAAATCAGGAATGGCCAAAAGGACAAGAATCGAATAGGCGAGCGCGGGTTCACCAGTGGAGTCAACGAAACAGGTGACTGGGCCTTCTGCAGATGTTCGTCACACTTTCTGCCACAAAGGCACCACAGAGGAAGCAAGAATAGATCGCTGCGAATGTTAGACGATGTTTGTTCGCACCTGGAACTCTACATAGAATGTGGGAGGCCGTGCCGAGAAGATCCTTTTTTTGTTTAATATCCTGAGCGAATAAGGCTTCCACGCTAGGTTTCATGCCACCAAACATGTACCTGTATTACCTAGGTACTTGTACCAAGTAGGAGATGGTTCGCTCACCATTGGCCGTATCTCGTAGGTAGTTCGCAATCCCTTGCTGCTCCATGACCCTCGCAGTAAGCCGGAAACACTTATGCTGCTAGCACTATTGCAAGACCTTTCTTTCAGCTTCGTCTTTGTAGCCAGACTAGGAGAGGACACGCGAGGGGGTCGGTGGAAGCACTTGTTAGCTCTCCGACGTCCTGTAGGTCTCCGGAAGCTACATTCTGAGCCTAGCTAGCGCACCCGTAGCCGGCGGAGGCGTGAGAGATTTTTGTGGCTTCGCGTAGGATTAGGATTGGGGCTGGTCACTGGAGGGGAACCGCCATCGGCGAACAAGAAGACTTGCAGTGTGCTCGCGACTCGATTTCTTTGGCTGCTCAACGATTCGAACCGGCAAGTGTACGTCTTGCATATTTAGACCAAGACGCGAGTTGTTTGTTTTTCCCTTCTTTTTTACCCGCCCAAGAGATTTAAGCGAGAGGACCGGAGAAGTGAACGGGTTACAAGCTGTTTGTCTTGCGAGTGCGGGGCGGTCCAGAGAAGCTAAAAAGGGTCGGATGTCGACTATGTAATCACATGAATGAGGCTCTGATGATCTGAGTGGACTTGAGAATTGGAGGCAGAGGCCGGAATTCGACGGAGTGTGGGAAAGTCAAAGGAAGAGAGCTCGGAGAGTGGAAGAAGAGAGAGGATGGGTAGGACAGGACACATCACACCTCGCTCCCTCGCAACGCTGTTGGAATCCACCACTGCCAACTTTGGGTTTTGGGGGATTGTGATTTTGACGCCCAATCTGTGAGATGCGAGGTGAGGCAGCCAAAGACACCAATAATAAATGATGGCTTTAGTGCTACCCGGTACAAGCAGAAAGCGGGTTGCTGCGTTGCTGCTGGTGCCAGCGCCCTGCTATTGTAGGATCGTTGCTTCTTGGTGCGTGGGATCATGCGCAGTGTTCGGCTCCCCAGGCTCGAAGCTCGAGCAGTTCCTTGTCTGGGTAGTTAGTTGCTGCTCGTGCGCAGGTGTCAAATGAACGAACCTTGGACTGGATCTAATGGCATACGAATGACGGCAGGGCGCAGTCTGAGTCAACTCGTGGCCATCGGATGGAAGGGTTTTGAAGGGGGTGCCTGGACCGGCTCCTCATTGGCGTCAGCCTTCTCTGGTGTGGGGCGCTGAGTCGGTGACTTGGGGGGGGGGTCTCTCGCCTATGATAAGTGAGGCTCGTGTCCCCCACTGATCCCCATTAGCAATCGCCCATCCAGGCCATCCAAGCCCAGCCTCCTCAGAGGGAGCCTCAGCTTCTGTGCCGCGAGCCTCCATGGGCCACCAGGCCTTTTCATTCCATTAATTAATCGCCGCAATGCCAGACCGTGCATGGCTCCCTAATGCAATAGGTAGGCAGAGACTAGCAAGTCTTGATTTAGCTACACAACAACGCACTCTGCTCATGAACCATCTCTCCTGTACTCGGTAGCCAGCAGCAAGTAGCCAGCAGCCACCAAACCTTCGACTTCGCAAAATAGCACCCCATGGCCCTGATGGACCCTACAAAGGCCAAGGATAAATCCCATCCAGCACCACGCTTGCTACCCGAGCTCCCTGTATCCTCGATCCCATCCACGATTCCTACTCCTCCCCTCAACGGAACCTGTAACCTTGTATTCCGCCCGAAGTTGCGTTTGCGAGGGGCTGTGCTGTCACTTGGCTACGCATCCACGCTAAGCCTCCCCAAGGCTCCAGGCAATTCGTTTTGCTCTCATCATCAAAACCTTGAGGAACGAACGACGGGAAGGAGGCCAGACGAGCTGCGAGGTGAGAGGTGAGGAGACGTGACTTTGACGAGTCAATTTGCATCCCAACCTCTCTATCTGCGCTCCGGCTCCGCACCGCATTCAACAGCCTCGCAACCTTGACGGCCATACGTCGTCCTCTCACCTGTTCATACCTTCAAGTCGAAAGCCGCTCCTCTTTGTCTACGCTTATCCCGTCACCTCCCCCTCCCACCTCCGATTCCGAGCAGACCCAAAACATCCGAGACAAAAGAGCGTTGAACCGTACTTCTGTGCCTCCAGCCCCGACACTGCCGGTGCCAGTCCTTTCCTCTCATCAGAGCCTCCAAGAGCCTCATTTCGACCCTTGTGTGACGATTATACCCCTCACTTTGCAACCTCCATCGACTGACCAGGTCACACCTTGCCTTTGCCAGCAACGACCAATTTTGCTTCCCGGTATGAGCGAGCATCTTACCACCCCTCCCCCAATTTTGCTTTCGTCGCTGGCCAATGCATTTCCATCCATCTTCAGCCGCTATCTGGCCGAATACGCAAGACACCACTTTTTCCCTTCCCGCCTGACCATGGTCTGGAACTTTTTGATTTCGAACCCCTCTCCTCTCCCTCCTCCCCACTACCATGTCCCTGTTGCAGAGCGCTGGAACAGCCAGCAGTCCATTGGCACACGGAGCAATAGCACGTCCACAAGTTTCTATTATTCAATGTCACTCGCTCCGGTGGAGTGTATCCAAACTGGTAAGGTTGAAAGTTCCTTGCACTGACATGGCTTATGATCCAGAGACATCGATCACAGACGACCTTTGTCTTCAAAGTCACCAATCTCTCTGTCCTTTTCAGCGCTGTCGCCTCAGCCTCTTTGTTGGATGGTTTGCCATGTGATTTGTCGGGCTCCTCATGTCCCAAGATCAAGATCCTTATTTCCAATTCGAGCGGGACATCATTGGACCCCTCCGAAGTCCAGCACTTGAGCCAGTAAATCCAGAATACGGTCCCCGAGCCAGCCCTGCACCCCTTGTACCCGTCGAAGACCCATCTTCTTCTGACTCCTCGGATGTGGAGGACCCGAAAGTGGTACGACGTCAGGGGAATTCTAGAATACGGAAGAGTCGAGCCAACTGCACCTTTGCCGACGGCGTACTGATTCTTTCCTTAGATCCCAATCAACGCATACTAGCTAGCCAGGCACGGAAACGGCCGTTGGACTCGAGAAGTCAATCAGCGGCAGAGGAAGAGGACGACGAGGAAGAAGGAGGAGGAGAAGGAGAAGGAGAAGGAGAAGGAGAACAGGATGAAGAGCACGACGGCGAAGGCGACGATAATGGGGTTCAAGCTGGCCGCAGAGAGATCAGAAGGGCGACAAGGGTGATTCGGAATGGACCAAACTGTGTGTCCATAAAAACGAAGCCGGTGGCGCGGACGGCCTTGCACGCAGATCCTAATGGTCGGGACGACGACGACGACTTTCCTATGATTGATAGTCCAGCCACTGTGGCTGAAGACGAACCAGGGCGGTCGCCCCCGCAGCCTACGCATGATATGTACAAGCCCGAAGAGGCTCAAGCTTTCCATGTTCCGACGAGGCAAGCAGCAGACCTGTCGAGAAAGCAGTTCGACACAATCCCACCCCCAAGGACGCGGCCATTGTTTTCAAACTTGCGGTTGAATCTTGCTCCAGCCATTCGTGATGGCAATCATGTTGACGACTCAATCCTCAAGTCACCCATTCTGGGAAAGTATGCGATATCGCCTCGCGATGGACATCCAGATTTCACCTTGCCAGCGATGCAACAGAGGTCCCCTCCACGTTCCTCGCCTGCAGCTCTACCGGGGTACAGGATGACGCTACCGCCCCTGAAGATCGCCATTGGCGATCTCCATGACTCGAGCATGGGGGGGTTTACCTGCCTATCCCCGGGCGTGGCTAGGCCTTCACCGAGCCAGTTTGCATCGTATGCGTCTCCGGCTTCGTACACAGCATATTCCGCCATGTCACCTCCGGATCCGCCGTTGCAGAGTAACTGGCGGACAACGACTCGCGATTCCAACACGTCGACATTTTCGGACTATACTTCGTCGACTTCCGTCTCCGTCTCGACCCCAGCCTCGTCCATCATCACGCCATCTCCGGCAGCCTCGGGTCCCTCGTCGTTGACAGCTCTAGCTGAACAGGATTTAGAGGACGGCGAGGGGGAGGAGAGCAGGATGCAGCAAGTTCTCACCAAGGAGACTGACCTGAGATCATTCGCTGAAGTCCGGTCCAGACCTCAGCCCCAACCTGACTCGCGACCAAAACCTCGACCGAAACCTGCAGCTCGATCGAAACTTCAACAACTCCAACGTCCAGCTCGATCGAAACCCCGGCCTCCTCAACCTGCAGCAGAATTAAAAGCTCGGCTTCAACCTGCCCTGGAACCTGCTCCGCAACCTTCAGCACGATCAAAGGCTCAGCCACAACCTACCCTTGAGCCTCCTCCTCAACCTGCAGCTCGATCGAAGCCTCAGTCCCAACCTGATCTGGAACTTCCTCCTCGACCCGAATCCCAAACCGAAGCCGAATCCGCGGCTGGGTCTGAGACCGAATCCGAACTCTCAGAACTCACCGAGCTGGAGTCTGAGCTTGGGTCCGAACCTGAGCCCGAGCATCGATCTAAACCGCATACGAAACGCCCTTCTGTCTCTCAATCGAAGTCTCAACCTGAAGCGTCCTCCGATGCCGCAGCATTAGCTCGGTTTTCACTTGGCCCCTACAAATGCACGTTTGAAGGGTGTACTGCCGCACCGTTTCACACTCAATATTTGTTAAACAGCCATATGAACGTCCATTCTAACACGCGGACTCATTTCTGTCCTATCAAGGATTGTCCTCGCGGGCCTGGTGGTCTAGGCTTTAAGAGGAAGAATGAGATGATCAGGTGAGACAACTCCCATCCGAAAATTGAACCGTGTGTTACTGATTACGGTTAACCCCCACAGACATGGCTTGGTTCATACATCTCCTGGATATATTTGTCCTTTCTGCCCCGACCAGCAACACAAGTATCCTCGGCCAGATAATCTGCAACGTCACGTACGGCAACATCACGCAAACGAAGATCGACATGACCCTAGACTCCGCGAGGTCCTCGATCAGCGCACAGATGGAAGCAACAAGGCAGGAAAACGACGCATGCGTTTATTCTGACCATTATAGACTGCAGTCCTTTCCCTATCGAGTTCGGAGAGGTAGAAGCTGATTCAGCGTGCCATTAGGCGGCTTTGAGCTGGACTCGAAGAAATTTCTACGGCAAAAACTGGAGATGAGTGCTGACAGATTTGCCAAACTTGGGGATCATTTGAGCCAGATTCATTTACAGCACGTTCGCTTCGGTTTTCAAGACGCTACCTTTTGTATTCATTTTATGCTTCGAACGACTAACGGCAGCAACAAGGAAGGAAGGTTTCTATCATGAAAGGGATGGTCCGTCGCCGCCAAAGCATGTGCTCAACTTAGAAGGGAGATAGTCGCACGCCAGGGCACAACCTCTTTCGCCTGGATAGCTCCCGATACTTGCCGTCATTCCTTTCAGTATTCATTACCTCATCAACGAGAAGGGGACGGATGCCCAGAAGGATATGAGTCGATACGAGGAGATCTTCATTGGCTGTTTAGTAGAATGGACAGGATCGCATGGTGGATTTCCTGGGGTGCATCTTACGACGTTATGACATTGATGACCACAGCGATGCCCTGTTACGTGTCATGCTCATAGCAGAGCTGCAAATCACTCTGATGATGTCTATATATACATATGTATGGCTCTGGAACCGATGGTCGAGGGGCAGAACCGGAGTTGGTGGGTTATACAACTTGACATGTCACATGGGGTACAAAGTTCGGCCAAGGAGAAAAAAATGCGGAAGGTCGTCTGTACAAACTCACAGCCGATGTCTTGAATACTTTTGTTCAGTGGTCTTGCGTCAGGCAGGGAAGGCCACACATGCTACCTCCCTACGTATGATGCTCAAAATCAAAGCCGACTCTCGGGACCATGTCCGCTCAGCAGCCGTCAAGGCGCCACAAAGCGAGACGGCGGCTTCCATACATATATAGAGTACATATGTAGGAAGCAGAAAGAGGCTGCGAGGATACCATATGTATTATGCGGTCAGCGCACATCATCCCACACATACATACATCCATGCATGACTGGTCGGATTGATTGATTGATTGATTGATTGATTGGATTCAACGACACAACAGCTCCTGTCCTACTCCTCCGGCCCCTCACCCGTACTATGTATGGTCATCTATAGGTATGTACATACCGTATGACCAAACAAGACCGTCGATCACAGGGTATGTATCGTGTATGTAGTGTAGTTTCATGACTGCCAGTGCTTCCTCACACTCCATACAGAGTTTGTTTAGTGACTCGGACCTATCTCGCTCTGTACTCCGCACTCCGTAATGCGTAACCAGTTGTGGGCAGGTCAGCCAGTTAGTCAGGCGATAAATTCTTGCCGTTTTCCAAGCGAAATACCGTCCGTGTACGATCAGGGAGACGGATTTCAAAGGGGTCTGGTGCTCGGCGAGTAGTTCAGAAGGCAAGTTTCAGATCTGCTCCTCGTAATTATTGCGGGCTCTTTGATCTTCTTTCTGCTGGTGACAAACTTGGCTCGGCATGCCGCAGGAAGGCAGTATGAGAAAATGTGGTTGGGAATCATCTCGGGTTGGTGCCGGTGTTGGGTTTGGCTCGTAGTTGATCAATAGACGAGCCCATTGGGCAGTGGCAAGACAGGCAATCTTATCCGTTGTCTACGACTAGAGGCCTGCAATGCCAGCCACCTTGTCCCGTATCCTCTCTGCCAGAGTGGTCGCTTCCTGTCCTTTGCCGGCAAGCAAGCCATCGACCTCCTTCATGGTGGATGGCTCGGTGAGGCCCCATATCTTCCACGGCCCTTCTTCGCCCTTGACAGTCATTTTTTGTATCACCACGTAATCAGTGTGTTTTAGCATGACATCCTTGTCACTGTCGGCGAGCAGGTAGTTCTGAACGCTGTTGATGCGTACAATGCATTGTCGGAGATAGGTGTCTGCGAAGGGCAATGGGGCAAGCCTGTCGGAGACAACCCTGGTGCTTGCTGCGGGTAGAAGCACGGAGATGGGCCATCTCTCAAGCCAAGCTGGATATCGAATACCCGAGTAGCTCAGCAGCACCCATGGTTCTTTTCTCCGGCGCAAGGCTTTCCGCTGCTCGACCCGCAACCTTGCCTGTGCCATTAGTCCCTCGCAGCAAATTGTCTGTAGCCTTTTGAGGTCTCCTTCACTTAAAGCCTCGTGAAAGTCCTTGTGTAGATCTCGCGCAATCTGATTTCTCTGGGATAGCTCCATTGATCTCCTCATTTTCTTCCCAGTGAGAGGGTCTCTCTTGACGTCCCATTTAAGAAAGACCACTAAGCTGGGAAGCAGGTCAGCCCTTGCGGTTTTGGGAGGGGGAAAACAATGAGTCGTATCCCTACCTCCACCAGTCTTTGACAGCGGTCTTAAATTGCAGCCAATGAATCCTTGTTCTCTTGAAGAAATTGGAACTCATCCATCCCGGTAGGTCTTTAGCGGCAGGAAGGATGAAGGTCTGAGGCAGCTTTCCTAGATCAGTGCCTATCTGTTGCCTATTGGCCTTTTTCATCTGACTCTTCATGGATACATGTTTGGGGAGCTTGGAGTCGATGTTTGGAATGTTCTGAACGATGCCTGCACCAGCATTTCTGCGCCGAGTGGTTGTGAATTGACGGTTGTAGACAGAGGGTAATCGATGGGCGCATTGAGGGCAGATTGAATAGGTTTGACCAGAGGTAGTCAGGGCCAAGGATAACTTGAGACTCTTGCTTGAGAATCTGGCCACAGGGTGAGCCATCTTGGTTAGGATCGCGCAGAAAGGATGCTCTGCTGGCCGAAAGAATTTGGTCTCAAAAGTTAGAATGAAGCTCTCGACCAAGGAGCAGAGAAGAGGGCGCAAGCGCATTCCGTCAAATTTTGTATCAATGCGGACGGGAGTGATGCCGCTCTATTCTGGGGCCGCAAGCCGATTGATCTTCCTAAAGGCAGCGATATTAAGCTCACATTTCAAGGGATCGGGTGAGCCTACACGTGACCTCGTATCACTTGCCGCTGGAATGTCGCGAGATCCGAAGTTTTGCCAACAAAGCCCCTTCGATCGAGTCCTTGCTCTGGACGCTGATTTTCACATTCCATCCAATTTCTGAACGGAATTATTTTGGTACTGCTGGACGCCAGTCATGTCTGCTAAGAAAGATATGAGACGGGCGGATCTCGGTCAGTATTGGGAGCCTCATCAGCTCTTGAGGCATGCAGAGAGAAGCTGACGAAGGTCATTCAGTCATTCCCTATGTCGAGCCCAAAGACGAGAAGCCCGCTGATTTCAGCTCGACTCTAACGAGCACCATGCCCATGGCAGCTGTAAGTGGGAGACGCGACTGTGTTGCTTTTGAAATGCCATGCTAACGCAAAAGGTAGATGTTTACAAGAAATAGGTGAGAGGCACCTCCTCCGTCGTAGTAGTTGTCGCTAACAACGATCAGGATGCTTGGGTGGTAAGAGGAGTGAAAGGAGGACCGCCGCTTTGGATTAACGGGACCAGGTTTGCTCTATTAACTGCTCTTCTGAACTGGTTGGGCGAGACACCAGCCCAGAAGCAGAGTCCCAACGGTACGCCCGGGTACTTGTCATTTGGCATGGCTGGTAAGTGGTAGAACGGTCCTCGCATTCATGACTCTCAGGCTGATATATTTGAAAGTGCTTGCTGTTGGCGTGGTATGTCGTGTTATATTAAACCTAGAGTACTGAGAAGCGACTCATCCCTCGCAGACATATATGCCCCTGTTTCTACCGCCACCGCCGAATGCGAGAGGACCAGCGGCACCGCCGCCGCCCGCTGCTTCAACATGACAGCTGGTAGATCCAGGCGGACGAAGGTTCATTATGCGAAGAATGCCAGGGGAATTTTGTATGCAGCAATTGCTGGCTTTGCACGGCGCTGTCTTCTCTAGCATTTTGGGGACCGGTCACTGTTGGACCTCACCTGGGTCTCCTGCCAAAAGAGCTGCAATGCCGAGTGTGGCATAGATGCAACAAAGAGGATGCCGAGTCACGTCCAAGTTTTGTCTATGGAAACAAAGGAATGGCCGGGATTGTCGTTGCGATATCTCACATGCCGATAGCTTGTAATTAATTCCCCAACTGTTCCTGGGGGGGGGGCAAACACGAACCTTAACTACTTGGTAGAACGCACTGGGGGCCAGCGCTGTGCAGCAGCCTGGAAGCTGGAACCTAGAACTTGGAACCTCTGGAGCCCGCCAATTATTTTTGCCACGCGTCCCAGGGGGTCGAGTTGGTGCCACCCTGTGGCAGTGGCTCCTTGCAGGCGCTTCTTGGGGCAATTGGGGGCATCAGGGCACAATAGGTGCGGCGATTCTTTCGGGTTCCTTCCCTCCTTCGCCCACCCCACTATTGCCTACTACCACCACTCACCTGCCCAGTCCCTGCGTTCGCCTCTTGCATCAGCCCTTTTTCCTGCTCCCCGTTCCTTTTCTCTCTTCTCTTCATATCAACAACTCATCACCAGACTCTCCACTCAACACCAAACCCTTTCGCTTTCAAGTCAGAAATCCAGTAGCCTTTACCCTCCAACAACCGACACTACTCTTTTCGAATCAACCCGTTTCTCGAAACAAACGAGTTTATGTCAACTACTATCCAAAACCTCAAAACCTTTGGTAAGCCGACCCCTCTTTCACCCTCTCCTCAAACCCCTCTCGCCACATCTACCGATATTCATCACCAAACAGCTGTTCGCTGTCGTGTACCTCGACAGCGACTGCTTGTGAGAGTGACTGATGGCGACCGCTCTTCAGATGCGCCGTCCATCACTTGCTGCGACCCCAGTTTGGAGAACGCGCTCATACCACCCTTGTGTGACTCATGACTTAACTGCTTTGCCTCACAGACCCCTTCGCGGAGGCCGACGACGACACTGGGGAAGCGAAGCAATCCCAGAATTACATCCACATTCGTATCCAGCAGCGCAATGGTCGTAAGACTTTGACCACGGTCCAAGGCCTTCCTAAGAAATTCGACCAAAAGAAGATCCTCAAGGTCATCAAGAAGAAATTCGGTATGTGGAAAGAGGGAAAAGACCGTCCGCCATCCACCAAACACTAGCTAACAAGAGATAAAGCTTGCAATGGCACAATCGTCACGGACAGCGAGATGGGCGAGGTGATTCAGCTTCAGGGTGATCAACGCAAAGATGTTCAAGAATTCCTGGTCGCCAAGGACGGCCTCGAACTCGACGCAAAGACTATCAAGGTAGGAAGATCCCGCTGCTTCATATGCTATGACGACGTACTAAATTGGAGCCAGGTCCATGGTTTCTAAACGCTTCAGCCGGTATCCTGTGCTATCCTGCTCGGTCATCGAGGACAGATAGAAGTTGTCGACTGACCCCGAATCATCTTCCTTGAACGATTACTTCTGGCCTGTTCGTCTTCGCTGGTCGATGCAGCGGCCTAGTCACGATAGCACTTTTTGGGATGCGATAAGGTTACGCGTTTGATGATATACCCACGATGGATATTTTGCCTTTGGACGGAATGGGGTGGGATCGGACTGTTGCAGTACGGGACCGGAATCAGCAACAATACGGCTGTGACGAAGGTGCTAACAGCACCCGGTTGGGGACATGAGATAAGGGGGATGGGCTGGTTTCTATCGTTGATTCCACCAGCCCATGCATGGTAGCTTTGAAATCATGATCGGATCGTTGGAAACAACCCTAGCTACTTTAGCCATTTCTGCTCTTGTCGAGTTTCCATTCCATGTACCTGACCAGTCGTTCTTGCGCCACTGGAACGCCTCTTACGGCCTCCTTTGGGTCAACCAATGCCTACCTGGACTAACCCTTTTCCACCTGGTTCAGACGGAGGTAATAACCACTGTTACCAGCTGAACTTGCTGGACTGGATCTGTCGCCAAGAGTCTGGGGTAGTTTGAAGCGAGCACCCCTTTGATTCTCCTGTGGTTCGAGTGCTGCCCTTATCATGTTTGCATATATAAAGGTCACGCGCCTCTTTTCGCTTTGCTTTTTCCTCTCGTCCTCCGTTAAGGGATGGCTATTTTCTCGCCTTAACACACGTCTAGAGTCGACCTTGATCATCCGGAGACCGGGAGTTTGAACTGGGACTCGACGAGGAAGAGATTGCTTACTACTTTCCCTGCTTTGACGGCGGCACCACCTCAGAAGATCCTGGCAAAGGCTATGCAGCCGCCATAGCGCTGCAGAACCCATTTCCAACTGGCGAACACGGGGGATCCGGGCCCACCATCATATGGCGATGCTTTTGCTCGACGCAACGGGGGCATCGGGCATGCTGCTGTTGCTCCAGCCCCGTCCCGGTCACCACCGGCCCAGCCTGGCCCCGGGCCCGGTGTCGTCGAGAACGCCAACATCGCCAGCGTCGCCATGTCAGCTCGCTATCCACGGGTAGCCGTTCTTCTGGGCGTCCAGCCTCGGTGGCACGTGCCGCTCTTGCTGTGTCGGGCTCTCTCCACCGTTTCGGCCGCGTGGTGGGCTTGTCAGACTTGTTTCAGTATCTATCGACTCGTCTCGGACTACGGCACAACGACGGGGAGCACCACATCGTCTTTGTTCAAGTCGTCGGCGAATGACCATGAAGGCATTGGCGTTGCTAGTGGCGCTGGTGCCGGTGCTGGAAACAGTGCACCGCTGCTGGAGAATCCGATCTTCAAACGCATGGCCGTTGCCCAAGTATGCTTGAGCTTTCTCTGGGTATGTATTGTTCTGCTGTCCTTACGTCTTTTGTTCCCAGTGCTCGTTCTATGTGTGCACACACGCCTTTCATTCGTCTCCCATTGCATCCTGGAAGGGATGTACATCACGATCCGGCCCACGTTCGAACCGGGTATCACCTTGGGCCCAGCCTCGCCTTGCCTTCTCTCAGGGAAAAGGCAAAAGAACCCAATATCCGCCTTCCCTTTGTCGAACCGCTCCACAAAATGAAAAGCGACCCAAGGCTAACGGGCGGTCTGTTTTTGTTGCCTCGTCTCCAGGCCGGCGCAGCGGCTTACCTCGCACACATGTTCGCCTCGTCGCTGATGGCGCGCTGGCTGCTTCACTACAGTCCCTTGGCGGTGCTGGTGCGGCTCTGCAGTCTCTCGATCCTGCTGTCGTTCGGGTGCCTGCAGGTCTTCCGGGCCACGCGGGCCACGGAGCCCGACCTCCTCCGGCTCAGCCGCAGTCTGCTGGCCTGGATCGCCATCTCGATCGCCCTCATGCTCGCCTACTTCTCCACCCAGCACGACATCTTCTCGGCCGACCACGACGACCGCGACGACCGCCGCCGCCGCCAGATCCTGCGCCTCAAGTGCCTCTACGTCATCTCCGCGTGCAGTCTGTTCAGCTTGCTCGTCCTGGTCGGCATTCTACACTTTGACGACACTGTCGGGATGAGCATGATGGGTATGTTTACGGCCACGGTCGGGAGCAGTGGCGGGAGTGGGAGGGTGAGCCGGGCTGGGACTTTGCGGGATTGGGTCGGGATTTGCAAGGCGTTGGCGTCTGATGTGCTTCAGCAAGGGCGCAGGTTTGCTTCTGGAGTGGTCAGGTTTGGAGCCGAGTTGTGACAGCAAGGAAGAAAAAAGATCTCCTTCACCTGTTGTTGATCGCACGGGTGGATCAACGAGATGTTGGGAGGGCAGCGCGCAAAAATGCAGTGACGATGATGAAGAATCACGTTGAGTTTGGAGTCCATGGCCCATATTCTGGGACCGCTTTGTATTTCCTTTCATTTGAACAACCACGTCGCATATCGATCGCATACGTCTCGCCGTGTAACTTTCTAAAGGCTGGCTGATGCTACTAAGTTCTGAAAATAAGAATCCTTCCTATATGCGAGCCCCAACGGTTCCACGTCCACGCTTCCAACCAAGGTACATTCCTTTGCTGGCACCATCCATAGAAGTCTTTGTTTGGAAGAGGGAACTTGGGAGGTCGGGGGAGGGCTTCCCCAAAGCCTCTTCCTCACCACCGCCACCAACGGTTGTATATAGATTCTCCAACCAGCCGCTGAGATCTGTCCATCATGTCTCCATCGTCTGTCTCTGTATCCACCATATATCCATCTAGTGTGTCTTTTCATGGTTAGTCTGCTGTGGATACACACACACACACACATCTTCCTCAATATCTATCCTATCCTCCCCGTCTGTTCAGCGAACTTCGACTCCTCTTCCTCATGTCCACGTCGGGCCGCTGCGTGTCGCTGTGACTGCCTGTCCGCCTCGTCGCGATGCTACTTCTATCCGGAGATCTTTTGTTTGGCAGAACGCTCTGGAGTTCGTGACTCTCACCCCTCTCCAACGTATCGTCCACGACGGCGATTTCGTCGTTCTCGTCCGGCGGTGTCCCTCCGGTCGCCGGCGTGCTCTCTTCGCTTTCCCCGTACGCGCCGCCGACGCTCTCCATGACGAAGGCGCCGGCCGTTGGCGCGTCGAGGGCTCGAAGTTCTTCCTCCCGGAACCACTTCGGCATGAGCCAGGTGCGGAAGGGGATGAGGAGGAGAATGATGACTGGGAATCCGATCGCGGCGATGGTTTGGGATATAGCAAAGGTGGCGCCAAAGCCGATTAGTTCACAGGCCACAAAGGCCCATATGGCGACACGACGCTCAATTCTTGCCAATGGATCCGTCGCATCCGTCAACTCTTTGTCCCGGGCCAGGAAGAGCAACTTTTGAGTAATGCCGTTGCCCACGAGGGCTTGGACACCCATGACGAAGAACAAACCGGCCAGCACGCCCTGGGGGATGAGATGAAGGACGACCAGTAGTGGACCGCTCATTGTGACCAGGAACAACAGCCCTTGTGCGAGGTTGCTGAAGCGCTGTTCAACGACGTGATCTGTGACCCGGACAATATGGCCTCTCGCCTTCTCGTCGACAACTTGCCTTGTAACGCAAAGGGCGTTTGTATGAAATGGCGCCTGAGGGATGAGGCCATTTGGGAAAGGGATGCCCAGAAGTCCGGCTAGGCCCGTGGTGAGACCCAAGAGGAAAATATCCCAGTGGAAGCCTGGTGGTTTACGGAGAGGAAATTCCGTCCCCTGAGCAATGAGAGATGACACTAACTTTGAGTCAGATGAATGCCAACCAAGATCCGATACGCGGTACCTACCGTTATGATCAAACCAAAACAGAATTGTCAGCAGGATCGCAAAGGGAATTGCCAAGAAGACCTCTCCCACGCTGATATCCCAAAAATGGACGAACCAGCCACGGTCAGCAGTCGGGTGGAACGACTTGCTTGTCGGTAGTGTCTCGACATGGACATTCTTCATATGGCCGATATGGACGAACCCAGTGAAGAAGACGATTGTCAGCGGCGTGCCATAGTCCTCGATAAACTTCCGCACATGGCGTTGCAGCAGGTTGCTTTCGCCCAGAACACCACAGCCGTATGCAAACCCCAAGACGAGCAGACTAACCATGACGGACAGATAGGCACTCGTTTCACCGGCCAACCCCCACTGTCGGGTCAGGACTTGGATACCCTTTTGCAGATAGATGAAAGCCACGTAGAACCCAAAGGTATCACAGCTGAACCGCGTAACGTAGGTCAATGCATTGCAACTGTTGGTGATGGCCAGCAACCAATGCATAATCAGCGACCAGATGCCGATCCAGGCCATGAAGGCGAAGAAGTTGGTGCCATGGGGGACGACGATGTCGTACACCGTATAAGAGAAGACGGTGATGGGACCGGTGACACCCACGATGACGAGTGGCTGAGCGGCGAAAAGGGAGAAAACCACACAGGCCATGACCGACGACAGCAGGACTTCGTTGACGCCGTACGAGTTGTGGGTCTTTGTGAACATGTCGAGGGAGAATGCCAATGCCGGCAGGATGCTAGAACAGCAGTCAGCGCCCGCATACGACATCAGCGTGCGAGGATATCGACGGGGAAGAGGGTTGGAAATGGGAGACTTCAATGAAAGAGAAGAAGTGTAAATTCCGTGCAGACGATAGATTGTATATGGATTGCTCGTACTTGGCAAAGTACATGTATACGGTGGCAGGGATGACTCTATAATCCCAAGCATCCTTCCAATCACTCCAGTAGTACGGCGCCCGTCTCTGGACGTCGTCAATCATGCCCCTGAACCAACGAATCTTGTACCATTTTGGGTCGCGACGGTGCGAAGACCGAGTGGTTTGTCTCGAAATGTGCTCTGAAAGGCGTTGAATCTCTTCAGGGTCCGGTCGGGACTGGGTCGAGTGAAAGGACGATCGATGGGCATGCTGCCAGGGCTTCTTTTGGATCGAGTGAGAGGAGGAACGGCGGCGCACTTGGGCCGGGGTTGTGCGGGAGGACGAGGGCGTGATAACTTCGGTATGAGTCGCCATGCTGTCGTTGCGGGCAGTCTAGCGTATGGTTGCGATTTGATAGGGGTGAAGTATCAACGGCATGTAGCGAGAACGCTCTAGGGCACAGGAGGGAAGACAATCCAATGCGAGAGGTGTCACCGAAAAGGAACGCGCAGGCCAAAGGAAAGATGCAACAAGAAGTCAGCTCACTCCTGGAGCAACAGACAAGGATAACCTCGTCGATGTCATTGAGTTTCCTGAAGCGACGAGAGAGAGTGAGAGGGTGAGTGAGAATGGGGATTCGACGACGACGGCGACGACAGTAGTGGCGGCGGCAAAGATGATGCTGATCACCGCCTCTTCAGTTCAGTGTCCGCAAGCACTTTTTCTGGCGATCTTGGAACCCCGCATTTTCCACATTTCTCCAACCCCGATAACACTGAACATTGAATATGGCGGCCAGGCGGTGATGTGGTTGATGCGAAGACCGTTGGTACCCAATGCATAACAACGTCTCGGCCATTCGATGTGAATACCAGTAGGCTTCTTAAACAGAGCTTTTGGTTGTATATTACTCTACGTATTCAGTTTCAGTAGGCCCAGAGCACTCTACAGGAGGTTCTCGGCCTACCTACCTAGGTAGGTATATGCCTGTTAATACTTGTTAAGCAGCTAGCCAAGGCTAGCGTAACTCCCGCCAAGGATGCCAGGGCACTAAAGAACCTTATGTGATTCGTTCAAGTTCGTTTTAGTCCTGGTATGACAGCTTTGTACTCGTACCTTGTATCTTTCTCTTGACCCTTTTCTCGAAGCATTTTGACTCGCCCATGGAGAGCGGCAACCTTCCCAGTTGCAAAGTCGGACATCTATCGTCTCTCTCGTGTTATTCTTTCTATGGGCTATGCATACAAGCTTGACTCAAAGTGGCTGACTGGGGAGAGAAGCTGAAAGGTCGGATTTGGAATATCCGGATGAATGCGCATGGCGTCTCAGGCGCTGTGCTTCCCCCGGACGACCGCACTGTAATCAAACGCGCCATCCCTAATGAACCACCGTCGAATTGTCAAGTGTATCTCCATTGACGACAAAGGATTCGTCCTCAAGAGTGCCGAGGACCCCATACGTGCGCGCCTTATTGAACCACAACAGAAGAATGAGCTTTCAACCACACAGCAAATCTTGAAACGGTCCAAGCGGGTCACTGAGGCGATCCAATAAATCCATGACGAGAGAGTTTTCCCCATCGACATCGGAACCCATAATCTTCTGCTCGACAAGCAGGACGACCTTCAGCTGTGTGATTTTGCTGGCTCTTCAGTAGATGACGAACCAGAGCATTCACGAGGGATTTCACCTCTCTGCGAGCAAGTCCTTAGAGCCGAGCGCACATATCGAACTGTACGCGCTAGGTTGTGCCTTTTTGAGATTTCGGGAACGTGGCAATCCTATCACGGCAACACAGACAAGGAGATCGAAGAACTGTACGATGCCGGCAAATTCCCGAATACCACACAATCTAATTCTTAGCACTATGATCCAAAAATGCCGGACTTTGCAATACGACAGCGAGTCGGAGGTCTTGAACGAGATTGGCAAGGTCATGGAGGAGCATTTACCATCAACCGAGAATGGTTGCATGCAAGATGGCGACCAAGACAGTGAGCCCAGTGTGGAAAGGTCTATCGAGACTCTAACGCGAGTCTTCTCTTGTGACAGGATGTATCGACTGGTGTTAACGAACAGAGGCCGCTGTCGATGGTCTTTGCTCTGATAATTTTGGCGGTTGTGGTGATCATCACTTGACGTTACACGAAAGATCCGCCAATCTTATAGTAGATAAACGGAATCTTGGGTTGCAATGTCTCCGTGGGTGGTTGGTCGAAGACTTGAGAAACCCGCCATGGTGAGCCAGAAGCAAAACTCAGGAAATTGGGATGTTTTCCCAGAATACATGTCCCGAGCTTGAGTGTGCAGCAGATATTATCGAATGGAAGATCGGAAGTTCAGCATCACCTTTTATGATCACTTTCCCAGGACCTGCAGAACTGAATGTAAATGGCGACCAGCTAACGCTCATGTGTACAGAGTGACAGACAACCAGGGGCCATAGGGACAGTCGAGTCTATCATCAACAAAAACATTCAACGCACCCAATGGCCACACAGACTGATTTGCCGAGCGATGATTGGTATCATCTGCTATCTGATTAATTGCTATTCGTAACTGATACCTCGATACGAGATCAGTACATTCAGCTCTGGTTTCCATTTGAGCCGAGTACTGGTAAAGATCTACGACTCTCAAAAGCTTGCCATCCACGCATGCCACACAGTCCCCTCCTATGCGGGTCGACTCAATGGCAGCAGTCCTCGCAGGAGAGCAGTGATCGGGCGGACAAAACCGGAAAGTTCTATTTAGCCTAGGGTGCTCGCAGGGCGTATAGGATCTCGCTGTAATAACATGCTTTGGGTCCTGAGCACTTTTGGAGTAGACAAAATTCATATCAAATGCCGTGCTCTTTTTTGTGGTGCGAAGACTCTAGCACGAGTCTGCCTCCCTTTCCGAGGTAAAGACGCTGCCGTCAGTTTGAAGATGGCAAATGCGTATGACACGGGTTCGCGGTTCAAATGGTCATCCGAGCTGTGAACGAAGAGCAGAAACATGTCCATATGCCTGGTCTTTAGGAGATGCAAGCAGAGGCGACGCTTGTCACTTTTACTATGTAGCTGGAATCGGTTAAGCTGGCGCTAAGCCAACTGCCCCTAATAATAGCGGCTACAACATGTGGACTTGCTGCGGACACGGTTGAATCGACTCAACATAGTCGCTTTTTATCCCCTTCCTAATGGGCTGGCGGTCGCCACCAGTCATCAACCTAGTGCTACATCGACTGCTTGCTCATCTCGCCGTCAAGCTTTTCCGCCGCTGGCGACCTCAGAGCAGCATCGTCCTCCTCTTTCCAAGTGAATCTGCATCAAACGCGGTGAGATAGTCAGACCAGAGAGGCATCTGCTATGTAGCCGCTTCATTCCCGAGCACTGTCGACTCCTGCGCATTCACTCACCATAGCCGCAATGCATTTCGGTGAAATGAATTAAGCGTGGTATGGTTAGTAAAGGATGAGTATACCAGTCTCCAGTCGCAAGAGTACTTTTGCCGCTGAAAGAGATGATTCGCGGAATGCGGAGCACTCCAAGCTTCTGCTGGGCCAGAGGATTGCAAATGTTGATGGCCTAGACCCCCTTTCCCCGGCCGGTCTGCTGGGTCCATCGTTTCTATTTGGCTTATTTACGACCATCACTCACTTTCACATCCCATCTACGGTCAGGCGTTCAATTCGATCCAAGGCCTGACCC
This sequence comes from Cladophialophora bantiana CBS 173.52, assembly GCF_000835475.1. Classification (NCBI taxonomy): domain Eukaryota; kingdom Fungi; phylum Ascomycota; class Eurotiomycetes; order Chaetothyriales; family Herpotrichiellaceae; genus Cladophialophora; species Cladophialophora bantiana. The sequence goes on from NW_015971582.1 coordinate 189,534, forward strand.
AGACGCTTAATCATCAGCGCACCGGACAGAAGACCGAATGAAAACACCAGATTACTACTGGGTATAGGGAGAGAGCACTGTTTGGGTAGGGTGCCGTTGGGGACAGCGAGGGGGGAAATGGTGACGAAATGATTGAATAATCATCCGAGGCTCTTATTTTGGTGGGGTTGGCGTATCGCGTATAGCGCGCTCTTATAGTAATGTCAGGCCAATGGTCATTACTGTGTCATCGAAGCGACGGGTTAAAAGGTATCTAGGTAGGTGGTCGCCGTCTCGAGGTGGGAAATGAGCCATCACCTTCAGCAACAAGCCCAACATATTACCACCGCCGCTTCTACCATCACCACTACTACCACCACCACCACCAATAACACCGGCGTCATGGCCGACTCCAAACAGCCCAACATCACCCTCTACACCGACTCGACGCCGAACGGCATCAAGATCTCGATCGCGCTGGAAGAAATGGGCCTGCCGTACAAGGTGGAGCACCTCGACATCTCGACGAACCGCCAGAAGGAGCCCTGGTTCCTGGAGATCAACCCGAACGGCCGCATCCCCGCGCTGACCGACACCTTTCGCGACGGCCAGCCCATCCGCCTGTTCGAGTCCGGCGGCATCTTCCAGTACCTGGTCGACGAGTACGACCAGGAACACCACAGGATCAGCTTCCCCCGCGGCACCCGCGAGTACTACGAGATGGTCAACTGGACATATTTCCAGAACGCCGGCCTGGGGCCCATGCAGGGCCAGGCCCACCACTTTGTAAGGTGAGTCGTGAGGTGAAGACAAATTTCTGTTTGGGGGAGGGCTGTGAGCACTTCCCCGCCGGGGTAACTGCGACGATCCCCATCCCGATCCCGAGCATGGTGACGATGAGTACGATGGTGAAAAAAAAAAGAAAGTATGGCGGAACGAACATACTAACACTCCTCGCCCGGCACAAAGGTACGCGCCCGAGAAGATTGAGTACGGGATGAAGCGGTACGTCAACGAGACGCGGCGGCTGTACGGCGTGCTGGACAAGCACCTGGCGGCGTCGCGTTCGGGCTTCATTGTCGGCGACCACATCTCGGTCGCCGACATCACCACCATCGGATGGGTCATGTGGGCCGCTTGGGCCGGCGTCGACATGGACGAGTTCCCCGCCCTCAAGCGTTGGGAGGCCATGATATCCGCCCGCCCCGCCGTCAAGCGAGGCTGCGACGTCCCCGAGCCGCTCACCATCAAGGACCGCCTCAAGGACCAGAAGACCATGGATGAGTATGCCAAGAAGTCGAGTGCCTGGATCGTCCAGGGCATGCAGGACGATGCCAAGAAGAAGTAGTAGGACGGAGACAAAGCTGAGGGACAAGGACGGGTACATAGATAGGTGCAAGGACAAAGAGAACGGTCATGGCATGGCATGGCATGGCATCGGATAGTGTCGGTTGTTACCTGCCCGACTACTAACACGACTGCTGAAGGGAAATTGTGCTAGGTCGGCGTAGCCTAAACACCAAAGCGAACGAATATACATACTTGACATACCTACCTGGAATATAGTATGCACATGGTAATTATGTGCTTGGGCCGATCATTTCCGCCCCTTTTGGGCTCTGCCTTGGGTTCGTTCCTACGACATGTCCACCCCGGCCAGGGCCATCTCGAGTGTTCCGACACAAGGGTGTGTGTGTGTGAGCTCTTCCACACCTGCATCCCATCCTCTGCTTGTCTGCTTGCTTGCTCGTTCCTTGCGTCATCTTCTCCCTGTCCCTCAGCCCTCCGACGATAAGCTTTGCGGGTCGTCGCTACTGCGACCAGCGAGCCGAGAGAATCTTCGGCACCGCAAGGCACCCTGGACATCGTCATCATCACGAGGGTGACGGTGGATGCTGTGGTCTGAAAAGGTCCTCGTCGACCAGCAGGGATCGACAGCTTCGACGCTGGCTTGCTTGCTTGCAAGCTTGCGTCTTTTGCATTGTCTAAGCGATGATGTGGTTGGATAGAGGGCTGTCTTTGGTCACGTTCGTGCATTGTAATCCCTGGGGGAGTAAAAGATCCCTTCCGACTGGAGGAGAAGAGAGGATTGCAGGGACAGGGGAGGGTAACGAGGGATCAGGAGGGATCGTGGCCCTTTCGAAGTCCTGCAGCTTCCATGAGGCCCTTCTCTTGCATCATTTGAATTCTCTGCAGGGTGATCCGGCAGGCTATGTCGTACAGGGTGGAGGAAGATGGAAGGGTAGCAATCTGTAGAGAGCGCGGCCCCGTCAAAGTAACTATCGTGGAAAGCTCCACAGCTTCCATGAGACCTTGGAAAGCAGCAAGCCGTCTTTGACGAGGCTGATATCATCTACAGCAGTCTTCGTTGGGTCCAAGCGGTTGAATAAAGTGGAGACATGGTCATGGAGGTTTGGGCAAGGGGGTCTGTCGACCGGAACTCCGTAGCTTCCATCGGTCCTTCACTTGCATTGCCGTAATATCTCGCCTGTCCGGGTGATTTCTTGGGATTCAGGCTATTGCTATAGCTTGGTCCCTGCTTTTCTGCTTCGGTCGATAGCGTTGGTGGGGAGTTAGTCTCGCTACTATGGCAGATGCGTTAGCTTTGCCAGCCTTGTAGGTTACATACAGGGTTGAGGGTGACAGAGCGCCGGCGACGTCAAAAATCACACCGTTCAGACGCCACCACGACACAAATGTCTCCATAACTGCGCTGTCACAAGGCTGGCGGTGACGGCATCGTAGGCAGATCGCCAGTTAACGTTGTAGCCTCGTATATCTGAATCCATAGCAGATGAGACGAAGGAATGAAAATCTTTTCAAAAAGAGGGGCAGAGGGCCAGAAGGAGCCAAACACTCTTCACCTTATTGATCCACTTACTCGAGCGGGAGTTCGTGTAGCACAAATGTCGTGTTCTGAGCGGAGCCTCCAGCCTTGCTGGTCCCGATTGACCAAGTGTAACAATGGCAGGCTCCCTAGTGGTCACGAGAACGTTGGGCTGTCCAACCTGCTTACCAAGGCAGCGAGGAGGTAGGGGAACTTGCATGTGAAGGAAGCTGCCAGCCCAAAACCAGGACGGCATGGTCGTCCCGCTTGCTCAAATCCTTTGAAAATTTTGGCAGACTTGCAGTGCTGACAAGACAGTATATTCCGTTATAGGAAACTACTTGACCAATCAAAAGGTCCCCTCAATATGCCCCGTGCGCGTAACTGGATGACAAAGTAGATCACTCAGCCAATGTCGAATGTTTCTGGAAGGCCGCACGGAAAAGGAATGGTTAGCACTCAGATAGCATACGTAGATAGATGATTCGTGCTGGCGGATAAAATGGAACTGGACTCTTCGAATCACGTCCCACGTAGTCGGGCTGGTCCAAACCATGAAGCGTGTATTCAACCGTGGCGAATATTCCAACGGGTCCATCAGGGAAAGCACCTCAAGCGTCGCCGGCAGCCACCTTTTGCAGAGGGTGTCTCGCATACCAGGGTTGTTGATAGGCCTTCCCCAGAATCAGGAGCTGTGTCATCCACCTCATTACGACATAGCACGCAGCGTGCAATCGCATCCTTGCACGGTTTACCGTTTCGCGGTTAGAAGGACGGTATCGTGGTTGCCTATCTATGCAGATGGTATAGACCGCAGAGACGAGCTCAGATCTTTGAAGATCTGGTGCGTGCTGACTCGAGCCCCATGTGCGCAAGCTTTGGCAAGCAAGCTGCCCTGCACGATTTGACAGTTGGCGAGGCAATGCGCTGTATCTGTGACATACTGTTTGGCAGGCAAAGCGGGAGTTGTGACCCGTCGAAATGGCAAAGGAGCGACAGCTTGCAGAAACGACTGCATGAAGGATGCAGGCCACGTTATCAAACACATTGCAAGGAGGTTTGTCGAAACAGCGGTCACGGGTTCAATGGTTTCAGGTTGGTTGACCTTTGTGCGCAGCAGTGATTGGAGGAGCGACGGGCTGTGCTGGCAGCAGCAAATCCAGGGGCCACGTGAGAAGCCTTTGGGTGATACAACGGCCGGCCAACCTCGTATTGTGTCACTGTTGGCTTCGCTCGCCAAGGGGTACCCGTGATTTGCGGCGGTCCCCATCCGCCGTTCGGTGTCCACCAGATCTCATCATCCGGTGATCACCCAAGTTCTGGAAGCAACAAGATCCGCTCTTCCGAAGCGCCGGTCTGCCGCGCTCTTGAGGTGTCGAGTGTGCACCATCATTCTGCTCTGGTTTCGTCAAAAAGGCAAGCCACGTCAAATGAAGGAGGAGAGGAATGCAGGCGAGGAGGGAGATGGTAGGTGGTGTGCTCGCCCTTGGGCCGTTAGGTGCATCCACTGGCGCTGGCATAAGATTTCCACACCGAATGAAGGAAAATTATGCAATTATGTAGGTGCAACTGGGTATCAGTCAGCAACTCAACCACGCGCCAATGCCCGTGTTGGCAGTGGGCAGTCGGCAGATCTTGGACGCAGACATGGATAAAAGAGAAGCGAGTCGACGGAGTCCTTGTAACAAGTACAATTACCAGTACGAAGGCAACTCAGCCGAGCTGAGCAGATGGGGGCTGAAATTACCGATCACATCTAAACTTCGTACAAGGAGCATGAGGAAGATGAGGGTACCGAGTAATGCTGAAGATTTGAAACACCTGTCAGAAAGCAGCAAGCTTGGCGAGGCTTGATTCCTGAAATGTAGGGTTGGATACAAAAACGGGTATACCAAACGAAACAGGGTCATCGTTCTCCAGTATGAGGAGGATCGGCCTCCAAATGGGAGAGAAACGCTGACAGCAAATCCCATTTTTGGACCCCAAAATGTCTCTTGGGCCTCCCACCGCCCTCTCCAGCCTGGGCCTGAATATCGACACATGGTCTGGACACTGATAAGGTGACCCGACTGTCTGGGTCCTCTTCTGTGCATTGGCATAGTTGGGAGCGAGAAACCAGCCAAACTTCACACCTTAAACCAAAGCCGGGACATGACATACTGGAGACACAGTTGGTGCAAGTGTAAGCGCGCCTGATCAACATGTCGACTGACCTCTTTAGAGATGTGGAAAGCATACCTCCTCGTACGTCCCGCAAGACTCATGATCAGATAGCAAGAAGGAAGGGGGCATGGAGAATGGTTCAAGCAGACCTTGTCTAACGGGGCGGAATACCAGGGGGCCTTGAAGCACCTGATGGTCTGATAGACGTGAATCGCAGAATACCGTCGCGTCGTCTCCGCAGCTTAGCATCGCCCAGGGAACTGACCACCGTAGCAGCGGAAACGCTTTCGCAGTTGAAACCCGGATGGTGGGAATTGGCAACACGGTGGCCAAAAAAGGGCTGCATCAGGATCGAGTAAGCCTAGTGTCTGCTGGCCGACAAAACAATCCGTCGACACCTCCCGAGGGCAAACCTCGTCCTGTTCGGGATGTATTCCTCAGGCAATAGGAGACCAGCCTGTGTGAAGGCAGGCCAAGTCATTAGGCCTGGGGCACACTTGCGCTCTTCTCTGCGCTGTGGCCTTCCCGTTGATATGATTCTATTCGATTCTTGCTTACGGGAGTGATAGGGTCTTATTGGCCATGGGAACGGATGGTTAGAAATTCAAGACGAAAAATGAATTTGGATTAAAAATTACTTTTTGGGGGGGTGAGAAGAACCACAATGAATTTTGTCGAAAGGGCACAGGAAGCGGAAGTAAGGGACTCGGAACTAGTCGTAGAGCTAATGGAAGTGACGAGGTGAGGAAGTGAAGTGGTGGTGAGAGTTTTCGTACGTGGGTCTTTGCTGTTTGCTACTCGGTACGAAGAGGTGCCCCCCGCGAAGATGCACAGGACGCAAAGGACTACCAAGTAAACCGACCAAACGACCATCAAACGACCGTCAAACGACCATCCAAGCCAAACCAACAAAGAGACGAGTGACTCAAAAAGAGCCCTTGGCCTAAGGGTTAGGCAACCTTGACTTTCTGATTTGATTTGAACGTATGATCATGATTGATTTTCTTTGATTTCGGCCTCTGCGCTGACCACCACGGGGCCGAGAACTGACACAAACAAAAGAGAACCAAAGCATGGGCGTATTGGGGGCGACCTAATACCTCAGGAATGATTTAGTACTAATTGGGATAAGGCCACGGATGCTTTCGGCCGCAAAGGATCAAGGCCTGCCCTGGTTTGACTGGTCTGCGCTGGTCTCCGCAAATTCGCGCGAAAAAAAAGGAAATGGAGGCAAGAGAAATCCGATTCCGAGTGGATGGGAGATCATCAGCTGGATTCGGCGACTTTTCTTTCCCAAACTCCCTGCCATCCCAAGTTCGGCTCTTACGCAACAGCGAATGAGCGACAGAAAGGCGCCGTTATCACATGCCTGGGAGAGATCGGAGATCATCAAGGCAATCGTTGTAGACCCGTGCTGTGCTCAATTTGCAAGATTCAACAGAAAAGAAACATCAGGATTTTTGTTTTTCATGGATTATCATTTGTGTCAGCTGTCTCAACCTCCGATGCTAGTATCGAGGGAGAACTATCTGCCGTTGGTACAGAGTAGAGTCATGTTGAGAAACCAGAGACAAGGCTGGTGCAGAGTGGTCGGTGTCGAGAATGAGCTCTTCCCAACCTGACATTGCTTTCCCATGCTGGCACAGAAGCCACGACTACTGGGTCGGCAATGAGGCTCTGGAATCCCCCATCCTCAATCTCGAATCGCCTCTAAACTCCCTGCTCCTGTTCCTCCTAGACTAGCCCAAATTTCCGTTTGAATACATTTTGATTCAACTGTTGAAGAATCCAGAAGTGTAGATTTCCAATAACACCACGCTCGTTTAAAGACGTCAAGATGCCGTGAGATGCCGAGATTGCTAGAACGCTGGGGTATCACAAAGAGTCGTTTCAAGGGCGGTCAATCAACCTGCTCAGTAGGCAGCGATTATGGTTGGCTGTTGCCTTGAAGGGAGGTAGAAGCCTTCTTCTTCAAACGCTTCCGACTCTTCGGGGGATAACGACGCGTTGTCCTTTGCGTCGTAGAATGAAGTCGTGGCGATGGCTTGTCTCTGCTTCTCGCTCAAGACTTGGATGGTGGTGGCGGGTGGTGAGGGCGGCATCTGTTCGTCTTCCGAGTCCGAGTCGGTGTCAAGGCTAAGCTCGGGAGGTGAGTGTCTGGAGGCAGTTCGGACGAGGGTCAGTTCCTCGTTCTCCTCGTCTTCGTCATCTTCCATATCCGAGTCGACTTCAATGGCGGTGACCTTGGTGTCAGGCTTCTGCTCGGTCTCGTCCTCGGATTCCTCTTCAGAGCTGGCGGCGTCTTCAGGTTCCCAATCGGCCTCGGGCTCCTCCACGATGGTCTCGACATGTCGATGTCTCTCCTCCTCTTCCTCCTCCTGTGCCTGCGATCCATTGACGATGTTGTTGAACCACCGCTCCTGCTCCTGCTCGGCGTTTGCCAAATCGAGCATCAGAGAGTCGAGCATGTTGGCGTGTCCCACCAACAGGCGGAGGTCGTGGTCAGGTCGGGCAGCCTCGCGAGAGAGCTTGCCGCGAGCACTGTGGGCGAGGAAGTAGGTCTGAGTGATGCTCATCTTTTGCTTCTTCTGGGGAGGGCGGGTGTAGATGGACTGGCTGGCAGATTTGGTGTTCGCTGTAGAAGCGGAGAAAGTTACTGAGGAAGGCATTTTGATTGTTGTTGACGGGATTGCTTTCTGAGTCACTGGTGTGGGTACTGAATGGGAATAGTTCGTGGTGTTGGTTGGTGGTCCAGTCTTTTCGACTCGACTTTCTGTAATTTCTTTAGTGCTCGACGTTCATCAATGTTGTTGTTTGTTGGTAATGTTGATGATGGAGAGAAGAAAGGAGGCTGGTTGGAGGGGGAGGGTGGACGAGTTCTTTTGTAAACTCACAGGTTGGTAAGAAAGTGATGGATGGCGGGCCCGTTAACGTTAGGATTATTGAAGGTGCCTGAGTAAGAAACGAGTGCGAGTGTCGAGCATGCGTAAAGGCCGAACTCCACCATGAACCAGGGCCAGGGGGTCAGCCAGGGGTGCCAGGGTACCCTGGTCGCGGGTGGAGTTCAGGGCTGTGAGGACCCAAGACTAAACCCGAGGGCGGTGTTACGTTCTCTCCGAGTTGACTGTGCTAGTGACTCTTGCCCCTTAGGGACTAAGGGCTCAAGGGCTGCAGGCTGAGAAATCTGAAAGCAGCATGTCATTATCCGTTATGCACTGATCACTGATTTACGTGCTTGCCTCAGGCTCGCAGGCTCGGCCGTCTCGCCTGTTGTCTGCCTGATGCTCGGACGGTTTATTGCCCCTCGTTGCCCTGCTCCCGGCTCCTGGGTCGCAATCAGCTCCGAGTCGAGTAACGTGCTCGCGCCCTCGACCCTCGACCTGTTGACCTCGTCGGGCTGATCTCACGCCCGCCTTTCTTACGGCATCCCCCCTTCGCGTTGCTTTGCTGTATGTTTCGTCTTTATTGGTCTAATCTCCATCAATAGCCGTGGTATTTTGGCAAGATTATGGCTTATTTCCTGCGCTGATTGGTACTGATCAATTCCGGTACCCTATCTGGGTCAGAGCACGTTGACTGGGAGAGTTTCCCGATTACTATTACATTTTCCGCGGTCCTCACTCCATGATTTGATCAGATGGGGGAACAAGGCGACAAGCGGTTAGACGTGGGAGAAGCTCTTGGACCGCATCTCCAAGGAAAACATTACTGAGGGCTTGCTGAGAAATGCCCGGTCGCTCTGTCCCACCAACTAGCCAATGGTTGACCGTCCTTGGGTGGTGTCTTGGTAAGCCTGTGCGTTGTAACCTTCGCCTTGGCTGACGGCTTCATGTCTACATACCTGTGCCACCTGGCGGTCAACCGTGGTTCTGGACTCTGCCTCTCGTAATCCAGTTGTTCTCTTGACTCTGCGTATTGCACCCCTGCGCCTACCCAAATCGTATCTCAAATCCCACCTTTCCTTGCTAAACTCCATGACCTGAACAATGACGACTTGGCTCCATGATCCGGGCAGGCAAGCCACAGAGGTCAAATTTCAAAGCAGCATGAGGTTTTCCTCGCCTGATCGATAATTTGGTGCCATCACCTGTCCCCTTGGAAATCCAGCCCCCCAGAACTCTTTCCTAATTCATCCAATTTCTTTGGTGCCTTCGGGATTTAACCAGCTCTCCTTCGAAGGGGGAATTGCATTAGAGGAAGCTGTGCTAGTTCCCCGTGAAAAACGGGTGATTCGCGTTGGCATTGGTGGGATGGCCGTCAGCCCTGAAGCCCTAGAAGATAGGCGGAGGATATGTAACAGGAGGACCTGTCGTGATCAATGCCTGGAACCAGAAACAGTGGGATTGTCCTGTCGGGGGCTGGCTGATGGGCCTGAAGGCCGTGCTGAGGGCTTGAGGGGGAGCTCGAGACGCCTGGGGAACTCTGTTTCAGGTCGCCCATTGCCCCTCGCTTGGGCTCTCAGACACTCAACCCCGCCTATAACTCGCAGACGCCTTGACACCTCAGTCTTGACTGTGTCGCGGGGAGGCTGTTCAAGCCACAACATGTCCCCGAAGATCTGGCCATCGTATTCCTCGGGCTTCGTCTCAATAGCTGGTCGCACCGGCCGAATATCTCCTGATAAACTTTGACATACAGACCCCGTAGCTTCTCGAATGCAGACTTGTCGTGTAGGCTATTTCGCATTCGTTGTCGCCTTACCGTGGGCTGAGCTGCATCGAACATTAAGATTGCTGGCTGCCTGCGACGCAGAGATCTTGTTAGCTACGCACAACGACATCGAATTCGTGTCTCGTGTTTCTGGTTAATTCTGCCTGATTGAGGAAAGATGGAGAGACCCAGCCACGCTGGCCCATGGGCGCCTTGATCTCGCAATTCAGTGTCTGTGACAACTTGGCTTGCGTATTGGGTGCTCGCATTCGTATACAAAAGCGGGATTGTGCTTGTCAAGCCACGATTTCTTGGGGCCGTATTCGCCGTATTCGGAACAATATGTGAGCTGTCACCAGTTGTTGGTTGTGTGTTGCCCGATTGCCCTATCCGGACACTTGCTCGAGGGGGAAAACTAATCGTGCTGCTTTGACTGCTTGGCGGTTTGAAGGGGAAAGGGACGGTGCATTGAGATTCCGGTCAAGAGCTCGGAAACAAATGCTGGCTCGGACAGATTGCAGCAATTCTCACGCCGGGTCCGAAAGCGCCGTCGGGCATAAAATGTGATGACGAGCCGCAAGCAGGTTATGCTGAAGCTAGTGCCTGAAGTGGTTTAGGCCTGCATTTATGCAGCTTGGCTTTGGCACCCTACAAACACCGCCCGCAGGACGAATTGTTCGTCCGAGATTCTTCGTCTCTTCTCACGCTCTCGGCCTTTGGCAATCTCCATGGCGCCCCCCCACGCCCTCCCTGTTTTCTTGTGCGACATTGACTGGGCATAATGCACCGACTTCGGCCGATTTGTGCACCCTGGAATCCAGTCCACTCCAGCACCAAAGGTCCCTTTACTTCCCAGCTCCTCCCCACCTTGGGAAGATTCACATTTTCAACCCCGGCTTCAGCCTCGTGACCGCGAAGAAACGGAAGAGCGGGACAGACAATCTGCGCGCTTCCGAAGTTGAAAGGCCTTCCGACTCGTCTTCGTGCTTCAAAAATGGCGCTCGTGACCATGTTCGCGGGGGATATTTCAAGTCTCCGGAAAGGACAAGGACGACCAATTTCCGTGCGCGTTGTTTTTCCCCTGGTCGAATGCGAAAGAAATTCAGATCAAGGGCGACGAATCAGATTGACGGCTGCCTGAGGCACTGTCAAGAAAGGACTCAGGCATCACTCATCTGGATCGGGATGTCCAAGGATGGCCTACTCAGAGACCGCATACCAGATACGGAAACCCCCTTGTCAGCATCCCCTACCATGCGATTTCGATTTCCTCAGATATGCGGTGAGTCAACGACACGAGAATTTGGATTTTTTTTACATTTCCCATTCGCACTTTTGGCCTGTTTTGGGAATGATGTACTCGGTACGGGAAAGGCTAGTGTCTTAGGCCCTTGGCGGGCTTTTGGTATGCCAGTCGGTGACAGATTGTGGGTTACAGCACTATCTGCTAGTTGCTTGGGAAATTCGGAGGCTGCGTGGGCTTACTTAATGCGGCAACCTTCTCGAAGAGCGGGCTGATGCTTGTGCGTGACGGCCAGCAGAGGCAGTGTCACTGCTGACGATCCCGTCACTGCGTCGATCGTCTGTACTTTTGCAAGCGCCAAGGGGGCTGTGCTTATTCTTAGAAGCAGGTGTCTCGACAAATACGCTCTCTGATTCCAGTTCCAATTACCAGAAAGAGATTAACGTCGCTAGGAGTTGGTATTCATGCTCGCCTACTGCAGCAACTGTCGACGGAACCAAAGAACTGGAGCTCTGACACGTTGCGGGGAACTTTCTCAATCGCCTGCCTAGATCTTCAATCTTGTCCTGCCTGTCCCGCCTGATGGCTGTGTTGGACCCCTATTTTCTTGTGTTGCTGACTAACTCAGTATTCTCGCCGCATACCTGTCTACCTCACACGAGGATGCGCGCCCTTTTGAGAACAGCCCAAGAACAAAACGAGTCTGACAATCTACTGTAACAACCTTCTTGCCATGCTGCCATGTTGCATCTCCGGTGAGTGTGAGTCACGAAAGGAGCATTGCCTCTAGTATCCATCTCCCAACATTGGCTACCGCGGGCTGTGTGCAGTAATACCTGTATACTGATGTTACCACGACATACCATGCAAAATCTATATCCCAATCGGGTGCACTATACAAGGAACCAATATGAGCGTATGCTCGGCTGGCGGCCGTCATTGGCAGAAAAGGAAAAATTCAAAATCACTGGCTGACTCAACTTTTCTGTCTTGGACGTTGCATGGGGAAACTCGGAGGGATGACAGACTCCTCTTGTCCTCCCAAGCACACAATATCCGAGCAACCATTTCCGCCGAACAGGCGAGGCGGCTCAAATTCCGGCCGTTTAGCCACTGCAACGATCTTGTCTTGTTTCGTCTGCTCTCAGCCCTAAGACCACGTTGGTGGGCCCACCGCCAACAACGGCCCAAGAAAACACCACAATCGACCGTTTTGCCGTCCTAACGCCGTGTTTTGTCTGCCATCCTCGGTAAACTGCTCCTTCTACTGGTCCTGCTGCTGACATTATCAGTCTTCGTTCCTCTGAATGGGACAGACCTTGCCGCTTTTCTGCTTCTCCATGCTTCCCATCGACTCTTGCTCTTTTGTGACAAAGACTCCCAGAAGCTTACCACCCCATCTACCCATCCACCCCTCTTCTCTCCCACCAGTCCATCACCCTTCACGGACGGAGTGCTGACGGGCGAACTAAATCCAAGAGTGCTGGTGACTTGCCCGCGCTTCAGAGTGACTACGCATCCCTCACTTGGATATACGAGATCCACCAACCAACCAGGTGTGTAAGTAGTTGCTTATTCAAAACAAACCCAAGGTACGGTGGGTATAATTAGCCCCTCGCATCAGATGTTTTCCAGAGCCTCAAAGCCCTACCGGCCGGTAGGGTGGTGACCAAGAAGCTTGACTGTCAGCACGTGAAGAAGCGGTCCACCCAACCACATCCAATCCAAGTACTCTTTTAGGAACATGTGCTGACCACGAAGGGTCGAAAGCCCCTTTCCGTCTGCGCCACCTCCACCACTTCAGGAAATTCACCTTGTAATTTCTGCAAGGCCCGGAGATATTGGGTTAAGTGGGGACGCATCCTCGTGTTCGTTCAGCAATGTGAATAGGCGGGCATGGTCATCCATCCTGTTCCTTTCTTTCTTGAGGACCCGTCGTTATGGCTACTACCCCCAAGCCTTACATGGCCACACCAGGCACCCACTCCTTGGGTCAGCAACACGTTGGCGCTGAACCAATCAAACCCGGCCGGGTGCCGTCGCGGCTTTTGTGAACCTCCTCCCGTCAGGCGCCGTGCATGCTCCCAGGCCTGCGGCCATGATGACCGGCGCCACTTCAACGGTGAGCACTTCGCCCTACCAGTGCCGAACGAACAGCTATACCATCCCGCCAACGCTGCCGAGGTTCATCTGACTTTCAAAAAGCCCCCAAGCGCGGAACTGAGACCATCGCTTGATTACTACAGTATATGCCTGGGTTGCTGGGGCAAACACACACCCGGTGATACCGCATCCAGGACCCGAAGATCAATTGGTCGATTGAAGTTCGAGACCTGAAGCTCAAAGAGCTGACTTTTCACTCCTTGGAACCGGACTAGTAGGTTCGGGAAATGCATTCGGCTCGTTTGTCGGGTCAAAGAATTGGGTACATGCAACAGGGAGAACGAGGTACCTAGCGAGGTAGGTACTGTACCGAGTACGGCCGTTGGAAAACCCGCCTCCCTCCCCAACCATCGGGTCCTTTTGTCGAACCACCTGGAATAACACCACAGAGCCGAGAGAGACAGGTTTCGCTCACCCTGTTGCTGACCGAGTTTTCCTGGCTAGCTTTCCCAAGTCAACATCCTCGTCCAATGATGGTCCTTTCTCGCCGAATCCTCAGAGCTCTTCATGCTGGTTGTTGCTGTGATTGTTGCCGTAGAGCGGGCTTGTTGGGCAATCCTGTCTCAGTTCCTTCGCTGACCCATCCTGTACCAGGCGCGGTCTTCTGCGCCATCGGCATATGGATTTGCCTGTGGACCGGTTACGGACGGTGATGGATTGACCTTGCTTGTTTCTCCACGGGAGAAAGGAGTTTGGCTGGCACAGTACCTAGTATGATGGATGCGCTTGGTAGACGTCCCTTTCTGTTCCTCTGACAAGTCGCCATCCTTTCGCTGACAATGCAACGCAGTGCAACGCATTACAGTCCAACAACGGCAACGGCAAAGACAATGGCAATGCGATCCTGCGGCGGCGGACCGGGTCAGAACCATATCCCGAGAAAGCTTCAACAGGGGCGGAATATCAACGGCGGCCTGTCGACCTGGCTGTCTCATACAAGCACTGGCATGTATGAGATCGATCGGTAGGTAGGTACTCGGCATGTACATTGGGGACGGCCAGACCAAACACGCTTCGAATCTCTCATGTCCGAGATCAAGGACACTCTCCGTCCAGCCAGCGGCTCAAAATTCTCAGATCCCGAGCCCAAGGTCTCTTGCCACTGTCTGTCTGTCTGTCCGGAAGTCAATCAGTCGGTCAGAGCTGAAACTGTCCATTCGTTCACGGGTGAGTAGGGAAAATCGGGACATTCACTGAACCACAAACCCCAGCTTCGACCTCGAACTCGACCTCAACTTCCTTCCCTGCACCGAGTCCAACGCAATGCAACGCCTCGGGGGACTTGGACTGAAGATTTGGAGGTTGGGAGATTCGAACGCGGTGAACTACGCGTGTGAACGCTCCCTGTACAAGCGCCAGCCAGCCAGCCAGCCAGCCAGCCCAAGCCAGAGAGTCGAAGCACGCATCATCCATCGAGATGATACCTCCTCCATCGCCGCTGGTCGACAGGTCCCGGTTCAGCCTCGGGCCCCCTTCTGCATTCTGCATGCTGCATTCAGTCTTTCCACTGGCTTCCCTCGTGCGTGATGACACATAGATGCAATCCCGCCGGTTAAGAGCGGAGTAGAAAGGATGTCCCAGCTCGACTAGGCGGGGTGTTCTCCGTCGAGGATTGTGCACGGCCGGGCCTACCTGTTGACCCTGATCTCTCTCCCCCCCATTTCCAAGGCGGTGTGAAATTTTCTCAGGATCAGGACCAAGACAAAACAGGACAGGACAAGGTAAGAGGAAGAGGAAGGCGGAGAGGAGCCGTGTCGGTCAAGGACGAGAGTCGAGGGTGGGCTTCTGTGTGGCGGAAGCAGAAGAATCTATTATCTGCATAGGCCAAAAAGGACATGACCCTTCTGAGTGGGGAGATTTGATATCATTTTTTTCGGGGGAGGTCTGAACATCTTCCCCATTAGACAGTCTAATCGAACAGGTTCCACGCTATGTATGCCAATGCAAGTGACGGCTTTTGGCTGTCTCTCCCTCTCTCTTGTATAGTTAAACTCCTCTTCAGAGTCCTTCCATATTCCTATTTACAGAGTTCCCATTGCGGTTGCGTGTGTCTTGTTTATCCTTCCACATTTTTTTTGGAGTATCAAACCACGTCATCAGGGCCATTCTCAATATTGCCTCGCAGCCTGCTGGCAAGCCTTCAGCTGTTCCAAGTACCAACCGCAAATGGTCATGTTCCCTTGGTTCTGGTTCATGCAGTCGGTGAAGCTCTTGATGTCAGCGGCACAGGGTCCGCTGGCCTCGGTGGCCGAGTTCGACTGACTGTACAGGGCGTTGGGCATGGCATTGCCGGTGCGGGCATAGGCGTCGGTGGGTTGCTGCTGCTGTTGTTGCTCTGCTGGCGCAGAGTAGGAGGAGCCGCCGCCGCCGCTGAACAGACCTCCTATGGCGTGGCCGATTGAGGATCCGACTGCGACGCCACTACATTTGCGCGCACAGATTAGTCACAGAATCATAAACAGACAAAAAATCTCTCTCTGTGCGTTCCCCTTTTTCTTTTTCTTTCTGGCAATCCATCCGTCTCCACCGCGCATAACGTGTGGCGGATCTCCAGAACCCGGGGAAAAGTCACTCACGCTGCAGTGCTGGCCATCTGGCCGAAGAGGCCGGGACCTTGCGATGCTTGAACAGGAGGAGGGGCCTGTTGAACGGGTGCGGTCGGGGCAGCAGTGGACATAGGACGCTGTTGTTGCTGTGGCGCTACCGACCGAGGAGCTGGAGCCGGAGCTGTCGGTCGCGACGGAGCAGGTCGGGAAGCACCTCCACGAGAACGAGGCATTTTTGTGGTGTCCTTGGATCAAGGGATGGTCCGAGTGGAAGATTGGCTTGGGAGACCGAGGTCAGAAGAGAGATCAATGGAAACACTGCAAGAAGTGATGAGGAAAAGGAGTTGTAGATGGACTTGAACAAACTCTTGAAGACGGCGAGACGGCCATTTAATGCCAAGAGCGCAGTTGGTCCATGCCAGTTTCGGGCCTTGCGATTGGTCCAATTGCGCCAACCGAGGAACGTAATCGAAATCCTCGCTGCAGCCTGTCAGGGGCCAAAAATGATCGAGCGAGCAACAGCGGAGTAGACTCGAGCAGAAAACAAAATGTGATTACACTGAAGCGCTGGTAATGAATCCTATCTGGTTATATACAATAACAACAACCTCGCCTTTGCCGAGTTACCACGTAAGCAGTTCAATTTTCCCATGTTTTTTGAATCCAATTCCTGTTCAAGTTGTCTCCATCCCACTCTCCTTTTGTTTCCAATCCCTCCCAACATTTGGCACATTCTGAATTTGAAGCTGATAGACCATCCAACATATTATGCCGAAGGGGGTGGTGGTGGGTAGTAATCACGCATGCCTGGCGGTGGCGGAGGTTGATCCGGCGGCGGAGGGGGAGCTTGTACATCTGGTGGTGGAGGGGGAGCGGCGGTACCACTGTACTGCTGCAAGAAAGAGCTCAGTCCAGGAGGGGCGGCCGGTGGAGGAGGCACGCCGTATGCAGGTTGAGCATCGTAACCATGATACCCGCCATACCCGTAGCCTTGTGCCGGAGGTGGTTGCTGCTGTTGCGGTTGCTGCCAGGGGGGTGCTGCTTGAGTGGGTGCGGCACCGTATCCTCCTTGTGTATCCCCTCCTCGACTCTGGGCCCACGGCGGGAGTGACGAGCCGCCGTCTCGGTGGCTATAGTCTCGATCGCCATAATCTCGTTGGCCATAATCTCGCGGGGCGTAGTCTCGTTCATGTCGGTCTTGTCGATCCCGCTGCCAAGGAGCAACACCACCAGTCGGCTGGCGTGCCCAGGGACGAGAATCGCCGCCAGCTGCGTACGAGTCACCCTGATCATAGGCGCCAGGTGCAGCTTCGATGCGACCTGCAGGACCGTTCCCAGATGCATTGCCAGAAAGCTCTTGCATGAGATTCTGTAGAGTGTTAGATAGTGTGATCATGTGAAGAGGAAAATGCGAATGAACTTACCTCCATCTCTCGGTCGACAGCATCGGCAGCGCCCAGGCGACGCTGTGGCCCGCCGAATCCTCCAGGGATGTTGTTACGCGGGTCGGCGCCCCGCTGTCGGTCTGGACAATCCCTCGCCATGTGGCCAGCGTTACCGCAGACTCGACAGATGATGTTGGCCGTGAAGTTGCGCTGCTCGGGACAGTCGTATTTGCGGTGGCCGATTTGCCCGCCTGAATGTGTCAGTACGAGTTGGTCAAACAGCTGGCGATGTACTTACAATTTTGACATGCTTGGTTCTCATCATCACGGAGCGTACCGTTGAGCGCGGCAAGTTCGCGCAACTGGTTTCGCTTGAGTTCATTTTGACCTTCGGGGATGGATGCTGCTGTTTCGATGACGTTGTGAATCAATGCTTTGGCTTTGTTGACTTTCTCTTCGGTGTCTGCCATGATGAGACAGTGTAGATCCTCTTCCTGGTTGCTAGTATGAGCTGCATCAGATCGTCCTTTGCCTTCTTTCACAGAGCCTTTGCCTCGAATGGCGATCTTGGCTCCTGACTCGGATTCCATTTTCTTGAGGGTGTTGCCACGAGGTCCAATAAGTAGTCCGACTTTGCAAAAAAAGAAGCTAAGTGTTAGTATGAAATTCTCGAAATCAAAAAGTACGTCTCAGGGAGATGGAAAAGATAATGGTTAGTGTAGAATGCTACGTCTACCTCCTGGATCTCGAAGAGCAGACGACAGCATGTGGAACAGCGAGCAAAACAAGGGGGTTTGTAGCAGAGTTATAGGGTTAGTAAGCATACTGAAGTTAATCTCGGGATAATCGTTGACCGGCACATAGACCTTTTCCTGTGTCTTGGTAGGCCGCCTGTAGTCAGAAGGCGGATGGTAGTTGGGGATGGTTTTCATGGCCTTCTCAATCAATTTGTGGCGTTCTTCTTCCAGCCGTTTGCGGTAACGAAACTCGCGAGTGTTGACACGACGGCCGAAATTGTCATACTGAGGTGGCGGCGATGGCGATCTGATAGTCGTTAGCTTCTGTAGAGAAATGATATTGTGGAATACGGAGGGGACAACTCACCTGTCTGCTTCCGCAGGGACCACGTCGTTTATTCGCAGCTTCTGGCTGATCTCTTCGATACGGAGATGGAGGGCGTACGCCTCGAGTTGTTCTGCTGTCATGTTCGCCTGGATCATGGTTGGAAGGCCCATGAGGCCTGCTGCTTTATTTTCACCGGCTTCACCCCAGCGATTGCGCTTTCTACGCCTCTTGACGCCGTCGGCCGTAGGGTCAGCTATGGGATCGTTAGTGAGATGGATGCGTTCAGTTTCGAACGATGTACCTCTGGGAGGACTTCGCCCACGCTTGCTCGAGTCACCCCAGGCCGGAGAGCTCGCAGCGCTATCATTTCGCGAGTCACCATCGCCTTCGCCTCCAAGCCGACGACGCGTTCCAAGGGGGATGTTGTTAGAACCTGTGATGCCTTGATTGCGCCACGACATGTTGAATGCAGAACCAAGGGTAAGAGTATTAGGACACACACGACAACCGATGATGCGCTGCCTACTGAGGGCGTTGTCGATGCAGTCCAAAGTCGCAGTGGTTGAATTCGGGGGTGCAGCTTGAAGAAGCAGGGGAGGCGAAGAACTTGGAATCGCGCCAAGGCCGCGCTAGCCCTCTTCTGGATGGGGCTGCGAGAAAGAGCCACTGAAGAAAACGTGGCTACGGTCTGACAAGGCAATGTCTGCCGAGTCCAGCGAGTATTCTCTCAAGTACGCCCCTGGTGAGCTGGGTATTAGGTAGGATAGGTCCCATTTACGGTGGACGGCACCGACGACGTTTCTCGATTATATGGATAGGATTGCTCTATTTCGAGCAGCAGCTTACGTTGGCACCCTTCTTCAACTTGACCCAGACCACTTCCACCACGCCCCTACTCCAAGTGCAATCGGCACCATCACAGTCAACGCTAGCTTCATCGCTGCGTTTCTCAGCAATGGCAGCAGCACTCTGTCCTTGACATCCTCGTGCTCGACTCCTCTCGGATACTCGACTCCCTTGGGTGCTTCCTTACCCAGGAACGGACAGATCTGTTCCCATCCCAACCCATCCTCGATCTTCACCACGAGAATCCTGTCCGAGGGGATCAACCTCTTGACGCTTCGGATATAATGCTCGTAATTCCTCATCAGATATTCTTGGTTTCGGGCGTCCTTGAGCCGCGAGCAATCGCTCCAGTAGTCGTAGCAGTCGATGTTCAGCAGGCAAAAATAGTTCAGCGTTCGGTTGAAGTGTCGGAGGATGTTCATCGGTGGTGACTCTACGCCGGTCACAATCTTACCGACGAAGCCGTTGAACGATCTCGCCCAGCTTTGTGGAGTGCGCTCTGTGAGGATGAACTTCACCTCGGGATCCTCCAGGTACGCTTCTAGGCACGCAGTGTCGAAATACGAAGGTATTTCCACGATGGCGTCGTACCCCGCGAACCACTTGTCGAACTCTCGCTTGGTATAGCGCTGGATGCCTGACCAGCGGTCGTGTTGGGCACGGAAGCCTTGCATCATGATTTCCCAGTGGGTGTCTCCCCCGTAGACGGCCATTTCGTACATGTGGTATGGTTTGTAGCCGAGTGTCTTAAGGGCTTGGTAGACGCCCAATGTTGCTGTGCTGGAGATGGAGGCGAAGTGTTAGTGGACCAGTGGACTCTCTTTAGCGAAACAGCATTGCAGTTGCTGGGTTTGACCTCATTGAGGATATGAACTTACCGACTACAGCTCGCGACCACGAGTTTGACCTTGAGCGAAGAAGGATTCTCTGGGATTCTGTCGATCCTGCGCGACATGGTTGCTAGACACAACTGTTCCTCTCTTGTGTACACGTCCCCGAACTCTTCTTTGCACGCAAACCCCACACAGAGAGGTTAAACGTGAGCAACATCGTTCTAATATGTTAGCCCAGTAAGTCCGGCAGTATTGTGCGGAGAGGTGGCTCCAAGAACAGCTGTCGACATGCTAAAGACGCGTCAGGATTCATATTATTGCTACCGTGTTGCCAGGCTAAATCCTCCTGGAGGCAGAGGCGATGGTATCGCTTCCCCTAAGTTCTGGTGTAGTTAGCGCTTACAACCATTGTGTGAAATTGTACGGGGGTGAAGAGCAGCCCAGATTCATGGTAGTGTCATACACGGGATGAGTGAACGGGAAGATGTACGGTCGTGGAAAAAGGTGACAAGATATGTTTGGCTGCACGTCTGATGGTCTCGTTCTTTTGGACCAGGATCGGTTATCACGGCGCCTTTCAAGTCTAGGCTGAGAATCCTTTGACCAGCCGCCAATCATGAACCGTTCACGTTGTAAGTATGGACTCCATTGTGGATTCTATACGGTAAGTAGATGGCGATGTGGTAATCTCGGTTCGAAAGGGAGAGACGATGGTCCAGGTGAATGCTTCCAGAAACCCACCACCCGATTTGCTCGATAGACAAGGATCTATACCTGTTCTCCTGAGTCCTGAGAGTCGAGACCATCATCAAGCTGACAACCCGACTTCCGCGCCGATACCCGGCCTCCTCGACTCCAACACTTTCATTGTCTGCTCAAACACCTTGGATTGCGCCTTCTGGCCCAGGTCCGAATAGATCCATTTCTCAACCTCTTGATTTTTCCCATCCGACATGAAGGCTCCATGAGAGTCGGGCCCGGCGCAAGCGCCGTATACCAGCGTCCGAGAACCCACTTCCGTTGATCTTCCAAGCAGCAAGCGCACGATATACATCAAAATTCGGCCAGGAAGTATCACATTTCTATCCAAGTCAGACATGCATAAGCCCGGATTGACCAAGGTGATAGTAATAGGCGACGCTGTCACAGTTCTGGATCTGTCGTGCTCTCGGAGGCGTAGAACGAGTTCACGGATAAACAGGATGCCAATGAGCTTGCTGACTGGGTATCTGTACATTCTCGTGTAAGCCTTGTGGTCCCGGATGGCTCAACCGGAGTGGGTGATACATTCGCGCCGTTTGAGAAACTCACCTGGCGAGCATATCCGAACTCTTCTCGTCATTCAGAGCGGCGTAAATGTCTGGGGCATTGACCTCTTTGAAACTGGTAAAATGGTGAGCCTCGGAACTGACAATCTCCAAGTGAGGGCTGGAGTCGGGAAATTTGCGCTTCGTCTCTCTCAGCTTGGGCAGCACCGACATGCCGAGCAGGAGAGTGTTGACGACATTGACTTGGATGGTATGCTCGAACCCTTCGGAGACCACCCAGCTTTGATTGTTGATGCCCGCATTCTCTACAACAGCATCGACACGCGGCAGTTCTTTCTTCACACGATCAGCGAACGCTAAGGTGCTCTCTGTGCTCGAAAGGTCCAGGGGCCAGACATCGATCGCTTCTGCACCATCAGAGCGGTGTCTCACACTTCGGACAATATCTTCTTTCGCAGTCTCGCCCTTGGAGATCGTCCGCACGGCGAGAATGAGTTTCGCACAGTTGAGACGGTAGAAGTGTCGGGCAGCTTCAAATCCCAGACCAACATTGGAGCCAGTGACGATGATGACCTGGTCGGAGAACGACTTTGTCGGATAGGGGGGGGTGTCCAGGAACTGAGAATAGAGAAATGTGCGAAGAGCGAGCCCGATATCAAGCTTGAAGTTGAATTCTTGGGCCATGACTGCGACTTTCTGTATGACCTCTTCGTTCTCCGCGATTCAACAAGCGACCCAATTCTGTCAATGGCTGCTAATCCCGCTGTTCCGACCGCACAACTCTTTGTAGTGCTAGCAATAGCGGGCTCTGCCTGCAAGATGTGCAACGCGCGGCATGGCTGGTCGAGCTAGAAGATGAACTCCACATTCGACCCGAACAGATACTGGGAACGACGAGTCTCGTAAATTAGCTACCGACCGACCAAGCGCCAGCTGACGCGGACCACTTGATAACCGTGTTCGGATGAAATTTGGACCGTCTTCGCCAGCCACATGGTCCACGCGTGGAATGAATCCAACGTGATTGCGTTAGGCAGCTCGCCATGCCGAGAGCTCAGACCTCCCTTTCCACTGTGAATTTCGCTGTTGAATTGCGACTTGAGGTGTGAGAGGACGCTGGTGCGGCTGCTTTCGTCGCAAACACAGCGTGGAGCTAAGCCGAGCTACCTGACCGCGGAACGCCTTGTGCTTCATAGTGAGCGTAAGTTCTTGACGCGTTTCTTGACGCGTAGCCTTGCATGGGATAGCTTCGTGGCGATTCCATCGGAGAAGCGGATTCTCGCACAACTTCTACCATGCCTTCCTAGCAACGACTTAGGATTTGATTTCTTCCCCACGGCGCCTGTTCCCTTCCCTGCATCTCAATATTGCATAAGCTTTCCTGCATTGCCCCCGGACATCACTAGAACGAGTTTGACAACTTCTCATACTGGAGCTCTGTAAGCGGTTCGCATCACGTGATATTTAAGCAGGGGCATTGCAATTGAATCATTTCGACAATGGGCAAAGCCAGCTAAGCGGGGGCGCCCCCGCAGGTACGGGCTTCGCATGTTGAGAAGCCTCGTCGCGTGCAGAGACACCGCGACGATCTCCCGTCAGAGTACGATCGATTCCTGGGGATCAGCATCGACGAGAACCGAGTAGCGACAAGCTACGACTTTGGCGAGGATCTGTCAGAGCTGGGAGAGGACAAAGAAGACGACCGGCCGGAGAGATCTTACCGCGGGTCTGATGCCGAGTACTATTACGAGCTGAAAGAATTTCGCGAAGAAAGGAAGCTGGAGAAGCTACGGGAGCGGAAGGAGAAGGAATGACTGACCCAGAGGAAACGCAAGACAATCCCCATCGGACTACTTACTGGCGAGACTTTCCGGTTGTTCTGCAACGATCACTTTGACAGTTTCTACTCGGATATCTCTCTCTTCGAGGCTCAACGGGTGGTGTTTTACCACCTTGACGACACGGACATTTCCGGTCCGCACCTACTGAAGCCTGGCAGCGAGATTAACGTGTCCTGCAGCGACGCGTATGTCGATAAAAATGCCAACTGCCACAAAGGGGCATTCTGCCCTCGGAAGCGCGCGAGCCAGGAAACTCGCGAGCTCGGGAGCGACGAATGGCAAGTACGAGCTGTCATTCAAGTTTATTGGCACCAGTTACTTGAAGTTGAGAGTCTCATGGGAAATGGTATTCTATCCTAATACTCCGCCTGCCGCCGCTCCAAAGACGTTCGAGTTTGCTGCCATCTGGCGCAATTGGGAAGGAGGCAGAAGAACAGCAGAAAAAGCCGCGCCGCTCTCCCGGCGAGGCTTGGGCTGAGATGGCGTTATGGGATGACTCGAGGTACTTTTGGCGCGTCGATCCACGGGCAAAGTTTCGCATCTTGACCACACTGTGTCTGTTCAAGGTCTCCTTGATGGCTGAGTGGTTATCAGGGCGAGAGCTTGTCGGTTACAGATTAAATCGGACCGACCAACATTGCACTGGTGCTGGCTGTCACATTATTGACGTGATTTGTTGATGATCCTCCTGTCGATCTATCGCTGTCATTGCGACAGGCTGGAAAAGGTGGCAGCATTCAGGAGAGACCTTCTATTCACCCTAGATTCTACCCTCATAGAACGTTCTTCATGATGGACACTTTCTCTCAGTCAAGAGCTTCAATTCCCATGTAACGTGCAGGTTGTCACTGGGCACTAAAGCTTTGTCCTTGAATCCCAATTGTACATATCATTCTATTTCATGCGCGAGGTTTTCTAGAAGGCTTTGGGCGAGTCTACTCAGTAAGTGTCCGGAGATCCGTCTGCCTCCATCTCTTGTACATTGTATCCGTCGCCTGCGAACGCAAGCCTAATCGAGAAAGAATTGCGGTGAACCTACCCATTCGCAGCCCGGGGGAGAGCTTATAAGCGAGCCCACTTTCAATTTGAATGGCTCAAACAGAGCCATGTCTTTATTTACACGCCCACTTCCCTCGGGGAAACAGGAAGAGGGCCGCTCCGCAAGATCGCCGATGGTGACCAGCACTTCCCTCGAGCATCTTCTTGTTCCCTTCCCAGTTGAAACGATCCCGAAGCGACAGGGACAAAGGAATCGCTCGACCGTGTGACATGACCGTCCCATCGAATCGCAAAGCTGAAATCAAGCAACACACGTGAAGATCCTTCCACATTCGTGGGCCGTCCGCAGAGATTTGATAGCTTGGAACAATGGACACGTACATTAGTCAAGCCTGCCGTAGAGAGTGGGTAGCGCAAGAATACTTCAGCCCTGAAAGGAGGGTGAGGTCCATGAGCTATGAAGGGCCAATGGTTACAGATGGTCTGGTGACCCTGGTTGAGAAAGCGTTCTGCCTGAGGAAAGCAGAGCCCAGTCTTCATCGCAATCGGAGGGCTCGTAGTTCCTTGCACTTCCTGTCTATTTCGTCGATTGCACTTGCGCAGAATCCGGTCATATTGGGCAGCACCTCGTCTCACTGTGTCGTGGCTGCATCAGCTGTTGTCAAAAGATCCAGACAGGGTATGGCCATTCATTAGACCATCACAACTGTCCCACGCAGCACCTTTAACTGCGCTTCGTAGAGTCGACCGCCGTCGTCGATTGATTGGGTGGTGGCATTAGAGCAGTTCCGAGGGTCAGTCTCGATTTGGCCGGACGCATGTCTGCCCAAGGTCAGTCAGTTCGAGTGCACATATGCCCAACTTCAGGCCAGATGTCAACTTCATTGGTTGCTTCATTTTGGGCATCAACACGCCAGTCGCCTCCTTTGGCCTGTTCCAGAGCGGCAGGTCTGGTCGATGCATCGTCCAGAAGGATGGAGAGCCGCTTGAAATGAACCGATATGTCCATAGCAAACCACGTGTGTAACAAAGGGCAAGCAGAGTTTCCTCGCCTTGCGCTGGTGCATTGGACAAAAAATCGAGTTCCAAGGCCGTCTCTTCTGGGCGACAAGCATATACGAGGTGCTGCTGTGAGCATCCCTTGACAAGGCAGAGGATTGAGTCCAGGGGTCAAACCGCAGTCGGCTCGAGAGACTCCGTCGCTTGATCAGCGTGAGCGAGTGCGGGAACAAAGGTCAATCCAGGAGCAACGGACTGGTCCAGGGACAATGGACGTCTAGGAAAGGAAAGTCTAGGAATATAAAGGACTGTTGGCCTAGGAGGAGAGGATGGCCGAGAGACAATGGGCAGTCTGAGAGCAACAGACAATAAACAGTTGGGGAACAAAGAAGAATTGACACAATGAGCGCTAGAGAAGTTGCCGTGGCGTTGAAAATCCGCGGCCACAGTTGCAAAAAAAGAAATCGCTCAAGTTGCTTCAAGTGCAGGGCGAAGTGATCGGTGATCAGCGATGAATGTTACACAGGGCGGAACCAACTCGCAGAAGTCACCAGGAGCAGGCGGACTGGCTGCGTCTCAATGTGATTGTCAATGTGATAGTGGTTTAGCTGATGCTGATTATTGAGTCCCGGACTGTCCTTTGTTCCCATACTATCCTTTCCTGGGCTGTCCTTTGTTCCTAGACCAGAGACTGGGCGTGATATTTGGATTGTTGCAATGATGTCCTTTGTTCTTCGAAACCATCGCAGAAGTGTTATCAAGTGACAGCTAACCAATACGATCCTTAATATGCGCCTGGCGATAGACATGCTTGCGACTGACTCGACCGTGTGGGCGAAGTGCTCTGGTTCTCCACGACATCTGGGCAAAGAGGTCATTCAGCGTGCTCGCTTCCTGTTGTTTGGGAAGTTTGTCCAATGGCTGGCCTGCTAAAGACTTTTTGAGTGTCCATCACTATCATCAAACCTACTCACCACCGAGCTTGGTAGCCATTCCTGGACTGGTTCTTTACTCCAGGATTGGCCGTCCGTTGCTCCCTCGGCTGTCCTTTGTTCCTGGACTGTCAGTTGTTCTTTGATCCACCACTGTCCTTTGCTCCTGGACCTATTCTTTGCCCCAAATTTTCCGGCGATCCTGATGATGCATTCTTCTGGTTGAGGGAATCTTTTGATACGGTCCCGATCACCCTCACAAAGCGATCGACAGATACTAAAGCATCTGTCGATTTCCTCTGAACTTCTCAAGTGCTGCTTATATTCGGAGATCGTCAGGAAACGAGTCGAAGACTCTGCCGATTGAATCCTACCTTCTGTCCTCATCAACCTGTAGAGCGATATGACAATCCTTCTGATATCTTCGGTTTGCGCTTCCAACTTGCGCTCGGACACGCCAATAACTTGGTCCCACGAACCAGTATATCAAAGAGACTCAGACTTGAAGTAGACGCAGGGAAGTGGAAGCCATAGTCCATCCTGATGAGCAGCAATACACTCGGTTCTTGTGCGCGAAGGAGCGACAGATCTCCAGAAGACGATGTATGTGTGCGTGGCCACAAATTCCTCCTTGTGTCTCGGCCATTTTCTGCTTTGGGCTTGGGACACAAGGGGAACTGGGGAAGGCATCTGGGTAGATAATCTGGCGGCCGTCTTCAGAGCAGGTAGCATCAATCACGGACAGAGAACAGTGTTATGATACGACGTGCTTGGAGTTTTGGTCCTTCTTGATCATGAACAGACCGATGTGGCAGGTCTTTAGATGTCCATGGATCGGCGCACTTCATTTCAGACAAGGCGAGTCATCTGCAAGGGTCTCGCAATGTGGGAGAAGTGGTTGATATTTGACAACAAAGGTGGCTTATGCGGACATCGAAATGTTGGGTATTACATGGGGTTTTGGTCCCCTCATGCCAATGAATAGAGATACATTCGTGCATTCGTCATTGAAATCTCGGACATGAATGAATTGACCTTGACCTCGCCAAGATTCTGCAAGAAAAGACTTCCAAAATGGAAAAGTTCCTCAGAGCGGCTCTGGAGCGCTATTCGCCGGGCAACCTCTTGGCAACTGGACCAACAACGGGTTGCGGTCACGTGGGGAGGGCTCTGCACCCACGGTACAGGTACCAGCACCACGATTGGGATTGTTCGTCACTCAACGTGCGGAGAAGCCCAACTAAATTTATTTTGCATCTTTTCTGGTGCCCTCAACTACGGTTTAGCTGTTATTTGCGTCGCCCATTGCTCCCCCTTTTCGCCTCCACGAACCTCTTTACTTGGACGTCGCCGCCAGCTTCGAATTACCTTAGGAAATTCGTGAACGACGCTCTCCTCAAATCTTCGGTAATCAAGCCTCAACGTTGCAAACAAAGGCAAAAATGGCAAAAGACAAATCGGCCACAGCTGAGCGCAAGGCTGAGCGAAAAGCTGAGAAAAAGGCCCTCAAGGCAGAAAAACTCGCGAAGAAACAAGCTGCTGCGACATCAAAAGCTGGCGGTGCCGGTCCTACTGGAGTGACGAAGGCCAAAGGAGAAAACAAAGAGAAAAAGACGGCCAGGAAGGTGCTGGCAGAGAAGGCGTTGAGTGAGCTTAAGGGCAAGGGCAACGAGAAAATAAAGTCAGAAGCAGAGGACCAGGATGAGCAGGAAAGTGGTGAGGACGAGGACGAGGACGAGGAGATGGAGGAGCAGAATGGTGTGAAAGTCGAGGAGGCGGGTGAAGAAAAAGAGGAAGACTCGGAAAAATCAACCAAGAAAGAAGGCATTGTTGAGGAAAAGAAGAAAATCCTCGCTACACGACCTGTTGGGGCATTGGTGCCCTTTGCGAATCCCCTGGCGGACGAGAAGGTGGCCAAGAAGGTGTTTAAGTGTGTCAAAAAAGGTGATTTATTGCTTCCCACCCTTCCCCCCGTCTCTAGCTACTGCTTGCGATTTCACAACTCTACTAACTCAGAGGTTATCTCGCCAGCCGCCTCGCAACGGACCCTGAGACGCGGCGTCAAAGAAGTCGTCAAAGCCCTTCGCAAGTCCCCGACTTCCTCCTCTACCGAAAACCTTCCCCACGGCGTCGTCATTCTTGCGGCAGATATCTCCCCCATGGATGTCATCTCCCACATTCCTGTGTTATCCGAAGACCACAACGTCCCCTACATTTACGTGACAAGTCGTGCGGAGTTGGGTACAGCAGGTCTGACGAAGCGGCCTACAAGTGTTGTAATGGTGAGTAGGGACGCGGGAAAGAAAGCTGGGAGGGAAGGCAAGGAAAAGGAGACAAAGGCCGATGGGGAAGGCGATGAGAAGGAGAGTTGGGAAGAGACGTATAAGGGCCTTGTCAAAGCCGTGGAGCGAGAGGGGAGGCATGTTAAGATCTAACCGCTTGAAGCTCCATGATTTGTTTCTCGCCCACAATTGGGAGATGGCTGGTGACTGCGAGTCGAGGACCACACAACAGCACACAGGGCGCAGCTGGAGTACGAGGCAGAGTTTGGTCAACCGCTGGTTCGGGTGGGCATTCTCACCTTCTCACTTTCTTGTCCTCTCGCCCCCTTCTTACCTTCTTGTCCTCTCACCTCCTTCTCACCTTCTCACCTTCTCGACTTCTCGACTCCTCTCACTGCTACTTGCCTCAAAGACCGTCCGTTGTCGGCTCCTACGACAAGTTCAAATTCCTTCGGCGAAACCTTTCGCAGAATGCATACCGACACATATCATAATTATGCAGATTCGACATATTCTTTGAACAAATTTGATATCGAAACACGTCCACTTATCGAACCTGATGTCGAGGTACGTTCAGTTATCGACTCTGATGTCGAAGTACGTTCTCTTATCGAATTGAATCAGAAAATGGAAAACACCCCCAACAACGGAGCCCGACAGCCGGCCCACCCAAACCACCCTCGCCTCCGTCGATTTCTCCAAGACGCATCGCTGTGTCTCTTTCTTTTCGTGGCCCCCTTGCTATGTCTAGGATACCTCGTGTGGGGTCGAAATGAAGTCTGCGGAAACAAGGTTGTTGCCCAGCTCGCTACCTCCGTCGTTACCGGATGGGTTTGTCTTGCCTGTAACACCTTCATCCAATATCGTGTCGAGGCCAGAATCAAAGACCCCGACTGGCAAGCCCTCATCAAGGAAATTGCGACAATCTTCTGGCTGTACGCTAGCGGCCCTCTCTTCGGTCTTACATTTGCCTATGTTTGTGGAACAGACTGAACCACGGCCGGACCGATCCAGCTGGATTATTGGCGCATGTGCCATCGGTCAAGAAAGGAAAGGACAGTCACCAACGAGGGCTCGATATTAGGGAAATATCACGAGCAGACGATGCAACTGTATCTGGTACAGGGAACAGCGCTGGACTCGATTTTGGGCGTCGACTCGACTTGCAGCTGAGTTTGGCAGGTGGTCTGTATGTTTCACATAGCTGGCAACTGCGGTGGTCAATCATGTTGGCCATTCACCTTTTCTATTTTCTTTTCCTCTTCCTTTTTGTTGATTCCATCGATCGCATGTGGGACGTAACCTGACGTGGTAGTAGATTGTAAAGTTCTCACTAGGCTGCCCATTCCTCGTGGGGGACTTGTCTAGTCCTAGACAGTTTCCAAGGGACTCCCCGGCTCAGATGACCTCGGCGACGGCAGTGCCGACGAAAGTCGACTGCTAAGTCTCCCGAACAGGGACCTGCTCCCTCTAGCTCCACTCCTAGGGCTGAGACTCCTTTCTCTCCGCCACTCTGGCGGTCTCAGTGTTGCCCTTGAGCGAGACGGCATGGGTGATCCGTTCGGCGTCCTGACGACAACGGCAGGCAAAGGAGGACTGTCCGTTGGGGATATGGTTGAAAGATTCGAAAATGACTTTTCGAGGTCCCGGACTGTGGTCCGTGGCGATCCCTCGGTCTGCCACTTCGTCGAGCTAGAGAAAGGTTCGTCGAATTGTATCGTGCTGAATCTCTGAGGGGTTTTGGCCAGTTCCCCCAGTTCCTCAGGCAATTTGCACAACCTAGATGGTGTCTGTGCCGCAGGCTGCGAGGCATGTCTTCCTGCACCACCGGGCAGGTGGCTTCCGATAGATTGAGACATGCGACGCGTAGCTTGCATCAAGCCATGAGAACCTCGTAATGAGGGCTCGTGGCTCAGGTCTTGGGATAGTCTGGCCTCAAGACTCGCGAAAGTCGCAACCTTGTGCACCGTGGGTTGCTTTGCTTCTTTGTGAGAAGTTTTGCTCTCCAGGATCTTTTCCCTCAGCTTCTCGGACTTCTTTGGGGCGGGTATTGAGGTGACTCTGGTAAAGAAAAGTCCGATGTTGGCCAGAAGCGTTTTGACGCCGTGGGGATTGTTGACAATCACGATCAGAAGGTATGTCGGTATGCAAATCCCAACCGTTGTTATTGCGAAGGGAAGAAAGGAGTCGTTTGGAGGCATGTTCGTCACTATGGCGAAGTTAGCATCGGAGATCATAGGACAAACTTAGATGTCAGGGAGTAGGAGCGGAGAAGGATGCGATCTGGAGACGACGTACTCCCATAGATTCCCGTAACATAGCTCAAAGGCAGGTAGAACAGCGTTACAAGCGTAAGTAATCGAATGTTCCAGCCTTGTTCCACGGTTATCTTTGCCATACTGACGGCCTCCCTGCTCTCCAAAATAGAAGAGCCACTAAACAGCCACTCTCGAAGGTTTTTGATCTGCTTTTGCTGTTCTTGAAATATCCCCAAAACCTCTTCCAGTTGACCAACTTCCTTTTCAAATTGTCTTCGAGTATGGACCAATTTCTTCCTCCAATTGTTGTACCGTGGCGATTGATCCTTGGTGCCTGGAAACAATGTTTTGTGCTCGCCAGACCAGAACTCATCCGTGAAGGTGTCCCTGTAAGTCGAAATCATGTCCTTGATTTCGTTGCTCAAAAGGCTAAGAGTCTGTGATGCCCAGAAATAGCGCCGTGAGTAAGTGAATTTGTTGTTTTCAAAGAGCAGTTCATCTCGCAGAGCAGCATCGAAAATTGATTTATTCGGTGGAGTGGCCAGTTCTTGGATTTCCTTAAGCACGATTTTGAACCTCTTGATTGCATCTTTGTACTCCGACAAGACGGCCGTTAGGAAAGCATCCGGACCATTGCAATAATGATGATTATGTTCATGTACGTCAACGCTGGAATTCCAGTCCGGAAAACATTGTATCGAGAGGACCTGCCACGGCGCGAAAGGATCATACACATGACCAATAACCGATTTGTTCTTCCGAGAATTGCGCCGGAGGGTATAAGTGGGCTTACCGGCAAGGGAGAGGGCAACCACAGAAGAACACGTCGTCAGAGGGATATGGCCATTCTTGGATTCTGACGACTCCTCATCGTGATTCTGCCAATGAAGTGGAGCACGCCCTTCTCCAACGATAGTGTGATACTTGAAAACAAAGACAGTGGATCGCTGGCGACGCTGGTCCTTCTTCAAGTATCCCTTTGTAATGGCTTTCGTCGGAGTCTCATCATCGATCAGAATACGAAAAATAGAATCCATGTCGAAGCATTCATTCATGGTGAGATGTAGAGCGGCAAAAAGACTTGATGCAGGCTCACGGACAACGATTATCCGTCCCACGGCTTGTTTCCTTGACTTATCACTGTTGGTGCTCTTTAATGCTTCCCAAGCCGCAAGAGGCCCTTCGTCGGAATCACCGCGAGAGAACCGCAGAGGCGCGCCGTCGCTACTTACGTGGTAGATGTCTGCGTGCTGATGATTGGCATCCGTCTGATGATGGCGGTCCTTGAGGAAAATGCCATTCGAAAGCAGATCGATGTTTCGGAGAAGGTCCTGAAGAATGTATTTGCTGTAGATATCCCATGGGTGCCTCTTCAAATGCTCAATCAAATCATTCTCCGAGAAGTCTGTCGGAGGCAATGGCTCCTGTGCAAAGTATGATTCATCGTCCTCGCTGTCGGAACTGCCGTCTCCAGTATATATCGAATCTTTCGGGTGGCGTAGATGGTGGTGATGTTCGAGAACATGGCTGCTTGGATTCGAGTGGTGACTGTCTAGAGTAAGTCGCCTTTTTGACACTGTCGGAGTCTGGGCAACCTCAGACAATGGCAGGGAGATGGGAGAAGAAGCTAACGGAATAGATGTGGGAGTCTGCCGCGGATTGGCTAAGGCGGGTCTGTCTGGCGGTGGATGGAGAGCCTGAATTAAGGTCTCGTGAACCCTTTCAAAGGTAGCTAGGTACGCTTGGCGGTCGGCTTCAAGCTGATGGATCAGTTTGAGGATTGTATCGTTGTCGACGGCCATCTGTGGAGGAGGTTGTTGAGGAAAGTAGCCATCGACGAATCGTGGCGACGAAGCGGTAGAAGGGAAAGAAGGCTCCTCAGGCGTCATCTTATATTATGTATTAGTCTGCACAACAAGGCTGAAGGAATCGAGCCCATCATGCAGCCAAGAAGGGCGGACCAGCGTCGCAACCGTACTCGGTACAGCAGAACAAATGAAGGCACGACATGCAGTCAGAGACGGGGAATCAATGCCTTTCTTCATGGATTCAGTGGAGGGAAGGGCTCGAGGGCTGTCGCCGCAAGCTCCATGAAAGCGGTCTACTGCTTAGACCGCCCCGTCAACAAGTAAACAAGTGGGTCGTTTGGAACTTGGACGCACCGAGAGAGGCGAGGCGGTGTCGGGATTCTGGAAGACAAAGAGGTGATCTCGCCAGCCTGTTGGAAATGCGGGATCGCAGCCATTGAGGGGGAAATGGCTGTGTGGATGGCGTTCACTTTCACCTGGCGCATTGCCATCCACGCCATGACGCTGTTGTTGGAGAAATACGAGTTCAGGATTCACGTGCCCAGCTGAGAAGGCAAAATGGCGATTAAGAGGGCGCCCTGAGTCTAGGCAAGCAATTAAATACGGAGCATGCACATGCGATTGGACAGAAACTTGGCCCCCTGGTGCCACCGACCCGACGCCCTCATTAAATACCTACGATCAAATGGTGATGGAAGAGCGAGGGTGGCCTGGAACACCAAGAGAATCCAAGAGAATAAGGAAGCAGATGCAGCGAAAGCCAATCCCGATTCACGTCATTTGTTAATTAGACACCCGTTGGTTCTTTATCCGTCTTATTTCATTCCATGAGGCTTCGACGAGTCTATTGCATCTATCCCTCCATGATCTCGAAGTCTGTACGCAGTAAACCCTCAAAGCAAGGCCCTTCATGCTCCCTCGTATTTCTTTTGTTGGTGTAGACTGATGTTGGCAATCACGGGTTCATCTGCAGCCCCATCGCCTTTGAGGAAAACATCATCATCATCGTCTGTCTCATCATGATACCCTCGCTCATTAGGCGAGTCGTCAAAGTAGTCCATCGTGTCGTCAACCAGGGCATCCGCGGCCACCTGGGCCTCGGGATCGTCACTGAAATCAGGCGGCGGGTGACTGGTTCTTCGTGCCGCATCGCGGATGGAGTTCGTTTCATCAGCCTCAAGTTGCTTGGCTCGAGCCATGGTTTGTCGATAAATGTATAATCCTGTCAAGCTGCCCACCACAGCACCCAATGCAATGCTTCCATAGTTGATGGCTCGATCTCCCATGGTCATCTTTTCCCGTGTACGCGCGATGACGGCCAAGCGGCTTCCAATAAAGACGTGCACCAACAGCTTGGGGGTGACCATCGCCGTGGCCAGGCCATACATGAGTGGACTGACCGTAGGGAAAGTGGACATGGCACCGTTCGACAGGGAATATGGCAGTGGACAGAGTCGGATCATGGCCAACAACTTCAACCCGTCGTGCTTCAGGATGAGGCTGAAGGCGGCAAACCTCTTGTCGTGGGCGACCATGCGCTCCACCCACTTCCGTAGGACACTTCTCGAGACGATAAAGGCGCAGAAAGATCCGACCACGGTAGCGGAGGCCAGAATCAGCCATCCTTCGCCGACTCCATAGACAAAGCCGGCGGTGGTGCCGGCAGTAGAATATCCAATGACGGGTGGGAAGGCACAGACAAAGACAATTGCCCATAGGATAGTCCAGCCTCCGGTGGTGTGTTTCCAGCGTTCAGCGAGGGGTTCGAGCCAGCCGAAGATACGTTCGTTGAACGCAAGGAATAGGACACCCAGGGTGGCCAACGCCACCAGCCCAATGCAGGCGAGGATCTTGTGCAAAAGAGTCATCCCACTCCACACTTTATACACGCGGCGCCTCATCTTCTCAGCGTTATTGATCAGTTCATCTCGCCACGCTGTAGATGGACTCTGGACAAACGGAGAACTTCGGCCGGTGGAAATGGACCGTCGTGGAGGTCTCCAGGGACTGAGGAGTCCGGCAGGAGGAGAGTCGTCGTCGGAATCGGGTAATGATACAAGACTTGGAGCCATTATGCGGAATGGGCACAGGGTAGGGTGATGTTAGGACGTAGGATCGGTCGAGCGTAAGCCCAGCCAAATGCGGGCAATATAGGAGGCAAACGAGCAGGCGGAGGAGGCGGGAGCTCAAGAAATACGGTCATCAACCATTTGGAAAGCAGGACCACTGGAAGTTTGTTTGGCCGTAAGAGGAGGAAGAAGAAGAAGAAGAAGAGGAGGAGATGAAGTTGTAAGTAGACATGGAAACCATAGAAGATGAGAATGGCCTCGATGAAAACTGCGGCCTGAAGGTTGGCGGATTGACGAGTCTCGGATCAACCTGCGACGCCAACCTCCGGGTGTGGATCATGCATATATCATCCATCGTCATTGTGGTATGGGACGTTTGTGCCTTTCATTACTCGGTACTGTGGGCTCTCTCTCCATACTGCAGGTAGCTACCTACTACAGAGTATTCGTCGCGGCAACTAGCCTGAAGCATGCTCGCTTGTTCACTGTCGACTTCTGATGGTGTACGAGGTACCTACGGAGTACTATTGAGTGATCAACTTGTTTCTCAACCAGACCGCCCTCTAGTGCCAGAAGCGGCACTGTTTCACAGCGGATGGGAAGATCCTCAAATGTATGGTTATGTAGAACCATTGTTCCATCGTCTGCGAACATTTCTGCACCAATTTGTCTGCAGGACGTCTGCTGAGGGACAATGTAGAGGTGGGTACTCTAGCCGCTATCCTGTGCTCTGTATCAAGTATGTACTGGGGGTCCAGTATGTACATAACTACGTACCCAGTACACAGCCTTGCCTTGGTGTGGCCTGTCGAGGCGCTTTACTGGTCCTGAAACCACTGGGCACCACGGAGCTGACAGCCTGGAAAGCGGGCACTGGGTAGCCCGAGTTAGTGGCCTTCTTCCCCAAGGCTCAAGCCTCACCAGCCTTCCTCCCCGCCCGCTATACCTTGGACTAAAGTAAGGTATGTCCCCAAAGCATGGAACGGAGCAGCTACTAGTAACTTCCCACCCCCATCAACCTTCTCCTCGTCGTTCCACCCCCCTGTTCTCGGCTTCGCAACGAACCGTCTCTCTATCCTAGAGCTGCGGTGCATCTGTTGCTCGGACTCACATATCCTTCCATACCCAGTACTTCATACGTTACGCGGACTGGCTGTGTCTGTTCCAAGGATTGCGTTTCCTCCTCGCTCACTCACTCTCAGCAATCGACGTTGTTCACCGACGCAACCGCGCAACCTGGAGCGGCTGAGGACCTTGATTGACTCCACCCGACAACGGTGTCAACTTTCACCTGGCGATGAACTTCGCACTGCCACTGCGTTTGCCTGATGAACTTGTTTCTGCCTGACCCTTCGCTAAACGTCTGTGTTCGTCTCGAGGACAACAGTTGAAGCACTCCCAGTCCGGTTCACCCAGCCCTAACCGGGCTCTTCGGTCCGCTTCTGCGGAAGCATGTCTCATATACCCTAAAGCAATCGGTACAATCACCTCAGATATCCCTCATTTATACCTCACCGTCAAGATTCACATGCGCAAAGTCGCCCGTTCACGTCGAGCATCAGCCGGATCCTCTAAACTTCCCCTTCTGTCGTAATACAATCTTACAGCTAGACTACGATCACGCCCCGAAATGATTTCTGACGAACATTACGATCTTTGTCGTCCCATTCTCGACGATCCGACTATAGAAGAGGAGGACAAGACAGAGCGGTTGGAAGAGTTGCTGGGCAAGGTGCCCGGGCTGAAGGGTGCAGCCTTGGAGAATGCCGTCCTTGATGCCCTATGGAAACATCGAAATGCTCAACGCGGAGAAACCGCCGAGACTCCCTTGCGACATAATGTCATTCGCAAGTCATCTCCCGCTCCCTGGCAGGTCAACCGTGCTCCTACGCCTCTAGGGTCGCCTCCTCCGCTCTCCTCCAGCCCCGCCCTCTCGGCAGGATTCCCAGCCTCGCGGCCTAGTTTCTCTCGCCAGAAGTCCACCATCCCGTCCCCCTTTGTATCTCCTCGGCCTTCACCACGCCTTGCTCTGGCGCAACCGATACCTCACAGTCCGAGCCTGAATGCTTATGAATTTTCAGATGCGAGTCCTGCCCCGGATACCTACGGCGACTATGGACACGAGAATGTTGACTGGCTCCTGGCTGATGATTCTGCCAGTAATACTTCCTCCACGGCCACCGGGGGCTTGAGCGCTGCTGCTCCAGAATGGGTTCCTCAACCGGACATGAGTCCCTATGACATCTTGCGTTCCGTCCTGGGCGACCGAAAGACGGATGAAGAGATCGAAGAAGCACTCAACAAGAACTCGTACGACTTAGGGGCTACCATTGCGTCCTTGCTCGGAACGGACACTGCCGATACGCAATACACGGGAGTTCCGTCGAATGAGAATAGCGTCCTGGTCGGTAAATCCATGGCAGTCAACCCTGCCCGGCCTTCCACCCCTGGCCCGCACAAGAACCCTATAGTCTGCAAATATTGGCTTACCTCGGGCTCCTGTCTTCGTGCCGATTGTCGTTTTGCTCACGACACTAGCGGTTATCTATGCAAGTGAGTCTAATTTCGTATATTCTTGTCTGCTCTCCACTATACTAACGAGTGCTATAGATACTGGATGAACGGAAATTGTCTGGCGGGAGATGCATGCCAGTTCTCACATGACCCCGCCCTGCTCATCAATCATCTCACTGTTGGTGAAAGCCCTGCTGCTCCGCAGTCTTTTCAACTCCAGGATCACTTCGAACAGTTTCCCTCGCTCAGCAACCAGAACCTCAGAAATACCCTTCAAGCCGGTTTGGCGGCTGGGAACACCTTTGTTCCTGCCAATCAAAAGAGCCGTGGGGCTTTGGGAAACTTGGGTTCTGGCCCTCGATCTCATTCTCGACCTACCTCGCGTCACCAGAATCGACCGGAGACGCCCTCGTCTTTGTCTATGGACGACCCTGAAGCATTTCCAACTTTAGGCTCTGCGAAAAGGGGACCCAAGCATCACGGCCACCGGTCAAGACATGGACATGGAAGCGCGGAGAAGGAGACGCCCTCTTCGCTTGCAGATGTTGTTCGCATGTCCCCGTCCCCAGCTACTGGTCAACAGCGCAAAAGCGACCCAGGACGCAAGATCAGAACTTATGGAGGCTCCGAGAGTGCGGCGGCACGCAAGATCCCCGAACCGCAGCATATCCCATGGCTTGAGACAGGCTCCCGCGCAAATCAGCAATATTTGAAATACAGACAGGAGGCCATCAAGCACGGAAGCATACGAAATAAATTTCTGCAAAGGTAAGTCCGTGGCGACGCTACCATAAAAGCTGTGAAAGATTCTGAAAAAGACCATAGCGCGGCCCAAGCATGGAACCGCAACGACGCCCGGGCTGCAAAAGCTCTCTCTCTCCGAGGCCAAGCCGAGAATGATGCGATGCGCAAAGCCCACCGTGAAGCCGCCAAGGCCCTCTACGAGGAAAGAAACAAACACCTGTCCACCTCCCCCGTCGACGACGACGAAGAGCTCTACATTGACTTACACGGCCTGCATCCCGAAGAAGCCATCGAGTACCTCGAGAACATCCTCCTCACCCATTCTAAGAGAGGCAGGAGGATCATCTATGCGATTACGGGAACAGGGCATCACTCCAAGAATGGCAAGGACAAGGTAGGCAAAGGGGTACGGAATTGGCTGAATGAATGGGGTTACACCTTTCGCGAGTTTAGTGTGCCGGGTGAAAGGGGAGGATATATCGGCGGTGTGCTGGGGATCGATATCACGAGTCACAGGCGACAGCCCCTCTCCGCAGAAGGAAAAGCAGATGGACCTGAAGAAGAAACGTCGCCGACGCCGGCTATAGCGACGGCAGTGGGAAGTGGAAAGATCCAAGTGCTCAAGCGCGAGGAAGTACCCGCGTAAAAGACTGGTGGCGCTTTGGACTGGATACACTGCACGACAGCTATGGCCAACTTGGTTCCCCCTGAATTGTTGGATTTTATGTGAAGAGACGGAAGGTCCTGGACAGTACTTTCAAATCTAGCTTCCAAGGACATGGTGGCTATGTGAAGCCTGGTCTGCAGATAGCGCTGGGTACCATTCTTTGGCTGGAGCCATATCTATGGACCCATGGGACAAATTGATTGGGACTTCGTGGACCACTCGAGTTGACTCGTCCGCAACAAATATAGGCTCGATGCCCAATATGCCAGTATTTGCAATCTTTCAAATTCCAACCATGTTTGTTTCCTTAATCTTACCGCCACTGAACACCAAACATCTTTGCAGCTTTCCCTTTGAACCCCTTCTCTGCATCTTTGTTTTCCAAATACACCGTCTCATGGCCCTTGACCGTCAAGCTCAACAGCTGATATTCCAGTCTGTCGCCATCCTTGGGCTTCGTCATATGCACATTCACCACTCCGATCACTCCGCTCTCGGTGCCCTCGACGTTGAAGTGCATTCGGAAGTGGGTAGTGCCGAGTTTGTCGACATCGGTTGAATGGGCCAGTGGACGGGCACGGGCCCATTTGTTGGAGGTGGGCTCGCCGTAGGCCTTGATCTGGGACGCGGGGCCGAGCAGGGCGCGACATTTGGGGGAGGATTTTATGCGAGAGACAGCGGCGTTGAACTGGATCGTGTAGGAGGAAGGAGAGAAGAGCTCTGTGTACAGTAGGTAGGCGATAGTGATCTGTTTTTCCCACTCCGGTCAGTATTTCAGCAGAGCGCTTTTTACGCGGGGGAAAAAATGGGGAGCGCAAAAGCAACAGAGGTTCTCACTGTTCCCACAAGACCCAGCGAGACGAGCACAAAGTTGAATGTCTGCTGGGTTCCCCGGGCTGCTTTCTCCCCCATGCTCAGCTCGTTCCAGTTGTAGCGGCCATCATCCGTGGTTACGGTAACGGCTCGTCTACCAGAGCTTGTGCTTGCATGGCGCCTCTGTGATTGCCGCGGCCGGGCCCGATCAGAACTGTCGAGACGCGATGCGGGTCGAACATGAGGTTGGAAGAGCACATGCGTTTCGGTCGCGAGACAAAGACATGGTGGGTGGTCCGAGATGCCACTCGAGGAACTGGGAAGGCGACCATTGCCGTTAGCCTTGGGAAGACGTAGCCGGCATGCCCATTGGAAAGCGCGAGCCTTGCTGGCCTTTACGACCGATCGCTGCATGTGCCTTTTCTCCCAACTCTTATGCTGTAGGTCCGAGATGTTACTTGTTCGATGATGATGATGATGACGATACTTGAGGACACCCCGGAATACCTACAAGTAGGTTATGGTTGAGAGAAGTTTGGACATGGTGCTGAGATTTGCGGGGACCCCATTTTCAAACAAGCCCGAACTTTCCATTGGGCAAGGCGAGGAGGGTGTCCTGTCACGTGATTGCGGCATCGCCTTTCTTTATGACCTTCTATGGAGCCACCAGGGCTACAGACTCCTTTGAATGCGGAAGGATGGGCGAGTCTTGGGGAGTCCGCGCTTGTGATTAGACGCTGTTCTGCGTCGACAGCCTCAGCCTCGTTCAACCCAAATCACACATGAAGTCCCTCGAGCAAAATGGCTCGGTTGGTCCATGAGTATGCCAAAAGGAACGAGGGCAAGTCAAAAACAGTGCTGTCGATGGCCGTCGACATGGCAATAGCGCCGTGTCATGATACTCCAGTGCCTTTTTATTATCCAATGCAAGCCCCCCTTGTTCGCTGCTATCATGACCCTGCCTTTCTCCTCCGCCTTCGCGCTGTTTTCGCTCGTTCCATCTTATCCAAGTACTTGTTGTAAGTTTCCTTTTCTCTCACCCCCGACGTATCTAAGCAAAGCACTTTCCAATGTCCTTTTCCCGTGCCAGCTCGACGCCCACTCCATATCAATGCCGGTCAATCATGTCTAGCCCAAATCATTCTTTCCGCGACAGCCACCCGAACCCATTATACACCTGCCGGCCTCTCTCCCCGTCCAGGATCCATTGATACTTTCCGTCCTTGAGCCGACTCCTCCGCAACTGGTCTTTCGGTCACACTTGAGAGAACCTCGTCGCGTGGTCTGTCAAATGATCTCCCTCTAGGCGCCAAATGCTCCTGCGCGAAAGCCGCTAGGCTATTTCGAGAGGAGCCTTGCTCATTTCTGGGCGGGCTCTTTGCTCGGTCCTTCTCCTTCTCAGCCAGTCTTTCGTCTCTGTTCTGTGACATCTTGGCTTTCCATTTTCCAAACAAGCCCTTCTTCTCCATCTCGGAATTAGGATCCTTCTGAACATCATTCGATTCTTGGCTTGACTGACCAATAAGAGCTTGTTGTCCGCTTCCAGTGGGATCAGGATATGACGATTGTGTCAGTTGAGAATCCCCGGTAAAGCTCTTCCTGGGTCGACTGGAACTTCCGATTGAACTGTTACTTCCTCTGGCCCCAGCATTCTGGCCAACAGGTGGGGGTGGTGCAAGCGGTGACTGTTCTCCTTTCTTTGCCGCAGCGGAGAATCTCCACCGATGACGACGCTTTTCTTTCTCGGGTTGACGCAGCACATCATCCACGGCGTCGGCATCTGAAGGGTCAGTGAAAGAAGAGCGAGAGTGCGTCGATCCTGGCGGGGAGGTGGGTGGTTTCAAGCCGGGTGCATGGTTTTGTCCGTTGTTTCCAGCGGGTGCGGTCGGGAGTTGTTTCGAGTTTGGTGTTTCATTCGTGGGAGTTGCTGCTGTGTTCACGAGGGTAGGACCTTGAGGCGCAGCCAACGGATCGTGTCGCCCAACGCTATTGACATCAGGTGAGACAAGAGGCGTGTGGAAAGTGCCCGCCTCGTCACCATGAAGTGAGTTCAGCGAGCTCTGAGCACTGTCGTTCGTACTCCCAGGTATCTTTGGCTTCTTTTGCAACTTCCTTGGTTGCCTCCCGTTGGGATCTGACGGACCAAACATCGGTGACTTGGGGAAAAAGTTGGATATCTTCCGTTCTCGGGTCGTGATGGGTGGTGGAGCCACAGCCGCAGCCGTTACCGGTCCCTGGCCGGTCTCGGTTTGGGTTGGTACGGTCTGTGCTGCTAGTGGAGGTCGGGTCAGTTGTTGCGGAGACTGACCGGGTGCCTGGACGACTTGTGCAGAAACCAACGTTCCTCTGCTGTCAGCACCATCTGGTTGGATAGATCCAGATCTGGATGATTTGGACTCAGTCGTTTCCTGGTTCGTAGTCGGAGCGCCCGAATTTATGGAATTTGGTTCGACGGAGGAAATTGTCGACTCTGTGTTATCATTGGATCTCTGAAAGCGGTTCGAGGTGATCGCTGGAGATCGCTTCGAGGGGACAGTATTGCTTCGTGCTATTCCCGCACCTCCCGGGAACGAAGTGACCCCAGACGGAGTACCCGGGTTCGAAACTCCAGGACTCCCTCGTTCTCTGGAACCGCGTGATGACACAGAAACATTGCGTCGGACCCCATATTTCCGGAGACTCTCGGCGCCAGCACTGGCATTAGATGCAGACCGTCCAACAGCCTTTGGAGATCTTAGAGATGGTGCACCGCTCTCGACATCCTTCTGGGTTTTCTCATCGACTGCGGTGCCTGACATCCCAATGAGGAAATTATCCTGATTCTCGATCAAGAAGATTAAGACCTCTTGGCTGAGTCGATATTCCATTGGCGACATGTCGTGTGAGGGATGAGAGATTATGCCGGGTTGAAAGATGGCAGCGAGATTGCCAGCAGTCATGCGATTGAGGTCCGACTTGGACGCGAAGACCGCAAGCAAGTCGAGTATGTAGAGAAGCAGTTGGCGGTTCAGAGGCGGTAGCTCCGTGATGAGCTTTTGGTACGCAGAGACAGCGGCGCTGTGTTCGCTGACACTCATATCACGAGGTTGCATTTCACCATCCGGCCCCGTAGGAACCTGGATTCGGCGGAGTGGTTCGCGAAATCTCTCGTAGAAATCGAGAGGGACGATGGGCTCGGGGAGCTGGTTGAGGTAGCGTCGAAGGATATTGGCCGCGTCGTGGACGGTATAGCCACTCCAATCTAGCCCTTTTCCATACCTGTCAGGGGAGTTGAAGACGGCCTGCAGATCCTTGATTCGTTTTGCGGACCCGCTCAGTCGGAAGATACCCTCCACATCGGTGGCTGAAGACTTGTCAGCGGTGTATACAGTATTTGTTTACTAGAATCAAGCCCGTACCTTTCTCTTTGAGAAACACTCCACATTTCGCAACAACGATGGGGACGTAGCCGTAGATGAAACTCTCGCCATATTCATTTTGCAAAGAGATGGCGACGTTTGCGTACCTGATGCTCTCGGCCAGAGGAACGCCAAATATGCCAGTGGGAGCGTCAGCTAGTAGAGGAGTTAGTTGACAAGACGATCACGGTGGACAAACCACCTGGGAAGAGTCGGCAGCCTAAACTCCAGCCTCTCCCCAGGAAGACGGTCCTCTTGGCTCTCTTACCCTTGTCATCCACCTTTTCTGTAGTCTTCCTGAACTTCTTCCACCATGATGCTAGTTCTCGCTTTGACGGAGGAGAGGCGGTGTTCAATGGTGCAGGCGCAGGAGCACCACCACGGGGCGCTTTTTGGGCAAATGTTCGTGGAGGGCTCGGAGTGCCTGCGCCTCCCGTCGCCATAATGCGGCTACAGGCGCAGACGCGCTCTTCGCCACGGTTTGAGAGGAGGGAGGTCCGTTGCTTAGGGTGCGCGACGTGCCTTCCAGTTGTTGGTGAATCACTTTGGTTGGTATCAGACAGTATCGCAGGGAGCGCGACTCCTCTTCAACTGACACAGAAGGTCGTCTTCACGTGTTCTTGGGAAGCCCGCGGCACGCAATGGAGGGATAGCTGTTGGAAGGTGGAAAAAGGTGATGAATGCAAATGTCTGCAGGGACAATGCTGTTTTTAATGTGTTCGACGGTTGGTTTGTGAGGATGATCAGCTGGAGGGAACGACTGGCCAAGGGCGCAGGAAGAGCACCGATGCCGATCAAGAGGGTCTCTGGGCGACCGAGAGGGCAGTCAGTCTGACTGCCGGTGTACGAAATGATGGCGAGGTGGAAGGATGCTGGAAAAGCTGGAGGTGACAGGAATAACAGAACAAAATGAAACGCGACCATAAGGACCTGACAGGCTGCCAGGGGTGATGAGATTGGGGGGTGGCAGTTTCCTGTTTGTAAGGTCGAGGAAGGGTTTTGGCTGTGTTGGTAGACTGCTGGCGGCTGCGAGTTGAGGGCCACAGCAGGTCGCAGCTGAGTAGCCGGGTACTGGGTAGATTTTGGTCAACCGCAGCTTGGGGTGGGCTTTTGCGGGTGCTAGTTGGGTGGGTGGCACTGGGTGGTCGCAGGTGGTCGGTGCCCTTGCGATGCCCAGCTGTCAGTGCCAATTGTAACCAAGCAGTAGTCGTAGTCAGCGATGGCCCTAGCGCCACGAGCACTGCGGTGGTGGTGGCAGGGTCTGCACAGGGTACCCAAAACACCCAACTCCCCTTCTCGGCCCTGCAAGCCATAGGCAGATACATTCCCATTTTGGACCCCGCCGCCCTGGTAATCGCCTCGCTCAGTTAGCACGCTCAAGACATCAATTGCTTATTTCCCAGGTTTGCTCTCAGACATTCGCTTCCCGTGTCATTTATGAGTCTAGTGCTCATTGTTCACTCTAGTTCATTGATTTCCTTTGGACAAGCACCACACATTAGCTCGACGGATAGCAGGCTATCGAAGATACCCAAAGTCTGCCTTAAAGGAGTCAAATCGATACGTCTCTCATTGTCATCTGATAACTCTCCCCTGTCTCCCGCTACATACATAGGGAGGACTCGGTACAGCAGGACGTGCAGACGTGTCACCGCTGTGATCTGCAAGGTGCATCGAAGCCTCCTATGATGCCACTGTCTGACTATCGACGCCTCGAGCCTAATTCAAAAACAAATGGCACAGCCTGACACGAAATATGTATTTCGAGACTGCTTCAATACAGAATATAACTAACACTGTAGGATGGACGACAATTTACTGCTATAACTAAAGGTAAACAATACACTCGTTGTAAACGAAGGGCGCCTTCGATCCAATAGACTTTACTTCGTCAGACTGTGCCACTTAGTTTTGTATCCGGCTCGGCCTATATTTAAACGCGGCTAGGTACAAGCGAGGAGGGCAAGGAAACGGATGTTCCTGTCCCCGGCCGCTCGACCCATCCCGACCTTGCCGAGCGCTCAGTTGCGAGGTGCAGCCTGCAGCTCTCGGCAACCTACACGGCCCCCAAACTTAGCCGATCGCCCCCAATAATGAATCACTTGAGTACAGGACAGCGAA
Organism: Cladophialophora bantiana CBS 173.52; assembly: GCF_000835475.1. Classification (NCBI taxonomy): domain Eukaryota; kingdom Fungi; phylum Ascomycota; class Eurotiomycetes; order Chaetothyriales; family Herpotrichiellaceae; genus Cladophialophora; species Cladophialophora bantiana. Next base: position 233,947 of record NW_015971582.1, read on the forward strand.
CAATCTGGAGTAATAATACTAGTACTTGGTTGTGAAAAAGATTCGTCCATTCTGGTGGCTTCAACACGTCCGGATCCTACGAGCCAGGAAGATGAAAAAGCAAACGTCGCCTTTGCTAACGCCAACCCCTTCCCAGCACACCATTTAATTGGGCGTAATGAGTTCTAAAACATGGCTGAAATGATTGTCTGTTCATGGCAACAGGCCTCCATGGCGTTATTGTGCGGTCGTCGTGGTTGGTTCGACAGTGGTGGCTTCGACCCGGTCGTCCTCAACGATGGCGTTGGCCAGCTGGGGCGCTGCGCCGCCTATCGTCAGATCCTTGATCGCCTTGTCGAATTCCCTCTTCATCCCATGCTTGACTGCTTCAAGGACGTTGTCCACCGTCATCTTGGGCATGTACGTGGGCCGAGTGCCTTCTCTAAAGACCCCAGTTCGGACCAAGATGGAGTACCATCTCGCCTCGGAATCGCCTGATTCGTCGAATTCGTTGGTGCCTCGAATGTCCGATTCTGGGGTGTCGCCCACAAAGTAGACCGTCTCCGGAGGTCGATCAATTCCGTGGGTATCTTTCCGCCATTGCCGAAGTAGTCTGGTGGCGAATTGGAATGTTCCCACTTGAGGCTTGCCGAATGCGATGGTCTTCAACTCCTTTCCGGTAATGGCTTTGAACATGGCTTCGAGAGACGCCCGTAGTGCTCCCATGCCGATGCGGGAGTAGGTGTGAGATGTCGCCCAGACCACATCGTTATGAGAGAAAAACACCGGTGGACCTTCATCAAAGGTTTCTGATCTGGTACCCAGACGACCATTCTTGCTCATGCAGAGGTCGAGGATGATTTGAGAGTCTCCGGCCCAGTCTCTGCTGTCGGCGAACACGAAGACCGCCTCAATCTCGATTTCCCCGTAATTTCGAATGTTGGAGTTTCGGTGCTCTTCATCTGTCAGTTTTCTGAAGGGCGTGGTGTCTTCGTTGTCTTTGATGATGTCTCCGGGGGTGATGACGTCTTTGAAGCCATAGCCCTTGGCCACGTTGCGACATTTTTCGCCTTCACCACCTACAACAAGGACGGTGTGATACTTCTCAGCCATTTCTCTCATGGGGGTGTGTCCGCAGATAAATTGGCCGGGCGACACCTCCATTTGGAGTTGGTTGCTGAGCTGGATACATCGTTCCTCTTCAGTTTTCCCACCACCATTGGTGACGAAAATGTAAGGGCTATTGGACGAGAGAAATTAGTGTGCTGGATCACTCCGCAGCGGGATGAAACAGCGAGGTTACATACACTTTGATGCCGTATTCATTTTGGCCATTGAGAACTTTCATGGCCTCAATGGCCTCGGGAATAACCTTGCCCCCTTTGATGAGCACGCCGTCTATGTCAAAGGCGAAAGCGTACTTGTCAGTTGTGCTCATGCTACTGCCGTCATCAGGAGTAGTAGCTCCCGATTCAGGAGGGGTGATTGCTGGTGATGATTCGGCCAAGTGATGCTTCGCCATCTCCATGGCGCGGGCAGTCGAGTTGGCATGGCTGTGGACGTCCATATGTTGCGGTGGAGCGACAACAGCAGGTCCACCAAATAAATCTGCCCGTTGGGCATTTTGACTGGATAACCTGCGCATGCCTCGCTGGGATGCTTTGCTGGCGGTAGGATATAAAATGTTGTTGTCCATGTCTGAAGGATGCTCGTTAGTTGACATGTTGTGCAACCTGTCTGGTCATCGTCTCAAGGCAATGCTAATCAATAGAAAGCCAGGTCGTTTTGCATCAAGACGAGGCGAACATACAGTCTCCGTCGCTTATGGCAGGCGTCAAGAGGATGGGGTTAGGATTGAGGTCGCAAGCTGTACTCTGGTATTGGGGGGGATTTATATATCGGTCTTCCAACAGGTACGGCCACCTCGAGTGAGAAAGCCATCGAGGCAAATCGGAAACACACGTGGAGGAAAAGTGGAAGATATCAGAGACAAGCAACCAAAACAGTGGATATCACGAAAACCGAAGACGATTGCTGTTCGGTGAAGGGATGAAAGGAATGGAGCATTTTCCGCGAGGTTGATAGCTACAGCGATGGGGAGCCAAATGACGTCGCCGTGCTGGGATTTTCATCTGGCGGGCGAATAGAGACTGATGGTCGCAAAGACGGTGCAGTAAAAAGTCTGATAGGCCTTGGTGGTAAAAGCCGCATCCATGGTCGTGTCTAATACCTCATTGGGGTTGGGAAAACACCTTCGGAGGACCTGCAGACGTGGTTGGATGTCGTCGAGACGTCGAGTTACAGAATTTCACAGTGGTTCACCTATATGGAGTGATGCTTGTCGCACAATGATCCCCTAGGCACGAATCGGTATCTGACCGTCTCCAGTTCTTCAGCCTTGGTGGCCATCCCCAATCGTACCGTACATACACCTAGGTAGTAACTATCGCTCCGCCTTGGTGTTTGAGAGCCAGGATGATCCAACGCCACTGCTGTCATCGATCTCCATTTTGCAGCCAAAATAAGCCCGGCTTCCCAAGTCAGGAGTACCAGACACGGAATCCTTACGAGCTGGCTTTCTCATTCGTTCTTTGTGGTGCTGACTCGGGAGCCCCTGTCAGGCTGGAACCTTGAGGTAGGGAGGTAGTTGTTACATTCACATGTGCCTTGCTGATACGTCCATGCTAGCCCAGGTGCCCATGCAGAAGACTCTCAGATAAAAGCAGTGTATCCGCATGTCGAGACTACTTCGACCCTGGGTGTGGGACTTGGTGGGCATGATCCCTTCTGGTGTCGATTCCACATCCTGATGACGACGGTGAGGCGGGACACTTCTGATAGTACGCTAAGTTTCATCATATGCAAAGGGATTGGTCTTGCATACAGGGGGGACTACCGAGGGTTACCAGAAAATAATGCTTCTCGCTCTACCTGCTCAACTCTTCTCCCTCAAGAGATACCCAAGACAAATGCCGAGTGACCAGAACAACGCTGGGCATGACGCTGAATGCTCCGGGACACCCACCAAAGAACACGTTGCATCTCTGGGTTCCACGTCGACACTCAACAACAAACCACCTAGATGTGGAACTCGTTCTCCAACCAGTGTTTGACAACCAGCTTGCCCTCTTCAAAAGCGGGTTTCGGAATACGCACAATGATTGCGGCATGACTGTGGGTGCTCTTGTGGATGTACACGGGATACTTTTTGAATCCCACATCATCCAGGGCCTTGATCATGGCAAACTGGGCCGTGTTCAATGCTAGGGTCGGGAAATTGGACAGCCTTTCAGATGGCACAGGTTCATCGTTGTCTGGTTTCTCAGACAACAACGATTCAGACGAGGTCTTCGCAAAAGCCATTGTAGACGAGACAGGATCCTCTACGATTGCATCTGCTATCTCCTCCGAGCCCTCCGGTAGATATTCCTGTTCCTGAGCAGCGTTCACGTTCTCGAAAGCATCCTCAAGACCAACACGCATATCCTGGACCATCCATGGGATTCTGTACAGCCCGAACCCCTCCCCGTGATGATCGGCCTCATGAAGCATGATTCTCCGCTGACTGCGCAACGTCTGGATGCAGGAATTCACCACAAACGCCACCAAGATGACGGGGAGAAGGACCGCCAGCGCCAGCAGTATTGGTGCGCGACGGAGATAGTGGTGGCTATGCATGCGGAATCTTTGATAAAACGACGGCACCTCGTGCTGAGGTATTAGATCACATGGATGGTCTGGATCCAGTATCACGGGGTCGTAGCCCTTGACATAATGTAGTTTGACTTTTGTCAGATCAACGAAAGGATCATGCCTCGAGATCCCGGTTGTGTAGTACACTGCAGATCGATCATTGACGATGTTGGTGTACAGTGTACGATGCTGAAATCGAGCAAGGGCATGAATGAAAACGCTGTCAGGGTCGGCGAGGACGCTCAGCAGCGGCCTTCCTGTGTTCCGAAACTTGTCGATCATGAATAGCTGTCTGCCTGACGTTGATAACATTCTCGCGCCCAGCACGTTCCAAAGATGATTCTGGCACGCTTGAGTTAGACCAGTGGTGCAGGTTTTTTGAGGGTTTGCCCCTGTACGTACCTGGTATCCGGTCAAGGGAGTGCGGACGCCCAGATGAGGGCTGACAAAGGTGGTAAAGTTGACCGGGGTCATCTTCTCAAAGTATCCCTTGTGGTAGAGCAACCCAATGGCGTAGCGGGCAACAAGCCCTCCCAATGAGTATCCTACCACAGAAAAGCGTGTGATCTTGTGTCCATCACGTTCCAATTCGTCTACGGCGTCCTCGATCTCCTTTGCGACCCGCTCGCCGCCCACGTTCACGCCGTCATAAGTTAGACTGCCCAGGTTTCTGCGGCAAGCCAGGACTATGATCTCTTCCCCGCTGTAACGATCGCGCAGGGCGTTTGCGATGTAGTTGAGATGGCCGGGATTGCCCCAGAGACCGTGAACGAGGACCACCAGGTGCTGAGCCTTCTGCGGAGTGGACTGACCCGACATTCTCAGGGTGGGAGCCATTTCCCAGTTAGAGAAGAGGATCTGACTGTCAATACTGCGGAGGTCGAAAGGTAATGCAGGCATCAACATTTCTTTTGTACGCATCAGAATCGGCCAGTCAGCAGCCAAGGCCCTTGTTCGCAGTAGCGCCTGGTGGCGGTCGCCTGTAGGCTACACTATTAAAGCAAGTCAGTTAACCAGGGAGACTCTCGTGGGCACCCCTGTACTCGGTACTTGTGGAATCTGGGCACCTCCTTGAAAAGCCTTGAATGCTCTAAGTAGGCGCCGGGAATGTGGTCCGAGCTAATAAGTCCTTGTTTGCAGCTGTGTCACTGACGCAGTTTTGATCCCATCGACTCGGGAGTCCTCTCGCAGGCTCCCCCCCAGCCCAAGTGACAGTCGAAGTCAACAATTGACACCAGGCCTTTCCAGCAGCTTGAAGGCTGGCGCCGCACACACAATAGGTCGTGTCGTGACAGTCTTAGCGAGGCTGCCAGTTCGGCCTCTCTCTTCTTCGATACTTCGTACAAGTTGAAGACACCAAGCGCGACAGGAAAGGCAAATCAAGCACTATCGTTGGGATTCCCTCCAAAAGAGCAGAGATGCGTTCTACAGGACTGAGAAGGTGGATGGGATCGCATGGCTTGCTCGCGGCGAAGACTCCCTCGTCTTATGACTGTTGAGCAGGCTCCCCACGCATCACGCTTGGCCTCAATACCCTCATCTAGTTTCTTCTGCTCTTCCTGGGGTGTTATCTCAACCATTCTTGTACTAGCGATAAGGCGGCTCTCCCACGCCTGAGTCCTGCCTTCTGCGTGAACGGACATTGCCACTGGTTGCACTGGGCCTGGAGCATGCTTATCACCCTCTGCACCAACTGCAAGGCTCGGGATTACCTGATAGCAACAAGGTTTCGATCTGCTCAATGACCGCGCCTGCATGACCTCAATCCTCGAGGCCGAACCAAGGCGTACCACTGGCTGCCAAAAGGAATAACAAGGATCAGGGTCGCGGTACGTGCTACCGGGGGCAGGGGGGAGGGTCGTGGGTTGCGAACACGCGATCGTTTTCCCCAAGCGGCGGCGGCGGCGGTGTGCCCACCGAGCCACCAACGATCCTTCTAAGCGGTGAGGCTAGTGAGTTTAGGGAGGTCGTCGGTTCAAATTGAGTTTGACCGCAGCGCCAACCACAATTCGACCACTTCATCAATACCATCATCATCATCATCATCCACTTTATCCTTTATCAGTTCAGCATCCCCCTTCTATTCCTTCAACATGTTCTCCTCCCTCGGCCTTTTTCGCAATGTTCCGTGCCCTCGACAGGACGACTGCAGCCTCCAAACCTGTATCTTCTCACATAGCTGGAGAGTGCCTAGTCCTGAGGCAGACCATGGCCTCAACTCTGCGAAAGAATATGATCCGTTCAGCGCGGGGGAGATATCATCTCCGCCGTCGAAGAGAAGGAAGCTAGAATCTCCTCCCCAGCAGCCAGTGATCTCAAATGTTGTGCGTCTAGACACTAGAGGCTTAGAAGTGTCTACCCCAGCATCGTTCGGAACACAGCCGCCTTCACCGTCTCGGACAGTGAGTCGGCTCACGCAAGAAATCCCAACTTCAAGTCAGATTCCACGCCATGTGATACAAGGGCGTGCTGAAGGGAAGCCGACTTCTCTCGTGAGACCTGTGTCGCCTCCACCAACGCAATTTCGCAACGAGTCTTCAGTCCTAATCAAGAAGCAACCGGTAAAAGTCGAATCACTAACTCCGCGTAACGTTGCAAACGCCCCGGCGCTCCTGAGGACGAGATTGACAGTGCTGCAAAAGTTGCACGAGGAAATGCGGACTCAAAATAGCAAGCTTGCTGATTCGGACACCAAGCACAGGTCGCTCGTGCTAGATGAACAAGAGTTGGTAAGGTTCGCCCTCGACGAAGAGGAAGCCGCCACAAAACTGGGAGGTGAAATTTACAAGAATACCATGGCGCAAAATATTCTGCGAACCAGAAAGATGACCATGGAGGAGTGGGTCAAGAGAGTCTCGCAATGGACCGGAACATCATCATCGGCCAATGTGCACGCTAAGCTAGTCGACAAGAGGGATGATCTTCTTTCGGCAGGCTTATCATCTCTGAACGAACAGGTTGCTGTTCTCAAGCATCTCCACACACCTTTGGAAGGCCTCGAGAAGTTCGGTTATGTGACCACCCAACCATCCAGCTCCGAGCTCGCTTCAGCGAAAGCGGGATTGGTAGCAACCAGGGGCTTTGAAAGCTGCGATCGATGTGGGACAAGATTTCAAGTCTTTCCCGGCCGAGATGAGACGGGACGCTTGACAAGCCAGGGAAGGTGTCGTTATCACTGGGCTCGACCAAATCGCACGGTTCCCCTGAAGAGGGATAGAACTCAAGGTCAATCGGAAGCAATCTACCCTTGTTGTAACAAGCCACAAGGAAGTGAAGGCTGTTCGGATGCCGACTCACACGTATTCGTGGTCAAAGACCCCAGGCGCCTTGCGACAATCCTGCAATTTGAGCATACTCCAGCAAAGTCCGACATCCGACTCAGACAACCCGTTTCCTTCGATTGCGAAATGGGCTATACCACGCATGGGATGGAGGTTATTCGAGTTACGGCCGTCTCGTGGCCTGACGGGAGGCTTCTACTTGACGTCTTGGTCCGACCTTTTGGGGAAATCCTGGATCTGAATACTAGGTTCTCCGGAGTGACAAAAGAAGCCTATGCATCAGCGCTGCCGTACCAGGCCACTCTCTGTGAAAACGTCCAGGAAGCGCATCTCAACGACCGCCAGCTCCGTAAAGTGGACTCGCCGGGCGCAGCCAGGCAATTGCTGTTCGAGCACATCAGTCGAGAGACTCCACTGATAGGTCATGCCATTGAAAACGACTTGAACGTTGTGAGGATCATACATCCCTGCGTGGTCGACACAGCTCTCTTGTATCCTCACCCACGAGGATTACCGATAAGATACGGACTGAAGCTGCTCAGTCAAAAGTATCTGTCCCGGGGTATTCAAACCGCGGGCGAGGCTGGACATGACTCGAAAGAAGACGCAGTGGCTACGGGAGACCTGGTCACGAAGAAGGTGGTAGAGAAATGGAAATTGATGAGATGTGAAGGGTGGGCATTCGTTGACGGAACCCTCATGGCACCAGAGGAGATGAAGCCGTTAGAACACGTGCCTTGACGTCGTGCTTGCGTCGCGCTCGTGCTTAGGGTTGCCTTGGGGTGCCCGACTATTCTCGCTTAGGTCTAATGCCAGTTTCTCCTAATCCACTTTGACTTTTCAGCGCGAGCCCCCTTTCCTAACTGGGAGACTGTGAACCGCGCCTGCAGTAGCCGGGGTACCTGTACAATTTCAACCACTCAATCAACGGCATTGTCCCCTGAAATTCTTGGACAGCAGAAGCCGTCTTTTGAGGCTCTAGGTACCTATGAAAACACTCTAGATTCCCAAACTCTGTCGTCGCTCTCGTCGTTCGAGTCCTCCGTAGCGCATTCACTTGTTGGGTCGAGGCTGAGACCCGCAAGCAACCTGATCACAACAGCTGCTTCTAACTGCGCCCAACTCACTGTTCTGCGACGGCATCGCCCCTGCTGAGAGATAAGCTGCGCCCTGCAGCAAAACATAGAAAATGGGCGGTCAAATATCCAAGATGATGGGCAAGATCTTCGGGTCGAGAGAAATGCGGCTGTTGATGCTGGGCCTCGATGCTGCTGGCAAGACAAGTGAGTCCAAAATGGCGCGGCTGCGCAGTCCAATGCATCATCCAGTGTCGCATGTGCTGTGTACCTTAACATACTGATGGCTGAACAGCAATCCTCTACAAATTGAAACTTAACCAAGATGTCACTACGATCCCTACAGTTGGCTTCAACGTCGAGACCGTCACCTACAAGAACGTCAAATTCAACGTCTGGGACGTGGGCGGACAGGACAAGATTCGGCCACTCTGGCGACACTACTTCTCCGGCACGCAAGGTCTGATCTTCGTGATTGACTCCAACGATCGAGCACGCATCGACGAGGCCAGGCAAGAACTACACAGGATCATCCTTGACCGGGAAATGAAAGAAGCACTCTTGCTGGTCTTTGCCAACAAACAAGATATCCCGGGCTCCATGACCCCTACTGAGGTGACAGAGAAGCTGCGACTCGGACAATTGAAGGATCGGACTTGGTATGTGGTGCCTAGCTGCGCTACTACCGGAGAAGGATTGCTTGAGGGATTGGTGAGTAGAACTCCGTCTGGAAGTCATGGTATATGTATTGACGCCATCCCTTGCAGAGTTGGCTCTCGACGAATGTCAAGGCGCAACCGAGGCCAGCACCCGCTAAGTAACACCCCGCGGCCGTTGCAGATAGTCTTGGGCGGCATTGGAGCATTCGAGTCGGTCTGGTGGCAGCGAAATGTGGCGATAACCCGGACGACAACAGCCATGACACCTATTCGCGATGGATCCCGTTCTGAGAAGCATTATGTGAATGGAGTTCAGGGCATTGAGATTTCCCAGCGTCACGATAGGGCGTGGGAATTGTCAGGCAAGCGAGGGATCAATGCTCTTCGGAAGGGGAAGATAAGTTGTGCATAACCGGCTTCGCCTATTTTGCCGTTGTTCATTTGCCTAACATTCTACCATATTTGACATATGAGCGAGGGACTGGCAGATAGAGGGAGGAAGGGAGTGGGCAGACAGGACTGTGCAAGTGGTTGAGGCCGGGGGGGTGGGATGGTCGATGAAGGCATCCAACGTTCTTTGAATTTGGGGAGACACGAAACGAGTCAGCGGTCGTTAGGTATCGGCTGGGGGGGCGGTTTGATGCAACCACCATTGTATTGTACTAATGTATGTTATGTTGGTACTACTCGTACTCGGCACCAGTATGAATGTTCATCGGGCGAGAGGAGTTTCCAAGGAGCTGGGGTGCAGCTGGTGGAGATGTGGAACAACACCTGCTCTTATCACTGCAATATTTTGGCTATCACCCTCACCGTCACACACCACCGTCTTTCCCACTGTTACGAAGACAACGGAATCTATGGACGGTCTTACATACCATGCTGCAGCTACCTGTCGAGGCGGGCAGGCGATACTCCTTCGGGCAACCGCCGTGTGGCGGCGCCCACTCTTGGGGCGAGCGATGCTGTTTCTGCTCCCCCATTTGGTGCCGGCTACTTCACACCCACCTCTCACTCACCTCAACCCCCCTGGCTCCCCATCTTCTTGCTTCCCGCCAGTACAGCGGATATGCACCAGATGCATGCCAGCATGCACCACGACGCCTTGGGCCCTCGCTCGCGCGGCCTTGCATAGGTACACACCACCGGCATCCCAAGGAACACGAAGTCGATATTGCCACCTCTCGTCTGCAAACCCCCTTTCAACGGCGGACCTGCATGAACCCCCCTGAATCCCAAAAGGAAGAAGCGCCAGCTGCAGCAGATCGTAAATGCAAGGCTAGGGGATCGTCTGCAGCGGCGGCATGGACGAAAATTCACAAACAAAACAATTAAATCCCTCTTTCGACAATTCCTCCAGTTTCATCGTCCTCAAACATCGACTTGCCTCGTGGCCGCCCTCCCCCCTGGCTGCCCTCCTGCTCCTCCTGCTCCTCCTCCCATCCTCATCTACCAGCAGCATCATCTGACTCTATTTAAATCCCGACTATTGCTCCTCCTAATTACGCCATCCCACGCCATCTCCAGCTTTTTTCGACCAGCCGAGACCCGAACCATCCCCCGCCCTCAGCCTGCTGCCACCTCCCACCTGCAATTGAACGGCCCGAGCCTGCACAACCCCCGTCAAGGTCTCGAACTCCCGTCCCTCGGTGGCTTCAAATCCTCCTCGTGCGGTTTTTGTTTGAGGCTTGGAGCCACTTTTCTCTCCCCCTCATCCTCGTCTAAGGTCTCATCGGTGGACTCTGGAGTCCACCATTCCCGGTGTCGACGTCAAGGCAAAGGCCGCTGTTAATAGCCAATTTGGTCCAAGGTCAACAGACCCTCCTACTTCCGGCACCTGCCAGTTTCATCCTCCATCTTAGCTGCAGCTGGACATAAAAAGGGATTTCTTTGTCTTGGGCCTTGTTTCCCGGTTCTACCAGGCTTTTTGAGTTCCCCTGTCCTCATCTTTGCGCCCTGCCATCCGTTGGATTATTTGGTTGCGGCCATGTCCGACCATAACGGCACAGTCAATGGTACCTCCAAGCCGTCAGTGTTGATAGTGGGGGGTCTCGGTATGTGCATGCCCTTACAATGTGTTCCAATGCATATGCGCTAACAGTTTTTGGCAGGCTACGTCGGCCGCTTCCTGTCCAAATACATTCATTCCCAGAATCTAGCCTCCAGCGTTCGTCTAGTTGACAAAGTCTTACCGCAGCTTGCGCATCTTGCCCCAGAATTCAGCGAAGCATGCTCCTCGGACAAGTTCATACAGGCCGATGCCTCTCGCGAGACCTCGATGGCTCGTATTTTCGAGCATCCGGGTGGACCTGACAGAACATGGGACTTTGTCTTCAACTGCGCCGGCGAAACGGCCTGGTCGCAGACTTCAGAAATATATAAATTGCGCTCGTGGCAGCTCAGTGTGACACTGGCCAATGAAGCAGCCAAACGGGGCGTCAAGTCCTTTGTCGAAGTCAGCACAGGCATGGTATATGCTCCGAACCGTGTCCCACGGAATGAACAAGACAAGCTGAAACCGTGGCTGAAGCTGGCCAAGGTGAAGCTCGAAGCAGAACAAGAGCTGTCGAGAATCCCGGGGTTGAATTTGGTCATCCTCCGTCTGGCGCACGTCTATGGAGAGTATGACTCGAAGTTCATCGCCAAGGGGTTGTGTCTGGCTCGGGTCTATCAGGAACAGCAAAAGGAGCTGAAATGGCTCTGGACTGAGGACTTGAGGATCAACACCGTTCATGTAGAGGACGTCGCCCGAGCCTTGTGGGCAGCGGCAGAGTGGAGATCGCAGAATTCTACTATACCGTCATCGTCCTCTCCGACAATCACTCGGAGACCAACACTATCAAAAGGAGAGGATGCCCCTAGCGGCAATGTGCCTATATTTAACATTGTGGACCACGGAGAAACAAGCCAGGGCAAGTTGGCCGACATTATTTCCAAAGTTTTCGACATTAAGACGGGGTTCCAGGGGACCATAATATCCTCTTTCGCAAAGATGAACCTCGAACACGTCGTCGATGACCTCAACGAGGACATTCTTCAACCATGGGCCGATATGCTCGAAAAGAAGGGCATCACGAAACCTGGTCCTCTCAGTCCTTTCTTAGAAAAGGAGTTGCTCAAGGACACAGATTTGAGTCTCGACGGCAGTTTGTTTGAGCGCGTCGTGGGTTTCAACTACGAGCGGCCCGAAGGCCTGACGGTGGAAGGTGTGAGAGAGATGATTTCAAGTTATGAGAAGATGGGATGGTGGCCCTGACGCCAGGTTTGAAGTGGATTTTCTCACCTCCGCGCCTCACGCTCGAACCTCAGCACGGATGCCTTCCCCCCCCCCCCCCCCATTTTGTCCCTTTTCTTTTCCCCCTCTGGGTTTATCTTGTTACTCATTTGGGACACCAGCTACCCAGAAAACTCTGTTTCCTCCTTCTCAGTTCAGAGCCTGCCATCATCTCCTTCAGACCATTCCAGCCAAGACGAAACCAACCAAATCAATGACATTCTGTGCGCGGGGAATCACGCTGTACATAACGAAGAGAAGACGAGACAAGATAAGAGTACTGGACGACAATGTAGTGATCAACCACTGTTTCAGATAGAGCTAATCGTGCAATTGAGGGACAGGGGGCATTATTATTACTATTACTAGTGGTAGTTACCGGGCAGGACAATATGGACCATCCAATGAAATGGAGAACGGTCCTATCCTAAGCATAACAAATAGTCTCTCAACCCGCCGGCTGAGAAGGACACCAAGCCACCTGATCATATTGTTGTGGAGGCTCTTGTGCCAGCCACTCTTCCTTCCCTGAGCAAGCCTCGCTTTCCATCCGTTAGGATAGTACCTATCACGGGTCGTTCATGGCCATCAAGGCCTGTACGTCTTGGTCAGCAGAATGGCGTACATCAACCCGACTATGTAAGCGTAGCCCAGTATAAAAACCTCCGACCAGAAATCACGCCATTCCCGATCACCTCCCCACTCACCGGTCACCCTCTGCGCTACCGTCTTCCCCCACCAGAAAACAGGTCCGCTTAGAGCGCCCAGGATAATGTAGTCGCGTCTGCTCGAGTCCTTGTCCTTGGGGAGCGACATGGCGAAGGCGCCGGCTGCGATGGGTCCGCCTATGGCGAGGAAGAACACGAACAGGTATCGGCGGTAGAAAGTCTTTCGGGGAGGTGCATTTTCTGCTGCTGCTACTACTGCCACCGTCGGCGCCGCCGACGGTGCCGGTGGTGATGGCGATGGCGGTGGTGGCAGAGGCTCAATGACCACGGCGGCCATCTGTTATTTTTTGATTCCTGTCAGAACATCTCTCCCGCAAAGACCGCTGTTGAACGGCATGAAAGGAGAGACTCATTACTGGTTCTGGTCTTGCTGGTGGGATATCTTCCGCCTCCTTGCTGCTATACCGGGGTAACTCGATACCATGGATGCTTGCCTCGTCAGGGGGATATGCGGGTGGCGGGCCCAAGGAAGGCATCATGGAGATTGGGATCGAGAAGTGAGAGAGGCTGCTTGTGTTCGTAAGAGAGACAAACGATAATTTGGTTGGGAGGCTCCTTGATGCCTAATTTCTGAGCTCTCGGGGCGCGAAGTGTTCTCTCGCTACTTCAACATCGCCCGAACAAGATGCAGGGGCGCTTTGTTTCAGGGGAGGATGTCGAAAGATCCAAGACGAAGAGTAAATGGGAAGATACGTCAACCTGGAGGCGCTTTGGTGAATGGTTCTTGTCGGCGCCTTCGGGCTCACGAATGACTTGGCCAGAGAGGAACATGGGGCGAGATTAAACCGACATTTTAAATCTGGAGAAGTCCAGGACGCTGGAGAGGAAAGGTTTGAACCTGACGGATCACGCCGTCTGAGTGTGAGGAAGGTACGATGATCAATGGCCCCTAATTCATTCCATCTGTCCTCTTGACTTTTTCACTCGCACACTGATAAAGCCTCGATGGCCTTCAAGTTCCCGCAGAGATGGCACATACCTTGATCCTCCAGAACTCGCGATGACCCTGCAAACCCTTTTCTCCTCAAGACCCGGCGGTAATGACGCATACTTTCATCCTCCAGACCCGCACACCCATTCGAGCCGCATGGCACAGGTCGTTCTGGAAGTCGCGCCAGCCGAGGGCGATGGTTTGCCAATCCGCTTCCGTAAAGTCGTCTGGATCGTTTCGTGATGCCAGACTCGGCGGACAAAACGAGTCTAGGGGTGTTGAATTGAGGGAAGATACCGCGACTTCTGGGAGACCGCTCGCTATCATCATGCTCTCCGGGTCCACGCTATCCCGATCTTGAACACCGCCGTTTTGGCAATGGTCCACGGAATTGACCTGGTCATCGCCGCCACCGGTTTCCTCATCTGCTAGAAGAGAACAAGCACCAACACTGGCGGGTCTCCGGACGGTGGCATTCTCAGACCGACCTGTCCACACGAATCGACAAACATCGTTCCATCCATAACTGAGCACCTAACCCAGGACGGCCGACGGGGAAATGTCGACGCGGTAGCATATGCCAGTGAAGAAGGGCGCGAGGGTGTGCTCCTCCACGGGTGCTGAGGGCCAGTGGTACGCTTGCGCGAGGGGTGCGGCCGTCGTGTGGGATATGGAATTGAAATGGCTTCGTGTGGGTAGACAAGAGACGCTGATATACACGGACATGAGTGATGGGAGAGACGGAGGGATGAGTGACCGGGAGACTAGGGTTCGTGGTAAGAGTGGTGCGCCGTCTGTCATGAAAGGTACATTCGATTGCGATGCACCCTGTTCACGATCGTTATCATGGTCACCGGCGAAACCACGAAGTTCTTCAGTTTGTGTGACAACGCTGACGGTGACCCCCTCCTTCTCCGGCGTGGCTTGGTTCGTTCCTTGTCCACGATCCAGCTCCTCGACTCGCATGATATGCACTCGCCACAGTTCCTCGAATGCTTGTGGGTCGCTGTCGGCCCGAATCTTGGCGAGACGAGCAATAAGTTCGATGATGGCATCCTCAGTACATTCGGGGCTCATTCTCTGGTTGGAATGGGCAGGAACTCTCTGTGTAATTTGAGATGCCAATTTCTCTAGCTTCCTACTTGCTCGAGCACGAGCGCGTGCATGAAACGCGGCCGCTGGTGACGATGAACGGGTGTCTGCGTCGGCCATGTACGAGTCTTCACCGTCAGTTGCTGCGCTACTGGGGGCTCTGGCTCGATGCGCCGGGCCCTGTGGGCGGCGGATGAACATCACATTGCGCATTTGGCGCCAGAGAGGCTCGAGGATTCGATGATACCTTTTGGCAATGCTCATTAGTGACGATTCCGTCATTTTCATGCCATATTCAGCGTCCAACTGAGCGCTGTCCCGTGGGGCATACCTGGTATCTGGAGTTTGATTCTTGCCTCTCACATAGACCAATTTGGCTTCCTCCTCATCAAGGTCCGTCTCGTCCAGAACCCATTCCGAGCTGGTTTTCCAAATGATATATCCGAACGCTCGGACTAAGAGATCGGTGACGTTCTTCAGACTACGGTCAGAGGCTCGCTGGATCTGCTTGTAGTGCTTGTTGCGTATAACGCGGATGACGCCGTTGTGGAAATCCTGATGCTTGTCCGGTCGGATCTGCAATTGACGAAAGATGGGAGCATAGAGCTTGCCACCCGATTCGGCGACGACAATGATGTTGTCGGTGAGTTTGCGCAATTCTGTGCCGGGGAC
Source organism: Cladophialophora bantiana CBS 173.52 (assembly GCF_000835475.1). Lineage (NCBI taxonomy): Eukaryota > Fungi > Ascomycota > Eurotiomycetes > Chaetothyriales > Herpotrichiellaceae > Cladophialophora > Cladophialophora bantiana. The sequence continues at coordinate 249,332 of NW_015971582.1, forward strand.
GATGCTCAGGTCTGTGATGGGGGTAAAAGGAGGCTGCGGTCGATGTGTGTCTGTCTCAGACTCTGCATGGAGCTCGTCAGGCGATTCCGGGGACGCCATGCTTAATCTGCCGGAATATCGAATCAATGAGATAAGGCCAAAGGGCACGAAAACAAGCATCAAGGAGGTATAAAGAAGAGAGGTTGAAGGTTAAGACATTGGTTACTGTCAAGTGTCAATAAAGGTGTCGATGGGATTGATCCATTCTGAGCAAGACAACACTTTTCAATGACGGGCAAGTCATTGTATCGTTGATGAACAGTGAATCTGAAGCACGATGTGATTGATGTTTCCATGGCAGTGAGGCACAAAATCTTGTTCCTCAGTCCCAGCTCATTCATTCATCTGGACCGAGTCAGTCCACGCTACCGTCTGCGACCTACTGTGGTTGTCTACTTGAACACCCTGCCATCAATCTCAGCTGAAGCATCTGTCAACTCGCCCACCAGTTCGAAGCGACAACTCAGGTGACATTCGAGAAAGGAGCCCGTGATTTATCGAATGTTGACGTTGGAATTGCACCAATCTCGCTTCAAGCCACGTTGGTCAGATCGACGGGGGACAGGCCTTGCATGCCCAGGATCTACACCCTGGCACCCGAGTTGGCTGCCTTGGGGGGCTGAGCCCGAGAGCCCTGTACAGTACTTGTTGGCGCCCTTGGACACCCAATTGCCTGCTGGGGAGCGAACTGCCACTGGTTGGCAGCCTAAGTTGGGCTACCTTGTACTGGGCATAATTCTAGTGGCCAAGGGGACTAGGCCCCAGGGAAACTATTGCCGTCAGCAGAAGCTTGGGCCCATCCATCAACCGTGGCTTGTGCTGCTGACCTCCCCCTGGTCGTCTGCGTGTTTCCTGCGTCTGAGACTTTCCATCGCCGTCATCATCATTCTCCATCGTGACGCGCTTCTGTAGTCTTTTGCCTCATGCTCTCATAGCATTCCAACCGGTTCACCTCTCTTTTTCCTTACTCCTCCACAGCGGCCCACATCCTCCAACAATGTCATGGAAGCTCTAATCTATAATGAATCACCCATCGCAGAATATCTGGAGGGAGACGCCATCCCCTTCGAAGCCGCCGAACCTTCTTCACCTCCTCCTTGCGCTCGTCAAACCTATGCCCCCCGAGGTCTGCCCAGACTGCGCGAACGATTACGAACGTTTCGCCAAACCGCTGCTTCGGTGACAGATGTCGCAAACGAACAGTTTCTCGAGCGCTTCCGCTACGTGATTGTTGCCTCCCAGCTTCTCGCAGACGAACCGAAGCCGAGACGACAACTTCTCCAACATGATCAACCATTCGCTCCACATACTCTCTCCCTCAAAGGTGCTTGTATAACAGCCGGAATTTCCTTCTCGGTCGCGTGGTCTCTTCACCTGCTCCAGCGGGGATATAGAACATCTCGGTCACATTGTTCAACTTGGTCAGAAATATGCATATACTCATTATTGTTTATTGGGGGTTGTCTGGTTCTTTTGTACTTTGTTCGGCGTCAATATCTCGAATTTGTGCGGCAGTCTGCCGGGTCAACACTGGGAAAAGTTGTGTCGAATTCACATAATTATGATAGTATTGCGGCGGAAGCGCTTCGATTCATTCAAGAAGTTGAGGTTGTGTCTCGTGGGTATGAAATGTAAGTGCATGGCTTGTGTGGATATTTTGTTTCCCTATCATTGCTGACACATGTACAGTAGCCATCCATTACCTCCAGTCAGTCGACTGGAAGATAAAAACTCTCCGAGTCGCTGCCGTGACCTACGGACCACTCTTGGAGTGACCTTGACGGCCAGCATCGTCCGATGCGTCGAAGCTCACAATGCCGTCCAACCATTTGTGAGAGACCTCGACCTACAAAGGTACCATGACATATACGAAGTCTCGATGCAGGATTACACCGATGCCGTTGCGTTTGCAAATGATTCTCCCCTAGACTCCCGGGACTCCCTGAAGGAACTTCGCTTCCTTTTCCGACTCCAACTCATTGCAAGGAAGGTTTTCCTTTGTGATCTGCTGGCCCTTCACTCTGGCTCCACCTGGTACAACGTCCGCCAGTGGCGATTGATATGCCATGTGCTGGAAGGGTTAGATGGTGCACTTTCCCAAGCAAGCCAAGAGCTCCACAGCGCAGTAGTGCGCGAAGAATATGGTGAAGATTGCCAGGACGCTGTATCGGAAGAGGCCGAACCCGCGGCTGAACGGAGCATCGACGCCACTACGCCGCAAAAGAGACACACCAAAGCTCAATTACGCCGATTCGAAGCGGTGGCCAATACTATCCGATCACTGAACGCCAAAATCCATCTCCTGAGGGAAGAAATTAACTCGTTAAAGTCGAAGGATGACTCTACCCTGAGCACAACTATCACTGGCCATTATGAACAGCTTGGGGCAGAGATTCGAAACGCCCTTGTCGAATGGGAAAAGGGGCGAAACACCATGTTCCTCAACGTGGGAACCGAATCTGATAATCGTTTCTCCCGAGCATCCAGTGGTTTGCGATCACCAGCATCGCCATCTCCGAGCAGTCTGGGCGGACTGACAGTTGTGGATGGCGGGCCTGCAGAAGCGCTAAGGCTGCTGAGTGGCGGCGAACGGAGTCCTTCTGACGGAGCAGGACTGGATGAAGAAGTGTTTGAAGCGGTGGCCTTGCCGCGCAAGAGAATGTCTTGGGCACCAATGAGCCGCGAAGAGAAGCTCAACCGACTCCAAGAGGACCGGAGGAAGCGGGCAACCTTCCAAGAGCATGCCGAAAACACCACCAACATGTTGCGAGAACTGCAGATGGTTATCAAGCATCGTCCTCTGGCCAGATCGGACACGCGAATTACTTCGATATGATGGACCCTGCGGTCTCGATCGCGGCACCTCGGCTTCGCCTAGTCTAGGTTCTGTGATTCGGAATCGAGACTTGCCTTGTTTCAACATTGACGACAAATATTTCATGACGCACATGCAGGGAGTTCAAGGTATGATTCTCGGGGATGCGCCATGTTTGAACGGATTGCTTTCGGCTAGAGTAAAGTCGGGCGTTTTCAATATCACCAAAAAAGTTCAGGGTCACTTACCGAGGCAAAATGGTCATATTTCGGTGGGACGCGTTGTTTGTTTTGGGCATTTGCACGAAGATTCACTACTACTTGGTCGGTATGGGAAGGCCGAATGAGAGACGGCGACGTGGGAAAGACCTCTGAGATCCCGGTGCCTAGCGATGGAGGAGGTCAAGGAGAAGCGGCTAATGGCGAGACCAGAGGGATTCACACATGTTCTTTCCTTTGTGAGGTGGTGGTTTCCGAGTTGTGAGGGCATGGAAATATGAGGGAGGATGTTCGTGATATAAAAAGGGGCGGATTGGGCCTCGGCCCTGCCACAGATTGTGTACTATTCGGTAGCCCAGTGCTGGCCAGGCTTCGAGAAGTGTGCGATGGTTAGTAATGAAATGCTGCAGAGCTCTCGCTAGAATCCCTCAGAAGGAGAACAAGGAATCCGGGCCACCGTGATCCCGGACTCGGATCTGTCAACAGCCCGGAAGTGTGGCTGATTACCTGGGACCCAGTACAAGTAGGCTCATTAGGCCTCACTAGCCTTCGTGGCTCCCTCTCTGGGGCTTTGCTATGTCTGTGACTGGCAATTGCCGCTGCTTTGCTGGGTTCCGATAGCCGAGCCATGTGAGAGAGAGAGAGGTAGACGAGGAGCGAAAGCCCGACCTGAGGCATCTGGTTGGGCAACACTACGGTCTGAGCACAGGCACCGGGAATTCCTCTCTATTCCCTCCGGCGCCAGCCCTATCCCTTGTCCAGTTACTTACATCCTGTTCATCCACCAGTCATGTTCTGTTGCGTTATTTCCCGATATTGTCCTCAGCCATCGATCAAGACGGGGGATCTTCATTCAGAATCCCCCGGACGGTTGCAGCCTCATCGCGAGCGTGTCGCTGCGTTCTTTTTCCATCCATCACGCTGGCTCTCGAATCTCACAGATGTCTCTTGGGCCTTCTCGCGCACAACGAGGCGGGAAATAACGACGTAATGAGGGTGAGCATCGCTACGCGTCGGATATGGCTCATGGCGAATCCTCCCCTCGCTTCCGCAATGCCTTGGCCCTTGGCGCATCAGCCTTTCCTGCTTCCACCGAAACCGAAATAATACCCATCGGCCATCAACCTTAGTCAGATCTGCTTTCTTCAACACGCCCTCTAATTCTTCGTCCATCATCTTCCAACGACATCAGAAGAGAGGAGGCAAAAGGCCTCATATTGGCGCTCTCCGTCTCAAACCTCGTCGATCCGCATCAAGCCCTTTCTCTGTCCCTGGAGCCTTTTTCAGATCCGGTCAGCCGGCCCCCACCGAGCCCTGTCCATCCCCGTATTATGATCATCGTTTTCTCTCACCAGGCGATTGTGCTCGGTCCAGACTTGTGAATTGTGGCAGCTTTGGCGACGCCTTCAAGTCCCAGAGCGAAACTACAGGGCCCTCTCGACAGCATCGAGCTATACTATCTCCCGTCGAGCCGCTCAGGTTCTCCGGAAGCAGCCAAGGCATCTAGAAGTGATACGGTAATCCATTTCGGTCACGACGGCCTGCTCGCTAGGCCCATGTCCAAAAGACCATTTTTCTTGCCACAGATGTTAGGCAAAGTCTTTTCGAGAGTGTCGTATTGTGGCTGCAGGTAGGTCCAAGCCTCTTTTCCCTCAAAGGAAACACTTACCTCTTTCTGGCTCTCTTTGACGATCGTCCAAATGGGCCATGTCATTCACACCCCCGTCAGCCCTGGGTGTTTAACTAGGAGTATATCTCCAACCGGACGTTGCCCCTGGGCCTTGGTTGGAAGAGCGCATTTGCCACGCGCCAAATTGCAAGGTGTGCCCTCCTGGTCCTATTGAACTGTTCTTATGGCCTGGCGGTGGCTCGAGCGCATCAAAGTCCCTCTTTGCAAATGCAAGTATCGTCTAAGATGTTGCAAGTACTCTTATGATTCGTTGGCCTGTCACGCACTTTCTCTTTCCATTCAACAATTTCGCCCGCGAACGACTGCAGCCACATCTCCTCGCAGTTGCCCCTTAGGTATATAGTGACCCCGAGTTGCTGTGGCTGAGGTCTATTTCAATATCTCATAAGAAACGAGTTTTCGCAACCTCCTCCATATAACCCCGTTTGGAAGGCTTGCTATGTCGAGCGGGACACTGTTTACACCTACTCCTTTCAGCCGTTTCGAAACAGTCAGTAGAGAGCCTGTCTAACCAATTTGACAATCTCTCACCGATTTCCCGGTCGACATCAGAGCATGTCACGCCAGGCGTTCGGGCTGGATGGGCTCAATCTGATGGAGGAAGCGCGCATCGAAGGGGCCATCCGAGAAGTTAGGCGCGTCGCAGATACCAATCCTTCTGCCCCAGAATCGTGGGAACAACGACTACACGTCGCCAGGACGGCGATCGCAACCTTGGACTCGACAGGGTTCATGCAGATGCCTAACAGAAATATTGACCGCACCTTCGTCATTGCTTCGTTGCAAAGTCTGGCTTATCATGATACGGAAGGCGTTGGAGTCGCCGATATCGCGGAGTGGTGTATGAATCAGTGGTTGTTATTACTACAGAGAAACACAGATGATCTTTCCGCGCTCAGGGGTTAGTCAACTTGCACAGCTTACCAATCTGTGCCCTCTCCAAAACATCTACTTACATAATGCCAGGACTGGGTCAAGCGTGGCTAGCTCGATCGCAAAATGTTCTTGCCCGAATCCATCGAACCGAAGGCAGCTCCTCTAGCGGGAGCAGTGGCCGACCTCAAAGCCTAAGCGAGAGACTGTCATATTCAACGGCTGAAGAGTTCAGGGATGCAGAACGCGCAACTGCCGAAGCTGACGCCAGAGCACACACGGCCGATTATGTGGAAGCACGCGGAATGCTCATTCCGGCGGTCGACTATTTCTCTAGGGCTGTCGACGTGGCCGAAAGCGAAGGAGAACTCACCGGGGAGCTGCTCTCAGAGGTCAGGACGATTTCCTCCTTGGTCCATATATCCACCGCCATCTCCGCACATCAAATTTGGAAACATAAAAACTGACTGATAGTGGTCTCACCACCTTACAGGCCGCCGAAGCAAACATGAGCCTTGGCAACGTCTCGTATTCCCATCAGAACGAGCAATACTTCCACAGCGCCATTCGGTACCTGCGGCGAGCATCGCAGATACCCGGGTTTCGCTTATCTGCTTACCTACAAAGGTACTGGCATTTTTTCTCCGGCTCCAGCCTCCAGGTGACATGACAGTCTTTGACTAACTGCGTACTTAGCTACCTCGACGATTTTGGCCGGTTGGTAGACTGACAGTTTCAGTGGAGCGCGAAGTCTCTCCAAGCTACGATGCATGAAAGGGAGGAAAGGGCAAGGTTGCAGGCAACCAAAGCGCTGGCGCACATCAAATTCATTTTGTTTTCTTCACACACGTTCTGCTGTGCTTATTTCTTTTAACCAGAAAGTCACAGCCAATAGCTCTTCAATCTTTGGAATGTAACGGAAACTTTTCGTCTTGTTTCATCGACCCATCCTTGGTGAATCGGCCAATGCGATCTACGAGGCCCCCTTGGACGTCAACTATACCTCTGCCTGTTCCGCCCGCGATGCTCTCTGCGCACTGCCTGTTTTAGGTTCCCTCAACTCAGGATATGTGCCCTTTCGCAAAGGTGTGCCGTATCCTCGACAGAAGGCCAGCATCTCCCCCCACAGGGGCGAGAGCCCACGTGGTGCAGATGGCACCAAGGCCACGTCGCAGCCCCAAAGATGGCATCCCTACCATATATTTGGGACCCATATCGCCACACGTTAGGCTCCATCGTGCCTCGTCCACCATGAATGCCTACTCGTCGGTCCGGTTGGCCCCTTTTCTCCCTAACATAGATGCGGGCACATGCGGTTCCGGTGACAGGGCTGGTAAAGGTCCGCACATCCAGTGTAACGGTGGCAGTAACGAACTACCCATATTAGGATGGCAGGGCGGGCACCTTGAGTGGAAAGGAATTCACGCTGTGGCTCTAAGGCCAGGCGTAGCTTGTTGTGGTGGACGGACATCCCGAATGGACTTAAGTCTTATGAAAAAGGTGCTGCAACGAGTAGGAGGACTTTTCCCCCCTTGTCTCCCTGTTGTCAGAGAATGGGGACGTCCAGATAGGCCAGTGTTTAGTGGCGAACACAGTGGTGCGAATACGGGGAGGTTCAGGTACGGTCGTAGCCTCACGAGGCTGAGTGCTGCCTATTGATTACCGAAAGCCAAGTTCAACAACAGGGCGCTCCACGTGACGCACAATGTTGAAGAGTGATTGGTATGTATCGCGTACTGACTACCTTGTCTCGATGTACGCTGGGCTATGTGAGATCAGATACAGCGAGTGTCTTTCATTTCTTTGGAAACTCGGAAATCGTACAGCCGGAATGAGCATTAACGCTGGCTAAGCACAAAAATTACGTCTGCACCTAAAGGGAATCTCTGTGATGTTGACATAGGGCCCAAGGGTAGTGTAGGGACAGCAGAAGGCACTGGCATTCTGGAACGAGGGCCAAGGGGACCCAGACAGGAGGGCCAACGCGATACCAAAATGCCTCTCGCGGGTAATGATGACGCAGTTGGTGAGCCGTGTTGGCTGTTGTCGACTAGGTCGGCGGGCGCCGCTCCTGGGGGATTTGAAACCGCAAAATAACGCTTTACGCTCAATTCGGTACGGAAAATGGATGGGCCGGCAGAAAGGGTTTGATATCACGTGATTAAGCACCAAGACAAGAAATCAATTTGCCCCAAAGAAGCTTAGCTCAAACGCGCATCGCGACCCGTGTCTTGCCATATCGAAATTCAGATTGACCTGTCCCTTGCGACTGTTTTGTTCTGTTGCATTGTCCAGCCTCCAAGTCTACCCGAGAAACCGAGTTACTGATCATCGTCTTTTCATCTTGACCGGAAGGTTAAAGCACAACCAATTGCAAAGAGTGAGGACCAGAGACATCACACAAGGAACGAGACTAACGCCCCGCAGTGTTGGAAGCACGTCTTGAACAGGCAGCGATGCTGAAGAAGGTACTATTCCAATCTCTATTTCCAGGCCAGTATCTAAAGGCTTTGCAGGTTGTGGACGCTATCAAAGATCTTGTCCAAGATTGCAACTTCGACTGCAATGACTCCGGGATCGCCCTGCAGGCCATGGACAATTCCCATGTCGCTCTCGTTTCCATGATGCTCAAAGCAGAAATGTTCTCTCCCTACCGATGCGACCGCAACATTGCCCTTGGCATCAACCTCAATTCCCTGACCAAAGTCATCCGTGCCGCCCAGAACGAAGACATTCTCACCATCAAGGCTGAAGACTCTCCGGACGTCGTCAATCTCGTCTTTGAGAGCAGCGACACGGATCGTATCAGTGAATACGATATCAAGCTGATGGATATTGACCAAGAGCATCTGGGAATCCCTGACACGGAGTATTCGGCCACAATTGAGATGCCCAGTGCTGAATTTCAGCGCATTTGCCGCGACTTAATTGCCATGTCGGAATCAGGTGTGTGGGAACGGCAACAAAATAAGAGAGCGCAGGAGAAACAGTGAATACTGACGTTTTCTAGTGTCTATCGAGGCAAGCAAGGATGGCGTTCGCTTTTCGTGTCAAGGCGACATTGGAAGCGGCAGCGTCACCATTCGACAGAACTCGTCCGTGGACAAGCCGGATCAAGAAGTCAAGATCGCTCTAAGTGAACCTGTCTCTCTGACGTTTTCGCTCAAATACCTTGTCAATTTCTGCAAAGCAAGTAGCCTCTCCACGAAGGTCAAACTCTGCCTCTCCCAGGAAGTGCCTCTTCTGGTGGAATACAACTTGTCAGGAAGCAGCTATTTGCGTTTCTATCTGGCCCCCAAGGTATGTTCTGCGGCAACATCCGGCGTCATATCCGAGGTGCTGACCTGGGTGATTTACAGATTGGTGATGATGAGTGAACAAGCAAAATGGGGAGCCGACGATGGCAAATACTATCCTGGAACCCACAGATTTACCATGACGTGATGCGATCAACGGTGGTTGTTGCGGATTCCGCACATGATCAATGACAATCACCCCTTGTGTTTGAATTGATTTACGAGCAGGATATTCGATGAACTAGCTGGTATTGGTGAAGAAGAAGACGATGATGATGGGTGCGGGCAATTTTCGGCCATGATGTCTGTAAAGTGGTGATTTGTGTGCGGGATCGAAACCGAGCAAAGGTTGGGTCCCTCAGCCTTGTGCTTATCGGGCGAGAGGCGAGGCTGTCGGCGGGTCTGGAGACTTGTCGTCATACTAGCCTCAAGAAAATTATTCTGATACTCACCCACCCATGCCTTGTGGCCACTTTTACTCCCATCGCCTCTTCTCCTTCTAAGATAGACACAAAAGCCGACCTTTTTATTGACACCAAGTGCATTGTGCTCGCTGAACAAACTCTGTTCTCTTTTCTGAGATCTCCACCGCCCCCTGTACCACAATCGAGCCAGATGAAATGAGGTTCCATGAAGTGTCAATACCAGAAACAAAAGTCCTGGCCATAGCGAGCCATGTATGTTGCTTCCACTGTTAGACCCTGACCCCCCCCACTCCCCCCCTTCCCTGCCCCTCTTCATTCTTGGGAGGGAGAGATCTGGCCGGCTAGACTCTTCAAACTCTCGGTTGGCACGGATAGATAGGGCTGACGCGACAAACGGGCAAGGTCGTCTATGGGTGAGTTGCGTCTGCACCAAGAAATTTTCTCTGTCTGCCCTGCCTTACCTTCTACGGCGCACGGGGGCCCCGATTGTCGAGGCAACCATCGGGATGAGGATGGTGGTGACGACGACGATGATTATGCCACTCAGTCGGACGCTCGTACGTCTCTACGAAAAAGTCGGTGACTGACAGTCTATTGGGTTGTCTATCCCTTCAGATATGTCGGTAATACGATGGCCACGTTTGTGATGCAGGTGCTTGGATGTGATGTTGGAGCCATCAATACAGTGCATTTCAGTGAGTTACTTTTTCTCTTCTTTCCCCCCGTCTCCTTAGCATGGTCTACATCCACGGTAGGCTCTCAGGCTGTGCAATAAGCCACCCACTTCCCTCCGAGATCTGATATCATATGCTGCCAAACCAGGCCTCGCTCAGCACACCCCTTCCTTCTCTGTCCGCCTCATAAATTTACCTTTTAATATGACCCGTTGTCTGACTACAACCCTTCTTGCCGCCCCTTCAAAGGCAATCATACAGGATACCGCCAATTCAAGGGTCGGAGAACGCCCGCCACCGAGATCCGCGAGCTCTATGACGGCCTCCGCCAATCCTACCTGACGGATTTTGACGTCCTATTGTCGGGTTACTCACCATCCGCCGAAGTCGTCGAGGCCATCGGCACCATTGCCCGAGACCTGAGGTACCGCTCCGCCGTTCATCCCGGAGGGTTCTTCTGGGTCTTGGACCCGGTGATGGGAGATCAGGGCCGACTATACGTCAGCGAGGATATTGTCCCTGCGTATAAGCAGCTCATTAAAGAGGCCGACTTGATTCTTCCGAATCAATTTGAGGCCGAACTTCTAAGCGGCGTTTCCATTTCGAGCCTGAGCGGACTAGCCAACGCCGTGAGGACACTGCACGCTGTGTATGGGACGCGGCACGTGGTGGTGACAAGCGTGCGGGTTGGTAATTCCACAAGACCCGTCACTGACGAGGCTAAGGCAGAGGAAACCGAGGAGAGTGGGACCTTGACTGTCGTCGGGAGCAGTAAAAGGCAAGACGGCAGCGCGAGGCTATTCAAGGTCGAGGTGCCAATGCTAGATTGCTATTTCAGTGGGACGGGGGACATGTTTGCGGCACTGATGGTCGCGAGGCTGCGCGAGGCGTGCGCACAGATGAAGCTGCTAGACAGGCCCTCGTGGATGCCCGATGATGCCGTCGAAGCCACCGACCTGCCCCTCGCGAGGGCCACGGAAAAGGTCTTGAACAGCATGCACATGATCTTGGAGAAGACCATGGCGGCCAGGAATGAGGAAATGGCCATGTTCGGCAGAAGTCCCGGTGCCAGCGTGGGAGGCGTGGAGGGAGAAGGGGAAACAGTGGGTGAGGGCAAGAGGAGGTTTTTAGCCGAGAACAAGGCCGCCGAGGTGAGGGTGGTCAGGAATGCAAAGGACTTGGTCCACCCCGAGGACCGGTACAAGGCTGAGGCAATGGAGCTGTAAATAAAGCCTAGAAGTCTGAAAAAGGGCCTACAGTTGATACCCAGAGACAATTACACCGTTTTCCACACTGAGCCTTTCCCCATACTCTGAGCGGTCTATCCTTTTCTTGTATCAAGGAGGTACACATGGCACAAAATATCCTGACGCCTTTTTGTCTGCTCTATTGACCTTGGCCTGCCCAAGAGCGCCCCAAAAATGACATAATCCGGTGTGTTGCAATCCGGTCTGGATTTGGCTCAGCCCGTGCTTCCAAACCCGCCTGCTCCGCGGACGCTCTCCTCCAGATCATTGACCTCGACAATATCAGGAGTGTATATCCGCTCCAAGACCAACTGAGCAATGCGGTCGCCCTTCTTCACCTCAAAGTCGACCTCGCTGTGGTTGAAGAGCAGGACCTTGACCTCCCCTCTGTAGTCCGCGTCAATGACGCCGGCTCCCGTGTCGATAAAGTGTTTTGCAGCGAGGCCCGATCGAGGCGCTATGCGACCGTACGTTCCTTCCGGCGTGGCGATCGACAGATCCGTAGAGACGAGAGCCTTGCCTCGCGAGGGAATCGTGATGGGTTTGGCGGCATAGAGGTCGTAGCCTGCGGCAAACGCCGAGCCTCGGGTCGGGGTCGAAGCATTGGCAGAGAGCTTCTTGATCAAAAGGGGCGGTTGGGATGTTGACGACAGTTTGGGGACCGCGGTGGTGTTTGTCGTCGTCGAGTCGGCGTTTGAAGACATCTTGGATGGAGTGTCAGACTTGAGACGTTTGGGTAATGGAGAGTTGGGCAGCGAAGGAGGCAAACGGTCTGCGTTCTTGTGTTCCGGGGGTGGAGGAGTCGATGCTCTCGTCATTGTTCATGTGGGATGTTTGTTGGAGGTTGATTGGGAGGGAGGAGATGTAACCCCTCGACGCGTGAGGAGCGCGTTTTGCGCTTCGGGTAATTGACATTGCCACGGCAATGCACTCGGTGATGCGCCGTACTAAGCGCTACGTCGGGGCGTGCGATCCTTGTGGCCCCTCGACCCGTAGTACATCCGGCAGCTGGTCTTGTGCAAACCGAGGTTAAGGAATCGCCTCGGTCTCGTTTGGTGACAACCTAGCGATGTGAAAAAGCGCAGACCTTCCGCTGCGCTTGGGTGCAGAGCTCTAGCGTGGCCTCTGTTTCTCTCCCTTGGAAGAGCAGCAAACAGCCATGGCAGGGCCAGTACGACAGCCCATTGACCTGGCCTCTCTGGAGCGCTACATCGACAGTAATGTCCCCGAGATCAAGACACCACTCGGGCTGAAGCAGGTACATAGGCCCCCTCCCAAATTTGACGCAATTCCACGTTGTCAATAGTATTAACACTCTTTTCCAAGTTCGGGTTTGGCCAATCGAATCCTACATACCAGATCACAGACGCAACGGGCGCGAAGTATGTGATGCGCAAGCGGCCTCCCGGCCAATTACTCTCCAAAACCGCCCATCAAGTCGACCGAGAGTACAAGATCATCAACGCCCTGGGCCAGACTGATGTGCCCGTGCCGAAAGTATACTGCTTGTGTCAAGACGACAATGTTATCGGCACGGCATTCTATATCATGGAATTCCTGGATGGGCGCATGGTGACCGAGCCACACTTTCCTGGATTCAGTCCCGAAGAGCGAAGGGAAATGTAGGTGGATGCCCGGCCGTTGGAGAGACAATCCCAGAGACTAATTCTGTGCAGGTGGCATGATGCAGTACGGACTCTGGCAAAATTCCATCGGGTAGACTTCAAAAAAGTTGGACTCTCGGATTTTGGCCGTCACGGAAACTTCTACGACCGCCAGCTGAAGACATTTGGGACATTGTCCAAGGTGCAAGCGGAAGCGGTGGATGTTGACACGAAGAAGCCCGTGGGAGAGATACCGCATTTCAATGACATGGTCGCATTCTTCAAGCAAAAGTCGACCCAGCCCAAAGACCGTGTCACGCTGATCCACGGAGACTACAAGATCGATAATCTGGTATTTCATAAGACGGAGCCTCGAGTCATCGGCATATTGGACTGGGAGATGGCCACCATTGGCCACCCTCTCTCGGATCTTGTAAATCTCACGGCGCCCTGGAGCTGGGTAGGACGGAATCTGGGAACCGCTCACGCCCAAGGTGAAACAGAGGCCTTCAAAGATGGGGTGACTCCTGGACTTCCCACATTAGATCAGGTTGTGCGATGGTACGCTGAAGCTTCTGGCTATGACCCGGCGAATGAGCTGGCTTGGGGCAATGCTTTTGGAGGATTCAGAGGCGCAATCATAATGCAGGGTATTGCAGCCAGGTACGCCCGGCGGCAAGCCAGCGGCATGACTGCCAAAAATTACGGGGCGCAAATGCCTGCGTACGGTGAGTGGGCGTATGGCTTGGTAGAGAAGCTCAAAGAGGCCGCAGAGGGGAAGGCGAAGCTATAATAGAAACCGCGTAAGATTCGTCTTAGAGTGACAGCAGTGACCTGCCTCACTAGTAAATATCGACCACCAACACCACTTCATCCTTCCTTGCTCACTGTCACCCTCATCGCCAGCACCACCTGCGATCGCAAAGAGGACGGTTTTTTTCCGGCGCCGTGGCCTGCTTCCTCACCATGGGTTACAGATCCACCTTCCTTTGCCGTCGGCTTCTTCCATCTTAAGTAACCCTGTGTATTCCACCACTCGCTGATTACTTGCTGATTACTTAGCCGTCCGGGGTATCTTTCCAAAAGGCCAAGCAGGATTCATGCTGACATTGTAACCCGTCGGCCCCACCACTGCCCAGTACGCCCTTTACGCCCTCTACGCCCCCTGCTCGCTCGAACTCGGAACTCGAAGCGGGGAGTGAAAACAGCACCTGCATGCGGTAAGCGAGCAGGATTCAAAAAAGAGAAAGAGACACCACCCAGGAGGGATAAACCAGATAAACTAGCCTGAACAAGGGACCTCCAACCAAAAAAAAAAAGACAAAAACAAAATAGGACGTGGAGGCCGTTGACCCGCAATCAGCGAATCCTGGGCCTCGACCATTGTCCCAATTCTCTTGCCTTGCATCTCATCACACTTGGCCGACGTCGTCAGCGAGTCGGCGAAGACCTTCCCTTGTCCCCGTTGTTCTTCTCGGCAACTTGTTACAAAGTACAAGCCCAAACTCGGTACCATAAGCAAGCGAGACACGGGAGCGAAGACCATGGAACCAGTCCTATTCATCCTCTACTATGGGTACAGTACCGTCGCCACGCAGCTCCGCAGCGCGTCCGTTCGGTCGGTGTTGTCGGAGGAGGGGGGAGGAGTAGTACGCGTAGTGCTCACCGGCGAGCTGGCGTTCTCCTGACTAAAGTCAACCCAGCCCGCCGGTAAATTCCAGTGCTCTGTGAGTCGATGACCGTCATGCTATGTATGTACTGTATGTATGATGGGCCAATCTAATCAAATCAGCAACAACATCGATAATTCCGGAAGAAGTCGAGAACGATGGAAGAGGCTCTTGGTAATGAAGTCTCCATGCTTGGGAAGACCTTCACCTTTCAGGAGGGCTGGTCGCTTGCCCTGACACGGCGCAGGGTGTCCACTGCCATCACTTCGCCAGGCCTCACCGCTGGCTGAGATCCAACTCTGGTGTGTGAGATTTCTCGTCCAGTCTCTTACCGACGGACTCTCGAGCCTTCAAGCAGAGTGGGCATCTCCATGAGCCATAAGGCTCAATCTTCTCCCCACGAGGGTGTGCGTTTGAAGAGCGTTGGAAGCGGACAGACGTTCGATCTGGCCCTACCAGGCAAAGGGGTTCGTCGTGGTGGGAGTTTTAACGGGAGGTTCTACAGTATCCGACTTGTCGAGCTCGGGCCCGGGCTCGGGTTCGGTCTCGGGCCCGGTCTCGCAACAACTTGACACCGTCTCGCATATTTTCGAGCCGACGAGCTCTGGAGACACGCGGGTCCCAACGGCAACTCTTGCCCTCCTTGGCTCCGCTCCGTTGCTCTCATAGGTACCTCGTAGGTGGGAGGCAACTTTTTTAAGGTGAGGCTGTTTGGGGGCGAAAGGGATCAACTTTCTCCGAGTCCAGCCACACGAAGCAAGGTCTACTTGGTAAAATGCGATCAAATCATGGTTCAGCAAGCCTGTACCCAAAACGGCAGGCTTGCATTGCGGCGCCGGGATGAAACTGAGCCTGAGCAGTTTAGGACCCTCTTTTTCAGGTTTCCGGACATTGGCACCAAAAAAGTACGCGCTATCGTCGCTGGTACATCCTGGCTCCCATCACCAGATGAGAAGTCACTTCGGTGGACACGGTCAGAAAAACACCACTCGCGTTGACTGCGGAATTACATGTGTGCATATTCAGGTTGATTTCAAATGGAAATCTCCCATCCACCAAACGCCCTCACCTGATGGGGCCCATCATATTCTTGTCAGCGAATGATTAACCTGTCGTATTGTCGAAGGTTCTGACAATCAAAACAATAATCGATGAGGAGATGACTCGAAATGCTCGTTCGGACCAAGACTGAACTTGGCTGGACAATCGCGTCGTGGCCAAGGTGCTAGCGTCCACGATTCGTCCGAAATGTCCTTTTGGCTCCCCAAACCCATCATGGACGATGCTGATGATGATGGTAATGGCGATGTAACGTCACCCCTTATCCCCGCCTTGTCCTTCTGTGGCACGGGACTTGTACGACTCCCACCGGCGTCCAAGCTTCGGAAAACGATTGCGCAGAGTCGTCGGTTGCGGGCAACTACAGGACCCCTATTTGAAACTCGGCTGCTTTGACCCTGGCACACCGGTTGCACAAGCTCGTGAGATGTGTAATTCAGCAGGCATTTGTATCCGGAAGGGGAACGAATTCCGCAAGCGTGATATTATCTGCTATCCCCCTCGTCGAAGTCTACTTGGTAGACGAAGTAAGGTCAGACGAGACAAGTTTGCTCTCACCCTTGGGCTCCGGAGAAGAAGCTGAACCTCTATCTCCGGCGCATGACTCTCAATACTGTAGCAAAAGGCGCCATGGGACGATCGTGCTGACTAGCTTAGTCAGGAGCCCAATCGGCTCTAGGCTGGGTATTACGACGGGGGTACAGAAGAAGCCAGTCAACGGGGATGGGGCTCCAGAAGGCCCATGCGGCGAGAACCTCCGCACAGGGCTGATGGATGGAAGTCTGCGGTAGGAGTAGCACCACAGGACTTGTTAGCTATGGGGCCGGCGGTGGTTGCATGTTGCTCAACCGACTATCCAGGCAACAAACAAACAAAACCGAGTCCTGGTCCATGCACAACGATGCAGGCTGCAGAGTGTTCGCCCGCCATGAGGGGATCAGCGCAGATTGATACCGCAATGTGCTGTCTGCCGATCGTATTTGAGCTCGGGTTACGGTCAAGACCGAAGCGTCGTCACCGCAGTTGGAGATTCCAGAGAATGGAGCACGGGCAAGGATTTGTGCCGTGCGAGGTGGACCTCGGCCGTACCAGAGCAGTGGCAGCCTTTGATCACGGGCTCTTGCTTAAACATCCTGGTCAGATCCCCTGGCCCACCGTGGCCCACTGCTCGCAGTCTATGACTTAGCGGGCTAGGTGCGTACCGTCTACCTCAACTCCTGCTTATGAAAGCTTCCGCCTTCCGATGGCCAGAGATGGGATAGTTGGGTATGTAGAGGATCGAACTCAAATCAAGAGTGGCAATTGCATATTTTCTCAAATTTGGCCCCCACGGTCGCCAAAGCGTGCCAGGCTGGGCGGTTTCAACCATTCGACCAGCGAATACAGGTCCCTTGGAGAGGCATCTCGGACTATGTCGTTCCATGGCGTGGCATGTTACCAGGCTCCTGAGGGGCTCTCGTTTGAGACTTGTTTGCCAGTCGTGCCGTACTGGCTGCTGGTACTACGTTTCAAATTTCCAGGATATCATGGAGCTAACATGTGGAACCTGCCCAGCTGAAAGGACGTCTGCGGCGGCGACGAACTGACTCCTTGTCCCGCTCAGGTAGGCACCCTAAGGGAAACAGAAATCTCTCCGAGTGGCATTTCGAATGATGATTGCGGGCAGTCCGGCGACTTTCGAGGGAGGCAGTCGATCAACTCGTCCTACGGTCCTTGGCTACGCGTGCCTTGCAGCAGGGCTGAATGCAGCACGGGCGTAATCCTTTTCCAAGAAACGCTCGAAGACCCAGGTCCCAATCAACCCGCCGAGCTTGCAGAAACTAAGCCGGCTGTACTGGGTATCCTAGCCGGTGTATGCAATGGGGTGGCAGACGCATGTGGTCATACTTTACGCCTGTGTTCCTTCGTCGCTTGGCTGCGCGACGTTGCTTTCGCATCTCCATCTCGCAGCGTCGACAAGCATTCCCATCAGCCGTAATCTGGGTACGGCTAGTGTTGGAAAAGCCACAGAGCCACCTGTCCACCTGGCCATCCCCGCTGGTGCCGCTGCTTTACTTCCTTGCGAGGCTGTGCTTACGACGAGCGCGTGCTTCACTTTGAAAATAGTGGCCATGGCTAGCTCCGGAAAGGGAGACTAATTCGATGGATAATTCGACGGATATTTCTGGGGATGGACATCGATTGCTGCTGCCTGTTTGGCTGTGCAACCGCCAACATGCCGTTTGCGACCTGTCAGATGTCGCCAAACGATTACAAGCAATGCTTCGTATTTTCCCCGTGCGACCAAAAATGAGAAGCAAAATGGGAACTTTTGCCCCCGGCCACCCCTTTTCTACACTGTTCTGCACGATCCTGCAGGGAAGGGAGCAAATAAACCGGCCTGCTCGCCAAGCACGCACGAGAGGCGGTTCAGTCCGAGAAGAGCAAGGAATACAGAGTAATACGGTGATGGCTCCTGGAAGCGATGGGTGTGCCGCGTACTGTCCTGTCCTGGACTTGACTGGGTGTGCGAGGAGGTTGCCGGTAGAGCAGTCATACTGAGTTGACTTGAACGATTTGATTGATTGATCCCATCGGCAAACCGCCGCCAGATTCTGATTTGGTTCCGAAACGCCCTTTTTGTACACAACGACCGCACAGGTACTAGGTGCACGCGCTGCTTTACCTCTATGCCTACACTGGGCAATGCTTTGGAGTATAGCACATGATGCCCGTAGGTAGAGCACAGTAGAACGGTTCACATAGGGCGCAGAGCAAGACGAGCGAGTCAGGCAAGGTAGGTAGGGGGGTAGGTAGGTAATCTACAAACTGTGTACCCTGTAAGCAAGCCAACAAGCAGGAACAGGAACCACAACGGACGTAAAGGTTGTGGCGCCTCGTCTCATCGGCCCAATGCAATGCCATGCCATGTAATGCCGCGCATGTGGGTATGTTACATATGTGCAATGCAGGGGGATGGTATGCAATTGGTACAGTAGGTCCCTGGTATATGGTGTAATTTGTTCGCCAGGGCCTAGCAATCAAGGATTGATTTCTTTACCTCTTCCTTCTCTTCCTCCCCTTCCTGCCTTCCTGCCATCCTTGCTTCCTTTCGCCATGGTGGTCACTTCCTTTGTCACACCTTGTCACAGAGTGAGGCGGGGGAAGGAACATGAGAGAGAAAAGAGAGAAGAGAGAGAGAGAAAAAAAAGAGAGAGGATGAAACAAAGAAAGAGAGGGTTTGAAAGACCATAATTGAGTCTGTATGTGTGTATTTGAGGAGGGGGGCCAAAGGGGAACATAAAAGTTAACCCATATCAACCCGAACCATAAAACCATAACGCATTATAATGTGGCAGCAAAGCCCACCCTGCCGAAAATATGTCCATCCAATTCGTCCATCTTTCCTTCCCGTCATGTCATACGCGTTTCCCATCGCAGCTCGAACATAGATATATGGGCAAACATGAGGGACAAGTGCCTCCTAAGCGAAAAAGTAACAACATGATAGCCAAAAGCGAGTTGCGCCTCCCTTCCTGTAACCCGACCTAGATTTAAAAAAAAAAAAAATGGAGAAATCTCTTTCCGAATCGGGAGAGCGCGAGTGCTGGGTTTCTCTCTTTTGCCCAGCGGCCTCATGAGAAACGAGGACGTGAAAGGAGACTCGTCAAGACTTTTGAAGGGGAGGAGGAAGTTTTCAGCTGTAACAAATGGTTTCATTTAGAGGGAAGGGGGGGTTTTCTGATCCCGGTTCGCGGGCAGAAGTTCTCTTCTCCCTTTTTTCCTTCTCTTATTCCTTCTTTGTCTCTCCCCCCCCCCCTTTCGAATGAATTCCTATTTTTGCCTTGGAGAAGGACAATTTGGGGATTTTCGCAAGCGCCAGTAGCTCTCCGAGCACAAATGTCCCAGGAGGGAGGAGCTCTATGCTCTGTAAGATGAAGAGTGGCACTGCGTTCATGACAGGGGAGACCCTTTGGACCTTCAGCTTCCTTTTTTCCTTTTGGAACGGATCGGATAGGGTCAGATGAGATCAATGCATTCATTTACGACTTGATCCTTGGCCGCTGTTGTTCTGTTGCTGGCCTTTGTTGTGGATCCGTCGGACGTGGTCCTTCATGTTGTCCATGCGGGAAAAGACCCGACCACACTCCTCGCCTTCCGGCCCACGCCACTCGCACTTGATGCCAGGGTTGTGCTTGGCCTCGTGGCGGGCGCGGTCCTTCTTGCTGGAAAACCCGCCCGTGAGGGGCTGGTCGGCAGATTTGGCACGCGCGACGGCAGCCGCTTCGCTCTGTTGGCAGCCATCCACTCGGCAGAAGAGATGCTTGCTATGTCGGTTGTAGTGTTTCCGTAAATCGCAGCCTCGCGTGAAAGTAGCGCGCGACGTGCAGCCTGGGTAAGCACAGCGCCAAGATTGAGCCATACCACCGTTCTGAGCGGACGGCGAGGAGGGATGGAGAGATGCCGCAAGCAATGACGGTTGCTCAGTCACTGGGATGCCATAGGCGTGAAGAGAAGCGTTCGACGAGGTTGAATTCGAGCGCAGGGCCGGGCGAAGCGAGTCGGAGTGACCACCTCTGCTCAGCGACGAGATGGGGCTGCATGACCGCGACAATGATGATACGCTTCCCCGGTGACTTTGAGAGCTCTGATGAGAGAGTTGAGAAAAGACTGGCGAGGCGGCCAGATGGTGGGTTGACGAGATGCCCGACGTCGGTGCCTGACTGAAGTCGAAGTGTGTAGGTTGAATGTCCTGGGGGGTTGGAGGAATGACATGGGCGGATGGATGGTGGGGGTTGAAGGTCGGGTAGTGTGTCGATGAGGTTGGGTCATAGGGCAGCAACGGGGTAGGCTGAGGGTAATTGGAGTAAGGGAACCACTGGTTCTGTTCATACATGGTGTATGTGTTGGGGGTGACAGTTGAGGACGATGTGGTGGTGGAGTTGAAGTCGGCAGTCAACGCTGGATCGGTGACGGGCGGCAAAGGAAAGAAAGAGACAGAATCAGACGAGGTATCGTCGAAAGATATCTGGTGCAGATCGTGACCTTGGGACTCGGACATGGACAAGCTTGGAAGCATGTATATAGACTCTGATGACACGGATGGATTATGGCCTCGAGTCGAAGGAGCCGGCGAAGGGTAGCAGAGGCCGGGGAGGGAAGGTGAGCAAGTCAGCAAGGCGCTTTTGTCGAATTCGTCAAATTCGCTGGGCGGGGGGGTCATGGAGAAGATGGCGTCCTGGGTCTCAACGGCCATGGCTTGCAGCAAGCACTATCTTCCTCTTGCTGATTTTGTGTTAATTTGGGAATGCGGGTGGTAATGGTGGTGGTGGTGCTGGCGGTGCTGGCGGTGCTGGTGCTGGAGTATTGGTGCTGGCCGTGTTACATATATATCTGGAGAGCTCCTCGGCGAGATACCAGATCCCATGGGTCGTAAGAGTTTCAAGACACTCGGCAGATAGTCCTGCTTGCTGGCAAGTTTCAAAACATCGAATCCAGAAGAGCCCAACCCATGGGGCGAAGAAGGACATATGAATAGTAGAACCGCCTGCCTGCCCGTCTCTTCGTACATAGACCATCATGGCCTAGGGCGAAAAGGCAATCCTCGTAGGGCTAGAAACGACCCCGGTCTCGTTGCTGACAGCATCCCCCATTATGATCCCAGGACCCGTGGGACCCAAGGGGGGGGGGACCCAGAGAGCAGATCGCTAGAAACAAACAGCACAGTTGCATGGGATGATGGAGGGCGCTGGACGCTGGATACTGGGGGGGCTTGGGAGGCGGGTCCCAGCGGCCGAAGCGGCCAGGGATTGAGCATTGAGCCACACTCTGATCCCCAGTCCATCACCTGAGTAATGCTGGCCCTTGGGTGGTAAGGCGGAAAAGGAATAAAGGGAAATGAAAGGAGGTGGAGAAGGGCTTGAGCAGTCGCAACGAACTCGTACCAGTAGGCCGTTACGCATGCAGACGGTGATACCGGCGGATGCGCCAGCTGCTTTGCTGATCATCTCACCGCACGCCCGTATTGAGCATACCGATACACGCGGTGGAGCCCCCTCGTTTGCTAGCCTGTCACTCTTTTTGTTTTTTCTCGTCTCTGTTGCCATTTTTTCATGGCCCAAAGGACCCCTCGCTCGCTACCCTATCCGTCCCAAGGCACCGCCCCCCTGAGTGGTTTAGGGAGGGCACTAAGGGCGTCTTGGGGGTGAGACTGGATGACCACGGTGAGCCAGAGCCCAAATGGTGAAAAATTTCTGGGTGTGGTTAGGCACTGATTTGCCTTTCAGACAGGGAGCAAACAGAGAGCCCACCAATGACTGTTGCCATCTCGTTGGTTTCAAACAAACCCGGAGGGCTCCCTTTTCGCCCCGTTGCCGTCGTTTGGTCACGGAGAAAGGAAAGCAGCAACAGCAAACAAAGAAATGCCCTTGACACACACCCCTAGGTTACAGTGATGTGGCGGGGAGGCGCTCGGGTACCTACCCACCAGGGCTGGATTGTATTGCCATTCTGTCCGTGTCCCTGAAAAGGAGCACAAAACATGCTGATTTGGCCTGGACAATGGGCACTGTAGTGACCCTTTGTTCAATGGTTTGTCATGCGCCGGTAGAGCATGCCCAGAAGCCCGCCGACTGACTGGGGGTTGCGTGCTAGCCGTCCTCTCGTCGAATGTTCTAATCTGGGTTCCTGAGCCCGCTCCCAAGCCTTGTAATTGCTAGATCGGCAAGCTGAGCCAGTTGCGAAATGCACGAGTCATTTTTTTGACCGACGGTTAATGCGTCACTCGGACTTAATTGCGCCGTGTACAAAACAGAGCTCGGAGACATGGTTAGTTCGCCCAGACTCTTTGTTTCCGCCGTGATCGTCCTTGTCGCGAAACTCATCCGCTCAGCTCGCAATATGATCTCTTTGAGCTTAGGCAGAAACCGAGGCAGGGGACTTCTGAGTCACCCGCAGAAGGACCAAAATCACAGTTTTGTCAGCGGAGAGCCAGCCAGATTGAGGCGGAATATCTGTGGAGGGGGGATTGCAAATCGAGACCGACCCATAAAATTCAATCAGATTGGCGACGAATACCACTCCTGGCCCTCCAGGGTGTTGCGGCTTTCGTGCTTATCGACGGGCTGCAGGGCCGGTGGATGTGGGTGATCAGCGTATCCTGATGCGTTTGACGGTGGCTCTGTCTGATGGAGCTGAGGCGAAGTAGTATTTGATGGTATCAAGCCGACTTTTGTGTCCCCGTAGTTCGTTGCCTGACTGCCAGACGACCAAATCCAGTATATCGCATCTATGGTCCTGGGTAAGAATGGGCAGGAATGGGTTATCCCCTGGGTTCAGGCCAGCCACGACGTCCATGTTCAAGCATATACTTCCTTGTTCCAGGTATTCATCTTGCCAATCTCAACCGTAGGCTATGCAACTGCTTTTACAACCAATGTGTAGCTGAGTGTTCCTTCTCATGACGAACGACTATGTATCGACTCGCAATAACGACCTAAACAGGTATCTCGTGGAGACCAGGTAGACCGGCTTGCGTAGATCTCTAAACTCATGCTCGGTCCGAGGCTTTTCGTGTTATGGCCCGAGCATACTCTCTTTGGTCGTACTTGTCACCGTTTTGAGAATAGCTTTGAACAGTGATGCCTCTTGTGACAATTTGTGGTCGCCCATCAATCTACGCAGCCCCCCCATTCGAGGAGCGGTATCGCCTATAGTAAACGGTCGCTAAGGTGAGAGGTGGTAAAACTGGTCGACTGCGAACATGTTTCCTCTCTTGTCCTATCTCCGAGTATCCATCCTGGTTGCGGTAAGTCTGAACGAGCTGCTGAAGGACAAGCGCCATGCTCAACGTCACCAATGTCAATAGACTTTGGACAGACGAAGATGCTCGTCGCCATGGCAGAACATGGTTGAACCTGACGTAAGCTCTCATCCCCATGCTCTTGCCAACCCCACGAATATCCATGACCGACGGCCCTTGTGTACGACTATCCGAGAAGACGATATTAGTGGCCCCCTTTCACCAGAGACCGTCCTTTTGCACCTCTCTCGTTGACGAGCATAAGAAATGACCGGGCTTAGTCACATTCGCCCCAGCGAATGTGGTACTCAAGCGACTATCAAAATCCGGCAAGGCATACCTATGATCTGAACAAGGTTCTGCTCCATGTATGTCGGGGAGAACGGTCGCATGCCAGGCATACAGATCGTTCAGACCGACTTCAAACCCCAAGCACTACGGAGATTTGACGTCACCGTACCTCGTACACTAAACAGCCTTGAATTCCTGAATCAAGGATGAAATGTGCCACATAACGAGATAGAGACGAGCGAGCACCTCTCGCACAGAGGGTATAGAATGGGCAGATGCATTTTTCTTCACACCTTGACCGTTCTGTGGGGTTAGGGTTGCGGAAACCTTGTTTCCGACCCAGCAACGGGGACAGAGCGATCAGACAAAACTTTCACGTGGAAATGCAGGTTGTCGAACGGGGAGCACGACACTGTAGGGCTCCCTTCTCCTACCAAAATCCTGGGTACAGTATACTTGATTCCGGGAAACTTGGCTCACCTCGATCGTCGACAGGGCTAAGTCTGTAGGGCACCCCGATTCGTGGAGACCATCATGATGTGCTGGCCAACCAATAGATGGATGGTATTATGACGGTGGGGGACATTCTCTCAATGCTTACGCAAGTGAACAGAGGATGCGACAGACGTGTGTCAGCTCCCACCAGGTCGGTTTGTGGCGGTAGCAATCGTGCGTGCTCTCTGCTCCATGTTGTGAAAAGCAAGAAAGCAACGGAGAAATAGGGAGAAAGGGAAACAGCTCGGCGCGTTCCACGTTGAAATGGCAGCACCAACACACGCTAGCTCCTCTTGACCTAGCCCAGATTGGCCCTCTTGGCTACATCACATGACTTCCCTTTGTCTCTGCAGAACTGGGAATCCATGTGGCGGCTACTTGGGCCATCATTCTGACAGTTATATTATCTGTCGCTGGATCGCTTCATCGGCTTGTACTTCTTTTGCTAGAGACTGATCTTCCTCTCAATGTAACATTTTCTTCGAAACGGTCACTGCGCACTTGGAGCGCTCAAAGGCATGTTGCAACAAGACTCGTCAGGGGCGGTGGACCCAGAGGACCGCAAAATCATCGAACAACTCGCAAAGTTGCAAGACATGTACAGCCAAGTCAGTGCATTTGCCTTTCCTTTGGCATTTCCCTTTGGCCAATGAGACCTTAAATTAATGCTGACCTCCTTGGAGATTGGCGACCTTCGGTCTTTACTGCCCGAGAAGCTGATCAATCCAGCCCGTGTCGCTCTGGATAACCCTGGTGACTATGAGCCTGAAAAGCTCGCCGCCTATTTGCAGACTGCAGCACTGGCAGGCAGTCGGGACCTCGAGAGATTCAAGAAAGACTGGCATAGTGACGACGTGCGCGAGCTCTGGCAGACGGTTAATGCCAGTGACTTCCCCCAGGGTGGAGACGCGTGGGCATTCGACTATGCCCGCCTTCTCCGGGACGCTGCCGCAAACGAGGAGACATCAATTTCGACTGGAAAAGAGGCTAGTCATGACTTTCAGCCCCAATCTGATGCCGAAATTGCGAAGACCGTGGACGACTTTCGTGCAAGGCACCCAGAGTTGAAGATACACGTGTCCGAGGAAGTATCCCTCTTGCCAATCGAGATCGGTGTCTCCCGCTTTGACTTTCGAATTGAGAAGAAATCGTCTTCAGGCGGCACAACATACGACGTCATTGACAAGTCTGGCGCAGCAGCATCTGCTGTATACGACATGAGCACTGACGTTCTTCAAAGCATTCGAGAGTCGAAAGAGAGAGACCGGCTTGAAACCCTCCTTGTATGCGTTCTACCACGTCACCGCTCGATCTGAGCATGCTAACGATCTTCCTTAGGAGATGATTCACTCGTACCACGACATAACGACTAGACCCTGCGATAAGTGTGGGAAACTTTTCGACACCAAAAAGCTGAAACTGCCAGTGATTCGACAGGTGAACCCCTCGACACAGGGAGAGCAGCACCCTCAGTTTTTGGCGCTCCATCGAGTTTGCGTGTGACTCTTTCAAGCCGCAAATCCACGGGTTGGCTCTTCGCGGGCCAACCACTTCATCGCTTTGTCGTCAAGTGCTCAAGAGGTGTCTCGACAGCCGCTCTGCTCATGACGTACAATCACTGTCAGTCTTGCTGGGAATAAGATCTTTCCCATGTTAAAGGGGTGTCTTCTTGCTGCCCTCAAATTGCAGCACAGCACACTTCTGATCCTTTGTTGCGGATGGCCTCGGTCTTTTGCTGAGAAGTCATGCCATTCGAGGAGAAGTACGATACAGTGTAGTCGTGATGTGAGCGCCATACGCCTGCGAGGGCAGTGTCTCACTCGCAGTATGACTACTAGGTATGAAAGAAATTCTTGGATTGAATCAAAAATCCATTGTTCGACCGCTTGTGTTGAACCTGCGAACTCCTGTCCGTAGATCATCCTGTGGGGGCTTTCTTTCCATGAAGCGTCCGCGCGGAGAGGACGCTTCAGCAAGTGAGTCGTGCTAGTGAATGGCCTCGGTCCTGCCGTGCAATGAGATACTACTCCCAATATCCTCCCTCAGCTCTACTTCAGCTACTACGGACACGGTCTGTTAAACACGAATGCAGTACTCTACTCGCACAGTGCTGTCACCGCAACTTGTTAACGAGGAGATGACGCCCCCAGCTTCTTAAATAGCCCTTAGCGACTTCCACGAGGCGACGGCGCCAATGTTCAAACCCTCCCACGGGCACACCTGTTCCGAGTTCGAAGAGGACCAATGTCTGAAGATGGGCTGCCGCTAGGAGGAGCAAACCGCTCAGAAGATGATCATCTCTCGACATGGAAAATGGACAGAATAAATGTTGGGCCATCAAGCAGCACTACAGACGAGCGGCAACAGTCTGGGAACAATCTGACAGCGAGCTTTAGCAACCTCAAAATCGCAAGTCTCCCAAATAAAATGCCAGCTGCGATCTGGCCGAGGACAGGCGACAGTTCCAGAGAAACACGGCCGCAGAGGAAACGAACCGTCGACGGAGCCATCAAGGACCAGCGCAATTCACCCCCGGTTAGTTTCGGGGAGAATGAACTTGCACAGCACGACGGCTACAGACAAACCCCCAACATGAAGTTGAAGTTGGATTTGGACATTCTGAGGCGCCGTATTGCGGCAATTGAAGCGCAAGAGCAAGGGAGCATCCAGGATAAGTCGGTTTCGAAAGGAGCGAGAGGACAGAAACCGCTGGCGAGAATGCGGCCACAACAGCAGAAGACGAGCACGAAAGGCAGACAAGATCCAGAGACAGAAAACAGTCTGATGGACTGGAAGGAGGCGGTCATTCGATGAAGCCACCTGATTCAGGCCGAACGGGAGAAACGTAGCCGCAATCTGACAAGTCTCCCCAGCTACGGCTACAGCATATCCCCTAAGTCACCCGTGGCCTTGAAAGCAGGTGACACACGTTCACGACTCCCATCTGTACCAAGTACTTGGTACGGTTATGGCCCTTGCTGGGATTGTTCACTCCATCGCAATCGGCAGGACTCCTGCGCTGCGGGGGTCGGATACGGGCATGTTGTTCGGAGTCAGACGGCGGTGTGCTTAGTAGCAGCTCATGTTGGAGGATCCCCAAATATTGTCCGTGTGCTGGGTTGGTTTCTCGTGGCAGAAGGCAGATGGTGTGGAGAGGTGACTGAAATACTCGGTGACGTGATCTCAGATATGAGGCTCGCGAGTCGCGAGTCGCGATTCATGTGCACGGGGAGCTGGGAAACTGGATGGGGTGGGCGAACCAAAATAAGAACAGCGCCCAAACCAGACACGGTTAAGATCCTCCGGCGGAAAGTGGCTCAGTTAGGCTTTGGCAAAGCCGATTGCAGGGCTTGCCGGGCTTCGCTCGGTCGAGTGTGGCGGCTAGGCCTTATTGGTGTCTCTGTTTTGCGATTCCCCGGTTTCCGTCGCCCAGGGTGAGACTGAGACAACCCTCGTCGTCTCTTTTTTCATTGCCCTGCACCCTTTCTGCACTCCCAGAACCACTCCGTCGTCTGTTTCTGACCCGACTCTCGCTATAATTGTCAGTCCTTCTATTCAGTCGTTACTACTGTATTGTCTATGCTGTTGCTGAAACCAGTTGCAACGAAGACTTTCCCCAGAGAACCAACCACCTTGCTCCATTGATTCGATCCCTACGACCTCCTACAAGTCCGTCACCTTCGCCGTCCGAAATGAAGGGCTCCGGCCTCTTTTCGATCCTCTCCTCCCTCCTCCTCCTCTTCTTTGCAGCTTCTTCCTCGGCCTGGCCATGGCCCGATTTCCTTGACAACAAGGTCGATGCTCTTATTGTCCCTCGGCAGAACCAGAACGGTAACGGCGATAATGCTTCCTCAACCGGAAGCATCCCCCCAAGCACATCTGCCACTCAATCTGCATCTTCAACGGGCTCTGCATCAGGCTCTCGATCAGGCTCAACGATAACTGCGTCGGCATCTGTGTCAGGCTCGGGGTCAGGGGGCTCAGGGTCTTTGAACGCGACCACAACAAAGAGCACCAAAACAACTGCAATTGACCCTCGTCTCCCTCCCGGCGGTATCTCGCTCATCACCCCAGCTGCAATCGATGGTCCTCAATACTACAAGGTCGGGGACTTTGTCACATTCGCTTGGAACTATACGTCTCTGTCGGTAACCCCATCCGCCATCGACGTATTGGCCTCCTGCGCCTTGAATCAAGCCACCTATACAATCTCTTCCAACATGTCAGTGCAGGAAACCGGCGCTATTACCTGGGACACTGGTGAGATGTATGCAACGGCCACAAACCCCTTCCCAGTCGCCAGTTATACGTTGATTATTCACGATTCGTCACAAGACATCACTGATGTCCCAAGCGCTGGATTTTTGGCTGCTTTTGAGCAGTATGTTTTTGGGATGTACACGCCGTAAGTCTGGCTCTCCTGCATTAGAGCGTTGAATGCTAAGAAGGTCCAGGCAAGCATATACTCCGCTGAACGAGTTCAAATGCGCCACTTGCAATGGCGCCTTCTCCATCCATGAAAAACAAGCACTGGGCGTGATACTCACAACATCAGCAATTACCATCTTGTCCTTCACGTGGTTCGCCAGGGGATTTGGCGTCTTTTGATAAAGGGGCTCACGATGACCAATATGACGGATATTTTTGCCATATATATATTTATAGTATCTAACGACCAATAATCGGATGACAAAAACTTTTCTAACGAAACAAGACATTCAAGTATAGCGGCATATTGAGCGGAATCTTCAGCAGGTTGCAACTAATGGTGAACTACAACGGAAGGCTATTGAGGAATCATCGGCAACCTACATGACGGGGAAACGGAGAACGGCATCCGGGGTGTCCAGCGATTTGGAAATGCAAAAAGAACAGCATGAACTCTCAGGTTAATGAAGAGACTTCCCCAAGCGGAAAAAGATTGTTAGTTTCTTCGATTCTAATCTTGCCGGCTGGGAAATGTTTACTCTTATCAATTGACGTCGAGGGACCTTCACCTGAACCCTCGGCTCTCGACCAACCCAGAAAGCAGGCGAAGATGTGGACAACCACCAAATGTCATGGCAGATGATCCCCAGACCGGAACCGCTCGACGTTATACCGTTGATATCTCTGATATTGTGATTGGTGAACCCATCCTGCAATTTGTCAAGTGGAAGGCCCCCGGACACAGTCGCTCATCAGTCTGGGTCTCCGGGACGATTTGCTCATCAATCCGCTGGCAGAGAGCCTCAAGGGTCATGGCGAGGAATAAAAGAGCGGAAGCTGATCTTTGCATCCGATTTGGAGATCTCGAGAATGACTGGTTGCGTTCTTGTTCTGTCCACAGTTTTTGTCAAGCACATCCGTTCTTTCCATCTGTCTTGTAGCCTGGAACTGCCTACGACTGACATTTCACGAGCCAAGTCCTTTCCCGACTTCCTCCTCACATACGGTGAGAACGCACAACAATATCTCCACCTCTGTCAACCACGATTTATGATTCTGGGAGATCAAGAAGTACAAAAGCCTCCATGTTGTGCTCCCCCTTGCTTCAACAATAATTATCACATTCTTTTGTTTCCTGTTCTTTCTTCCATCCTCGTGGATTGCGATCAGGGTACAACAGATTTTGTGAGCCTCCTAAATCATTCTTTGATACTACGGGAAACTTTACCATCAGTTTCGCCTATCTAGGATTGCTTCGCTTAGCAGAGACTGCCTCCTTGCCAGCATACGACGACTTTGTCCACGGCAACGCAAAATACGTTTACCTGTCCCCCTTTGGTGTTGAACGCAGTGCAACAACCTAACCTTCTTGGGCACTTCGAGCAGAATTAAAGTTCAACTTTGGGACAATCATCCCAAATTCCTCGACTTTGCATTCCATGAAAGATGCCTTCTCCAACCTCTTCGTCCCACAGGGATACAAAAGCACCAGCCTCATCCCCCGACAAGCAGACATCTCGACCACCACCTCAACCAGCAAAGCGACCCGCAAACTGGGTTGCCCAGCACGACGCCTTCATTCGCGAACAGGCCCGTAACGGTGAAGACGCAGAGAGTATCCGCATCCTGTTCGAGGTCGAATATCCTGGTGTCATTGTGAGCAAGGCGTGGGTCTTGGAGAGGATGAAGGTGATCGTCGTGGGCAGGTAGGCTCGTGATTAGAGAAGCGGCTCAGCCGACTGGGCGAACGAGGATTTTTGGAAGGGGCATGGAGTGGATGCAGAGAAGAGGCTGGGTTTGAATTCAAGGAAAGAAACGCATGTCCGGTGGGGTGTGACATTCAAATGAGATTGGGATGCATCGGGAAGACGATAGGAAACGAGCCAGCGGTGTTGGAAATTTAAGTTTGACCATCGAGGGATTTGGAACGAGTGCACGGAACAGTGAAGGGCTAGATCCGGTGATATTACAGGACGCATCCCTCCCAAATCTATCCAAGTTTCACCTCAAGGACGGAGAACGGTATGTCTGAAGATTGTATTGTGTATCTACCAGGGTAGTGTGGCACTTAACGGCGTTGAAAAAGTGGCTGATGAGACGGATGAATTTATATTGCCAAGAATCCCCGTTAGGGAACGGCGTCATGCCGCCGTATGCTCTACCCTACGAGCTGGGCAAGAGAAGACGGTGAAAGTCGGATCCACCGAACGCAGCTTTTCGACATGTCCGTCACACTTTCGTGAAAGGTTCCGGATGCCTCCTTCATTGCACGGAAAACACTTTCCAGAGCTTCGACGGTGGAAATTGATCCATGGGACAAGCGGAGGCTTAGTGATCAGCAGCGATCAGCTCGTTGCCCTGTTCCAAAGGCCGGTGTAACTTTTATACGGTCCCAATTGAGAGCCATTAAGCACAAAAAGAGTGGCCTCAAACATTTCGCTTTCAAGTTGGTCGATTGAACGCTCCAAGCCTCTCAGCTGGGCAACAGGGTCGAGGATGATTGTCTGGAGGAATCGGGTGACGAAAGCTGGTCAAAGACATGTGGACAATACACAACTCGAACCAGAATGGCTATCGAAGCACCTGATACACCGCCTCGGGGTTTTCCGATGAGAACGGTCGATGTGTGTGAGAGAGAGGAAATAAGTTGACCAGCAGCTACCACGTGGCTCAGAGACGATCAGTAAACCGATAGAGCGCACGCTGTCCCGACTGAAGGAGCTGAACGCAGACCTCGAGACTCTGTTGTCCACTGCCTAACTTGCAAGTCTGAAGTTTGGACGGGTCGCCCGTTCGATTGCTAACATACTTCTTGGGGTGAAATAGTTGAACATGAGAGGGCTATTGCGCGGTGGGCCTGCCCACTAGCAAGCGCAGCAGATGGAATCGAGAAGAAGCGCAAGTAGAAGCTCAAGCAGCGATACGTGGCAGGCTTCAGCTATTACTCCCGACCAGGAGACGAGCCAGGCGAAGCAGCCAGCGACGTGTCTAAGCCCTCGACAAAGGATATAGGATCGAGGCTCGGGGGATCTGCGAGAAATTCCCCTTGAAGTACAAGTCCATACTCTATCCTTGATGCCGTATCCTCCGTCCACACTCCGCCTGAACTTGGGCGAAATAAAGGGGACCAGTATAGATACATACACATCCGCAAGTAGATGAGCCGCGGTAGTATACGCTGTACCTCGTACACGGAGCGTGAAAACCCCCATTCACACTTACATGGGTTGAACGTGACCTTCGTTTATCAGTGATCATGACGTTGATTTACTCTTTCTTTAAGAAGTAGTGGTACCTGTCCATTGTCGATATATCCCGTTGCTGTGTCGGACAGGCCGGCCACATCGCCGTTGTCAAACACTCCTCGAGAAGCTCATGGAAGTCACATCAGTCACAGGAATTGTAGAAACAGACCAAGGGCAATAGGGTAAGGATTTCAAGCTACCTATCAATTGGTGTTCAGCACAGACGTTATTCGTAAGATGTGTATGGGAATACCTAGATATGTGTAAATGTCTGTGTGCAAATAGAGGCATGGAAGTGAAAGAGCCACACTCATAACACTTGTAGTAACAACCCCTGGCGCCCAATCCAAATGTTGTTCCCAATTCCGCGAGGGAGATCATCTTATCCAACTCCGACGCTGTAACGACAGGTATATGACTTCGGTATTTGGTTGTGTGCGGCTTGGTCCTCAAAGCCAGCTCCAGATATGTCATGAGTCCCCCCGAGATCATGAAATCCAGACCTCCATCTTGCCCATTTCATTCCTCTCTTTCCTCGCTTGGTTGCGCACACTCGCCAACAACATCTCCAGATCATCTTGATCACCCATGGTGATCATATCACCGTCATCTTGCATCTTGATCTTCAATTGGTCCTTGATTCCAAACTTCTCACGGATCTTGCTTTCAAGGTCACCAAAGTCGATCACGGCGCCAATCATTAGGTATCTCGTGTCATCGTTAAAGTGGCATTTGACTCGGATCTTGCGCATTTCGGGTCGCTTGCTGCCGCGCCCGGACCGGGACTGCGCCCGGCGGACGGGCTCGAATCCCGTCATGTCTTCAGCGCTCATTTCCTCCTCGTCTATATATTCGTCTTCTTCGTTCAAGTAGAGCTCTTGTTCTGGGCGTCGCTGACGCCTTCGGGGGCTGGAATACATACGATAGACATCATCCACAGTGTCGCTGGGGTCTTCGTATCGAGATTGGGTTGTCTCTCGGAACAATGGTGCGGGTGCCCTTTGTGAGGCCGAGCGGTCCAGCATCTGCCGTCGAACAGAAGGACCTCGGGGCTCAGAAGCGGTCCTTTGGGTGCCATAGCGCGATCTTTCCATCTGTGGTCGTTCCGTCATAGAAGGTTCCTCTGGCCAGGAATTCTCGCGTTGTGGAGGCGGCATCCTGCCTACGCTGGGTGGTGGGTTCGCGCTGGTGTCGAAGGTTGCGGCCCGACTCATCATACCGGGTCTGGGAGGATCCATGTCCGGTCTGGAGTACATGTTCCGTGGTTGACGCATAGAACTGCTCCGAAGAGGCAACGTTGAAGAACCGTTGCCGCTTAGCCTGGGCTTCTCGTTCTCTGGTGGCGGTGTTGGCGGGAACACGTTTCGGTTCATAACAGGAGGAGCGCTCTGGTCTCGAACCACTCTACTGGACAGATTGCGCTGGACCAGATTTGTTGCAGCATAGCTGATATTTTCCGGAGGACGGTCATCCTTGGCTGACATCTCAGCCGCTACGGCCTGTTTTCTCTCAACACCCTGGAATCCGGTACCGGTGTTCTCACTGTTCGATGTGGCTATCAGTCGAGCTTTACCCAGGTAGTCTTTTGCTTTGAGGTTCTTGACTTTGGCTTCATTTGGTCTGTAAACACATCCGACAGGTCTATAAGCGCCAAAAGTTAGTCCATCGATCTCTAAACCATAAGCGGCGTGATTCGTCTAAGATGCTGTTCATTGGGATGAGACTCACATGCTGAACACCACATAGCCCTGAACCACGTCAGCAACACAACTCTATTGCATGGGGTCTAATGCTCACCTGTGCCATGTCCTTTATAGCATCATCAATTACATCGTGGTCAGGAGTCATCTTTTCCTTCTGAGCGAAATTGAAATCTTGCAGACCAGCCTGCTCTTGCTGGAGGTACATGTAGCACAGGCCACGGTTGAAGAGAACTTCACAAGAGTAAAGCTTGAACTTCAGGCCCAACTGCTCGTAGTCGATATATGTATTGCCTCTCAAGTAGAGCAGGGTGTCATTGAAATTTGCCAGTGCTTCTTCGAAATCCCCGACCAGGAAGTTTGAGACGCCTTGTTGGAAGTAGGCCACGGCGAGATACTGGTCGAGCTTGATTGCGCGCTGGTAACATTCCACCTAGTCCTTGTATTAGTTCTGGTTTGGTCCTGCTCGTCTGTTTACACCCAACGCACCGCTCTTTCATGTTCGCCAATGGTGGCATGGATAACTCCGCAGTTGAACAGGATCTTGGAGGTATCGGCAATTGCGTCGAAAATCCGCAACGCTTCCTCGAACTCTTGGTTGTCATAGTGCCCAAGCGCTTCGACCCAAGTCTCGATTTCCTGCAGAGGTGTCAGGACAAGGAAGGAGGAATTGAAGGGCGCTCACGTACCTGCTTGAGCGACATGGCGCCGGGCCGAGGGTCGTCGAAGTCAGAATCGTCGTCGAGAAGGTGGTGACAGTGAGGTGCAGATAGATGACGGAGGCAATATGTTTACAGGAGGGAGCGAGATCTGCGACAGAAACGGCGGTGCCTGAGACGATATTGAAATGGTGCGTGCGGGCGGTCACAGAGTCTGCCGGGGTGGTGGGAGGCGATGGCAACCGCAGGCTGGTACTGGAGCTTGCACCGAGGCTGCGAGGGCCGGCCCTGCCGCTAGGTCCTGAAAAATGGGCGTTCGAGGGCCAGGGGTTAAGCGCCCGGGGTGGGTTGCTGGGTTGCTTGGGGGACGTGGGATTTTCTCGGCGCCAATGCCGTCGCTGACTGAGTGCCAATGAAAGTGACTGTCAACTTGACGATGTGGTGAAGGATAGATTAGCGACGGAATGCCACCGATAGATTGCAAATAGTTTGGATACAAAGTAGACGGGTCAGAAGATACGGAGTACCAAAAGAGCGTGTAGGTGTACGTATCCCAAAAGCACAGCTTGGGAGAAACGAAAGCAGCAATGCCAGTTGCTGGGTGAAAGGCGAAAAGGAGAAGAAAGTTGGACGACGGAACGGAGTTTCTCTGACAGCAAGACTTGAAGTTCTTGAATGATGGTGAAAGAAGGGGAAGCAGGAAAGTGGCGCCGGTGGGGAGGCTTGAGGCTTTCAGGGCTTCACGCGAGAACAAGGGTGAAAGAAGGGCATGGAAGCAAGGGGGAAAATGGGATAGGCACTGAAATGGAGATCGGGGGGTATAGGAAAGGGATACGAGGCAAAGTTAGGAGGCTGGAAGGACGGAGAGAGCGCTGCAGGGGGATGCAAGTCAGGTCACTCAGCACCCAACACATCCCACAAGAAATAAATGATAGGTAGGTCGAGGCACCTATTACCCACCTACAATGCCTACCGAGCAGTTAATACCTAAGTAGGGATTGCTGAAGGCAGCACTACCCACTGCTAAGCACCACCATAACCAACATTATCATTATCACATCGTAACCCTTCCTTACCTTGTCCGTTCTGCGCACCGGGTACGACTAACGACGAACTATCACCAACTACCGACTTGTCCTTCTCTCTTCGTCCTTCGCCCTCGCTCCTCACTCGTCCAAAATGTGATGGAAAAGATCTATCTCTATCTGATCCTTCATCAAGTGGCCTGAGTTCATCACCTGAGTGAACCTCTTCGTCTTTCCCTCTTCCCTATCCTCGACCATCTCCCGCCCACATGCCATGCCTGTCGCTATCCTCGTTTCGTTTCAACCATGTTTAACCCGTCGAGTGGAACCAGGTCCGCTCGCTCTGCGTGCCGTTTCAGAATCACGTCTGGCGACCAACCATCGTCGACGCCGCGGTCAGAAGGCTTTGTCCCAAACCCTGTGACCCAAGCAATCGGGTTGCCCGTTTCCAATGCTCTATGCTCCCTGCAGGGGGAATGCTCCAGCACTGCATCATTGTGCAGCCAGCTTTTCGTTCCAAAACGACGACAAACTCGGAACGCGAATCTGATTCTGATCGAGTCCCCATCTTTCGGGGCCCGGTTCACCACAAGATGGATTACATTGCATTGCATTGCAGAGTCTGATTTTTGAAAATGTTTTTTACATTTTCTACATACTGTTGTGCCACGATGGAACACGACCAACGTCGATGTATCGAGTAGGCTCCAGTACAACCAACAGCAACTCATAGCATCCCCTTTTCGACCTGCTCCTTGCGCTCTTCCCATACTGTCTTCCCCGAACAGCTACACACGGTCTTATCATTGTCCCACACTCCGGCACTGCGAGCAATGACCCCGACTAGGGTATCTGGATCTTCGGTCTGAAACGCTCCCTCTGGTTGTTGTTTCGACACCACCATGCTGCGACCGATAATCTCCCATATTGACACCGGGCGATCCAGGAATGCGCTGCCTCGGCCATCCTGCTTCACCTCCACCGTCCCAAACATGCCACGAGGCTGCCTGACGCTCGCTAGTTCCTTGAGAGCTTCCCAGATGCTACCTGTCGAGGCTGCCCCACGTGATATATCACCTGTCTCCCTTATCGTGGCATGATATGTTCCCGGCGACACCCCGCGTAATGTCAGGTCAACCAGGGTGTGACTTTCCGAGACTTGGACCATCCGTGCGAGGCCACGGACAGGATCTGACACGCCTTCTGCATGAGTTTCCAAGATGCACACACCGGCAGAGTTGGACTTCCCACTCCCCCGTAAGATGGCATCCCGTCCCGTAGATTCAATGGCTGACACGATTGATGAGGGAGGGGCCGTTCCTTCAATGTAAAAAAGTTGGTCTTTAAGATTGGCTTGGATCTTGGTGATGCCTGAAAAACACGCCGCGGACGTCAGTTCTGGCACCGCGAGCCTCGACGTGATGGTTTCTACCAAGTACCTTGTACTTTCTCCAAGGCGCCAGTCACATCCTGGACGCAGGAATCGCAGTGCAGAGGCACCGCAAAAGTTGTCTGTGCTGTGGTCAGCATATGTGGAGAGAGTCGGCAGAAGACGTGTGTCGTTGGCAAGTCTCACCTGAAATGGCTGGATTTCCACGCTTCCCATTTTGAACTCGCGCCCAAGGATTCAATGGCCAGACAAGCGGCGTGTTGTCGAAGGGTCCTAAGGAATGCGGTTCAACGTGTCCAGCAATTAATGCGCTGTGAGGATGCTTGGTAATAGTCAGACATTGCGAAAGTATGATATTGCGATAATATGCCCCGCAAAGATCCGCCACAGGCATTTCTGGAAAGTGACGTCCGACCGACTTCGGAACCAAAGCCACGGATGTCAATGGCGTATGGCGCCTTCCAGTTCCTCCGCCAGCCAAGACGGTCAGATGGTTTAATACAAAAATAATATACATGATATTGTTTTTACTGGTGAGTAGAGTTGTCCCGTCGAACATACTGATCGATACAGAAGTCAATCAGTTCCACCCTGGTCCCCCAATGTCTGAGTCTGCCTGTCTCTCTGCTTGTCACATCAAGAAACAAGAGAGCCCGAGGGCCAAAATGGGCAGGGTCATGACCAGATGGCCCAATCCCGCCTTCTTGCCAACCTCGCGTGCCTTCTCGGAGGTGCCATCTCCTCGGGCGAACCACTGGATGACGAGACCATCCCCTCCCCCAATAATGCTGCCCGTCAAGAAGATGATGCCCAGGCATCTTTTGGCTGTCAGGGCAGCCACCGGCGACGACTGGCACAACGAGGAGAATCGCCAGAAGGCGGTGATGCCCACAATGGACAATCCACCGGCGAGGTCACGGAGGCCGCGGGTATAGATCTGTGCTTGTTGCCAGGTCCAAAGTTCTGGGGACGTGTTCACCGAAGACGGGACGAGGATGCCAAACATGGTCTCGGCGTCGACTGGGGCCCTGAAGCTGTAGAACCCAGTTGCGATGCCCATCGTACCCATCAATCCGGTGAGCGCTGGGAGAGCAGATGCTCGGAGGGAAGCCATGGTGGCAGCAGGATTGTTCGATGACATTGCTTCGCAAGGTGGTTCTCTCTATGACCGCGTGGTGATGGCAAGTGATGCACGGGCAATCACTGACGCAAGTATGTTGACAGCTCAGCCCAAAATCATCAAGAACAAATAGTTGGGTACCTATTAGTGGCAACTAGTAGTCTTCGATTAGGTTTGTAAATGTCTCTTTAGGTTGGTGTTTGTCTGTCCCTCGATGCTCGTCCGGATCGTGGCCTCATGATGTGATTGGGCAGCCACTTAAGAGCGGATCCGGCACCTCGCACGTCGGCATGATCAACTGCAGACGTGTTGTTCGCCATCTCCGTAAGACCAGAATGTGGGAGATGGAGACCCGTCATGATCTTACCAAATGGGCTGTTTGCAATGGCATCAAGGTCAATGGCGTTGCGGCACACAAGTTCCCTGGTAAAGGATTAGGCATCGTCGCCGAAAGGAGGCTTAAGGTAGGTCAAAGAGATGCGTCGGCCACTTGGAGCCTATCCTGACGGACACCAAGGCTGGAGAAGTAATACTGGACATTCCTATGTCTGTGATTCGGACAGCCGAGACGCTGCCTCAGACCGTCACCGAGGCCCTTCAAGGATGCAGTACCAACGGCCTCCTGGCTGCGGAATTGGCCATGGACGCGTCCGAGAGTCATGCCCTCTGGAGAACGACGCTGCCATCGATGGAGGAATTGAACCAGTCAATGCCGCTCTTCTGGCCACTGGAACTCCAGGAACTCCTACCACAGCCAGCATTGGCGCTTCTGAGAAAGCAGCAAGGAAAGGTCTCGCGCGACTGGAATGTCGTTTCCGCAGCCTTTCCGCAGCTATCGGACGATGTTTACCGCCACTGTTGGCTTCTGGCGAGCACCAGGACTTTCTACTACACGCCCCCGGAGATGAAACCCGAAGACACGCCCGAAGCCGACGAGTGCCTGGCACTGGTTCCCTTTGGCGACTACTTCAACCACTCCGACGGCGGCTGCAAAGTCTCTTATTCGGCAACGGGGTACGAGTTCAAGGTGGACCAAGCAGTCAGGAAGGGCGAGGAGCTGTACATCTCCTACGGCAACCACCCGAACGACTTCTTGTTGGTGGAATATGGCTTCATCCTGGCAGAGAATAAGTGGGATGAGGTATCCTTGGACGCAGTCATCTTGCCCCTCTTCTCTGACAAACAGAGCGAGATGCTAGAAGAGGCGGGCTACCTGGGTAACTACGTATTGGAGACGCCGTCGATGCAGGACGACGAGGTGGCTTGCTATCGTACACGGGTTGCGCTGAGGTTGCTGTGCATGCCCTTGAAAACGTGGAACGAGAGTGTTATGTATGGGGTTGATGATGACGACGAGTACCAGAGCGCGGTCCGTGGACTTCTCCGGCAAGCGCTGAAGGCATATGTAGACATTGTGGACAAGAGCCTCGAGCAAATTGCTCGTCTCGAAGTTGGGCTGGCTTCGCAAAGAGATGTGTTGAGAAGGCGCTGGGAACAGATAGGGATATGCTTGACGACCGCAATCGATAGATTAGAGCAATGACACACGTACCGGATATCCAAGAGCCAATATTTCAGAAGAAACAGATGTCCCCCGAGATATTAGTACGTGAGGACACGCGCGAATATTTTGGTGGTCTGACGCGTCGAATACTTTCGATCGCTGTTGGAAATGACCGTCTCATTTTGCGCGGGGGGAAAAGGTTTCACAGCCTGTACTGCACTTTACCAAGTACAGACGACAGCTCACCAGTGCTGCAACTCTCCCGAATTTGCAACCCTCCGGCGAGTTCACGACTCCTGAGCACTGGTATCGCATCATGGTCCCCAAACCATCTAGATGGGCCACTGACGACGCCGACCAAGAAACCGCCACGGCGCTTGCAGAGCGGAGGAAGGAGAGAGCCGAAAGAAAAAGGCTCAAGGAAGAGAAAGCTCGCAACGCCGCTCCGTCAAGCTCCCAACTCCCCACTCCTGCCGACGACAATGAGCGACCGAGCAAACGGCCACGAACATCTTTCGAGGAGGAAGAGAATGGAGTGTCACCAATACTACAGCCACAGGTGGAAATCGAAGCTGAGGGGGCACATTTGCTGCAATTCCCTGCCAGACAATTCGGCCCCTGTGGCCATGTCGATCAATTCGAGCTTCTGAATGACATCGAAGAAGGCTCCTACGGCGTCGTGTCGCGTGCGAAAAGGAAGCACACGGGCGAGATCGTGGCGCTGAAAAGATTGAAGACGGATCATACAAACCAGGGCTTCCCCGTAACGGGACTGCGAGAGATCCAGACGCTTATGGCGTGCCGGGACGCGAACGTGGTCAAGCTGCTTGAGGTGGTTATGGGCGACAGTTTAAAAGAGTAAGTCTGAACTACCTACGGGGATGACCCCGAACTCTTTATCTCTCCTGAAAAGGCACGGATACCAGACGATGTTAACCATGTGGCCACGGGCATCTCGGCTCATAACAGTGTCTACCTGGTCATGGAGTTCCTGGAACACGACCTCCGCACCCTCCTCGACGACATGGCTGAGCCGTTTCTACCCTCGGAGACCAAGGCGCTCATGCTCCAGATCGTCTCGGGCGTCGAGTACCTCCACGCAAACTGGATTCTGCATCGCGACTTGAAGACGTCGAATCTCCTCCTGAACAACCGCGGCGAAGTCAAGCTGGCAGACTTTGGCATGGCTCGATATACGTCCAACCCTCCCCCCAGACTGACCCAGCTGGTGGTGACGCTGTGGTACCGCGCCCCGGAGCTCCTGCTGGGAGCGGAAGAGTACGACTTCGAAGTCGACATATGGAGTCTTGGCTGCGTCTTCGCCGAGCTGCTCACCAAGGGACCCTTATTCCAGGGCAAGAACGAAGTCGACCAGCTCTCCAAGATCTTCACGCTGGTGGGCACTCCCACGAGGGAGACGTGGCCTGGCTTCCGCTCCCTCCCCAACTCCAAGGCGCTACACCCTCTCCTGTCCCGACCCCAAAGCGCAGCGCACTCGGCCCTCACGGCATCCAAGTTTCCGTACCTCACCGCCTCGGGTCTGCGCCTGCTCTCCGCCCTCCTCGCGCTGAACCCTTCTTCGCGCCCCCCGGCCACGGAGATTCTCGGCCACCCT
Source organism: Cladophialophora bantiana CBS 173.52 (assembly GCF_000835475.1). Lineage (NCBI taxonomy): Eukaryota > Fungi > Ascomycota > Eurotiomycetes > Chaetothyriales > Herpotrichiellaceae > Cladophialophora > Cladophialophora bantiana. The sequence continues at coordinate 290,194 of NW_015971582.1, forward strand.
TATTTCACAGAAGATCCCCGTCCCAAGTCGCAGGAGATGTTCCCCACCTTCCCGAGCAAAGCAGGCCAGGAGAAGAGGAGGAGGAGAGACACGCCCCAAGCGCCCGTTAGGGGCGACGCGCCGAAGCTAGACGAGAAGGAGGTCGAGGGCCTGTTTAGGGGCTGGGACGCCGAGGCCGAGGAGAAGGGCGCAGGGTTCGCTCTCAGGCTGGGATAGAACCATGCCGGGTTTCATTCAGCAGGATAGACTGGATAAGCATAGCATGCCAGCCGATGCATTGCTACCTACATAGATAGCTATGAAGTAGCGCTGCTAGGGGCAGCATGTTGGTTGCGCAACGCAATCCCATTCATTGTATCGAGTCTAGATGGCCTTTTGGGGACTTGGCTCTATTGGATTTCTGGAATGTCTAAACCAGAGCAAAACACCAGAGCATATACATAGATGTGTCCATCTTGATGCACATGACATGCCTTCTCCGCATCTCTTTTCGACCTGCTGATCCTTCTTGATGGTCAGCATGTGCTCATGTCTCTCATCATATGTCTGTCCGTGCCCTTCCTTTCCTTTCTCATCCCATCGTGTCTCTCATCCAAAAACACGTCCTCTATCGGAGCGCTTCGATCCTCACACCCACACATACATCCATACATTCTGTTGCCCGTTAAAAACCTTCATGGATTAAAATGCATTGACACACTCATGAGTCAACATGTCGTTCTTTACCCTGCTCCTGGTGCTCAACTGATTTCACGGAGGCAAGGAAAGAAAGGGTAAAAGGCATAGGCCAACCCAAATGGGACAAAAAAGGGGGACACACCCCTTTCTCACTCGACGTTCTCGAACAAGAAGGTGGGCTGGCCCGGCACAGCCGACTCGGCCGTGTGCGGGAGACTCTGCCTGTTCTCGTCCGTGACGCTGACAACCTTGACGTCCTTGCAGCCGCTGCTCTTCATCAAGCCCTTCCTCATCTCGGTCAAGACGTGCACCTCGTCAAAAGGCAATTTCCGCTCGAACACGGCCGCCGGACTCTCCTTGTTAACCACGAGTCTCTTCTTGAGCCCCTGGACGAAGGGCATAGCTTTCTTCATTTCCGGCCCCTTGCCGACCTTTGCGACGGACGCGTTCAGAGCCTTGTCGTCGTCCAAGGTTGCTTCCTCCAGCATGGAGCGGACCAGGTCGACATATTTATCCTGCCACTCGGGAAATCGCGACGCCACGAAGATCGTTATATGCTTGGGTTTGCGGGGGTCGAATACCACGGCCTTGCCCTTTGCCATTCGCTTGGCGGCCTGCGCTTCTGCGCTCGTGATGTTGCTGGATGTCGTCTTCACATATTCTCTCGCGGCGGTTAATGAAGGGTCTGCGTCGGGGACGTCGGTGGGCCAGTGGGCAAGTTGGATGGATTGGTCTTTGTGCAGAACCTCGAGCCAAATGTACTCGGCCCAATGAGGGGCGATGGTGGAGATCAGGAGGCATTGCAATTCGACGTAGCGGAGGATGAGGGGCCGCGAGAGAGGTATGCCACTAGAGAGACAGGCTTCGCGGTAGAAGTCGCGGGCGGATTGGAAGTCGTAGAGAGCGGATTTGAGGGCGAGTTTGTAGTTTGTGCTAAGAAGCAACCGTTAGCATGATCCCAACCATTGTGGCATCGTAAAGAAGCTTTGGAGACTTACTCGGAGTAGTGATGGTACGCTTCATGCACCAACAAGTTCATTTCGTCCTCGAAAAGCTGGTCCCAAATGACCTCCCCTTGCGTCTTGCGGAGTCCTTCGTCCTTCAACGTATCCTCGATCCACTCCTTGAGAACGTACATCCGCATGATAGCGGCGTTGGCGCCTTTCTCTTCGAAATTCGCGTCTTCCATGCCGTCGCCTGCGTCAGCAAGAGCTATTCGTGTAGCGTCGGCTCCAAACTTCTTCACTGCTTGACTCAAGGTCAAAAAGTTTCCGGTGGATTTGCTCATTTTCTCCCCGTTGAGCAAGAGGTGGCCGTTCGAGCGGACAGATCTAGGCCAATATTCGCGGGGGAACAGGGCGAGATGGATGTAGAGGAAGAATGTAAGATGATTGGGGATCAGATCCTTTCCGGAGGATCTCAGGTCGAGAGGATACCAATACTCAAAAGACCGTCGCATGGTTTGCAGGTCCGCCACCGATATCTTTGTCGATTCCGAGACCTTCTTGACGTCGTTCGTCCGCGTGAAGATGTAATCCCAGACATCATCCGTCATTTGTTCTGCCTTGATGTTCAATAGCCCGGGCGTCTTTCCGAATTTGTCTCCGTGCAAGAAGTGAGCGACCGTATAGTATGACATATAGATAGTGCTGTCGCTCAGACTTTCCACCAAAAACGAGGGATCCCACGGGAGTTTAGAGCCCAGACCATACGTCCTTGCGCATGCCCATTGGTTCAACCACTCGAGGTTTGCGACGAACTGGTTTTCGGTCTCGTGGGTGTAGGTTTCAAGACCATTCTTGTCCTTTACATAGTCCAATACTGTTTGTTGCCACTCTTTGTCGTTCTCGCCGTAATTCAGGAACCACTGTGGGATATCCGCGACCACACATTCATCCCCACTTCGACTGATGACTTCGGCTGAAGGATCGGCAAAAGGGAACGCTTCGCCAGATGCGATCAAGGAATTTCGGACTTTCTCTTTGGCATCGGTGACCTTCTCGCCCTTGAATTCTCCGACCAACATCGTGCCGTTGTAGAAACCTTCCTTGTACGCCAGGTCCTTTGCTTCAGCCAATAAAGTGGTGTCCTTCGGCGATTGAATCTTCTTCGTCTCGACCAGGTACTTCGCCGCAAGATTACCATAGGCTGGTGTATCAATAATAGGTATGATTTCCAGCTCAGCCCATTCTTTTTGGATGCCATAAAACTCCGCCTTTTTAGCCAATTCTCTGACCGTGGCAAAATCATCCGGACTGTCAGACGGAACTGAAGTGACAACACCAGTGCCCTTTGTTGCAGATACCGTCTCCATAGGTAATATTCGAACACCTTCTTTGTGTACCGATAGAGGCGCATTGACCAGAGTACCCACGAAGGCAGATCCAGGCAATTCCACAATAGGCTCCAACTCCTTTTGATCACGGGGGAAATGCTCCTCTTCAAAGAAAGTACCTTGAAAAGCCATATTCCAGGCCGCTCTCTTAGTGACCACGTAATATTCCTTCTCTGAGACCTTGAAGATGCCGTAATTGATCTTCGGTCCAACGAAACAGCATACTTGACCGTACATAGTCTCCGGTCTCAAGGTCGCAGGCACGAAATAGACACTGGCGTCCTGGGGGATCTTAGACTCCACCGCCTTTGCTGCTCCGGGTGACCACTCCTTGACCTTCAATTTTAGAGCTGTGTACTCAGTTGGACCTACACCCTCACCTTTGGTCCGGTCGTGGTCCATACACGGTTGGCCGTCCTTAGGACTGTAGATCGTATATCTCTTTCCATACAGGATCTTGTTGAGCTCGTGCAAGCGATTCATCTGCCATCGCACAAAGGCGTCGTAGTACGGATTCGCGTCGGTTGTGACAAACTTCCTCCTCCAATCTATCCTTGCTCCAAAATCGATCAGATCTTGTTGACATATTGGCGGGAAGTATTCGAGCCAGTAATTGGCGTCTGCGAACTTGTGGATTTCTTCCCTGGGTATTCCCATAGCCAGCATCGTCTGGAATTGGTAGTTAGCTTTGACCGTCTTCGCGGCCTGCTTGCCCTTCTTGCTCTTGAACTTGGTGAGATCGTCCTTCACATTAACTCCTTGTGTGGGCGCAACGGCAGCTCCGTTGGATTCTGGTGCTGCCGCGTCCTCCTCTCCATGAAATCTCTCAAAATTTTGTCCGAACTTCTTCACATCTTCGACGAGTTTGTCTGCACATGCTTTGATTGGCATGCCCGTACAATGAAACCCCAATGGGAACAGCACCCGCTTTCCGGTCAAGCGGTTGAAGCCCGCGGTGAACTCCACCTTGCTGACTGTAAAACTGTGTCCAGCATGCAGAGCACCATTCATGTACGGGTATGCGAAGGTGCCAAAGTACTTGGGGTATTTTTCTCGAATCTCCGCGGCGGGGACTGAGTCAAAGGGGATCTCGGTCGTTGTAGGCGCATCCGATTCGAAGATTTTGTTCTTCTGCCATTCTTTTTGGTACTTCTTTTCGATCGCGATCAGCACGTCTCGATTGTGTGTCTAGAAATCGTCGGTTAGTCCAGGTTATTCCTGCCCGTGTGCAGACGACTCACATTTTCAAGCTTAAGTGTGTTGGCCGAGGTAAGAGTTGGATCGACGGGTATTTGGGTCGCCATGATAGCAAAATTGAGTGGCAATGAACGGTTCGGCCCTCCGATGTGTTCGTGAGGGTGAAAGTCGCTCTAGAGTGTTGGGTAGAAGCATGAAAACTGGCGGCGAATAGTTTACTATTTCTTCGACAGCCTCGCCGCCTTGTTGCGGAGTTGTAAGGCTGGTCACGTGGACTCAGCCTTGCCTTCCGTCGCGAGACAAGGCTGGATTCTGACCGAACATTCGGGTTCCTTCTGGAGCTCTATGTTGTGTGGCGTTGTTGGATCGATCAAATTTTTGGATAGCTTTGCGGCTCCAATACTGTGCGATTGACTACGCCTATTACACAGTAGGTGCGGGTTGAAGATCGCTGTCAAACAGCCACCAACACAAGTATAAATGTCCGATCCGTCCCCACCCATACCTTCTCTGTTAACCCGAGCAGATAAATTCTGGCGTCCGCTACTCTCCTAGAGCTCAGGCGCTTCCCAAGATTCTCGGTCAATTTTCATGATAGCTGACTGCTTATGCGGGAAGCTAACCTCGCCTTGCTTGTAAAACCCCGCATCTTTCAGATAGGTGATAAATCTGTGTGCGCGGCCCGAGTTAGTCACCGAATTGCTTGCCAAAAGCTTTGGTAATTGGATGCCTTACTTTTCATTGTCGACCCTCGGCTCCAACATCACTGTCTCGGTGCGGGAGTCCGCGAGGAAGCAATAGTGTACCAGCGCAGACAACCAAACCTTGACTCGATGTGGGCCTCGGAACTCGTTTTCACCAATTAGCACATGCAACCCGCGCGTATAATTGCCAACTTCTCCCCCAAGTAGTCGGCCCAATCGGTCCTCTTTCACCCAATATATCTCAAAATATCCAAATGGTTTGCCGTCCCAGCAGCCGTAGACAGGGAACGAGTGTCGGCTTTGGAGGCCGTCAATCAAGAATTTGTGCTGCGTACTTAGCGGACCAGCGACACCCCATGCCGAATTGACTCGAGGGTCATTCATCCACTTGTGAAGCAAATCCAAGTCAGAAGGCCGATCCAGGAAGTTGTCCATCGTCGGCAATGTTGCTATGGATGCGGCTGCGGAGTGACTCGGCAGCACTGCCGGCATAGAAGACGACCCGGGCACAAAATGGGCTTGAGGACATGGTTTCGGGGACAGTGTTGGTACCCGGAAGGAAAGCCATTGACCAAGACTAGGAATATAGCGGGTATAAAATGATTCACCCTGGCGTGGTGGTTTGGGGCGTATCGGATGACGAATATGGTTGGTAAAGGTGAACTGGGTGGGCGGGGGAGGGTAGAAGGTAGGTAGATGGCTTCCAGAGTTAAAAGGTCCTCCAGGCGACCAGATGCCCGAGCTGAAGGTGTCCGATATTGCAGTATTTGTTCCATAGTCGGCAGGTCGTGGTGAACCACGTTCAGGAACGGTCCGATCTGGTGAAGATGGCCGAGAAGGGTAGGGCGAGGCTTGAGGAAATGGGGAATGCGATTGAGGCGCCATTGTATAGAGGAAGATCCTTGCATCGATCTGCCAAAATGACTTTCTGCTCACAAATGTCTCCGCCCAGCCGCTGGGCAATCGAGTGTTGGTATCGGTGCCCACACAGGAGTCCTCGCTTGCTATTAAACCCATGCGTTCAAGTTTCTGCAGGGTGTTCTTCCCCTTGAAAATACCTTCTCTTTTGATTTTGATGCGCCAATCAAGCTTCGGTCGCCCTGCCTCTGGGGTCAACGCTGATGCCTCGGTGAGAGCGTGGGGGTTCGGAGGCTCCTTGTGGAAATACCAGCACAAAGTCGCCCAAAGCATCATCGCAATGTGTCGGGTCGGCGAGGCGGTGTTTCTAAAGTCCGAACTCGACGGCATGGATATCGACGAGATGAAGAGGGAGTCGCTCTGGATGGTGGGTTTGGTAAATCGGTGGGTGACGGTATGCTTCTGTCCTGCGTCTTCCGTGTCCCCGCTGGGCTTGACTGACACCCTACTGCTTCTGCGCTCTTCGTCTTCCACCTCGTCTTCTGTCTGAAGGATCACGGTCCATCCCGGGGGCATTGCCGAATGATGCAAATCGAGGTTGGTCGATTTGAATGTGAACCCGCCAAAGACGGGAGTGACTGTGTATATCTGCCTGCCAGGTCCTGTTAGCTGGCATCAAGCATGCTGGAGACCAGCGGCATCGAACACCTCTCTCGAAAACACGGAGTTCTTTCTCAAGGGAGGGGCAACTTACCCATTCGGCAAATAGACGTGCTGGACCATGATGGGGTTGACTCTTCAGGGCATGATAGCGATAGAACAGGGAGAACAGTTCGATTTGGGGTAGAAGAAGACTAGTGATTGACTGATGCGATGCTTGTACATAGGAATGTCACAACCACACTTGTGGGATTTGTCGACCTCTGTTTTGGCGATCTCAACGATGACCGCGGATATTCGACCACTGTGGACGCTAGCGAGCTCCAACCTCCGGGAAGCGACAAAGGAGGAGGAGGGACTCTGAGCAGAACTCACCCGAGTTACACAGCACGCTAAATCAGTTGTACCTTGAGTAGCAGGAAACAGCCACCTGTAAGAGATTTCACACCGCGACACCGACCTTGCCACTATACTGCGCTCGGCCTCTTTTTGCTATATCGAAACACAACTCGAGTTTGGTTTGTGTCCAGCAAGCTTTTTCTCTCCAACAAGGGCATGGGCCATTGTGCCAAAGGGGGAAGATGACGTTGGGAGTGCCCAGTACCTATGTCTGCGGCGTTCAGGAACGACGCCCACTGTGCCCCGCCACCTACGAATCGGCTGGCGCTAGCCTGGGTTGACTGGACTGACAGTGGACAGCTTGCCAGTGATAAGAGAGGCATTTGGGGTGGTAAGCGGCGAGGGGTGACTGGGTCTTTGGAGGAGGCGGGGCTGATCTCCAAGGGTCAGTCCCTACGAGTACTCGGTAAGAGAGAAAAGAAAACAAAGGGGAACCGGGCACGGGGAGCCAGCGAGCCAGCTATGAATGCCATAGTCTGACAAGCCGCATTTTGACAATCGACGAGGTAAGCTCAGGTTACGTCTAAGGACTTCTAATGAACTGCAGGCTAGCCACAGCGTTTCGCTGTTGTCGCCATCCGCCTTCTTATCATCTGCCGCCCTCAGGAACGTACTATGTCCTACCTAATACAAACACTATGCCCCTCAAGACATGTATTCATACTGTCAGGATTGGTACCTGCATATGCACCTATGGTTGACTGGAGTGCGCAGTCACTTGAATACAATTCTTTATACCTCATGTGGGAATCTAAAGAGAGAAAAAGCAACAAAGGGAATGCTCCGCCCAACAGTGATACGCCATCGTGGCAAACAGCCCAACAGAAAAGGAGAAAAAGGCGGAGAAAGTCGTCGTCCCAACCAACGCACAACGTTTCTCCAGTGCAACCTAGAAATCCTCAATGGTCACACCAACGTCCCTCTCCTTGCCCATTCGTATGAGATCGCCAGCGACCACTAGATCCAGCAGCCCCATACCCACGCTCTTGTAGATGACGTTGCCCTTGGTCAGCCAGTCGACGAGCCCTTGCTCGCCCGGTCCCCCAAGCTCTATCTCCCTAGTTGCGGCCTTCTTGATCATCATGAGCTCTCCAATCTCAACTAAATGCTCTGGTTTCAATTTCGCCTTGACGATCTCGCCTGCTTCCCTCAAGCACGATTCTAGGCTGTCGACAACAACCACTCCGCCCTGCCTAGCATGTCGGTGATGATGATGGCCTCCGTGATTAGGTTCAACGGCAACTTTCATGATGTCGGGGTGAAGCTCGCACATGTGTGGAGCGTATGAGCCAATGGCAACAATATACCTGCCTTTCCTGCGGCCTTCGCGCGATGTCAGGAACTCAGCAGGAAATAGGGGGTCGACGGACGGGGTGCAGCAGAAAATGACATCTGCTTTTCGAACCTCCTCCTTCAGTAGCCGGCCATATTCGCCAAATTCGGGGCTCATGGCTGAGAATTTGATGTCTTTACGCCATTGCTCCTTCGACTCCTGTGTCATTTGGAACGCTTTCATCAACTTGATAGACCTCTCAAAGTTGCGGTTGATGATGTTGACATGTCGGATCTGGTCGCCTTTGAGCATCAGTGCCAACCTGATGTGCCAATATGCTTGTTTTCCTGCACCAAAGACAGTCACGGTGTGGACGTTCTGGCGCTTCTTAAGCATCAGAGTGGAAGCCAACGCCGTCCTGAAAGCTGTGAGTTCTTCGGCATTAACGATACCCATGGGATTTCCAGTGGAGTCGAGTAGAGTGACGGACCCTTTTGGTGTGGTGCTTTGGGAGCTGACAACCGAAGTCGGGGCTTGGAACGAAGAGCCATCGATTGAGTCCCTCCCCAATGACATGGTGGATGATGGAGTGAGGGTCATGGAGCCGAAGTCATTCGTTGCAGACCTGACCGAGGTAGAGGACGACATGCTGCCTGAAGTGGTTGCAAGACTTTCAGAGGTGCCGGACGAGGCTGAAGATTTGCTGTGAACGGGGGTGTCGGGTTGCTGGAGCGAAACGATCTTCATCCCTACAGAGGTCCCTGTGGACGCTGGCATGAAGAGGGTGGTGACGCCATTCTTCTTGATAACTGTCCGCTGTGGCTGGAAAGATGCGCAGCAGGGGGAGTTGTTGTCACCGGTCGAATATGAGTGGAGGGCTTCGGCAAGATTGGATTGGAGTTCGTCGATGTCCTCCTTCGTTAGGGTATAGAGCAGTTCTCGGACATCTGAATCGGTAAGGACGGTTAGGGGCATGTTTGGCCTGGAGATGCCGCCAACGGTGGTCCCTATCGACGTAGTGGAGGAGATATGGCGTATGTACTTCTATAGCCAGTCCCAATGTCTTCTGGAGGAGGTACGCTTGCCCAGGTCAGAGTTCCCAGCAACTTGACCTGGTTTCCCTCGCGATGAATAATGAGCCAAGCAGAAACAAACTTGGCCGGACAAAATATGCTGTGAGCCTGTGAGGTCGAGGGTTGAGGTTTGCTGATGCGACATGTGGCAATGTTAATGGCAGGGGCAATGATCATGATCACCAGTACTAAGACAATGACTAACAGCCTCTAACTACGACGATTGGCCTAAGTCCAGGCACATGTTTCTCAAGAGCGAGCACGCCTGGCTTAACTAATGCCACGAATCACTTGGCTTGTGTAACCTAGTAGGTTACTGGACTGAGGTATCCTTGAGTGCCGCCCAGGCATCCCTAGCCCCTCTACTTGTACGTCCAGTTATGAACACCGCCAATTGTAGCCCACTCACCCGCCCACGCTAATTGATGCTCCCTATCTCACCTTGCTTGCCACACATGAACCGCCCAACATCAGTCATCAAGCTGACAACCTCTCTCGCTATTTCTTCTCATTCTTGTCAAAATTGCCTTCCAATCGCGACAGGCCTGGTCTAGACCAAGCGCCTGGTTTCAATGTAACAGTTTTGCTTTTCAATTGTCGCTTTCGCAGTAACAGAGGATAATCTCATTATCGGCCTGCATGGTGAACGAGGGGACTATCAAGTTGGTGTCAGAGTATCGGCGCATGCTGTTACCTACCGTGCCGTGCGCCGAGAGCCTAAGCTCAGCAAAAGTCTCGAGCTATCTGTTCCGCTGCTAACCCCATCAATTCTTCTCGAGGTTCCCTGCGGGCAAAATCATGGATATTGGACTGCTTGATGGCGGGGGGACTGCTGCTCCACAGTGGCAAAAATACGGAGTACAAATGCGAGAAGAAGGTCGAGGCTCGGGACGAATATGTCGGCGGGCTTCTTAACTTCAATTCACGCGTCCGGAACGAGACGACGCAAGCGAAGGATCTCATGATTTCACTTCCTCTGAGACGCATGGCTGACCTCGTTACGCTGGCTTCAAGATATTGTTCCTAGCTGACACCAGCCTCAAGGCGGCAAGCCTCGCATCACCATCAGATCCGAGACTCTGGTATATCCAATACACGACGGATGTAAATGAGCCAAACGGATAGATCTTTGTCCAGGCCAGTCTCATCCGCAATCAGGACTCAGAAACCCGTATTTCTTTGTCTTTTTAGTTCAGCAGTTATCGGCCGCTTCAACGGCCGTAGTGTAGACTCGCACGAAACAAAACGGGTTATGTAAGCTGAGTCTAATCGATTATGGTTAGACCAGCCTCGTGTCCAGATCCATCGGAACAACTTTGATATGAGGTTCTTCGCACAGCCTATACCGCTCATGCCACCCAGCCTCGCCAAGTCGCATCTTTTGCTCGCGCTTGATGCTCAATCGGGCTATTTGCCATAAGGCAAAGTGTCCAAATCGTGCTGATGTGACCAAATCTCCGCAGATGCCATATTGCTGTGATTGTCATTAGTTGCTCACCTGCGCTGGCGCTGGCGCTGGGTTGAACGTTTACGAGATTCTCACCAGGTACTAAAATTTGAGCGCCCTTCTGCGCGCTTCAGTGTCCTCTGCTGCAGCTTCGGGTGAATTACACCACCGACTCTGAAGATGGGTTGCTGCCTTTTTGCGTCAGAATTCGGAGCTGTCAATCATGCGGACGCTATCTTCTGATCTTGGATAGCATCTACTGTGCCCTTGCCCTGGCAAGCCTCCATCTCCCAGCGCGGATCCAGGTATCTTGGCGCGAGGATATTGGCACTCCTCAGTCTACCATCGCAAAATGACCAGGTCTCGCGAGAAAGTCTCGAAGTAATGTGGCGGTGTTGGGGACAGTACACAATTGACGTTGCATTGACATGACTTGTCGAGCTCGGAGAGTGCCCTTACTGAAAAATAATCTAAGCTACCATGTCTATATCTCCACAACGCGGTGGCAAGTGACAGCGAATTTCTCCAAGGCGACGGCCAGTCCGAACCCCCCAAAGTCCTCATGCTTGCTTATCAAAGCGGTCTATAACAGGGGCCTATTCCGAAAGAGCTATGATATCCTCCGCTATCCTGCTGCAGAGAGCTGCATCTCTCAGTAGCGAGTCGATGCCCCGGAGCGCCAAGTCGAGAACGATTATGAAATTGTGGCCTGGCACCAATCATGCTCTTTCGGGGTAACATGATAGACACGATTGGAAAAGGCTTGTTCAGGGTCACAACACCAGTGCCGTCTATGTGACGACGGCGCTCGCTGACCAAGCCCCCTGAGTAAGTAATGCAATCTACCGTGTTTTATTTCTGACTATGTTTTCACGGCAGTACAGTACGGCCGAACTATTCGGGAAGTCGGTCTGATATTTCCTCTGGCACTACTCCATGCTCTCAATGGTATAAGAGGCTTCTGGAGTCACAATCATAAGCAGGTGTACCAAGATAGTTTCCCACTGCCACCCAACGTCTTTTCTATTCCTCAATGTCCCGCCGGGTCACCTATCAAATGGCTAGTTTTCTGAGGGACACCCCCCTCGGTCAACTAATTCGACTAGTTTCAGGAGGCCACCTTCTGAAATACACTGAAGATGGAAACGGGCTTGAAATATTGAGGAACAGGAGATTGCAACATGCAGATCGGGCTACTCAGGCTCCTGTCAACGCCGAAGCCGACCCTGAAGTCCTTGCAAAGAAAGGCACGAACGCCGATGACCTCGTCCTAGTCGACTGGTACAGCCCGACAGATCCTGAAAACCCGCGGAACTTCTCAACGGCGAAGAAACTATGGACGAGCTTCATCATTTTGTATGTGGAAGGCCCTCTTCTGTCTCCCGACCCGGCGCAGAGAATATTTCTCCTCTGCAGAATCTCACCCGCTGACCTCAGTTATGGATAGTATCTACACATTTGTCGTCTACTGCACTTCGTCTATCACAACACCGTCCTACCCGTACATCGCCCCTCAGCACGGCCTCAATGAGACCTCTGTCTCCTTGATCCTCGCTCTCTACGTTCTCGGCTATGCTTTAGGTCCCTTGGTGTTTGCCCCCTTGTCGGAAATACCGTGGATCGGTCGCAACATCCCATACTGGGCCTCCTTCCTCCCTTTCCTCGCCCTCTCAATAGCTCTCACACAGGTGCAAGATCTCAACTTTGCCACCATATGCATTCTACGCTTCCTTCAAGGCTACTTCGGCTCCCCGATCCTTGCCACGGGTGCGGCTTCCTACGACGACATTTTTGATGAGTTTGAATCGCCATACGGCTACATGATTTGGCTCGGCGCAATGTATGCTGGTCCTGCGGTTGGTCCACTCCTATCAGGCTACGCCGTCGTGAGGGACTTCAGATGGCCATACTGGGAGGTGGCGATCATGGCAGGTGGCCTGGTCCCACTGATCCTTTTGCTGCCAGAGACGAGCGCGGATTACATACTGCTTCAACGGGCAAAGCGCATGAGAAAATTCACAGGTGATCCAAAATATCGGGCTCCGTCAGAAATCAAGAGAGTGCGCGTTGCCAAAGTGTTTATGGACGCCCTCATTAAACCGACAGAGATCGCAATGAAGGATCCAGCTATTGCCTTCGTCACCGTATATGGCGGTGTCGTGTATGCGACCTACTACTCGTATTTCGAGGTGCGTCTTGCCTATTTTCTGTTATTCAGAAACTCCGTCCGCGAATGAAGTGTCAAATGGAGTTTGAGGATACCTTCCACTGACCACAAACCACTGCAGGCCTTCCCCCTTGTCTACCACGACAGATATGGGTTCTCTGCTGGTGCCATAGGACTGATATTTCTCTCTGCAATCATTGGCGCCGGAATCTGCGCCGTCATCTATGCTATTTACCTCCAGCTCTACTTTACTCCTCGGGCTCGTGCAGATGTCAAAAAAGTCGCTTCGGCCGCAGCCGCCGCTGCTGCGAGTAACGACTCAAGCCAACCTCAATCTCTCGCCTCAGGTCTAGAAAGGCTGCACATCAACGCGGCCATCCCGCAAGAACGCTGGCTGGTTCCCTCCATGCCGTTCAGCGTGCTCTGCCCAGCAGGTCTGTTCCTCTTCGCCTGGACTGCCACCGCCACCTCGCGCGATGCCAACGGTATCGAACATCCGGCCTTCCACTGGATAGTCCCGACGATCGGCATAGCGCTCTTTTCCGGCGGCAGCTACGTCGTGTTCCAATGCACAATCATCTACATCTCCCTGTCCTACCGGAAATACTTTGCCTCCTTGTCCGCCACGTACGACATGTCGCGAGGATCCTTGGCTGCTGGTGTGGTCATGGGTAGTCGGGCAGTCTTTGTCAGTTGGGGTGTGGACAAGGGCGTTAGCGTCCTCGCCGGCGTCAGTGCCGCTGGGGTGCTGGGCATGGCGTATCTGTGGAGATATGGGGCGATGCTGAGGTCGAGGAGTAGGTTTGCGGAGCGTTAGCATGAAAATAAAAAGAGGGATGTACCAGTGGACTCGAGCGGAGGGAGATAGCTATGCGCCGAAGTGGTACAGCGGAAAGAGAGAAGAAAAAGAACATGGAGGCGTGGAAGTTTCGCTGTCGCATGCATTGGTTGGGGGCGTATATCCAAGGGAATCTCGTCGCCTCTTTCTTTTCCATTCCTTTTTCCTTTGTTATCTCTCCTGGCGATACAGAGATGCGTTACATTCTTCCACAGGACAATTTCTGGATCCTGAGATACCTATGAGTACATGGAAGTATGTACGGAGTATATATATGGATGGCTGGGAATGGACACTACCTTCTAATTACACCCCGCTCGATGAATGAATATTGAATATCGGATGTTGAACAATAATTTATTGAATACGTGTGACATTTCGCACAACAGCAGGAAACAGTGCTCTTCTTTCGATCCTCTACACGTATCTCTACGGAGTAGACAAAAGGTGGGTGCTGCATCGCTATCGGGCGCTCTTCAACTGCGCTGGGTACGACCTGTTTTCCACCGCAACAGTCACTGTATATACGTGCTGGGGTCTTGCAGAAAGTGGCTACGGGGTCCAGAAGGGCCTTCACCTAAATTTGTGCTCCGTACTCAGTACAGGCTTGCTATGCACTTTGTAATCTTCTCAATAAAGTTCATTGTCATCGACATCTGTGTTGGTCTCGGTCGAGGATATCTAATCTTCGCCATTTCAGGCGGCCTAAATGTACACTGCACACTCTCCCCGGCCTCACCGACACCCCGTCGAGCAGAGCCCGCATGCTCGGGCTAAGGCTGAGGAAGGGAAGAAATGAGACAAGGAGACGACAATTAGACAAAAAGGGACATCGTGAGCCAACATGGGACCTACTTCATCGGACTCCACAGATCCTCATCCGAGAGCACCAAGTCGTCTTCAGTCAGCACCTTCAACCCTTCCTTCTTCCTGTTCTTCTTCATCTCTTTCTTGGTCACGAGTGACCGGGGCGTCACTGGTGTCATAGGTGTGTAAGGCATGTAGGGACTATAGGGAGTCTGAGGCACTCCCGTCTTCGGGTGCACGCCCAGGATACTCTCCCGACGGTCCACGAAAGTTGTTTTGGTTGCAGGTGCGCTCTTAAGTGCATCATTGTAGAATTGACGGAAGGGTAAGCTACTGGAGCTGTTGGAGGCTGCAGTACTGCGGAGAGACAAAGGTGCCGGGGGACCTTTCTTCTCAATTTCCTCAACGGCGGTCACGGCGGACTTCTGGCCTGGTGTTGGTGGAGCTGGACCCGGGTTATAAATGCGAGGGGAAGAAATAGCATCCTCTGAATACATCGAGGGGTCGGTGAGAGTGGCAGAACCTAGTGGCTGCGAGATGGGCTGACCGCGAACCGAGATATTACTCGGGCGCTTCTTGGTTTGATCGGCCGAATCACTGCGGCCTGAGATGAAAGATAAAGGCGACACCTTCTTTCGGCTGCTGGTCTGCGACCCTGTCCTTGTTGAGGGAGCATCGTCGGCAGGAGTGGGTGCAAGAGGGTGAACCAATGCCTGTGAAACTGGTTGAATGCCGTGGTCCTGAGCTTCCGTGTCGGGATGTCGCAGATGCTGAAACTCTGGAGGATATCGAGGCGACCTTGGTGAGGCCGGCCCATTCAGGTTGAGATTGGGCTGGTAGTAAGGTGACCTCGGAGTAGGTGGGAGATGATGAGGTGACCGGGGTGTGGGCGGAGCATTGTATTGAGGTGGGTAATTGGGTGTCCGAGGCGAGGTTTGGCCGCTACTTCTGGCTTTTTCTTCGTCGTGTGCCATAACAGCAGCATACAGCCTTGCCATTTCATCCCTGTTCTTTGCCTTGTCGGCCTCGATGATCTTCTCGTCGATGGTGGAAGAAACACTGATGCTGGACTGTTTATGGGAATGCGATTTGCCGGTAGCCCAAGATCTGAGGCTGGCCATTTTACCGGGGCTCTTTAAAGGCGGTTCGACATTCATCTTGGGCTGATTGGCGAGTGGAGCTGGCTTGATGATCTCCATGCTGAGACTGCGGTTCGAGGTCTGGACTCTGCGGCGCAGTTTCTTGCCAACAAGGAAAAGCAGCACAAGAGTGATGATCAGCCAAACCACGTAGGCGCCAACTATGCCAATGATCTCGTATTTGAGCTTGGATTTGTCTCGGAGGGCTCCCGCGGAGAGGGGAGGGCCTTGGTCTGGCGGAGGGGCGGGGTCTCTGTCGATATCGACGTCCCAGATAGAGTGTGGCCGAGCAGCAGTGGGTGGGATGATGAGGACAGAGACAAAGATGAGAATCGAGAGGGTCAAGAGCGAAGAGGAGCAACTCATCTTTGTAGGCGGATCAAGCTGTCGACATGATCCAGCGCCGCGAACCTGAAACCGCTGACCCCCTGGCCGGGAGGGATATGAAGCAGCTGGTTGCACTTTAAAGAGCGATCACGGCGGTAGATGTACCTGACCATGATTGCTGAGTAGCGACCAGCAAGCCGCCTGCTGCGATGATTGGTACGAGGTGAGAAGTGGAAAGCTGTGAAAGCGAGTGAAAACGAGGATGCGGTCTGCAGGGTGAAGCACGCCGAGGGGCAAATCACAAGGCAGAGCACCCAAGTGCCCAAGAGGGGAGGGCCTCTAGGCCCCAAGCAAGCCCCCGTTGCCGTTGGGTTGGCCTATGGGGGCGCTCGGGTGCCTGGATGGCGGGGACCTTGGGCGAAGGGACCATGAGGGGCTCACCGGGACTCTAACTGGAATGGTCCAAGATTCGGCCATCTGACAGCCTGAGCCTCCATTCACATCCTATTTTTAAGCGCCCGGAAACATTTCAATGTGGCTGCTCGAATCCAACCTTGTCCCAATTGTTTCTATCACACAGCACCAACGGGCAGAGGAGCAGTTCACCGGGAAACTCCCAAGCTATCGGATCCAGATCCTTGAATCCTGCATCCTGCATCATACTGCGTTGTGTGCTTCCAGTGTCACTAGCACCACCGTATGCTTCCCGAAAGAGCCATCTCCCTGTGAAGGCTTCACCAATACCGTGCCCGCAAATTGTGCCATCACACACCTGTGCCCTCAAGAATGTCCACGTCCACCAATTCTCGCTGATCCATGAATCGAATTGCGCACTGGCCCGAACCTCTTTCGTCTTTCCGTGCCGAGCCGATAACACCCAACACAATACGAAGCCGCAGCCTCTTCCCTTTGCGAGTGATGGTGACTTCGCCTGCTGGTAAGCGTATCCGATTGCTCCTATAGACGCCGCCGGCGGTGCAGACACCTCAGTCCGCGATTCAAGACTTTACTCATGCCTTCTGTCATTCGTTTCCCTCAGAGACATGGACTAGCAGTGAATATCTTTCAGGGCTAAGTGGTCGTTCAGTTAGCGAATTCCAATAGTGCCGCCCCCGTGCTAGTAGAACTATTGGACCTCTCTGATGTATTCGAAAACGGGGTATAGTCTCACTGCCAGCACGCACCTGAACCGAACCTTTTTTGTAATGCTTGATCCTCATCACACACAGGCGCATGTGACAGTCCATTCGCGGGTTGCACTTTCTTTTCACATCGAAATCGTATTTGCGTAGAAGTCCGCAGTGAGGTGTGTGAACACCAAGTTCGACATCGCTGATCGCGCTGCCCGGGGGTCAACTCCCAAGGCAAACTGAGATGCTCTGGCTCCATGCGATCCTTTCGGGACTGCTGTTCAACCGCCGTGGCTCAAGATTTCGTGCCTCTGGAGTTGCAGGATTCAATCTGAGGGATTTTCGAGATGTGGCACCTTTTTTCACCCACATCTGAGTTTGAAATTCACCTCCAGCTCCTTCCTGAACCAGTGGCCCATCTAAGACCAGCAAATCCCGTGCCTCTCCCGATGGAGCCGGTAGAGTCGTTGGCATTGACGGCTTTCCTTTTCCCCTTGACGCCCTCGGTTGTTCTGACACCATCCACAATCTTGTCCAGGTTTGTCTCGACAACAACACCTCCGACGACCATTTCGCTAAGAACGGCGTGCAAGGTTTCGAACCCGAAAATCAGATCGAGTTCGCAGACGTTCTCAAACAGTCTGTCCAGAGCCTCGACAAACACCTGGATGAAGTCCAGCAATGCTAGAGGAGACTCGGTGGAGGTCGAGATCAAGATGAAGTAGAGGGTGGCATAATGGCGATAGGTGATTTGGGTGGGTGCGTCTGGTGAAGTCTTGATGCCCGTGCCGGTGGGAGCCAACAGGGGAGGAAGAGGCAAGAAGTTGCAGGCGGAAGCTGGTCGAGCTGACACAAGATTGAAGATCTGGGAGAGAAGAGACTGCTGAGTCGCCGTGTCCTAAAGACCTGCAATCAGCACTTGCGCTGTTTGGTTCAATAGATCCCACATTACTAGTTGAGAATAGAACTTGGTCAGTCGCGGTTGGCCGTTATTGTTGAAGACCAGAACAGCGTTGATCATCGTGGACGATATGGCGACACTAGGAGCTGGATTGAGAGAGAATGATGCCAACCAGTTCGCAGATGAGATACGCACGTACGCTGCTCAGTAGGTCGAGCGTCTTGAGCGTCTTGAGCGTCCTCTTCTACAGTGTCACCATGTGGGGAAATGGGAAATGGCGAGCTGGACGGGGTGTTCGATGGTAATTGGCGGGATCGGCTTCCCTTTCGACACGCGCATCTTCAAAATTTCCAAATCTCCAAGTCGCTGCGCGCTGCATTTTGAGGTCCATTACCTCGTACCTTACATCTCGTATAGAATCCCTCTCTCGCCGTCACTGACACACCTCTCTTTTCCAAATTGCCTCGATACGCCCACAGCCCCCTCCATACAAATAGATGCAAACCTTCACTTGCTTCACTTGCCGGTTGGTCTCTCGATCTCGTCTTCGTCAACGGCTGGTAGAGCTCCAGAATGGCCGGCGCAAGTTGTCTTCCACTCGTTTCCAACATCAGGATTCACCCTCAGAGGTGGCAGGGTCGTGGTACTGGGACACCACTCCTCCGACCAAGGAGAACTTAGCCGCAGCTGCGCACTTTTTCAAAAATCACAAGCCTTCGAGAGCATGGACGGGGACTAATTGGAAAACTTCGGAGCCATGGCGGCGCTCCTCAAAAGCCTCACAACAGAACATCCTAGTACCAGAAGTCATCTTTCTCGGGCGGTCGAACGTTGGCAAATCCACTTTGATCAACGCCCTTACCTCTTCCGACCTTAATCGAGTCGGTGCGACCCCTGGAATGACTCAAGTCATGGCCGCGTGGGCTTTGGCAGCAAGAGATGACACAGGCGGGGCTGTAAAAGGATGGGATGGGGATGTCAACCCCAAAGTCACCCTTGTCGACATGCCCGGATATGGCTTTGGTAGCAGGTCTGAATGGGGTGCCCAGATTGTGTCGTACCTGAACAACCGCAGAAATCTGAGAAGGGCATTTCTGCTTGTCGACAGTGGACACGGCGTCATGGCTGCTGACCGTCACATGCTGGAAATCTTCCACAAGCTCGGTATCCCCTTTCAGATTGTTGCAACAAAGTGTGATCGATTGAACTCAAAAGTGTCAGAGAGCGACATCCGTGAAGCATTGACTAGACTGCGCAGTCAGGCCAACTTCGAGAGTCAATCCGCATTAATGCTGGGTGAAATGATCGCGGTTGGATCGCTCGAAGACATCGCGACTACGAAAGGAGCGAATGAAAACGCCCTCGGCGTCAAGAATCTGCAATGGGCAATTCTCAAGGCCGCGAACCTGGAATGGTATGCCATGGAAAAAGCCGCGGCACATAAAGTCATCGACAAAAATGCCTTGAGTCGCCCCAGTCCCAACGGCGCCGAGATATATCATTTGATCCAGGGGAATGGAACCGAGTCTGAACCTGCACAGTCGACAGAAAGTGCATCGAAATCACTCCCGAATCTCAGTCTCCAGGAATTCATGCGCGAGATCTTAGGAACTGGCTCGGAAGCAAGTGCCTCAGCATCACTTGAACCTCAAGGCCACCGCGAGCCACCTCGAGTTTTTGAGTCGTTGAAGAAATTTGCGGGCCCCAGGTCTGAAGGGGCTAACCAGGCCACATCTTTGCACGATCAACTTGATTTTGTGTACAGAGAATTGAATTCTCGAGGCCACCCCAAGTCCAAGGGCGCGAATCCCATTCCGGAACAAGAAACGACCGCCCCCGAATCCATGAGTTTGCCATCGTCTGGTCCCGCATCTCTTCCTTCTCCTTCTAAGGGATCTCCACAAGCGCCTGTTCACGGCAAAAGCGTCCGCCAGGGTATCGATGCCCTTGAAGCGATGTTCGTCGAGCCCCCTAAACCATCCAAGTCGAAGAAACAACAGCAGCCCCCAACCATTCATCAACGGCCTCAAAACCGTGCGGCAGGAGCGTCGAGCTTCAGTTCGCTGGGACGAAAACCTTCGGCGCCCCAACCTACGCAGCAACAGCAATCGGGTTTTGTTGGGAAGGGCGTCTCACAAGGTTTGGATGCCTTTGAAGCTATGTTCGCCGAGCCGCCCAAACAACCGGCCAAGTCGAACAAGAAGCAACAACAGCCTCAAGCTCGGCGCCGCCGTCAGAGAAACTCGGGACCCCAAAGTGAACCGCAGCCCCAACCTCGCGAAAAGCCGACTATGATGGGTAAAGGCGTAACTCAAGGCATTGACGCCTTTGAGTCAATGTTCTCCGAACCCTCCTCCGGCTCTGGAGGAAGTCCGAACTCGAAGAAGAGGAAGAGGCGGCAATAGAGAACCAGAAATAAGGGTTAGAAACAGGGAAAGAAGGAGCAACGGACTGGATTGGTGCCGTCTCTGGAAAGGGCGAGCACGCACTACCATGGCCTAGGATGTTACCATATCCCGTCCTAGACATGGAGACTGTGACGGAACAGGAATAGAAGGCATGTAACGGACTACGGCTGGAGAGCCGTGTGCTCAATATTCACTCCAACACCGCTTTTGTAATTGGAACTCGAATGGTCCTCATCATGGACAATCCTCGCAATGCTATCCATCTTCCATTCGGCACTAGTCCCTGATTAAGGATCACACGACGGTGAGGGTTCGGAAAGACGGTAAACATATGCATTGCGTCTGCATTCGTAAGATTTGCTATGTTTTGCGAGCCAACAACGCCCTCGAGCCAGGGCCTCGGGGAATCTTGGGCTCGCCCTTTGAGCAGCTCAACCAATGACACCACCATGCAGTGTTGAAGTTTCTGCAAGAAAAAAATATCCACGGAAAAGCATTATGTCATCCTAGTCCGAGACGAGATCCCGCCATGCAGCAACGCCTCACTTTCTTCACATGCAAACCCAGGTCATCTCGCCAACATCTGGCTGACAAAGACAGCCCGAGAACCAGACGCAGCCGTTTTGTGCCATAATCGTATTGGTGAAGTTGGTATTTCGTCGTCTTTCCAGCCTCCAGTTGGCTGTCAAAGATTTCATCATCAAGCAAAATCATTAAACAGACTGTCATGTTGTTTGAGGTTACCCGGACGCTGAAAGAGCGGCCAAGTCATAATCCATCAACAAAGTGTACCCCCTCTTCCTTCTTAGCATCGTTTCAAACACCCAATTCTATCTCTTTGAGATCTCGATTGTTGACTTGGAAGCACATCATGAATCAATAGTGCCGTCCAGATCCAAATATCCTCCGTCGTGATTGACTTCTATGCCGTCAGTGTTGACAACGATTCGTCGACCGAGATTGTAATCAGGGACACCATCACGGGCGGCGCCATAGTCTAGAACCTGCAAAGGACGTCAGCTAGCTTGAAACAAAAAGTCCGAGAACTAGAAGCCACCTCTATGAATGTCAATCCATCTCGCTGCACTGCTGCCACGCAGCGTCTCTCGTTAAATCTGACCTGCCACACGCCACTGAGACCGGACAGGAGGTCCTTGACGCATTCGCCGGTTTTGATGTTCCATAACTTCAGAGTCCTGTCGGAGCCGGATATGACTTTCTGACCGTCATGTTTGAAGCAGGTGATAGCACCTGTATGTGCGCTCAGAGTAGCCTTCCACTGTCCTGTCTCTGGGTCCCATATTCGGAGGGTGGAGTCGGCTGCTGCCGAGACGAGTATGTCGCAATTCAAGTCAAGCAAGCCGACCAACGATGTGTGCCCCTCCAGGCTGTATTTGAGGGAGCCGGTGTTGAGATCCCAAATTCGCACCATGTTGTCCATCGAGCCACTTACACAGCGGTTCCTTTTATGGTCGAGGACAACGCTGTAGACCTTCTGTGTGTGGCCCTGAAGGCGATAGATAGTCTCGCCTGTGGATATCCTCCAGACACGAACGGTGCAATCATAGCTTCCGCTTACCAAGGTATCAGCGTGAGCAGCAATTGCACGTACGGAATGCTGATGACCGGACAAGGTCCGCACAAAGTAAGGACAATCATCTGCATCAACTTCGTTTTCAGCTTGGATGAACACTGGATCTTCTGGCCGAGGAAGCTTCCACACTCGCAGCGTAGAGTCGCGAGACCCCGTGATAATCAGTGGCTGTTTGGGCATCATGATGGGCTTCCCTTCTGCATTTTCTCCGACTCGGACAGGGGACACGATTTGCAGGCATCGTACTGTTGAGGTGTGCCCACGGAAGACTTGAGTCTCACGTGCCTCTTCAATATTCCAGACGCGTACTGACCTATCAGTCGACCCTGAAACAAGAGTGTTTCCCTCGTATTGCAAAGCCCAAACCCCACCTTCGTGTCCCGTCAGAGTCGCCCTTAAAATGCCGGTCTTGGTCTCGTAGACATTAATGTTGTTATCATCACTCCCTGTCACGATCTTGTCAGGATCAAATTGGAGACAAGTAACCACGTGGCTATCATGCGCGCGAAACGCAATATGTCGAGGTCGCGCATCTTCGAACATCCAGTTTCTTCGAATAAGAAAGTGTCTCCGATAAAGGGATTTGTAGAGATGTAGACCCGTTAGACTCGGCAGACCGATGTCCGGTTGGGGGACCGCCATCATTGCCGAGTGTGCCGCATTATATGGGCCATCGGCTGCGGAGATGTCATTACACAAGGCAAAAGAAGTGACGTCAACCGAGGTTTCCCGTGACTCGGACTTCACACGTTTGGCCTGTTTGTTATTCGATAGCATCGTGGAGGCTTTTCGTTTCGATGGAAGGATTGCACTATGCCTATTGGGGGACTCTGCTGCGAGCGAATAGGCCTCGGCCCTTGTTTCGTATTTGATGGGGGTGGTATCGGCAATGTTCTCTTCGTATTCACCCGGACCACAGGGATCTTGCCAACCCCAGCCTTCGGCAATGGCTTGCTGCAGTTCTCCTTCCGGTAGCGTAAAGCCGTCTGCATCAAATAATTCTTTCCAGGCTCTTTCATCGCTGTTGATAATCTGCCGCCATTTTCTTGACACCTGTGCTGCCCTGCACAGACTCTTAACATCAAGATATTTGAGGATGTTGAGAGCCAGTTCGGGTGGAAGAAGGGAAAGAAAATCGCACTTCAGGGCAGGGTTGACGGTGTCGGCAACGACTTGAAGTGTAGGCTTGGGACACCGGCGGAGTAACTGGTGCATAACGTAGCCCTTAAGTTCATCCGGGATGGCTTCAAAATAGTCGAGCATTGCTGGAATTTCCGCGACTGAGCGGGTGAGAAACCGAGAGGGCTTGCGAGAACTATGACGAGAACGCGTATCGGTGATTTGAGAGGAGCCCAAAGGATTGGGTGACGGTCGTTCTAGTCCGAGAGCACTGTATATCCCGTCATGCTGCGAGGCAATCTCCGAGTTTGAGTCGACATCGGCAAAGTATCCAGCATTCTGCAAAGTTGCGGCAGCTGTGACAGGGGAGAGACTCGGACTAGGAAGACTACCGTCCTGTGCTGATGGACTTTCCGCGACATGCAACCGAGCTGGTACCGATGATAAAGCACGCCTACTTAGAGGCCTTACTAAAGACGATTCAGTATCCTCAATTATAGGTGGCGTGGGCACTGCGGTATCTAGTGAGATGTCTCGGTGACTCGTCCGCTCGAGATGGGAGTAACCAACGGAAGGGACCGTTCCCTCTTCTAGTTCCGAGGGATGGCGATGCCTGGGATTTAGCGATGAGGGCTGGGCGTCTGGAAAAGCCGGCTGCTGGCCCATGTTTGGTGAGGGTAGAAGCGTACTCCTGCTCCTTGATGAACGGGCTCGCTTTCGCGGCTCTCGCACATTGACTGCACGGGATGCGTTGCAAGATTTCGGCATGCTGTCTGGGGTGATTGGGTTGACGGATTGGTAGAAGGAGTTTGATACGACTAATTCGGGACGATATCTCATGGACGATCCAGCACGACTTGACGTAAATGAAGGTGCCTGCGATTGCGCGAGGTCTTCGCTGTCAGTAATGGATTCTGGAGAAGCCGGTCTTTTCTGCGCTCTCCGTCGGGCGGAAGCAAACTTTGAGCCTGCTGAGGGGACGTCGATGAAGGGTGGAAAGGTCTCCACGGTTTCGAGCACCCCATTGGCATTTCGAAGAGTTCGTTGCTGGCCTTCTGACTGATTTCGGCGTTAGCGAGTCTTCGCAGTTAATGTTGGACGCTTCCCTACCTCCTCCAATGCCAGCGTCGTGTCTTCGGCTTCGCGAAATATCGTGTGCTTCCCACCTATTTCGAAGTGTATCTTCTTCAAGCTGGTCGGTGTGGGGCTAGCTGCCAAAGGATATTGTTTGAGGTCCAAGTCTTTCATCTGCCGCGGCGGACGCATAAGGAAAGGAGGGAATTTGGTGGTAGTAGTCGTGGTTGTAGTGACAACAGTGGTTTGTGTGGCCGGAGCAAAGGAGAACTGACCAAGCAAGCTGTCTGCGTCCACGATTGTCCCACGGCCTGGAGTGTCTTTACTTCGTCGATACTGTCCTAGCTCAACTCCCTGATGCACAGACCGGTGGCGATCTCGAAGACCGATGTCGACCGGATCCTCATCCATTGTGTTTTGTCACTGTTCGGATCCCTCAAGTCTGCGCACAAAGAGCATCTGCTAGAGGAAACCAGATAAGGGTCGCGTCGTGGCTATTGTGCGAGAGTCTCGAGAACAACATGCAATCAATACGTGAATGACCCTTCCGTTCGTTCAAATGGCCGACCCGCAAGTTTGGGAAAGCAACCGAGGTGACGGGAGAAAGAGAGGTTCAGGTTTGGAGTATAGGAGCCGGTTCGGTCTGGTGTGAAGGTTAAGTTGGGCCTGAAACAAAGCGATGGTTGGATGAAGGGCTGTTAGTGGACGAAGATGCACAAAAAGAACGATGGCCTGGCCCTTCGTGAAGTCATGTACTCTTGCAACGACCCAATTTAGGTGAACGGGATAGACTTAGACAATAACAGGGCTGTTCAAGGAACGAGGCGTTTGGGTTTGGTATGTGTCGGGAGAGTGGGAGGTATCGAGAGCGGGCGGACCCCAGCAGAGAGACGCTTCGACGGCCCAGGAGCGTGCGAGGATGGTGAGGAGAGCGAGGGTGAAGGGCATCAAAGGGTACCAAGACTGTGGCTTGACCGACAGGATTGGCCCGCGGCGTGACCGTTCGAGCCTGAGCGCGCTTGCCGCCGCGTGCAGGCGAGCAAGGTCAGCCAAGTCGAAAGATGGAAGAGCCGTCTGACACGCTGAAAATGGGCAACACTGGGCGACGTCGAGCGGGGGGTCACCATGTCAGACTGTCCCTTTTTCCTTGGGCGGGAGCTCACCACGCTGGTGAATTGACTGGGAGGACAATTTTAGCTGCGACGGCCGCGCCACTGCCATCACCACAACAGCAAAAAGAGTTTTCCCGTCACCTTTTGCCACCAGCTTCTGATGCCATTTGAAATCGAGTATGGCGTCAGCTCCCTGCCTAACTTGGCGAGTGGTTCAATGCTAGATGGCGAGACGGCTCGGTACGCTCTCAAGTAGACACATTGTTGTCAGTGAGTGCTCCACAGAGATCCTGTTGCCGGTTTCTCTTGTGATCAGGCCGCGACCAAGCTGCTCTTGCTCCTATTACCAAGAAGACACTCGAAGTGAAGCAGGGCGGGTCTTGGACGGATATAACAGCATTCCTGGTCGTCTGGACCTCCGTGACATTGATGAAGCGTGTGATAGCGACTGCGAGGAGGCCAGCCAACCCACGACGCTGATTAAAACAGGAGCTTGTAGATTGAGATTCCGATGAGGCTGAAAGGCCAGCATTCGTGCCTTCAGAGTTGACGGGCTTGGCCACGAATGTGACAGGTTCCTTCGTACAAATCATCGACTATGTGACTTCCAAGAAGTCAGGATCTCAAACCCCCCAGCTGCTCCCCTTTTCACCTTGCCAAAATCCTCTCCCTTCATCTCAGAATTCCCCAGTGCTGCGATCTTGCGATAATGGCACAGCAGATCCTCCTCGCTCCGCCTTCTGAGCGGACTCTTTCCCAAGCTGAAAGCCTTGCGGTGGTTCAGATCTTCCTCAACGCCTCGTTGGCCTGTATTGCCCATACAAGAGAGCTGATCCCATGGACGTCGGCCTGCTTCCGCACGCGCTATGTCGATCAGCTCGCCCTTGAAGATCATCCGCATACTGGAGGGAGTTTCTATTCTGCTTTTCAGGCTCTCGCTTCACAAACAGCCGGTAAAGGTCAAGAGATTAAAACCCTCGTCCGCGGAGGGCATCGACACGCTGATCAGATACTTGATATGCTTGTAAGCCCCTGGATATCCATGCATGTTTAGGGAAGCTGGCTAATCCCTGTATAGGAGCAAGGAGTATATGATGCCTTGGATCGAGGTTACCTGGACAGCCTTCGAGTGTTTGTGACTCAGACCACAGAAAAGCAACCGGTAATCGTCGAGACCTACCATTTCGTCTTTGCGTATGACTTTGGCCGGGTTACCGGTGTCCGATTGAGTCCAACAAATCAGGCGTTTGTCTTGGAGAATGTACACAAAAGTTTCAAGGCTGCGATACGGGCGTTGCTTCGCTCACTGAGGGCCTTGCCCCGTCTGCTAGGTGTGATTGTCTCGTCTTGCCCCTAGGCGAGAAACTGACTGCTACTATAGCCCGCCGTAAGTTAGGAATGAGCCTGACGTACAACGAGACATGTCCTATGGTATATCAGCCACCAGGCTTCGTGGACAAAGATAACTGCCAAGAGGCGGAAGGCCAGGCAATGTGTGACGCGCTGCTGAAAGGGGATGAAGATGTCGTCGGTGTGCTAGAATGCGGACACCATCAAGTGCGCGTTGGAGTCCGCCTTCAAGGTGCGAAAAGAGAAAAATCCTCGATCGATGTGCAAGACGCGGAAATGAGCAGACAACTGCAAGCAATGCAGAAGACTTCCTCCAGCCACAGCAACAATCTAGTCTCTACATTGAGATATTCATTTTCCGGATCAAAACGCCCTAAGGAAGGTCCAATACCTAGTGCGAAGCGTGTGAGGGCCGCTGGTCCTGGGAAGCCTTCGCACAATGATCCCGCACCACAGATTGCCAGGGCAAATCTGCTGATCGGGCTGGAAAGCCTTGAGAAATTGAGTTTCGCAGACCTGGAGTCGTCTCGATTCGGAAACACGTCCAGAGATTTCGCGGCTCTTCCTAAAAGTTCGCCAAAGGGACATGGTCTCTGTCTACGTATCACCAAGCTCACGGAGCTTCTCATACACTGCTTTGCCATTCAGAGCGGAAAGACAGATGAAAGTGGGAATGTGTTTGATCAAGACCTACTGGCCAAAGGAAAGATCAAGCGGCTCAGTCGATGGAGTCGCGTCAACTGTGAATGCGGAAGTCAGCATAGATTAGGCCCGATGGTGAGCAGATCGGGAATGTGCAGGGCAACTGCTAACCAGACTAGCTCTACTGCGAAGTATGCGACGGTTGGCAACATGGCAAATGCTACGGCTGCGACGAAAGCTTCGCCTCTGCTACTACAACTGTGCTCAAGGAGCACTTCTGCTATACATGCCTGCTGTTCTCTGAAGGACTAGACGCACCAAACTCTCCCTTACTCATTATTATCTTGCGGATTGCTGTCGGTTATCTCACGACCAAGACCAGTCCGGGATTGCACCTCGATGAAAACTTCCTGGAGACGCAACTGAAACCTCCCCGCTGGACGAAAAAGGTGCTTGGCCAGGCAATGGAACGACTCGTACAAGAACGTCTCGTCGTGCCGCGGGACAGTCGGCTCTTCGAAGTCAGATCGCTCAGCGACTCGGAGATGTGGCAGATCAAAGAGCGATATATGAGCGCATTGGCATCAATAGGGGATCTCTATGAGCCATTTGCAGATCGCGAAAATACGCAAAGGGGTAAGGACGCCGTCAACTTGCTCAAGGCGTATGCTCGTGGAAATGATTATACGACAGCAGAAGGGTGCGAAAAACTGTTAGCGTACGACGAGTTCGGTGATCCAGTATTTCGCTGGGGATATCGTTTCAATTCAACGATCCCCTCTTCAGAAGGCTCCGTCGTTGACGATGGAGCAGCGACGCCAGTACGTCGACGAAAGATCAGTATCTCGCGCATGCTGATCAAGATTGACGGTTCTCCCTCTGCCGCAAGTATGAGCCTCGGAGAATCAACACGTCGATTCCACGACGACCAGGGGAACAACACTGATTTCAGCACAGCCATCTCGACCGCGACTGCCGTCTGATTGTGCTCCAGGAGGGCTTCCATGTACCATAAATCAAGCGGATGAGCGACAAGGGATCCTGAAGAGGTGGCTGGCCAGTGTGTTGTGTCAAGCAGTGGGCTGCCACGAGGAAAAACACGTGGCAATGGCCATGGTGGCTGAGCGGGGGGTCCTATCTCGACAAGGGGTTTGAAATGATGTTTTGATTCTCTGGTCTGGACCTCAAGAACATCCAGGAGAGGAAATCTCCAGAGAGAGACAGGTTTTGCTTGGCCACGATCCGGCGCAGAAGCTATTTGTTGTTGCGAGGTTCAGCAATCTGGGGTTCACCTATCATACCTGCTCGACGTTGTCTTGTAGGACAGGGTGGCTTTGTGCTCAGACCCAGTACGAGGTCCTGTCCTTACCTAAGTAGGTACTCAGAAAATGCTTAACCCAAGAAAGGGAGCCTAAGTACTTGAGCAACTGCTGTTTTTATTTTGCCAGATCAGCCAGACGGGGCTATCTTTCATTTCAAGTGCTCTGAGCGGGGACAAGCCGAGTATTATTACTCGGTAGTTTGTTCCGAGTCCCGTAAGCGAGCAGCTTCTAGAAAAAAAGGTCAAAGACAGGACTCTGAGCAATAAAAGACGTCGAGTGCAAACATCTCGAAGTCGGTTGATTCGGATCTCAGGAAAAGCAACCCCTGACATGGCGGAAGCGACATCGCCCAAAGCGACTGGAAGCGTTTGCGTTACTTTATCCCTTTGGCGATGGCTCGCCGACGGGCATGACGCTACCGAGCTGGCACCCCTGGGAAGATGGCGCCAAAAGGGCCTCATGACCGCCAATGGCTAAAATCAGCAAAGATGTGCTCGATGGGTTGCGAGTACGGGTGGAGTGCCTGGAGTGCCTCGCTAGCCCCTGCCAGGGCCTACCTACTTGTACTGTACTTGGTACTTGGACTTGTTAGGGATCCAGGGCTCAGGGGACCGAGTCGGGCAGGTGAGCATCCTCGTGCTGCTCGTGCAAGGTCCCCGAGAATCCCTCTCTGCTCAGAATCTTGCTCTTGGGGCGTCTCCGTCACGCCGTGACACTAGGAAGAACTCCTCTGTCCCCGTCCTCTCGCTGCTCCTTCCTGGAAAAGGATCTGATTTACCCAGTTTCCCCTGGCCTTCCATGACCGTGCTGGCTAACCTGTTGGCGTACGGTCGGGCCCCTATGTCTCCTCATCTCTGTCCTCTGACCATTCACGACCGCCCACGCAGGGAGTGGCTACCGAGTCTGAATCCTTTTCGTTTGGGAGTACTTAGCATCCGCCACACGACCTGGGGTGGGCTGCAAAGGCGCTTCAAGAACACCAAAAAGAAAAGCCAGAAGGCCCAGAGGAGCATGGCGGCACGGTTGGAACCCTAGCTTCTGGAACAACTCAAGCCGCTGGCAACTTCCACCAGCGTTCAAGCGTTTTCCACCTCGGGCATGGCATCTGATTCAAGGACATCCGGTGCCGACTGACCGTCGACCGATCCTTGTCCTTGGCTAGCCTGGTGCCCATGAGCAACTTTAGCCTCGAAACTTGGGGACATTGGGGCTGTGGCCGTTATCCATAGTCTTTGCCGGTGTCTACCCTCCATTCGTCATCCCGCCTGAAGAGGTCCGGTGGTCCACCAGAGGTTTGATGGCCGGATGGGTGGCTCGCTGCAAGGCGATTCCGGTCCTGGCAATTTGGACTGCTCATCATACACTCCTACTCTGTCGCTGCGATCTCCTCAGCTGCCTCAGTTCAACTGTCAAAGTTTTTTTGTTTCTGAAGTCCCTCGAAGCCTGTTTCGACATATTATTCAGAATCGCCGTCATGATATTTCAGTAACGCCTCAAGAACAACTCCCTTGCAATCCCAATTGACGCCATTGTTCGACTTGTTCGACCTACTTCGAACATCATATCTTTCGCCTCCACCGCCCGTCCTTCTCCTTGTACCTGTTGCAAGAGCGAGTGTGAGACCCAGGGGAATCAACTTGGACAGGAACACTATTGACGAAGAAACGGGCCTGGAGAGGGATACTTGTTGACGGTTGTACTATATACTGCACATCTCGGCATGCAAAAAACAGCAGATGTCAACGCACGTGGCATGATCAGGGAAAACTGATATGGGTGGCGGTCAAAGATTCCATCTGCCGTCTCTGAAACGAACAAAACCCAACGCTCCCCAGCAAGGCTGGCAGCCAGAAGGAAATGAACATAAAGTGCAGCATCTACTTGGGATCACTGAGACTGATTTGAACACGGCGCGGAACCAGAGCATAAGCTCTTCGGCTACTGCGAAGTTGCCGGCGTTGTCGTTTTCCGATGCCACCACCGAGTTGGGTTCTTCTCATCCTCCGACAGAGCAGCTGGATGCAGGTGTAGACCTTCATTTGAAGGCGTCTTCTGTATTGCTGCACGAAGAGTTCCTGCTCAAGGCAGACGTTGCCGGCTCAACCGATTCCAAGCGGCTCAAGACATACGGCTCGTCCTCTACGATTAACTCTTACTACGATGCTTACCAGGCGCCGTTAGCCGTCTCGCAGCAGACTTCAGAATCCTCCAGGCGGGACTTCGCTTTGCGAAAAGGTGCCCCGGTTG
This sequence comes from Cladophialophora bantiana CBS 173.52, assembly GCF_000835475.1. NCBI lineage: Eukaryota > Fungi > Ascomycota > Eurotiomycetes > Chaetothyriales > Herpotrichiellaceae > Cladophialophora > Cladophialophora bantiana. The sequence goes on from NW_015971582.1 coordinate 320,995, forward strand.
TTGTCAAGTCCATGACCCCTGACAAGGACTCCCTGCGTCAATTGAAACTTTTTCGTCTCACCAAAAGTGAGGATAAGCCAGGAACGAAGAAGCCCACGAAACAGAGTCCTCAGCCTGGAGACCCTACTGTAACGATGTTATTCGGCGGCCAGCGTCCGGCGAGGCCCTCCGACCAGACTGGGACGACAAGGCTCTTACACCACAATCATCACTCCAAAACGCAGAAAGGGGTCCGCTTCCAATCTCTCAATGCAGAGAGAACGAAATCGTCTGGTATTTCCGCCTCTCGACAAGAAACTCCATACGTGAAGGTGAATATCAGACGGCCAAAAGCGGGGGCGAAGCATTGGTTCGATGGACTGGAAGGTGACAGCAGCGATGATGAAAGTGTCCATGAACCTGAGTTGCAGCCAAGCTTCGTTGCAGGAATGGAAATGGCTTTCGAAGGTGGCAGGATTGGTCTGATTCCAAAGGAGGGAGCTCGCATCACGACCCATACATCTGAGACATCTAGCCGAGGCACGAGCTCAAGAGCGCCATCCAGCCATTTGCTCCCTTCTTCCGCGGTACCGGCTCGCGTGTCAACCCTTAACGCCAAATCATCAAGGTCCACCCTTTCTCGAAGTGAATCACAGCAAACCTTGTCAAAGCCGAAAGCCTCCTCTCTCGCCTCTACTGATCTGCATAAAACCAGCATCCTCGACTTGTCGTCGTCGGATGATGAGCAGCCACAGCTCCCGGCACAAAGTAGAGAATCTGTAAAAGCTCCCTTGCCACTGCTGCGCGACAGCATAGCTGTTGAATCATTGGCAGAGTCAGAAATCGAGATTGGGACTGCCAAAGCAGTGAGTACGAAACACAATGCATCGGTGAAGGCAACGCCCAGTTTGCGGCGTGTTTATGGCACTCATCCTCGGCGTCCGTCATCATCAATGTCGAAAACATCCCACACGCGGCGGAACCATCGGTCTACGTATCTCAGCGATATATCCTCAAATCCTCCTCCTGAAGATGACGACCTGCTCACTTCATTTCCTGCCACCCCATCAGACCAAGCATCTTCGCACCGACCATCTTTCCACGAATCTTGTTTGTCCGACACTGCCAGCATAGAGAGCAGGAGACTCATGAGCGTCACCCGACAGGAAGAATCTCTGTTGGCTGCAATCCGTTCAAGAAAAGCAGCACTTGGTCAGTCATCAGGCGGCGCAACGGACCGTCGGATACAGCTTTTGAGAGACGTGGAGAAAAAGTCCACAATGCAACAACGCCCGCCGCGGACCTCCGCGGCAGTGGAGGTCCAGTTGGCCTTTCAGGGGCGGACGCACAAACAGGCACAATCTTTAAGTTCCGATGCAAACTTCGATCAGGCTTCTTGCACCACTTTCCAGACAGGATTATCCACCGAGCCCAGTGGACGATATTCACTCGCCAGCTTTCGCACTGGCACTTCTATCGAGCCGGAGACAGAAATATCGTCCTCTCTAGCTACGTTTTCACCTGGGCTACTTGCGCCGTCGAATAGGGGTGCCAATAGAATGAGCCGTTCGACTTTCTTTTCGACGTCAACCAACAGCTCGAGGGACAACTCGCGCAACCGACGGGAGAGCCACTACCTCGCCACATTGGAGAAGCTGCAGGCGGCGCCAAAAAGAGAAGAGGTCTCTTCTCAAGACTTCATTGATTTTCCTTATAATGGATGGATGAAACTTGCGGCGACGGCGCATTGACCCTGGATCATGACGTTCAAAAGTTCAGTTGCATCTCGTTTGTCGTTTCCTTTGTGGGCTTCTAGGAAGGGGAATTTGTGACGACTGTAAAGAGCGTGGTGGATCACTTGTACAATAGGCATGGTTCTGGCTTCTAGGCCACCTTGATTTGATGATGACGAAGGAGGATACTCACATAGTGGATCAATGTACAGTAGGAAACCGGCGGTCTATAGAGCCGGGAATATGGAGGGAATAGCTAATAATGAATGGGCATTGTTATTCGCATGACCGCGCAGGGTGTCTGTGAGCTTTTAGGATCTGTTCCTTGGATATCTTTCCCCTTGACGATCCATCCTGTGAGGCCAGGTGACACCATACAAGGCAACGGGTAGAGCGGGCAAAACGGGGTCTCAGTCCTGGCGGGCGCTTTGACCGCCATACCCAAAACTTGGCAGGCATGACGCAGTGCCAATGAGTTGTAGCAGTTGCGCCGGCTGCGGAAACACCAGAAACCGCCAATCGACGCGCCAAAGAGAATCCCACCACCAGCCACCCTTCGCCAAAGATTTCCTTTGCCTTGGTTTTGGCCAGCTGCCACCAAATTCTGCCTTCACTTATTTCGTGTTGCTCGCGTGTCGGATGACCTTTGGGTCATCTTCACCTCATTGCTTGATCTCCACCACTTGGTTCAACGTGTCAGAAACATATTCCCGTCTCTCACACAGAGAACCTGTCCACTCCTTCAACCCTCCATTCCTTCTTACCGAATGACTGGCTGCTCTGCCTGGCGCAGAGCCTTTCAGCTGGAGACAACAACGACATTGCATCGTTGAAATATTGCTATTACTGGGGGTTTTGTCGCAGCGATCTCAAGCGATGGGTGTGGAAAGGCGCGGCAACGCGCCCAAGTTCATGGGGGTGTCACTCCGGAGTCTGTCATTGAGCACTGTAAGAAGGGTCTCACGACGTCGTCTACTCAGCTTCAGGCTGACTGATTTGTGGTGTAGTTGACAGTACAATTCTCCACCTTCATTTTGGTAAGCCAGGCCGAATACTCTGAAGATAGCACTTGCTTGACTGACTGCCCTGGTGCTGCTAAAGCTTCTGCATTATTCGCGGGTGATGCCCACCTCTGACGGACACCGATATCTTCCTTCAACGGCCGTCTTTCTAGTCGAAGCCCTCAAATTGGCAGTGTGCCTGACAATATCGCTCTACGAAATCTCCCTCTCAGTTCCCCGATCCATGCCTGCGACTTCCCTCCTCGAGACATTGGGTAGTGCCATTTTTGCCGGCGACAGCTGGAAAATGGCTTTCCCAGCTGGACTTTACACACTGGCGAACAGCCTGCAGTACATTGCAATATCTAATCTGGACGCCGCGACCTTCCACGTCACATACCAGTTCAAGATCTTTGTCACGGCAGTTTTGAGCGTCATGCTTCTGCGGAGAACCATTTCGGGAAGACAGTGGCTGTCTCTGATCCTGCTTATGCTGGGAGTTGCAATCGTCTCGCTCCCTCACGGTTCGTCAGGATCCCTAGCTGCAAGCCACCATACGAGAGTCTACCTTCCACGGTCATCGAACCCTCTTCGAGAGCATTTCCGGATGGCGGAGCCCGGTTCCCACCTCAAAAAGAGATCGGCCACATATGAAGGTATCGAAGAAGACGAGCTCGCTTTGAACACGCCCGGCATGGACGCATCTGTCGGACTGTTGGCAGTGCTGGGTGTTTGCATATGTTCAGGGCTAGCTGGCGTGTATTTTGAGAAGGTCATTAAAGAGTCGCCAAAGAATACGTCCCTCTGGATCCGAAATGTGCAACTGTCGATATATTCTCTCTTTCCGGCATTCTTCATTGGAATCGTCTTTCTTGACGGCGAAACAGTTGCAAAGTATGGTTTTTTTGCGGGTTATAATTGGGTGGTGGTTGCGTCAATTGCCATCCAGTCCTTTGGTGGCATCGTCGCGGCGTTCTGCATCTTTTATGCCGATAACATTTCGAAGAACTTTGCTGTTAGCATCAGTATGGTCCTCAGCAGTCTGGCCAGTTTCATGTTCTTTGATTTTGCCATGACCGGACATGTAAGCGATCGTGATTTATTGGTATCTGCAGGACCGCTAACAGTTTCTAGTTTCTGATTGGAGCCTCGATAGTTCTCATCGCCACTTGGGTCTATAATTCCGAAGAAGCTCGACTCCTACAAACTCCAGCAGTCAGGGTCAACGAGAAGGAGAAATTATCACTTAATGGTACAGCGGCGTTAAACGATATGTCTATCCAGATCCCCAAAACTCCTCTGGTTCAAGAAGAGACAGCTCTGGCGACGTCGAGACCGGGTTCACCGAGCCACAAAAAGAGGAACAAAGAGCCTCTCGGCTATTTTCCGAAGCATCATGATTGAATCATGACCGTTGCGGGACAGACGCTTACGACTGGACATGAAAGGATAGACTTTGGGTATACCACTTGGGAAAAGGATGAATGCTGCAACACGAGCACCTGCCAGGTAGTGGCAAGAAAAACTGGGGTTGACGAGCAGCCGGGGGACGTGCGGCGCCTTCTCTGAGGACGGAGAAGTAAGTGATCTATCAGTAACCTATTGACCGAGGGAGGCTGCTTCTCAGAGAAGTCGAAGAAAAGGGGCACGGTCACGTGCTCCTATTTGGCTGTCCATCGCGCCTGCCCATTGAAACTCTGACCTGCACCTTGCCCGCCTGCATCGTCCCTTTCAGTTTGCTTGAGAATATCTTCACTTCGACGCCTCTGTCACACAGTCACTTACCTCTTCTTTTTCTTCCTTGCATGCTCTTTACATGGGAACCCGCTTCGATTTGTGCCATGGATGGTGTCCGACGGCTTCCTGCTGGTTATCGACGAGATTCTTCCTACTTTTCTACCCGTGATTCACGCACGCCACGGCTGCTTGAAAACGGATACAATTCAAATGGCTCTCACAATGTCTCCCAGCGACAATCGCCTTACTTTGCTCCGCCGAAACCTGTTGAGGCAGGCCTGTTTGACCCTCACCCCCCACCTGAGGAAGTTGAGAGAGCAGTCGACGACTTTGGTAAGTCACATACTCCTTAGTGTGTCATTCAAGGTGCTAAGGTCCCAATTAGACAGAACTCTGCTTGAAAAGAGCGCAAGAGGGCAGAACATTGCGGAACGATCAGGCCTGACTCGAATCTCGCTTCCCCGCAAGCCTCTCACACCGTTAATGACCGGCAGCACGAGACGGGTTTTACAAGGTGAGCCACACTCCACGTGAAGAAGCTAGGCTCTCATCCTGAATGTAGATGACCTGCACGACGACCCAATCCTCCAGGCAACCAGCTCCTCCTCCACCGCCCTTGCCACGAGTCCAACAGTGTCTTTTCTCCAGAATCGTCGACGTCACAAAGACAATCCATCTGTTCAAAGTAAGACCTCTACCTCAAGACCAAATGAGCTCCCAAGTGAGGAGGTCAGATCCTCCTCAAACATAAGCACTACAAGCAAGAGAGCAAGCCAAAGATTATCGCTGAGCAGTCAGCCGGTCCGGGCTCCACCAGTCGTCCAAGGAATTCAGCTAGTCCCAACTGCTGCATTGCCAGACCAAATTCGTTCAGTGTTCAAGTTCGAGATCTTCAATGCTATTCAGTCAAAATGTTTTGAAAGTGCCTTCCAATCTGACGACAATGTCGTCGTCTCCGCCCCAACCGGCAGCGGAAAGACTGTTGTCATGGAGCTAGCTATCTGCAGGCTAGTGGCACAATCCAAAGGTCAAGACTTCAAAGTTGTATACCAGGGCCCTACCAAATCGCTATGCTCAGAAAGATATCGTGATTGGGAAACGAAGTTCGGTGCGCTCGATTTGCGTTGTGCCGAACTTACAGGTGATAGTAACTACAGCGACATGGTCAGTGTGCAAAAGGCAAGCATTATCATCACAACTCCAGAGAAATGGGACAGCGTGACTCGGAAATGGAAAGACCATGCCAAACTCATGCAGCTTGTTAAGCTGTTTCTTGTCGACGAAGTGCACATCCTCAAGGATGAGCGTGGTGCTACGCTTGAGACAGTCGTGTCAAGGATGAAGTCTGTGAATTCAAACATCAGATTTGTTGCATTGTCGGCCACCGTGCCGAATTCAGAGGACATTGCAGTCTGGCTGGGGAAAGACCCTACGTCCCAACACTTACCGGCGCACAGAGAGGTCTTTGAGGAGAGTTTCCGGCCTGTCCAGCTCAAAAAGCATGTTTATGGATTTGACGTGAAAAGCAACGATTTTGCTTTTGACTCGATGTTGACGCACCAGTAAGAGAACCCTCCGAACTCGATTCGCATCCTCATATTATACTAGGATACCTGAAATCATTGCAAAGCATGGACTTGGGAAGCCCGTTATGATCTTTTGCCCTACTCGGCGGGCTTCAGTTACAACCGCTAAGGTGATGGCGGACACATGGTCAAGCTCTAATCCAGCACAACGGCCGTGGAGTGGACCGGGAAAGCAGCTCACCTTAACGTGCCCTGATCTCAAAAGTATTTAATCACATCCCCCCTCACAGCTCGTTACGGACTGACTGTCTCTCCACAGCCACGTCTGTCGCAGGAGTAGCATTCCATCATGGAGGATTGAGTGCATCAGATCGCCACACAATCGAAAATGCATTTTTAAACGGACAGATCAATATCATCTGCAGTACTTCGACGTTAGCTGTTGGCGTCAATCTGCCCTGCTATCTAGTAATTCTGAAAGGAACAAAAGCCTGGACCAACAATGGCTTCAAAGAGTATGCAGACCTAGAAGTCATGCAAATGCTCGGTAGGGCAGGCAGGCCGCAATTCGAAACTTCAGCATGTGCAGTTATTCTCACTCGAAAGGAGAAAGTCGCCCGCTACGAAAAGATGGTGTCAGGTGAAGAATTGTTGGAGAGTTGTCTTCATCAGAATCTTATCGAGCACCTCAACGCAGAGGTTGTCCTCGGAACTGTACATGACATAGCAACAGCAAAGCAATGGCTAGCGAGTACGTTTTTCTACGTCCGCCTGAAGAGGAATCCTTCCCACTACCAAATTCAGGAAGGAGTCAAGGAAAATACCGAGGACGACTTGCTCGAGCAGCTGTGCAAGAAGGATCTCGCGTTGCTTCTGGACGCTGGACTCATCGAACACAACGCTCGACTGACCTCAACATTGTTTGGAGAGGCAATGGCAAGATACTACGTCGGTTTCGACACGATGAAGTCTTTCATGCGACTACCTCCTAAGGCGAAGATGTCGGAAATCGTATGTGAAATCCGTTATGATGAGATTTTGACTGACCAGTGAGTACAGCTGTCGGTTTTGGCTCAAGCAAAAGAATTCCGCGAAGTGCGAATGTTGGCTGGGGAGAAGTCATTTTACAAGGAAATCAACAAAGCCCCGGAGATCAAGTTCCCGATCAAGGTCGATGTCGCCCTACCGGCCCACAAGATCTCTCTACTGATCCAGGCTGAACTGGGAAATGTCGCGTTACCTGACGGCGAACACCACAAAAAGCACCACCAGCAGAGCCGAATTGACAAGATACCCGTATTTGCTCATGCGAATCGGCTAATTCGGTGTATCATTGACTGTCAAATTCATCTCGAAGACGCCATTTCAACTCGACACGCGCTTGAATTAGGCCGCAGCCTTGCAGCCCGCGTCTGGGACAATACTGCTAGCCAGCTAAGGCAGGTTGAAGGTCTGGGCGAAGTTGCTGTTCGAAAATTGGCGTCTGCGTCAATCAACAGCATCGACACGCTTCTCAATACAGAACCCTCTCGCATTGAATTGGTCCTCGGAAAGAACCCTCCCTTTGGCCACCAACTGTTGCAAAAGCTGGAGTCATTCCCCAACCTGAGAGTGTCGGTCAAACAGACTGCTCGGGAACTTCGAGTCGGTGACGGTGCCAGGATCAAAATGATTGCAGAAATTGGATTCTTGAACAACGTCTTGCCTCGATCCTTCAACAAAAAGAACTTCTCTGTCTGCTTCCTGGCTGAGACATCCCATGGAGCTCTGATGGACTTCAGGAGATTCAATCCAAAGAAGTTGCAAAATGACGAGCAAGTGTGTCTGACTTTGCACCTCACGAGGCCAACCAGTCACGTCAACTGCTATGTGATGTGTGACGATATTGCTGGCACCAGCAAGTATGCCCAGCTGAGCCTGTCCGACATCCCAAATTCAGTGTATCGTAATCTGCGAGCGCGCGAAAACATGCAAGACGAGCCAGAAAACCTTAAGCGCAATGCAGGAGCATCAGAGTTCTGGGATGAGGACTTTGACGATGGCGGCGTCAACGATCAGGATCTGCTTGCTGTCGAAGCTGATGGAACCACAATTGAAGTGATCGAAGACATCGATGACATCGATGACATTCTCGACAAAGAAGACAAGAAGAAGTGGACTAAGCCATCGAAGCAGGTTCTGCGCCAACACGGAAGCGAGAATCACGAACGCACAGAAGACTCTGATGTTCCTTTTTATCGGGAGTCTATACAGCTACCCAGCGGCCGCTGGACCTGTCAACACGACTGTAATGAGTGCGGCAAGAAATGCAAACACCGATGTTGCAAAGAAGGCGTTGCGAAGCCTAGGCGCAGACCAAAGACGGAGCCCAAGATCACAAAAGAAGAGAAAGGCCAAAAAAAGATAACCGCAGTAATGAAACCGAAAGTCGAGCCTGCTGGTGGACCTAAAGCGAAGCCAGAAAGCAAACATCATACGGGGTCAGCAGATGTGACCAAACCAGTGCAGGAAAGCAATTTAGTTCAGCATAGGGCAAGTGTTTCCAACATTCCACGCAATTTAAGCCGAAGCCACGGGGATATGATGCTATATAGTCTCACGAAGCACATCGATGAACCTGCCGCAAAAAAACTGAAGCTGTCAAAGGGTCGAGAAACAGACAACTTCGAACATCCTTACGCAGATACAGATTTCAAGCCTCAGCATTCACAGGAACCCGCCAACCAAGGTGCAACCGAGACGCGAAAGGAACACAATTCCTGGCTGGAAATGGCCAGTGATGATTTCTTCGCTCTCCTTTCGGACGGGGACGATGCCGGCGATATCAAGTTCCCCCACGGGGAGTTGAGATCACTTGATAAACATGGCCCCGGCACTGGAATTAGCGCTGAAGTTGTTGACAAAGCAAACGGCTTTAGCACAGGCATTCCCGGCGAGGACTGGCTTGCTGGACATGAGGAACAAATGGATTCCTCGACCCCGGATGTTGACCTCGGATGTTTTGATGCACCACTCGAGCACGTTACCATGTCTGACGTCCTCAAGAAAGGTAAATGTCCTGCAACACATCACGACAGCTTTGTGATGCCAGAACTACCTAATCTTGTGAATGGAATGGACTTTAACGATGATTTCTTCCTAGCTCCTACCGACTTTGGTGGATTTCCAATGGGTCACACTGGGCAAGTCGATGACTCTGTGGGTCTTGGGTGCGAGGCTATCACATCATTTACAAATACACCGGTCGATTCCTTGGTGAAGACCCCAGAAGACCCAGGGGCCATGGCCGTCCCAATAGAGGTTGAAGATGGTGCCGTGGAGATACCCTGCAAAGAGTCCGACTCTGAGCGGGAAAAGCGACTATACGAAGAAGATCAGAAGAAAAAATGGGAGGGAATTGATCAGTGGATTTATGATGAGTTCCATGAATACGTCGAGCTTGTTTGACGAGATAGTATCATATCGGTCTGAGCAGTCTGTGAAGCTTGAAAGGACAGCAGTTGAGGTGCGACGAGACCAAACGACAGCCGACAGCATCAGATTGAATCAAAACCGGGCGACTCCAAACAAGAAGGTTGGGGATGGATTCAAGCGAGATAAAGGAAGGCTGGAAGGCGACTTACATGGCAGAATTGGGGGGAACTGGAGCAACACTGATAGTACGGAGTAGCTAGAGAAACTTCTCAACCAAAAGAAAGGGGTAAAAGGGAAATACTGGTGTTCAGGGGCCATATCAATTGATCAGGTAAATGGGTTTAAATTTGCCGTCGATCATAGCCCTTCTTCCAAAACATCGAAGAGGACGTTAGTTATGCATCCCGAGCAGATGTCAATGCCGCCGTCGAGGCACGACTCCAGCGGAAAGGTTTCTCTAAAGGGCTATTTGGAGTGGAAAAGGACTTCTGTCACCCTGCTGTGCCATGCACCCCGTTCATCAACCTTGGAATATGAAATTGCTTTTAGATGCCCGCTCTCCGCGACGGGAAAGCCCATTACCAAGCTCCCCGCGATGCCGTCAGAGAGGACGGAACATCCGTCGCGGGAAGTCGACGTCTGTATATGGAAGCTGTCGGGCGCTGGCCGTGACACCAAACGATCTCACCCGGTTGGCTGCGGCCGCTCATTCCCGATCTGCTTAATAAGAAACCAAGAGAGGCACACAGTGCAAGGCCAGCTGAAGTTTGCAAGCCTTAACTCTGGATGCTCCGTTGCGCTTTGAAATCCACAAGGTCCAAGAGAACTCGTTCCTGAAGAACTGTGACGCTCTGACGGTGTCTTGATCGGGACCTCCCTTGCAGCAGAATGGTGTCAATCTTGTTGCGGTCCAACTCTCGCGAGGACGTGAAAGCAGTGCAGGTTAGTAATGGCTTTCTAAATCCAGCAGAAGCTATGTGTATAAAAGAATACAAATGAGTCCTCTCTACCACCGTCCTGTACATGCAGCAAGTTTCTCCTACAAACAATCAAGTTCCCACAAGACCCAACAGCCTCCAATAAAGACATAAAGGCACTCCCAGGAGCCACTGAAGACAGTTCCTTCAAGATGGTCGAGTTCACTGTGTTCAAGGGCGGCAAGGCAGGCATCGTCAAAGCCACTTCATCCCGCGAGATTGGTCCGCACGAAGTTCTTGTGAAGATAACACACAGTGGTCTTTGTGGTACAGACCTGCATCACAAAGGTATGGATATGGGCCTCGGGCACGAAGGCGTGGGAATCGTCGAGGAGATTGGCGAGGATGTTACGATTCTCAAGACAGGCGACCGAGTAGGCTGGGGGTACCTTCACCACGCCTGCGGGCGTTGCAAGCAATGTCTCCGTGGCGCGGAAACATTCTGCTCTGACCGCCAAATATACGGATCAGCCAATCTTGACCAGGGATCGCTGGGATCGCACGCCGTGTGGAGCGAGGACTTCTTGTTCAGGATTCCCCCAGAGATCAGTCTGGAGGACGCTGCTCCCTTGATGTGCGGCGGGGCAACTGTGTTCAACGCCCTCCAATTCCACGGAGTTAAGAGCACGGATCGTGTTGGAGTGATCGGCATCGGCGGGCTTGGACATCTTGCAATTCAATTTGCTGCTGCAATGGGATGCCAGGTTGTCGTCTTCTCTGGCACAGAAAGCAAGAAGGACGAGGCCGTGAGACTTGGGGCCAAAGAATTCTGTGCGACCAAAGGACAGAAGGAGTTGAAGATTTCAAAGCCCGTCGACCACCTGCTCGTCACGACCGCCTCGCAACCGAATTGGAATATGTACCTCCCCATTATGGCACCCTCGGGCACAATTTATCCTCTCACGGTCAGCTCAGAAGACCTGAAGATGCCGTACATGGACATAATCATGAGCGGTCTGAGGGTGCAGGGCAGCCTGGTGGCTGCCAGGGAAATCCACCGGCAAATGCTCGATTTTGCGGCTGTCCATGGCTTGAGGCCTATCATTCAGACCTTCCCTTTGACGGAGAGTGGCGTCGATGAAGCATTCAAGACCTTGGAAAGTGGAAAGATGCGATATAGAGGGGTTCTTGTGGCTTGAATGGAGATGCTCGAGATTGGCTGGCGTTTGGTGGCGGTGGATTTTTCATAATAGTCAGCCCATGATCTCCTCAACGTCCCTCGACTGAATTGATAGAGCGCAATACAATGGAGGGCATTTCTACCCATCTGGACGTCAGATCTTCGTCAGTTGTCTTGGTGTGCTAGGAACGCTCAAGGAACGCGAGACGCCATCTTTGTCGAGGCTGTGCCGAATTTAAGCCGAATCACGTGGTATCATTGTCGAGCATGACCGGCGAGCGGATCCTCTCTACTGGGTGGGAAAAGGAGACGCGTGTCCAATGGCCCTGATAGGACTAGCATACACGGATATTTAGTTTTTCCGGACCCGCCGAATGCAACCCGAGCCCAGCCTCTCGCCTCCCCAAGTTCTGTTTGATCTCCCAAGACCCGGTCGTGCTTCCTCTCAGGAAAAATAAACCTGGCCTGGGCCAGACGTCAATGCGGCAACGATGCTGCTGAAGCCCAAGGAGGAGGTGGGCGACAGCCAGGCGGACGCTGATGTACGAGGTCTACGCAAGATTCGAGCTCAAAGCCCGTGGACATGGCGACCTCTCACTCTCATTACGACCGCCCTCGCCCTCTTGTCGCTCTCTATCATCCTTCGCTCGTCCCTCCGATTGCAAGTCGACCCTCAGGGATGTGTCATGTCGATGATGGCCCCTACCTACATCAAGCTCTCCGGGTTTGACACGGAGCATTCGCGCTTTGCAACTAAATATTCGCTGTACTTATATCGGGAAGAGGGGGTTGACGAATACACAAAGGATAATATTGGATTGCGAGGGGCTCCTGTGCTTTTCATACCGGGCAATGCTGGGAGTTACAAACAAGTTCGATCCCTCTCTTCCGAGTCCTCCCGCTACTTCCACAATGTCTTGCGGCACGATGCCGAAGCCATCAAAACTGGTGTGCGGTCTTTCGACTTCTTCACCATCAATTTCAACGAGGATCTCTCGGCTTTCCACGGCCAGACGCTGCTTGATCAAGCTGAATACGTCAATGAGGCCATCGCCTTCATCCTCTCCCTCTATGTGGACAGCAATCGTCTCCGTCGCGACTCGCAATTGCCCGACCCAAGTTCTGTTATTCTGATTGGGCATTCGATGGGCGGGATTGTCGCACGCACTGTTCTTGTGTCCCCAAAGTACCAGGCAAACTCGGTCAATACCATTATTACCATGTCAACGCCTCATGCACGACCACCAGTTTCCTTCGATGCGGACGTCGTCTCTCTGTATCAACAGGTCAACGAGTACTGGAGAGAAGCTTATTTACAGCGCTGGGCTAGCAATAATCCTTTATGGCATACGACCCTAATATCTATCGCTGGAGGAGGTCGAGACACTACTGTACCTTCCGATTACGCGAATATTGCCTCACTTGTTCCCGAAAGCCATGGTTTCACCGTTTTCAGTTCCACCATCCCTAGTGTCTGGACTTCGATGGACCACTTGGCGATCACTTGGGCAGACCAAATGCGAAAAGTTATCATTAGATCTCTGTACGATGTGGTTGATGTTCGCCGGGCGGCACAAACCAAACCGCGGTCGGAGCGCATGAAAGTTTTCCGGAAGTGGTTTTTGACGGGCCTAGAAGACAATGCCCCGAAGAACATGCGTGATGCGCCACACGAGGTTCTTCTGACACTTGGTGATGGGACAAGATCTGCCGTGGCTAAGGGGGACAATGTTACCCTGCGGCATTTTGGGGAGAAGGATCATGTGTCCGCAGTCCTGCTCCCGATCCCATCCGTGGACAATGCTACTTCAAAACTTTTCTCACTTCTGACGGACCAACAGATGGATGCCCAAGGTGGCTTTGAGAAGATGGAAGTATTGTTCTGCAGTGCCTTTCCACTGGCTGGAGGGCTGACTTTAACACCATTGCCAATTCAATTCGACCTCTCGCCTGGTGATCCTAGCGCAACGCGACTTGCTTGTAAGAGGCCGGCCGGAGATGCCATACAACTGCCTGCCTCGACCAGGCTGTCCCAATTTCCGTTCGAACAACAGCCTCCCTTCACCTTTTTAAGCTACGATCTGAGAGATCTTCAAGACCACCAGTTTGTTGCAATGGTAGACAAATCTACGGAAAGGAACCATGGCTGGGCTCATGCGGAGATTGTCCCTGCCTCTGACTCCGTCGTCGCATCTGAACTGAGTCTGCCAATGCTCCTGCTTCGAGGGTTGAATCTGGAGCTCCCTCCTAGCCGCCCTTTGGTGACAGAAATCCGGGTGCCATCCATTCGGTCGAGCTTACTTGCGTATACTCTCCAGATTCGCCAGCACGGTTGCAGAACCGATACAGAGCTCTTCACACCATTGCTGAGGCAGCACATTGACAGTCCGTACGAGTCCAAGTATTTCGTCAACTTCAAACAGGGAGATGTCAATCTCCATGGTGCGGCTCCGTTTATGCCGCCTACGCTCGATGGCCGCGACTCGAAGGTAGGCGTGGCCTTCCAGATCTGGTCCGATCCGACGTGCAACTCTTCCTTGGAGATCCGCCTGCGGGCGGACCCCGTTGGAAGTCTCGGCAAGCTTGTGATCAGATACCGCACAGTCTTTGCGGTCTTTCCTTTGCTGGTGGTGGCAATGGTCCTGAGGAAGCAATTTCGAGTTTACGACAGCTCGGGAGTCTTCATTTCTTTCTCCGAGAGCCTGGACCAAAGCTTGAGGCTGCCGCTACCTGTGTTGATGCTATCGATGACGTTCTTTGCAACCGCTTTTACCACTGCAAGCTCAGCGAATCTCGTGTCGAGCAGTCATCCTCAAAGCAACGGGACGGCGGTGGACTTTGCCCAGAACGACCTTCTTTTGGGTTCTCAGGACACATTCTTCTGGTTCCTTGTCCCTTTGGCAGGCTTGCTTAGCGTTGGCGCCTGTGTTTTGGTGAACTATGCAATCTTGGGACTATTACACTTCATTGTTATCCTGTCAAATTTCATCTCACAACGCTACATGAAACCCGACGACGGTGACAAGGGCATGGCTTCTGCCTTCGTGGCAAGCACGCCTCGCCGTCGAGTCATCAATACGGCTGTTCTTCTATTCCTCGTTGCGACAATCATTCCTTATCCATTCGCCTACGTTGTGGCCTGCATTGTACAACTTTTTACCTGCGCACGAGCATTGCGGCACGCCAAAGATTCAAGATCCGGGCCGGCGCATAACTTCTTCAACTACACGTATTCGATACTCATTTTAATGCTCTGGGTCTTGCCGATTAATGTTCCGGTCCTGGTTGTCTGGATCCATAATTTGGCGGTGCACTGGCTGACACCGTTCTCATCCCACCACAACGTGTTGTCAATAATGCCCTTCATTCTCTTGGTCGAAACTTTGTCGAGTGGGAAAATGGTTCCCTCTGTCCGGTCGTTCAGATGGGCTACAAACCTATTGTTTTTCGTGTTGGCTGTCTACGCGGCGTTGTACGGCATGACTTACGCGTACCGATTACATTATATTGCGAACATCATTGCGTTGTGGCTAGTCTTGCTTCATTTCTCAACTTACCAGAAACGGATACCCACCTAGAGGCGGATCGCGGCACAGCCTTGGCTATCTTGGTCCACTGGCACAACAGAGATAGAATACTAGATCGGAAATTGGGAAGAGCCAAAGACACAAGCCATTTGGTTGTGGACGGCGCCAATCTTTCGATGATAGAAGCTTGTGAAGATCAAAAAGGAGTCTACATAGAGTGGGCATCGCTCGGTTACTGTTTCCAACAGATCTAATGATACAGTACCAAAGAATTTCTTTTGTGCTTCTGCCGACCTGTTGCTCAGAGGTGAAGAGATGCTAGAGCATTTCTTCGACCTAGACGTGCCGCAAGGCCGTCAACCTTTACGCTTTTCATGTCGCCACAAAGGACTGCCATAGTCGTTTATGCTGCTATGAGTACCAGCATTTTAACTGTAAACATCACGAGGTTCTGCGGCGAACGGGGAGATTGGAGCTATGAAACTTGTTGAATTCGACTTTCTCTTATTACCTGATGAGTGCCATTTCCAGCGGCGCCGACGCTCTTGACAACCACCTGTCTCGAATCGTATTCCACCGGGAAGGTTTGCATCTACACAGATATCAGGGTTTTGAGAGGCAGACCAGGGAAAAACGTCTGATGATTGGACAAAGACAGAAGTGACATTGGGTGATCAAGTGAAGTAGTGGTGAATGCAATGAACAACTCATCCATGGTTTGCTCTGATCGCTTTACTGCCGCGACCTCTTTCAAATCCGTCCTCTGCCCTTTCGCGGTTGCCAAAATTCTGCCTACTTGCCACGACAGACGCGAACTCGGCTGTGTTGAAAGAAACATGCCTACACCGGCGCATCCATTCCTCCCTAGCGACGCCTCGTCGACCGATGCTCCAAAACAGCAAGCGCACAATCACGATGGTGGTCATTCTCCTGCAGCCTGGGTCGGAGTCTCCATATGCGCCATTATGTGTCTCGCGTGGATTCTCAGATACTCATATCTCGCGTCACCTTTTTGGCTTCATCGCATGAGGCGTCGCCTTGGGATCAGACCAGCCTCTCGCACCCCGATCTCTCATCATCCAACTCTGCACAGTATCGGGACCGAGTCTCCACCCCCGTGGATCGCGCGGCCCGAGCCAGCCTATTTTCGAATACCTTCGAAAGACACTTTACCTGTCTATCAGCCGACCAACCAGTTCAGCAGTGATGTGCTCGAGGCGCTGTTGAATTTGGGGCCGGCGGCCGGGGGCGCACGGCCGCCTTCGTACAGATCTAAATTGCCTCAAGAATGGCGAAGTGCGATGGGGACAAGGACCAGGACAAGGGACGACGAGGAGTCTGAGTTCTCATAAGGAGGCAACTGGAGCATGAGAGCGATTGCTAGAGAACGAGGCGAGAAGGGAGCAAGACAGTAGTTCTGCAAGGGCGACGGTAGATCGGGATGGGCTGAAGTGGAAGTGGGGGGCCGCCTCCTGGACCTTTTGGATAGGAAGTGAGATCAAGACTGCGGCAGTCATTATTGAATTGCATGGAGGCTGGACTCAGGCGGAGAGCTATGTAGAGAGCGGCAGACCTGGCCTTTCATGGGGATATACAACAGCAGTGCCCGTGAACGGAGTACCTATCGAATTGACGTTAGACGAGAGCGGCCTTTGGTCGCGGTTCAGTTGCAAGGGACGTTCCGATGGGCGACTGGTTCCCCGGATTTTTACAACCTGACGCTCTAGGAGGTCTTGACTCTCTGGGCGCCAGCGGCGCCAATTTTCTTTTGCCAAAGCTTAAACCATTTACCCCGGGCCACGCTTGCGTAATCCAGAAGCCCCAAGCCTGCCTAAGACACTTGCGGCATGGCGGGATGCTGGTTTGGCCCGGTTTGGCCCTAGGGTTCCGGTAAAGAATTGCTGCTTTGGGGCCTGGGGCGGCCATTGCGGATCAGCCGAGGGACCCGGTTGTCTCTAGGCGATTGGGCGGTTAGGGGGACCCGGGGGCGCTGCTGCACCGGTTACTGGGCGCTGCCCACACTGCCCGGTGCCCACCACTGCCCACAATTGCCCACACCTACCATGCACTGCTTCGGATTTCTTTCTCGCCTTGTTACTGAGTGTGTGCGGGTGGGCTGCTTGCTGCGTGCTCTGGCGGACGCAACCACTACCCTCTTCTCGCCTCGCCATCCGCTTGCCTGCTCGTGTGAGTTGAGTCCTTTTTACTACCTGGTACTCCGTCCTTCCACTCTACCTGTCTCCTCTATGCTATTTTTCATGAATTCAATGCCGGCACATCTATCCGTTCCGAACCATCTGCACGCTACTTAGCATCACTCACCAGCCTCGCAAGATCACCTCATCGGGACTCCCCGCCTTGCGATCCTTCAAACACCTCTCATGGCTCAGTCCTCGCCTCGACCCTCTCTTGATGGCCACAGCCATGCCTCTGCTCCCTTTTTCCACACTCTGACTCAACGCCTGCGCAAGAGCTCTAATGCCAGCTCCTACAGCTCAGACCCCTCTTCTCCGTCCCCGACCGACCCGGTGTCAAGGACAGAGGCCTCCCGAGCTGCGAGGCGGATGGTGCTGTCAATGGTGCGAGACGACTGGGAGTGGCCTCCGCCTCCGTCACCTACATCCGCAGCCAACAACGGCGGCAGATCCCCCATTCCCCACCGCGAGCCTCTTACATACCGCTTACGCGAAGAAGCCCAATCCGACCTGGAAATTGAGGACCTGGCCTCCAAACGCCGCGCAAAGGCCGACCCGTACAAGTTCGAGAGTCCCGAGGCGGTGGGGAATGTGATTGCCGAGCGCAGGAGGAAACGCAGAAAAACGCAGGAAGAAGAAATGTCCTGGAATGAAGGGTTGAAGGTCTGGATTGAAAGGCGCGACGCCTGGACGGGAGCACTGCAGCAGAAACCTAACAGCAACAAACCGACAGAACGACGGCCCTCGCCGACCACCAAAAGGCCTTCGTATAAATCTCGCCTTTCTCAAGTCTTCACCGGACACAAGGGGGACCAGCCCAACTCCACGGACGGGGGTTCAACAAGCTGGCCCGTTTCTCCAGCTTCACCTACGCCAGAGTGCTCCAGCATAGAGAGCATCGAAGCCACTCCGGCCACGCAGACCACCACGAACACGACCGCTGAACCTCTCTCGCCAGCCTCATCCTCTCAACCACCGTCGTCACCGCCATCTTTAGCGTCTACAGAACCAGGCCCCTGGATACCCATCTACCCTCCCATCCTCCCCCAAGACAACATTATCCGAGACCGCATAAGGCCCTCGGCCTACCCAACCATCTACTCGAAAATTGTAGTCCAAGGCCTCACGCCCAACGTGCCCATTCCGCTATGTCACATGATCCCCGCATTGGTCGAAGGGTGGAAGTCCGAAGGGAACTGGCCGCCTCAACCCAGCGCCACTCTCGCGCAGGATGTGAAGAAGGGGAGGAAGAGCAGCACCCTTGCCAAGTGGAGAAAAGAACACTCTGAAGATCAGCACAATGGGCAGGATTCCTCTCACCACCATCACTTCCTCCACCACGGCCATCACGGTGGCGGCGCCGCTGGCGGTGGTGGAGAAGTGACAGCAGCACTTGTAAGCGGTGCCAAGGATCGCCAAAATGTGCACGAGGATGGTGGGAGAGGTCATAGAGTGCGAAGAAGCATAGGCATGATGAGGAGGGTCGGGTCGTTGTTGGGTGGATCCATGAGCAGCGACGGTCTCGATGAGTTGGGGATTGAGTTCCGCGACCAGGACGAGGAGGAAATGGGGAGGAACGTGGCGCTGAACAAAGGTTTGGTTCATAAAACCTAAAGAAAACCAGGGGGAACGGGTGAACGAGGCAAGCGAACGAAAAGAGGATGTTGTTCTTCTTTGGTTGTCGTTAGGTTTTCTGTCTCTCTTTTTCGGGCTCAATGAAATGGGTATGGTATGGTATCTTTGTCTCGGTTGCATGGCATTCGTATGGGGGACAGAAGGGCTACGGTCTGCATTTGACATGATATGATACGATTTGTATCCCACGACAACGGAACCTGATGATACATACCTCTTTATCTATACTATTCACTGGCTCGTACGGCATGAGCATGAGGATCACGCACGATTTATGATTTGTGATGAGAGTTTTGGGGGGGATTGGAATATATGATAGGATGTAGGGCCTAGAACCTGACATTTGACATTTGTGGGTATATCGCATCTAGCAACCATGGGTATGTACCTGCCTCCCTGCCTAATAGTGAACGAGCTGCATGCACAAGGTACGGAGCACTACTCCTTTTACCCAACATACTGCACCAATGCCTACCTGCCTGGTACTTGGGGCTAGATAGAGGCTGTAACGTTCGTCGTTCGTTCGCCTAGTGTGCGCATTGCTGGACGTGTCGGAATTAGAATTGAGATCGGTGCTGACTGACATCAGTCAGGCCTGGAACTAGAATCGCTATCAGGATGAGCGTCGGCATCGGAATCAGCATCAGGCTCGGTATGAGGCTCAGCATCGGTGCAATGTCTCAATTGAAAGTCACAATTTGATGCGAACTGCCTTGGCCAACTCTCCCGCCATCCAACCAGCCATTCGGCCATCTGGGATCAGTTGAACCAAGCTACCTTCACCTCCCCTCCTCCCTCCCAGCCCATGCTGAACGAAACGTCCTTGCACAAAGACACACACTCTGTCAGCTCTGTCAGCTCCGTCAAGCCCGTGAAGAAGACAAGACAAAAATGATCCCCTGGAAGAAGCATACCCCCGACGCCATTCCGCCTGCGCCGCCTCCCGAAAAACACTTTTTGTTTTGTTTTTTGCTTTGGTTCTTGATTGCAGTGTCCTTTTCTTTCCAAATTCCTGAGTTAGAACCTCCTTTTCATCGCACCAGCTCTCCGTCCAGCCCGAGAACACAAGATCCTGCTTTTATTGTTACATTTCATCCTGCTTATCTGCGCATTTCACAGCCCATTGTGTGGCGGTGGTGGTTGCTGCGGCTGCTATTGATGACAAAGACACTGTCTCTCTGTCTCATCAAGAATCACGTTCAGTGGTTCATCCATCCGTACTCCTTTCGTATGTCTGGGCGGTGAATAGGGTATTCCCTCCACTTGACATCGGTCGGATCATTTTCCGTGAAGTGATAGTCCCATGTTAAAGGTGACAAAAGACGTAGAACAATGCCTCATTCCTAAATCGAAATAGATTGAAGAGATGGGTGGTTGGGTAAGCGTGAGTAAAAGCGCTTTTGGCCGAGGGTCTCCTGTTAACAATAATCAAAAAATGGGCCAAACTCGAGCTGCAAGGTAGCTATGGCATCTGCCGAGTCTTTGTGCATGAAAATGTCGGCGACGTCTTCGAACCAGTCGGCGAAAGGAAGTTCCTGCAAGCCATCCAGGAGTTCTTCAGGACTGGCGGGTTCAGTACTCGCACGCTCTATCTCCTCTGCAGGTTCGATTTCTTCGTTCTCGGCGTTTATAGGCGGGGCTTCTTGACTTGTTCCACCCTGATCACTCGGCTCGCACCCCCCAAAGGCTGATTCCTCCTCGTCGCCATCAGCAAATCTGTCCCATCCAGCTCGAATGCTGTCGCCGCTCGTGCATGTAGACGATGTGTAGTTCTCCTCCTTGGCGGCCGGCAGTCGAGGGGTACCACGGTCGTCGCCCTTAGAGGGGGGGTCTGCCTCGGATGCTCCTTCATCCTTCGCGATGGCAGTCTCGTACTCTCCAGAAGGAGACTCGTTGTCCTGACAAGACTTGTCACGCCGTGCAAACAACCGGGCAAAATCCCTCACTTTCCGCTTTTCCTTCTCTGTAAGTGGAGGGTGCCACTGGCGCATGTTGATCACTGGTATATCTGTCCTCTCACGAGGGTCCATGGCCCTCCATTTGTAGTGGAGACAGTTCCTGGCCAGGTCACCGAGATTGTCTTTCTTCCAGGTCTCACTGCCGGTGTCCACTGTCTTCGCTTCTTGGCCAACTTTCATCCAGCGGCAATCGCCGGGCAGACATTTGTGTTGCTCGATTTTGGCGAGGAGTCTGGGATCGATGTGGCCGCACAATCTGACAAGGGACAAATTCGGCGCATTGAACCTGGTGATGCTCTTGGTGGGAAGTGTTTGGGGCCAGATGTCTGCCAGCTTTGAATTCTCCTGTCGAATGGTGTTGATGATAGCCTCGACATCGCGGCCGCCGCCAATTTCGTCGCAGTAGTTATGGTTTAGAGGTATAGCGATAAGCTCCAAGTCCGGTCCCCCGAACATTGAGGCGCAAGGAACTATGGCGTTGGAGGTTTCCAGGGCAGCAGCGGAAAGTCGGCACGAGCCGTGGATTTTGATGTTGATCTCACGCAGGCCTGGCATCTTGTCAATCAACGCTCTGATGGCAGGAACAAAGCCCCAAGCCGGTCCGCATTCACAGAGAAGGTCGATCGCTGACAGACAAATGTTGAATTTCTGGTTCCATTGTGTGAGGGCATCGTTGAGATCCTCCCACTCGATCCTGAACTTGTTGCGCTGGTAAAGGACAAGAGAGGCCTCTTGATAGAATTTCTTTGCCACCACGAGTGCATGGACGGGGAGTGCGGGTTCGCAATTGAAGAGACGCGTGACGGGATAGTCCCGCCAGTGTTTAAACTTGCCCTTGCGGTCGTCCTCAAAGGCGAGGTGGACGGTCCGGGGGAAACAGTAAAGTAGTTCGTAGATTTCCACGCGTACTTCGGCTGGAATGTCAAAGAATGAAAGGGTTGCAGGCGCACACGTCGTCGACGTCTCCGGAAGATTTGTGGCCGCAACACCTGGGCCGTCGCCAGAAGAGGATGCCATGGAAACAAGGGCCACAAGGCTGAAGGTGCTGAGAGGAAGTGGCGTTCACTGTCAATTGTCCACCTAGAGACGCTGTCGCCGATTCCACTGAGCAAGTTTGAGGTGGGTTGAAGAAACAAGAAATTGTTTTCAAGCTCTGCGAGAGTGAAGTTGCAATGTCGATGGCTTTGGGAAGTGAAGTCAAGCACAATGGGTGGGCATCGCCCTTAGTGCGCCTCGTGCCAGACGCCAAGCAGATGCATAGTTGCTCTGAGCTCTAGCGAAGTTTTCAGGTGAACTGTGACACGGAGATCCAATTTGACTCTGTTGACGCAGCAAATTCGTTTGGCGTTTTGCCATCTGTGCTTGGGAACGAGGCCACAGAGGCGAGAAGGAGAAGCCGAGTCCGGGAGAATCGGTGTCGCCTCAGTTCTTGGGCTGCATGGCTCGAAACTTGGAAGGGGGGAGATAGATCATGCGGGTACTTAGACTTATACATATATGAACCAGGTACACAACTAGATGGCTGTATATCCCAAGGATAAAGCGCCAGCTTCGTCATCGCTGGCAGAGATCAACGGCAGCAGGGTAGTGTGGTGGGGTGTGCTGACGCTGGTGGTGTTTGGTGGTGCCGAGCTGCGTGCTGCATCCCTAATATCCGCCGTATGATATTTGCTCCGCCGTAGACTCACAGCCCTTCTCATTCACACCGAGACACCTTCAGAGAGAAGTCCTTGACATCATGACATTCTCTGGGCTGCAGGAAGCGTCTCGGGTGATCTGGCTCCGTTGCCTTTCAATGTCTCTCTATGTATGAGATACTTGTACTTATACTTGTCGGTGGTGAGTGAGTATCAAATCGTGGAGGCCTGTTGTAGGGCGTATTATCCCATCCACGTGGTCGAGTCACAGTAGCGACCCCCTGGCTATCTCCTGTTGCTCCTGCTGCTCGCCAACTGTACAACCTTCGACCGCCACCATCTATAGAACCCCCTTTCTCTCCCGCGTCTTTGGCGGCGTCGCAGGCCTCCCAAGCCTTCCAGTGCTTTGCCGTGTGGGTGTTGTTGACACAACCATGTCAAAGGATGTCTCGACAGCTGCTTCAGGGGTCCGAAGAGTCACGCGGAGCACTACTTCTGCTGCAGCGAGGGGAGGAAGGGGTACACAGGCCAAGAAGAAGGAACAACATCAACACGACATGGCCATCAAGCAAGAGGAGAGGTTCCCTCGGAAAAAGCGGCCTTCATCATATCCCGACGAGGAGACACCAAGCAGGAAGAGACTGAAGGAGGAAGACACCAGTCTAATAAGCCCAACCGCGTCTGAGGAGCAACCCGGTTCTGTGTCTGCTAGGGAGAAATCCCAGCCGAAGAAGTCAGGGTCATCAGATCTGAAGACGAAGAAACTCAAGTCGTACGCTCAGTTTGCCAATAAATCCCCATTCCCTAACTTTCATCGTCCTACACTCGAAGAATGCAAGCTCGCCCACCGAATCCTAGCCTCCCTCCACGGTCCTCGGATACGTCCCAAAGAAGTCGTCGCCTCCACTACCCGAGCAGGATGTGGCGACTCCCCCAATGTCCTCGACGCTCTCGTCCGCACCATTCTCTCTCAAAATACGAGCGACGTCAACTCGACGCGGGCTAAGAAGAGTATGGATAAGGTGTACGGAGGTAGCGATAAGTGGGACGCCATTGTCGCCGGAGGTGAAGGCAAACTTCAAGAAGCCATCAAATGCGGCGGACTCAGCGCGGTTAAGAGCAAAGTCATCATCAGCATCTTGAAGCAGTCGTACGAGAAGTATGGCAAATATTCCCTGGATCATTTACATCATGCGTCCAGTGAAGAGGCCATGCAAGAGATGTTATCCTTCCAGGGAGTTGGACCTAAGACAGCTAGCTGCGTCTTGCTCTTCTGTCTCCAGCGTGAGAGCTTTGCGGTGGACACGCATGTCTGGCGCATTACGGGATTGTTGGGGTGGCGACCCAAGAACGCCACGAGAGATGAGACACACGCGCATTTGGACGTCATGATCCCAGACGAGGATAAGTACGGGTTGCACATATTACTTGTCACGCACGGAAAGAAGTGTGAGGAATGTCGAGCCGGCGGGAAGAACCTAGGCCAGTGCGAACTTCGAAAGGCCTTCCGTGAGAAGAAGATGGAGGGCGAGGCAGGAGAAGAGGCGCAGCAAGAGGAGATGGAGGAAGTCAAGAAAGAAGAGGAAGAGGACTGACCAGGAGCCCTCTGTATAGATTTGTAGTATTACTCGGTAGTTGTGCCACGAATGAAGTGTTCTTGTACATTAACAACGGGAGCAAGGCTGGATCTGATCCAGTCTGGAGCAGTGGTATGTACGTAAAACCATGATGCTGGTGGCTTTTTGGGCTTCGGGCGTTTTGCGGGGGAAGCAATGTATCTAACTGGTTTGTTTGTTTTCTTTTAATTAGGATGGAAGCTTGGACAGTGACTGGAATGTGGCTGAAATGGACAATTTGTGATGATGCCAGTGACCCAAATTGGTCTTTTCGACAGCGGTCAAAACCATGATGGATGGAGAGGTAGCAATAAGGGTGCATGCAGAGTGGAACGCTGCAAGGACAAGGAACAAGGAACAGCCTACATCTCTCTCTCTCTGGAGTCTGTACTGCGTCGGAGAATTTCTGTGTCAACCAGTGTGTCACCAAGAAGAGTCGCAAGATAGATGAGGTTGCACTAATCGGTACGTAATAGATCATGTCCAAGTACGAGGTGTGCCTTCTGTTCTCCGTACATGCTCTCAGCGACAATGTCCGCGTGCCCAGTCAGATCGGGTCAATTTGGGCCCGCTACACGGTGTTGGTTGAGAGGTCGGATTGCTGTTGAACGGAAACAGCCCCTGAGCCATCTGGGAACCCCAAGAGCCCCAAGGAGGCCATGAAGCATGGAGCAGACTGCAGTACGCAGTACTTAGTGCCG
The DNA here is from genome assembly GCF_000835475.1 of Cladophialophora bantiana CBS 173.52. Taxonomy (NCBI): domain Eukaryota; kingdom Fungi; phylum Ascomycota; class Eurotiomycetes; order Chaetothyriales; family Herpotrichiellaceae; genus Cladophialophora; species Cladophialophora bantiana. The sequence goes on from NW_015971582.1 coordinate 345,751, forward strand.
ATTAGCCTTTATTGGAGTGCAGCTGTGGCTTGGACCCGCCGCCCATGCACCCAATGACAGGGCCTGCCCTGGCTTCCTGGGTTTCGGGACGTTGCTCGGCTGCCAGTCCAGACGGCGGCCAGGGCTAATGAGGGCGCACTACTTACGAATAGGCACTCTACGTAAAAATAACAAGGGGAACGGCGGAGGGGGGGCGCCTTTATGCAGGTCAACACTCGTTTTGCCCACCTGTTTCTAGTTAGGTGTCCCCCCCGGTTGAAGTTGCATGAGCTGCTTCTAGCCTGCACATCACTCCATGACTGCCCCAACTGCACTGGTGCCCGTTGTCCATGATCTTCAAGCCGGGGGTGGCCTGTTACTGTCTGCCACCATCTTTGCAAAGAAAAAACGGTTCGCATGCTGTGTGGCCATCCACGGTCTGGCTGCGGTCGCCCACGAAACTGACACTGCAAACTATACCTCGTACTCCATCTTCTCCCTACCTGCATCTTGCATCTTCGGATCTCATTTTTCCAACTATTCTCACCTCATTTTGGCCATACGCCCATTACCACCGACGTACACTCGTTTTCTCGTTCATCTCTGCTCACCCTCATTACCGCCGCAGTCATTCGCTGGCTATTGTTGATCGCTCACTGTCATCATTTTATTCTGGGCGACGTTCGGTCACCAGCTCCGTCGCCACGACATCCAATCCTACTTTTATCACCCCATCAGCTGCGAACTCCTCTCGCCAGCCCCCAGACTCTCGTTTGTCGGACCTGCTCCCAAACTGAAGCTGTAACCACCTCAGCCACCCTTCTATCCTCTTGGAGACTCTTCCTGGAGACCCTTCCATTGTCTTGTCCGGTTCCCCAGATCCTCAATCCATGCTCTTCTTTCGCCTTTTCTCCGACTCGATCCATCAACAAAACAGGCAACATACACCCAAGGTTGCCACGCGCTATCGAGACACAATTCATTCTCTCCGTCCACTCTCCCTCCAGCGATGACTCGCCCAAACTTCATCGAGTTGCCCCCTCAAGACAGTCGTTCGACCAGTGTGCTATCGAGACATGCTCTGTCACCGCGGATCCAACATCTTGACGGCGACGTCCCCCCTGCGCTGTCGCCATTGGATGCCATTGCTGCCCGAAGTCGAAAACTGGCAAAAGAGTTGGAGGAAACCAGGAAAGCGGGCGAGCGACGCATGAGCAGACTTCCACCTCAAGTCGTGACGGATTCCCTGACCGAACACCAAAACAATCGACCTCCCATCTTTCGAGCCTTGTCCGATGGCCTCGACACTGTTCCACCTCTCCCAACATGGGACAAGGATCGCGGCGGTAGTTTCGCACGCGTTGCTCATCCTGTGAACCGCCCAGCTTCCCAACGCGTCCGTGTGAGTGCCGTTGTCCAGTCAGGCGAGCATCAAGAAGGCAAAGAACCCTCTCCGGTGCAAGATTACTTTGGCGCCCCTCGAGTAGAATCTCCTCCACCAATGGAGCCCAAGAGACCATTCTCACCCTCTCATGGCGTGGGCAGTCCTTCTCTGCGTCCTCAACCTGAACTTTTAAGACAGGTTTCGGGTACCTCTCAATCGGATCTTAGTGCAACTTTGGCACCTCCACGATCATGTTCAAACAGACTTCGACCCTACCAAGACGCCTCTGACGACGACTATACCAGTTCCAACGCGGGATCGACCTTTTCGCAATCGAGGAAACTTTCGTCCAGCAGCGGCATCTCTGCTCCCCATTCTCCAATTTCACCCTACGCGCAGTCTCATGCTCGATCACCCTCCAGCACATCACTCGGGTCCCCCACTCACAAGATGCCGGCGCGGAATTTCTCACGGCCCTTGAGTTCAGTCAGTATGGGCAACCTCAAGGGCGAGAAAAGCCCGACCAAAGCCACCTTCGCCAACCGGTTGAGCCAGCTCCGGGCTGCGAACTCTTTTGATAATATCGCATCGCCGGTTGATGGATATCTGGCTGGAGAAGCGTCTTCGTACACTCACGCGACCTACAGCTTGCCTAGAGGCCGCGTGATATCCGATCGGACTTCGGGAGTCTTTTCAGGGCTCTCTACGCCCCATTTTGAGTGGCAAGAACCAATGTTTCCTTGCACGCCCCCGTTAGAAGGGAAATGCAGCACAGAGCTTCCCGTCCCATCTCCAATTGCATCTGCTCGTCCCAGCAGAGAAGACCAAAGTCATCAGAGATCGGGCCTATCCTTTGAACTCAATACGGAGCACGCATTGACCGCTCCTGACCGCCCTACCCCCTCAACGGCATATTACACACCAACAGGGTCTCTCAGGTCGAATGACTCTTCAAGTTCGCGACCCTCAATGGGCCAGCTTCCTCATCCAGCCTCTACGTATGTGCTTCCTCCCACCCCGTTATCGCCTGTCGAAGAAGCATCACATTCTTCACGGTCGACAAGCACAGTCCGGCCGACAACTAGCCGGTCTAACAGCAACTACCAAGGACTCTCCATGGATGAGCATGTAACCAAGGCGATCGAGCTCCATCAAGAGGGCGAACTGAAAGAATCGACATATCACCTGCGCATAGCAGCAAACAAGGGCCACCCAACCGCGATGCTACTGTACGCGCTCGCTTGCCGTCATGGCTGGGGCATGCGAGCGAACGCCAAGGAAGGAGTACAATGGCTTCGCAAGGCCGTCGACTACGCAATGCTCGAAGTTGCGGATGACGAAGACCCTGCAAACCAGCAGCCTAGGGTCGATGTCAATGAGAAGAAGGCGCATCGAGCCCAATTTGCGCTGAGCATATATGAGCTTGGCGTGTCGCATCTCAATGGTTGGGGCGTCGAGCAAGACAAAGCCCTGGCTCTTAGATGTTTTGAGATTGCCGGCAACTGGGGTGACACAGATGCTTTGACCGAAGCGGGCTTCTGTTACGCAGAAGGCATCGGTTGCAAGAAAGACATGAAAAAGGCGGCCAAATTCTATCGGAGGGCTGAGGCAAAGGGCGTCAGTATGGTTGGAAATAGCTGGTAAGCGATGGCAGCTTTGTGGTTGGAAATTGTTCTTCCTATTAACTGGGCACAGGATCCACAAGGAGAAATACAACGACTCGGACGACGAGACTGAAGATAGAGCACGATCTCTGAGGAAGACGTCGGCGGAGAAGACGCGCAGCAAGTCCAAGTCTCGGGGGATTTTTGGACGAAAGAAAACATCTCTCTAACCTGACATGGCAATAGAGGTCTTTGGCTGGACCTGGACATATTGCTCTGGCAGTGTCAAAAACGTGGAGATGACTACTTCGATATATTGCTCTGGAAGCTCAAAATTTGACGACTCCTGCGAAGGCCCCTCTTATTTTTGATGGCTCATGTATTATGAAATCGCGTACATTATTTACACATGGGGAATAGGGCTCGTCTTGTTGCTCTGCAGGAGCTGGGCTTGGACCTCTTTCTCCCTGACAGGAAGCGCGGTACATCTTTTGACGGTTTCGGGCTGTGTCTAGGATATGATGCTACTAATTGCTAGAGGACTTTAATGAATGAATTCTCGACAGCCTGCTCTCCTGTAAATGTCAGTTTGTTATTGGCCAGCCTGGTCAGGGGGCGAGGGGCTTTCGGAATGACTAATATCCATCCTATGGCTTTTCCAATGCAACTCCAGGATCCTGCCCGTATAAATGCGGCCATGGGAACGATCTCTTCGCTGTGTTTCTTTTCCGATGAGATGATTATGAAGCGGAAAAACCAAGACACCAGATCTTGAACCCACGGGCACAACATCCATTCGCGCCGCTTACCCCTGGAGGCTTTTTGCCATCAACTCACACATACTCTCTCTCTTTCTCTCTCCTTCTCTCTCCTTGCCGAACTCTTCTTGTCATGAGTCATGACCAAGTTCGGCCGAACAAGGCAAATGAAGCCAATCAAACATTACGGGGAACCAGGATAGCAACGAGAATGAGAATCAGGTTCTCGGCCCTCGTGCCGCAGCAGGTTCCCGCGCTGCTGGCCAAGCTCGAGGCTCACCTGCCATATTCCATCCCGCTGTTGCGCAGGATCCAGTTCCACCTGCACCAGCCCGTTTCGCAGACGGCAAAGATCTTTGTCGCCATTGCTATTAATGATGGTGACGATGATGCTCCTGTGGAGACGGACAGGGGCGGGGATGGTGATGGGCAGATACATGACCGGAGGAAGAGTGAAGTCGGAAATGATTCGCGGGTTGTGGATCGGTGGCTGAGAGGTTCTTATGGGAGGGGCCACGATGAGAAGACCACGGCAGCGGCAGAGACAGAGACGGAGGCAGAAGCAGAGGCAGACTCGCAACCGTGGATTGCAGCGCACATCGACCTCGTCAACGCTGGACAGACCCAGGTCTGGGTATTCGCGAGCTGGGAGGCAGATGGACGAGATCCTTTCCCATCGTCGATGTCGACCTCAGCCTCAACATCACAATCACTATCACCGTCACCCGCATTCTCCTCCTCCCCCTCTTCTTCTTCTTCTTCCACCAACTCTTCCGCTTCCTCACCTGCTTCTCCAGTCCACGACGCCCTCGTGCGCGCTCTCTTCCACTACATCCGCAACGACCTCGTCCCCAGCCTCCCGACTTCCCCGCCAGACGAGTGGCTGGAGCTGCAGCGTACGGGCAAGTACCTCTCGACGCCCTACTCGCGGGACAAGGTGCTGTTCGGAACCGTCGGCGAGAAACTGTGGCGTCATTTTCCGCTCCAGGCCAGGACCAGGACCGATGCCGGGTACTGGAAGTATTTGTTCCGGGTCTTTGAAGGAGAGAAGTCACTACCGTCATCGTCGTCATCTTCGTTGTCGTTGTCCCAGAATCAACATCATAATTATGATGATGAGGGTGGTGGTGGTGATCGTGAAACAAGGACACCGCCAACCTCCTCCGGCGTCCCATCCTCCTCCATCCCTCTCCTTCCACCAGGCTACGAATTCGGCCCCATGCGCCCGTCAGACCTGCAGACCGTGCTGGACCGCACGCCCATCCCGCGGACCCTGGCCACGCTGCGCCAGTTTGTCTCCCTCGGCCTGTTCCACCGAGGCGAACAAGCAAGCCCCGGTTCCGGTCGGGGTCCGGCCGTCGGCTGGGGCTTCCTGGGCAAAGACGCCAGTCTTTCCAGCCTGCACACCGAGCCCGAGCATCGTGGCAAAGGCCTGGCGGTGGCGTTGGGCCGCGAGCTCTTGAGACGCCAGCATGTTGTGTCTCCTTCAGATGCCGCGGCGGAGGCGGGGGTGGAGGTGGAGGAGGGGAAAGGGGGAGAGATAGCACACGGTGAAGTCGGACACGGACACGGGAATATATCGAGAAAGCCGACAATACGCTCCTCCCCCAGCACCACCGGCGCCAAAACCTTTACTTGGGCCCACGCAGACGTCTCCCAATCCAACACGGCGAGCCGGCGCGTCATGGAGAAATTGGGCGGCGTGGCCCTGTGGATGGTCATGTGGACAGAGGTGGACATGGAGAAGATGCTGTCCTCCTCGGGGTCCTCGTCGTTGGCGTCATAAAAACTTCCAAGGACACGGCACGAGGATGCACGGGAGCGCGACGATGTAAGACGGGTACCTTGCGATGCTAGACAACCTATGGCGAGACGAAGAAAAGATGCGGCATGGTAAAAATATATGTACACATTTACACATATAAATAGCAGTATAATATATTCGAACACACTCTGTATAACTCGGATATTAAGCACGTATATCTATCTATGTATAGATGTCTTGTGCAGTGTGAATTCTGTAGGGGTGTTGGTGTGGGGTATTGATATCCTATGTATGTCCATTGTTCGTCACAAGTCGTCAAAAGGTTCTCCATATTCGGAGTCAAAAGAACAGCATCAACAGCAGGAGCGGCAGCAGTAGATCATTATGCAACTTGCAAGCCGCCCGCATACCTATTCTGTCATCCTCCCGTCATCTTAGACAGCCGCGTCGAGTCATCGGTTTGTGTCAACGCCGCGCATGCGTTAGGCTGGGCAAGGCTGGCTAGGCTGAGGATACTGGCAGCCAGTGTAAATCCGTCTGGAGTCATGACACCTGGCTCTTCCCAGTCATTCCTTCCAAAGCGATTGGTTCGTACCAGGCAAGTTGTAAAGGGTAGTGCGGGCTTCTACCACATTCCTAGTCCGCCTATACCTTGCCAGGAATCTCGTCAACTTCCTCGGTCCCGGCTGCTTTCAATTGCTCTTGGTGTTGCACATTTGCAATTGCCGACTGTAAGGCGCTCGTCAAGTCAATGTGGAAGAAAGGCCTATTCAAGCTGTGAACCACAGCAACTCTCTTGGTCGAGGTCCGGACGTAAGCCTTGCTATGACTAATCTGCTTCGACAGATCACCGTCCTGGCTGGAGCTCGTCGTAGAGTCATCCTTGTACTGCGCCCGCGTGATGTCGTCGGTTTTGGAGATGCCGCTACTATTTGGTCGTGAGCCGCCTTGCTCTTCGTCATGATGCTGACGAGACAGTCGTCGATTGGCTTCATCCTCGGCAGCTGCGGCGGCAGACGATGCACCGCCGATTTCTGCAACACTGAAGATGGGCTTCCAGCGATGCTGCTCTTCCGTGGGGACCGTGGGAAAGCCGAAGCCGGCAGAAGCGAGAGCTCGCTTCGTCCAACGGTTGTTAATGCAAGCAAGGTGCCACTGAACAGCTTCGGGGCTGGCATAGCGGTCGAGCTGGTTGCGGACGTCGATCAGATTCTGAACACTGGTAACGTCGACATTGTTGACGGAAGAGAAATCCAGAATGACAGCTTTCAAGGTCGGCAGGTGAGATCGGTCTGGTTCGGACTTGCCTCTTCGGGGGCCAGGATTGTTCCATGGGCGGTCTCCCGGCCGAGGCCATGAGTCAGGGTTGGTCCGCCGCGTGTGCTCAAAGATATATCGGACAAGATAGTCGGTGTAGTGGTTCGCGTTGGGGTAATTGAAGCCTTCACTAAATCGATAGATGAAGATTCCCGGATAGGGAGATTCGACATGGATGGACGGATTCGAGCCGTCGTGGTGATCCAGGGGAAGGAAGATATTTCGCGCGGCCTGGTCATCATCGGACATGCGTGGTTTGTCATGGAACTTGTCTTCAACCAAGTGGTCACCAATGACCGAATGAATCTTGACCTTCCCGACGAAGTGGCCACGTGCCTTGACAACTCGGAACAGAAGAACAGCAGCGCTGACAGAAATAGTGGTGTAGATGCCATTCTCGATGGACGAGAAGACGGTCACCAACACACCTGTGAAAAAGATGAGGACTTCCAGCGGCGACACGCGCCAGAACTGGTACACCGTGTTGGGAGGGGTGATCAAATCACCGACAGCATGGATAATAACAGCGGCAAGGCCGGCGTTGGGAATGTAGAAGAACATGGCTGGAAGAGCATAAATGGCTAGGAGTACCACTATGGCCGTAATAACACCGGCAAACGGTGTCCGTACGCCAGCCTTTGACTTGATGGCGGTCCGAGAGAAGGAGCCGGTAGCGGGATAAGCTCCCAAGAAAGGGCCAAGCAGGTTCGTGACACCTATGGCGACCAGTTCCTGTGACGGATTGATGGTATAGTTGTTGATCCGGCCAAAAGACTTGGAGATGGCAATGTGTTCAATGAGCATGACAATGACAGATGCCGGAAGCTGGTCCGCAAAGTAGCCGATGATGGTCGTGTCGATCGTTGGCACTGCGGCGTGTTTGAACCCACGCGGGACTTTGCCCAAGATACTAAAGATGGGCTTCTTGCGATGATGTCGGTTCGAGAGATAGCTGACCAGGATGTATACGCAAAGCACAAACGAAGTTCGCAGCGTGTTGAGGAAAAAGAACAGTTTCGCTCGGTTTGGGTATTTCTTTGCACAGCGGTTCAAGATGAATCGGATGAGATAGAGGAGGAATAGCGCCGTCAAACCGATAGCGGCGTCGAGTTTGGTGTGCCCGAGATACTTGAGGGTGTTGATCACAACCAAATAGGTTGAGGCACGAGTGTTGAATCCTTTGACCTTGATCCCCATCAGAGTGGGCACTTGACCGACAGCAATGTTGAGGGCAGAACCGGTGATGAACGCAGAGATGGCTGTCAAAGGAATGAAATCCACAATCCACCCGCACCGGACGATCCCAATAAAGCAGATGATGGCGCCTGCAATGATTGCCAAAGCGGAAGCAACAACGTGGCCGGGAACATCTGGATGCTCTGCCACGACTTTGTTGACGACATTTCCGGTAATGGTGGACATGACAGCGACAGGACCGATGGTGATGTCTTTGGAGGTGGCAAAGAACCAGTAGATCAGGACCCCCATGAAGGAAGAGTAGAGTCCATATTCGACGGGAAGCTCAGCGAGTTTTGCGTAAGCCATGCTCTGAGGCACGACCACGGCGCCGACCGTGATGCCAGCGACCAGATCCCCAATCAACCATTGGACGTTGTAGCGCAGAATCCAGTTGGTGAAGGGGAACAAACTGCGAAAGTAGACCAGCATATCATGTCCAGAGGGAATGAGATCTCGGACCCAGTCGATGCTTCTCGGCTCATCCTCGATATAAGAGTCAGCTGTGCTGACCGAGTATGTTGATTCGCCTCTGGTCACTGCATCTTTCTGTGCCTGGCGCTCGTCGAGGTTGATAGCGAGGACCTTAGCCAGCCCATGGCCGATCTTGGAGGAGGTGGCCGCCATCGTCACGCCTAACAAATCTAGTCAGAGATCTGAAAGAACGTGCTTCCTGCCAGTATACCGCAAAAGAGAGGGTGCCCAAGGTCGACCTGCTGAGAGAAGGTTGGAAAGAGAGTATATAAAGAAGAGGGGCTGTCGGAGTGGACTTTGCAGAGTTTGAATACCCTGGGTTGGGAAGATTGCTCTGGCGCGACTAGGGGGTCCGAGTCGGGTATGGATCTGGTATGGACCAAATGGACCGGGGAGGCCTGACCGCTGAGTGGCTAGATATGCCAAGGCTTATGGCGTGGTGGAAAGCGGCAGGCGGATAGGATTTGCACCAAAAGGCTAGGATTAGTGCGCTTTGTGGCTTGCAGTGTGCTTGGGTTTGCGTCGCTAGGAATGGCTAGATTTCCCAAGGCGGAGGAGATAGATGGAGCTGCGTGGTTGACACGTTTCGCCCAAGCGGTTTGGTACCGTAAGTTTATCTCCTTCGTATGCTGTGACCAAGCAGAAAAGAATTGATGTTCTTGGATCCAAGTGTGGGTTCAGAATGAAAGACAAGGAGTCCACGTTGTGGGAGCTCTCGACCTTGATGGTAGCCCAAGGGGAAAAGGTACCTGGGGGAGTCTACACCAAGAAGGACAAGGCAGAAATAGTATGAAGTATAAATATATGAGATGAAGGTAATGTAGAGGTGAGCGTGCCAGGTTTTGAAGCTATTCTCCGCCTAACGCAACCTTGAAAGGCAGCAGCACGCGAGGGACCATGTGGGCGGTCAGTGCTGGAACAAGCGAGATCTCAACTCGGCTTGGAGAGAAGGGAACGAGAAGGTGTTTGAGAATGGGTCTCGAATCGATCCTCAGGATGCTTCCTAGAGAAGGGCGCTGAAATTTTCTATTCGTCTCATTGGAGCAATGATGAAATGGACGGGGTCAGAGGCGATGGTGCAATCGAAGGCGTGATGGAACCCAAGGCACACTTCTCGGAAAGGCGACAATTGCAACACACCAGCCCTGCAGCTCATGCTCACACGCCCAGCATTACACCCCTAGCAATAGTCCATTGGGAGCACGGATGACGATGATGGACATGCGTTGAAGCAAGAGATCTCCAGGGTGGCGGAGAACAAGCAGCGGCTGTGGTTTCAAGCACACGAAGCATTTCTCAGAGCGACGACTCGGCGGCAAAGAGATATCGTGCGAGGTACCGAGTACAGCCAAGCCATCCAAGGGGCCATGTGGTTGTTGATGCCATCCAAAGCAAACCAAGCTTGGTGAGCACGAGAATAGACAGGTGGTGCGCCTTGTCCGACTTCAGGAATGCCCATGGCCCTGGCACCGCAGTCGCCATCAGCGAACAACGGCGGCGACCATAGATTGCAATTGATGATGACCATGATGATGATGATGTTGCTGACCCTCGTAACCACTGTCGTTCACCGGTTCGGGTCGATGGGAGTGTTCCCTCGTTTCGCCAGCCTCTTCGTGGGTAGACTTCGCATGCTCTCCGACGTCCTCGTATCTTTCGCAGCGGTGGGTGGTTAGCGGCGAACTAACTTATCACATTCGCCTCACATGGCTGCATGCGAAGGCTGGTCAATTCCATCATGTCTCTGCCCTAGAAAGGCCATCAACTCTTCTTACAGGAGCAAAATGGCGTGCTCAATGTGTCGCGGGTGCAGCGGTTGACATTTGTTTCGTCGATCAATGTGGTCCCGCTATTGCCTGCCAGGGCCCGCGGGTCTCCCGCCTGGCAATTTGTGGGCAAGGCTTGCCATCGTAGAGGAAATCTCTCGAGTCGGAGCCAATCATGGCAGCTGGTCCCCGGCGTGGGTTTGGCTAATTGCTGACGCGATTGACGCCATAATGATCCCATCGTCCATGGAGGTCTGGGACTGAATTTATCAGGGTTTACAGCTCGCCCTTTCTCTTCCTTGTATTGTCCCCTCGATCTTTTTCTGTCTGGAGAATGCGGTCTTTTTTCTCCGCCGATCACGTCAGCATGGCCTGCCACCCCATCGAGTTCTCGACGGAGGAGCTGTGTAGGAGGATATGTAGGACAAGATCGAAGGTGGTGCATGTGCAAGAGCTGGAGCAAGGTGCATGTGCAGCACGCTCGAGAGGGACAAGGTGAGAAGGGTGGAATGTGGATTGTTGGACACAAGGGACAATGCATGTCTGTGCGTGCCATGTTGACCGCTTTTTTGCGCCCAAGTCAGGTGGGCGACGAGCGTGGGTGTCGGGGGCCAAGCCTTGTTTTCCCATTTCCAACCACAAGCTTCGCCCCCACCAAGGCAACGAGTCAATAGAGCCCGAGTTCTGTTGATCTACTCGCTCCCTCGTACAGAAAGTCAAGCCCGCCAGCCTCAAACTCTCCTATTTTCGTCTGATTTTTGTCCTCGTGTTACCGGACATTTGACTTCTCGATAGCGTGATCCCCTGATCTACTATTACCCTCCATACTCCGTTAATACTTTGTTGGGCTGTGCCTACCGTAAGGATTTGCTTTTCTAACCGCATCGGCGGTTGGGGGTTGGAAACTCCGATATCTTGACGCCGTTGACGAGATTATGGCTGGCCCTGCTCACCATGGCCACCCGCACAATCAAGAGCTGGAACCCATGTGGCTTCGCGCTAGGTCGGTCCATCGTCCCCTCGGATCATCCGTCCGATCTGTTGTGAGATTGATGGAGATTGATATGATCCTCGTGCTTGGAAGTTTGCGGCGCTGCGGAGTCCGGTTTGGGCACTTGGGGTGGCCCTACGGGAGGAATGACGGCGGAGTTGAGTTACGGAGGTACCTCGTATAGTACTTGGTGGTTGGTCTAAAAAGCAATCCAATCTACACATGCTTCTCCCGCTCGGTAAATACTCAGTGCGTCTCTCCCTCTGCTGGCTCTTCGGTCGCCACCGTCATAACATACCGAGGACTGTTCTTGCATCCACTATCCACACCCCTCACGAGGTCTCACGTGCTGCAGCCCCAGACCCCAAGTCTATCGGGCATAATAGCAAGGCTGTCTAAATATGCGTGAATCGGTCAGAGCCCAAGACGATGTACACTAGACCCTCAGCAGGTCTGTTCATGCCCTCAGCCGAATAGAGACCTCCTGTAGGCCTTATGGCTGTGCGCACACCACAAGAGCCATTACTCCATATTCTGATACCTTTCCCCATTAAACGCCGGGAGTTTGACCGCAAGCTGTCCCTTTCCCAGTCCCTTACGCCGTACAATGCACCCATGTCCATGCTCCAGCGATCATGAGATCAAATGCAGGATAACCCCCCACGTTCGCTGATGCCCGGAGTCGTTTACTTCTTTCGTGCGTCAACTCATTGCGTCTGCAGTCCATTGTTTATTCTTTTCAGCGTGGTCACATTTGCCCACCGGGCGTTGGCGCTTCCCCGCTCCTTTACTGAGAAGCACACTGAACTCTCTCGGCTCCAGGTGGGATGCCATCTTCATCTTCATCGTCCATGCCAGCGGCACCATGAGCACGTGCTTGTTGACGGGGGTCGACATCTTCAAGGTCAAAATCTTCTACCATGCCGTCGGGAGGTGGCAGTTTCTGTTGCATGCGAGGCGGCAGGACTTGTTCAAGGAGCTCGAGGTTCTGGAGTTGTGTCTTGTCGGGGAATTTGACGTCGAACTGAATGTACAGATTGCCAAAATCGTGGTGTCTAAAGGACGGCATGCCTTGGCCCTTGATCACCTTGATTGCTCCTAGCAGGAAAGTCAGCATGAGAATACCAAGCTATCGCGGCAAGGGGCTCGATATGATTTTGAACTCACCAGGTGTGATAGGTTCGCCGGGATAAATGTTGACAGTCAACCACCGATCGTCGAGATGCTCAATATAGATCTGACCACCGGCCAAAGCAGTCAACAAGTCAATCTCAGCGTGATAGAAGAGATCGTCGTCCTTCCTCTGGAATCGTGGATGAGGCTTCTGTTCGATCTCAAACACGACGTCTCCTGCAAGAACCCCCGGCATCTGGTCACCCTCACCGCGGAACTCAATTTTGTGGCCGCTCTTGACGCCACGGTCTACATGGACGTGAAGGACCTTACGTTCCACCACCGTCTTCTTGCCCATGCAACGTTTGCATCGGTCACGGTCACGGATAGTTTCTCCCTCACCCTGGCAGTCGGGGCAGATGGTCTGGAACCGTTGAATCATGGGGCCCATTTGGCGCATCATGGTCTTCATGCCCTGGCCGTTGCAACCGGTACAGGTCTTGACCGCCCCTTCTTTGCCTCCACGGCCGTCACACTGCGGGCAGATGACCGACTTTTGAAGGGCAAGTTTGGAAACTTTCCCACGGTAGATATCCTCAAGGGATACTTTGTGGACATGGTGGATCGTTCGGGCTTTCTTTGGGCCAGTGTCGCGCATGCCGCCTCCAAACATGCCTCCAAATGCTGATCCACCGCCAAAGAACTGTGCAAAGAGATCTTCCGCGGCCATCCCGCCGCCTCCCATACCGCCTTGTTCTAGACCTTCTTCACCATACTGATCGTAAAGGCTTCGTTTCTGAGGGTCGGAGAGGACTTCATATGCTTTGGAAAGGTCTTTGAACTTTTCAGCCGCTTCTGGGTTGTGGGCATTCTTATCTGCTCAGGAGTCAGAAACGCTGCCTCTCAGATCGAGGGGCCGGATAGTGCTCTTACCTGGGTGGTGTTTCAGGGCACCTTTCTTGTAAGCCGATTTCAGTTGAGCCTCTGTGGCTGTAGGGTCAACCTGTGTTGAGTTTGTTAGTGGGCGACTGTTTCCAGCCTTTGCACAGGCACACAAATAAACCTACCCCTAGGATATCATAGTATTTTGTCTCCTTGACCATCTTGCTCGCTCGAGACTCTTGGTGAGTGTGGATGTTTACGAGGGTGAGGTGAGAGTCAAGTCAAGAAGGACGGAGGGATGTTGGTGGGTTGAAAAAGATTCGTCTGAGCGGGCTGCAGGAATTCTGGGAAAGGAGGTTTGCCGATCTGGCGGGCGACGCAGGCAGTGGTGGACGGGTGAATGTCCAACTAGTGTATGGAAAAGGTACCAAGAGATATGGAGTCAAAAGGGCCCCGAGAGCGAAAGGGAAAAGGCGTGGATTTATGAGGTCAAGTCGCAGGCAAACAATTGTATTGTTCCAGGTTGTTCAGGTTGTGAGGCGCGCGAGATGATCGGGTCGGGGAAGGTCTTAGAAAAAGCCAAGAGAAGAAGAGAACCAGATCGAATGTCGCAGATTCCGCCATCCCACAGACGGTGGGCCAATGGAATTTCAGATGAGGCTGAGGGCTTCACTTCGGCCACATCAGTTCTCGTAAGACTCCATCCGATCCCTGCGGGATCATGGCATTAGCATGATGAGCACTGCTGTTTCTTTCCGTCCTTGCCAGCATTCTGCAGTATGGTCACCATGGTGAAGTATTAACCGGGCACGTTTGCGACGCAGGTACAAACTATGTACGGACGATAAGCACATTCCGAAGATCTGCTACGGAGTGAAGACCCTGGCTCATCATGTCAGCCAATGACATGGATAGCCGGACTAGTTTCTAAACTGTGTTCGCCGTCGGACTTGCGTAACAAACACAAGTACAAGTACCTCTCGCCTCGTAGGCAGCCCACCAGAACAAGACCACACGCGTCTACTTCGAATAAGCCTTGTCCGTTGTCTCGACCGACAACGCCCGACACATTCAGCCTTGCCCATTTTTCTCAAGACGCCAATTCTCGGAGCGGAAAAACTTTAGCTGCTAGTTCGATCTCGGCATTGTGGTGGCGGCGGATGCTCAATGGCCCCGGTTCTCTCGAAGCCTAACCTAATGGGCGCCTAACGCCCCGTCACTATTATTGCCTAATGTCTCAATACATGGGCAACCCCAAAGCGGGCATCAGGCGTCAACTCGCCCTTCAAGTCCAAAATACCACACCTGCAGTCACCGACTAGCACAGCCGGACGAACAGCGCCTGGTGACTACAGCCGCGATGGGAAGGTAGGATCTTATTCAAACGCCCACATCCCACATTTTCCTGGCAGGTTGTCGACCTTCGTACTACAAATATACAGTAGGAGAACCATTTCCATGCATCGCTTGTCCATCGCTTATTCTTTCTCTTTCGCCCTTCCCTTTCCCAGAATCTCGTCTTCATTCTTTCGGCGAGACTATGAGTGAACGGTTCGCCACGTCTCTGCAGGTCAATGCGTACAAGTAACCTGAAGTCGTCGAGATGATTCCGAGTCCCTGCCTACTAGCCAACACAACTACTTACTTCTCCCAAAGACCAGGTGCAGGACCATGTCGGCTACCGCAACCATTACAAGTATATCCCGCCCTTGCAGATTCAGTCAGCTGACAGGTCAATAGACGTGTCCAGCAACCCCGTGCTACATCTAGCTTCAGTCTTCCTTGCGCCCCAAAACTCCCTGGCTGAGAAACAGACCTGTATCGGGACCCTTTATACTTCCTGCATCTCTGATTGCTTGCTTCGTCAGGCCGTGGAAACCCAACTTGATGCCCAATAAGGTCTAGTTCTCATATGCCTGAGCTCCAGCCAAGGTCTGCCACGTCGTGCCGCATTGAGCTTCCCATCCCCCCTCTCTGGCCTTGCAGATCTTATAAGACTGGCAATAGTCCTGACTCTTGATATCTGAAGTTAATACATCAAACTTGAAGGACAAGCTTCTCCCCTTGGCGTTATCCTGTGAACAAATATCGCCAGTCCTGTCCGTGGTACAGCCATGGTTCGCTCAAACCACAGCCGGCCCATTCCAATCCAGATCTGGGAGAAACATAAATTCACCATCTATGAGCTCTATGCAAGATTGCCCTTGGATGAAGTCATGGCTGAGATGCGACAGAAACACGACTTCGTCGCAACCGCGCAGCAGTACAAGCGACAGCTGGGGAAATGGGGCCTCCGCAAAAACGTCTTGATGGAATTGGAGGTTATTGACGACGAATCTATCGCCCGTGGAGGGAAGATCTCCCAACGCCAGATCAGCCTTGAGAGGAGAAAACAGCTGAAGAAGCAGAAGCCGTCGAAACCCAAGCCGGCCACGCCGCGCACCACACGGGCACGGTCGACTCTAAAGCGGAGGGCGATGTGAATTTCAACGGCACAAGACGTCCAACATGGCGCCTGCTCAAGAGGGAGTGAAATGGAGAGAATCTCGAAAGGAAGAGTTCTAAATGACCTCTCAGGGACTGTTTCGGTGCTGCTCTATTTCTGGAGCTGGTACCCGATGTTCTAAGGCTCACTAGCCGACGAGTAGTGAAGCAAAGACTTTGCCCGCGAGACGCCAGGAAATCAATCTGCAACAGCATACAGAGTGCCCACCCACAGTTCGTATAGACTCGCACTTTCCGAAGGCTATATACGACCCAACCCCCTAAATCGCACCATGCCAGTCTCAAATTGGCTCTCGCCGGACAACAAACGGGCAAAACGAGCAGGACCCCACGCTCTCTTGCACGCGGCTGAGACAATGGTCTGTTTTGTTGTCCTTGGGAAGAATGACCAGCACAAAAAGAAACCCACTACTGACCTCAAACGGGCAGATATCACGGCGGAGAAGGGGAGAGGAAGGGAAAAAAAGAGCCCGCGAGATCCAGACCCCAAAATGGTTTACGTTCCGATTTATGCCTTCACCCTAGTTGTGACTGAGCAAGGCGTACCCCTCTTACTTGCTTCCCTAGGCGTGAGGGAAATCGAGTATCCTATTGCCATGGTGGGTTCACGAGGACCATTCCGGACGCAAGTATCTCCCAAATTCTGGTTAGGTTTGCTTTGATACTATCTCGGTCTATTTCGACCCCTTACTCGAGAGCATCTTGAAATTGACCGTACCATAGCTTGGATATACCAGAGGCAGAGGCAGAGGCGGGAGCGATGGCCACGGCAGGACGTTCACGCCATTTGATGTTGAAGCACCTAAAATGCACCCTGAGAGTTCCTGCACATTTCCAGCCTTGGTTTCTCGTTCTCATGACTCCCACCCCTCCTCTACTCTGCGCTCTTCGCCCGATCCAATCAATGGGTCAAACGTGCGTAAACCTCAAGATCAAGCGATTACTCCTGGGCTTTGTCGTGTACGCGTCCACTTCCTCGATGCCCTCATCGTCCACAATCTCCGTGGCCCAGTTGCTGTATATCGCCGAGACGAGCAACTTGATCTCCTGGATGGCCAGGTGGCTGCCAATGCACATCCTGCCGCCGGACCCAAAGGCCCAGAACCAGCGGTGCATCTCCTTCAGCTGGTCCTCCGAGGAGTGGGGGGGCAGCCAGCGCGTGGGCAGGAACGTCTCCGGGGCAGGGAAGACAGCCTCGTTGCGGTGCAGCGTGTACGGCATCGCCGAAACGCGCACGCCTCCGGGGATGTTCGAGTAGGACCCCAGCGTGCTCCCGCCGGGGACATGGGGGGAGATGCGTGGTTCGATGCCCGGGATGGGCGCGTGCAGACGCAGCGTCTCCATCAGGACGGCGTTCAGTAACGGGAGGGCGTCGATTTGTTTCGGGTCCGGGAGCTCGAAGTCCAGCGCGGGATCCGAACCCGTGGGCAACGGCCATTTGATCGGCGGCGTCAGCGTCAGCACCTCTTCACGAAGTTGCTTTTGGAGGTCTGGGTTCTTGCTCAGTTCCCAGTACAGGTACGTCAGGGCGATGGCCGAGGTCTCGTGGCCCGCGCCGAGTTGGTCCAACATTTCGCTGTAGATCTCCGCAGTCGTGGTATCGCCGGCGTCTTTGCTGTCATGTAGTTCGTCGTGCCGTGTGGTCGGCAGGATGACTTCGCCGGTCGCCTTTCCCGCATTTGGATCCTTCTCGCGAAGCTTCGTGATGCCGGTCTTGAATTGTTTGTAGACGACCGGCTCGTCGCCAGGGTATGCGGAGGCCGAGTCGCTTGCTGCTTCCTGTGAGAGAAAATCGTCGGCCTTGCGGCACATGCCGGCATTCCAATCTTCAAGGAGGATGTTCGCCTCGTCTACGAAATACGGCACGACTTGCAGTCCGAGACTTCGCGTCAGCCTCTTGAGCCAAGGAGCTTCGGCGGAGAAGAACTCATAGTCCCTACGACAATGGTACTGATAAAGGATATGCCTCCTGCTTGTCAGGTCTTGGGTGAGATTCGTCCCCGCCGACAGGCCAAACTGATACGCCGACATGAAATCCATGGCAAAGGCATTGTTCATGTCATGCACGTCCGTGGGCTCGCCTGTTTCGGAGAGTTTCTGAAGAAGAGGGAGATAGCGAGTCGAGAATAGAGTGTGTGAATTCGCAGCGACTTGTGGAGAAGAGGCGATGTAGGACTTTGAGTAGACGTTGGCCATTGTCCGTTTCTTCTGCGAATGAGGACCGTGATGGATTGTAGAGAACATGTTCATGACCCTGGCCAAGTTTGTCAGTTTTCTTTCAACATTTAAAACCATCCACACCATAAGGGATCTTTCTTTACCCGTAGGAGCCAAATCTCTGAGGATACCAGGCGTGCTTTTCCCAGGAGCCGGCATATATGGTCTTGATGCCGTTATCCACACAGTTGACGCTCAATTCGTTAGCGCCCATTCGGACAACGGACCCGTACTTCAAATGGGCAGCATATGTCACGGCGTTATTTCTCTCCATGTAACGCTGATAGGTGATCCAGGCATCTCCAAAAATGGGGATCGACCAATGCGCAGAGGGAATATGCCGTAAGGGGTGGAAGAGGAGAGGACGAAGAATGAATTTGTATAGGGCGAGCAGAGCCAGCGAGCCCAAGATCAGCAAGGCGAAGACTGGGAGCGCCATCCTTTTTAGATGATCATAAGATGAAGCGGCTCAGAGAAAAACGGTGGCAGGAGAATGGATACAAACGAAAAACTGGCTAAGTGGAAGTGATGCCTTTCCTTTCTGTCCAAGTCACCGCTCGTTTGATGCCGTTCGAACTCAGTGAAAGAAGAAGATAAAGTGAACTTGGCAGTGGAAGATGGGGCTTGGGGCCACTCGAAACCTCACTCGACGAGCGAGAACTCCTGTTCTTCAACTGGATGGCACTCGGAGATGTGAGAAGAATCAGTCATGAAAATTGATTTATCCATACCCCTAATGTTAAGAGTAGGCGAGGAATATAGTCACTGCCATTTCATCAACCAAATGTTGAGGTCGGACGCGCAACTCCGTATGTAAGTGTTGGACAAATCCGTGATAGCGTAGAGCGAGGAGAAACGATGTCGACTTTCCAGGTTGAAAGATGCGGTCCAGACCGAACAAGACGAGGCGAGGGCGACGGAGCACCAGGGGCAATGTATGAGGCAGCACTCAAAGCAGGGAAACATGGGGAATTGGCTTTTGCAGCATCTATGAAGCGCTGGAAATCTTGTGCTTGCCTTTTCCTTCCATGGTGTCTGGCTCAGTCCCGTCGTCCTCGCCCTCGTCACTGCTCGAGAATTCATCTTCGTCGTCAAACCCTGCGAACCGCCGAACTGCTTGCTTGGGCTTTGGCAACAGATGGGCGGGAATTTTGAGTCGATTCTGCAGCACCCAGATGGCGTCGGCATCTCCTGCCTCAGCTTCTGATCTAAGCCGGGACATATCATCTTGATCCAGCTCCATCACATCTTCCTCGTCGCTATCTTCGTCACTCCCAGGACCGGAGCCTCCGCTGCCGCTGCTGTCACCTTCTTGTGCTGGAGGCCCCTTTGCCTCTTCTTGCTCTTCGCCTGCCAGCATGGCCATTTTAACAGCATTCCGCACATTCTCTCCAACCTCTTCTTTCGTTTCTATCCACTCGTCACTGAGTCCTTTCCGCCGGCCGTCCGGTCCCTTACCTGCTCGCATGTCGGCCTCCCTCTGCTCAGCCAGTTCGATGACCTGTTCCCACCTCTTGCGTCTTTCTTCCTTCTCCTTTCGGTCCATTTCCGGCTTAGTAGCCAGATATGCGGCGAGATTTTTGGCCTCTGCGATGGTCCGTAGCCTTCTCCCATCGAGACCGCGAGCACTTCCGGACGCAAGTTCGGCATTTTGACGTTTCTTGCGTGATGACATACGGCCACCAGCCGCTCGGAGCTGAGAACCAAACCCACCTTTCCCTCCAACCAACGGGGCAGATAGTCGGAGGGGAAGCAGAGAGCTGCATGCGTTCTCGGGACATGATGAAGCGAATGCCAATTCTCCGACAGTGATCGTAGACGAGGGACGTACACATTTATTGAGGGTCGAGGTCAAAGTCAGGTGCGTTGTGTCTGGGAAATTAGGTGGGAGTAGCTCTGCTATAGTGGCCAGTAACTCTGTGGCGGTCGCAGAAGCTGGCAAGGGTAGACAGATTGTATGGGGAAGCGACAGGCCGGGGAAGGTGTTCAGCAAGACGTTGACGACGGGCTCCATCTTGCCAGACCCTCTCCGTGGACTTGCGACAAAAGTAGCTAGGGACGCAGGAGTCGAGAGAGGAAGACGGGGCGATGGAGGCTGCTTTCGGAGTAATGAAACTGACTTTGTAAAGGCGTGGATAGTGGCTTGTTTGAAATTATCGCAAATCACCTTTTTGCTGCGCCGAGTCACGCAACAGATGGTGATGGTGCCTTGCAGCAAGGACCATGGGCCAAGGTTGGGGGGGCACCACGGGGTTTAACCATCAGCCTTCTAGCTGGATCGGGGCAGGGTCTTGGTACTAAGGGGGCCCTGGGGCGCTCATTTAGGTGGCTAGTGGCCAAAGCCGTTAGGCTGTCAGTGTTGGGAGCTGCAGTGCTGCACCGGAGATCAAGACGTGCAGCTTTGGCGGGCGAGCGAGCAGGTGTCGTCTTCAAACTTCGGAAACTTCATCAAGCGGGAAACTCTTCAAACGCGTCGCAACGACAAGACCAAGTGAATGATTGATCATTCTATTCCAACACCCTCTCACTGGACACGCTGAGAACCACTCCTCGATCTCTCAATCAGGTATCGACCTCCATTCGAAGTTATCCACTGCCCCAGCCCATGAATATCTACGAGAGAAAAGGAGACTCTCGTGTGCACAGGCCCCTAGGTTCGATCCACCGATTATCATCGCGAGGCCACAGCCCCGGCCACTGTGAGATCCGACCAACATTGTCGACGAACTACTGTCCAACCTCATTTACTGCTTGCGACGTGTAGAGGCATTCGACCTTTCTTACCTAATATGCCCTGGCAGCCGCTGCCTCTGTCGTATGCGGTTGCCATATATCCTTTTCAACCGACATCGTCTCCCTCCGAACTTCCTCTTCAAATTGGAGACCAATTATATGTCATCGAGGAAGGCGGCAAAGATGGCGCTTGGTGTCGAGGGTATTTGGTTGCGCCGCCCACCTTGCTGTCGGCCTTGAGTCCTGGTGTCAGGACCGCCGCTGACGCCCGTGTCTTCTCTGGCATCTTCCCGAAGTGTTGCATCGAAATTCGAGAACAACTTGGCCCCGGTGTCGAATTTGTCGCCCAGCCGGGCCAGCCAAAGCCCCCGGCTCCGGTGCCCATGCTGAAAATTGGCGATGAGTCTCCGACCTCAAGCACTGAGCCATTGGTGGATGAAATCACCTCCTGTTTGCGGGAATGGTATATTCTGCATCTCCCCGAGTTGGTTCTGCGGCGGGAGTATGATGTTCTGGACCAAATGTCGGACATCACCACACGACTCGACTACGCCAGGCGGGAATTATTGAACGATGTTCTCACCACTCAGGAGAGGCTCCGAGTCCGCAGGGAGGCAGTCTGGGACCTAGTGCGAGGCAACAAAATGCTCAGCGGCGAGGTCATTGTTCGTGACCCTGCTCGACAAGGCAGACTATTGACTTCACAGGACTCCGCCATAGAACTGGCAAAATTACAGTCAGTTATGAGTGTGTTGGATACCACCCCCTCCGAAAAGTCCAAAGCAACGTCGCTCCATCATTGTCTCCTCGAGGCCATGTCAGTTGCTGGCTCTGACCTGGAGACGGCAACACTGAGTCTGACTCTGTATCTAAAGGATGCAGACGGCAACCTCAAACCCTTCTCCGAGACGTACAGTTCTGTTGCAAGTTCTAAAATGAAGACACTTCTGACGGATCTAAGCACTCGCGACGTGGGGACTGATGATCGATTATTCCTTATTGTCAAAGTTGTGATTCCAGAACCTCCTCGGAAGACCAAAAAAAGAGCAGCAGAAAGACCGCCGTCAAGGAATGGGACCCTACTTGGCCAACGGCAGCTATCTCTGAATAGGCGGAGATCCAGCTTGATGTTTGGGAGGCGACGGAATGCGGAGCGACCTCAGCCTGGTCAAAATGGGAGAACCACTCCCCAGTTCCAGGAAAGAGCATCAACTCCGTCGACAATTGAAGAAGAGGAAGATGGCCAGAGCAAGCCTGTCGGTCCACCTGTTCCTCGGACCATTGGAGTGGGAGTTTTGGACATTGCAGAGATCATCAGAGACGGCCAGCCACGAGAAGAGATGGTCCCTATATGGTCTGCATCACAGCGGGACGATGAAAAGACCGGGCAATCCAGCGCTGTAGCAGCGCAGCTCCTTGACAATCCCGGAAAGGCTCTTGTTCTGTCCACACCAATCTCCAGCGTCACTTTCAACCTGACTCCTTATACTGCCCCCGAGGCAGACACCCTGATCAAAAACACGCCCACGTCAATGCATATGATCACCAAAACCCAGAAGATGGGCTTCTCAGAGGCACCATCCAAACCACGGTCAGACATCTATCTAACCTTGGGCAAAGCAGTGATAACCCAAGGCTCCTATTTGTCTCACCCGGAGGTGAACGTTGCGCCAATAAGAGCGCACTCACTGCAGAACCTGCAACTGACCATGGAGGTACGCGACAATACGGGACGGCGTGTGGAGCATTGTATATTTCCATCTTCGAACGGTGCGGGAGTTACTGCCTTCCGAACGAATGCCGTTGAGCTCGACCACAAGTGGGATCAAACATTATGTTTGCGAGTGCCAACCGAAAAGGTACCAGAAAGTCACTTGGTTCTGAGTATTGCGGATGCTCCAGAGTTCCCTTTTGCTCTGGCTTGGTTGCCTCTGTGGGACAAGCAGGCCTTTATTTCCGATGGCAAGCACTCGCTGATCTTACACGCCTACGATAAAATCACGTCCAGCATCGTCCAAGGCCGCGGTGCATATTTGTCCCTGCCCTGGAACAACGCCAACTATAAGACCATCCATGAGGGTTCCTTGGCTACAATTGCCTCCCTTGAAGTCTACACACTCCTCTGCAGTACGGAATATTCACAGGACCGAACCCTGGTCAGCCTCATCAATTGGAAACATCAGACGTCGGTCCAATTGTTAGATATCCTACAGAAACTCACTTTTGTCCCGGAAATCGAAATCGTCAAGCAGCTTCGGGAGGTCTTGGACGCGTTATTCGGCGTCCTTGTGCACAAGTCGGGGGAGTCCAAGTTTGAGGACTTGATATTCAACGATATTGTTTGGGTTCTTGGAATTGTCCATGACCGACGGTTTAACCTGGGCCCTCTGATTGAACAGTACACTGAGAACCATTTTCGCTTCCCCTATGCTGCATCTTGCCTGATTCGCAGTTTCACCAGACTTCTGCAAAGTGTTTCAGATCCCCAGAGCGCCCGTGATATGAGAGCATTATTCAAGGTCGGCAAAAATTTCATGCGGATCCTGATCGTGTCCTACCAACAGCGACGCTTTGGGTCGCAACTCAAAGACAACGACGAGAAGCATTCTACCTTCAAGGAAGACATGCAAGCAATCCTCTTCGGACTGCAGATGATGATGCGCAGTGAGACTCCGGCTCTGGTCGGCAGCAAAACCCTTCTTGTACAGAAATTCCACGACTGGCTTCCAGAACTGCTGCCAGCCTTCAGCAAGGAAGAAGTGATCAAAGTGGCGGTTGACTTCATTGACGCATGTGACGCTGCCTCGGGGAAATTGCTTTTGTACAGAATCGTTCTGATCTTGAACTACACCAAGCTGGACCAAATCTGGGTAGATGAGAAAGACCGGAATCTGCTGGTTAAGAACTGCGTCAGGTGGCTTTTGCCGTATTGGACTCCAAACAACCGGTCAGACAATTGGCACGATCAGGTCCGCTTGTGTTGCTCGGTCGTCGCCGAGCTCACACGATTTCCGACTCCTCACCTACACGACTTCATGCCGAAACTCATCTCTGCTTACAACACCATTGCCGACGGACCGCCAGCGAGACGGCGGTCCCTATCCTTACTGTTCTCAGATTCCTATCCGTTCATCAGTAAACCATCCGAACACAATGATCAGTTTGACGAGGCGCTCCTAGAACTCTCGTCTCTCATCTCCACAATTGTAAAGTTGAAGCTCGCACCAAAGCTCAAACTTCAAGGACAGGATCTCACCGAGTACATTCTCTCCACCCTCATGGTGCTACGATCTCTCCTCAAGAATGACGCGTTTCCCTCGTCGTGGCTCAGTCTGCACATCTACCACCACTCATCCGCCCTCACGATCTTGAACCACCTCTCGTCGCTCCTCATCTCTTCCTACCTCCCTACACCAGAGGACGCAGATAGCTTCGACATGCAACTGTGGAAAACCTTCCTCGATACTCTCCTCAAGCTCGTCTCGTCTCCTGCTCTGACGCTCGAGCTCTTTCCCGAACAAAAACGCCGCGCCGTCTGGAAAATTGCGGGCGACGTGCGCCAATACGGAGCCGACCTGTTACGCAAAGCTTGGGAGAGTTTAGGTTGGGAAGCTACCGCCGACGACCAGCGACGATACAATATCCGCAGACTAGGAGGCTATCAAGTGCAATACGTGCCCAGCCTCGTGGCACCTACCATCAGTCTTTGTCTGAGTATGCACGAAGGCCTCCGCAAGGTTGCGGTTGAGGTACTGCAAACCATGATTGTGAGTGAATGGGCATTAAGTGAAGACCTCGAGTTGATTGAGACCGAAATCATCGGTGCGCTCAACTCGATTCTGAAAGCGAAACCGGTGACGGCGAACGAAGCTGTCAGTCGAAAGATATTCATTGCGGAGTTGCTAGAATTATTCTCCACGATTGCGAACCAGCCGGACGATGCATTGTGGACCGCGCTCGAAGAGTTGGTGGGCACCATCGAAGAGTTGGTCGATCTCCTCACCAGCACCGATCCAGAGGAGGAACAGTATTTGAGGAGTTCTTCGACAGCCGCATCGAACCACAACGGGCTTGCGCACAATGATCACCAACGGACCGGCAGCAAGGATGCAGACTCTCAAACGTCGGAGGCCAAAGAGCTCGCTCGGGCGAGGAGAAGCATTGATGGCCTGTCGCCATCGTCTCAGCAGCAGCGACACCAACACGGGCGCGACCGAGAGTACGGCGTCCACGCGCTGGAATGTTATAAGCAGCTCGCCGAAGAGTACGAGAGGAATGGAGATTATAGGCGGTTGGCCAAGACACATCGGGCGATTGCAAGAATTCACGAGGCGAGGGCGGCTAATCGGTTTGGAGGGAGGGAGGCGACCGTGAACGGGTCCCGGGTGGGGACGAGGGACGAGGACGGGGAGGAGGATGAGTTGTAAAGGCGTGCGCATTGTGAGGACAAAGGAAGCGGCGCGTTGGAACTTGGGGCCTGAGGAGTAGGAGAAACCCTGGGAAAGGTCTGGCATTGGATGGGTCTGATGCCGTTGGGGATGACCGATTCGAGAAAAGATTGGTGTTTGCGTTCTAGGAGCGACCTGGCTTTCAACGATACCCCGATCTGTTTCCTAGACACGATGGAGGGCGTGGAAATGGAGAGGCTTTCGTTCTTTCTCGATGCTCCTAGTCACTTTTCATTTTTTCTATTATGTGTATGGCTTTTACTTCTGCCATGATTTCAGATAGCCGATAAAAGCCTCGATAGACCTGTCCCGTCTTTTCTTAGGACTGCCGGGCTCTTCCTTGTCCCTCTTCTCTGAAGACACATTGACCTGACCGAGCAGACAATCTCCAACATCACCGCTAGGCTTTTACCTAGCCCGCTCTGCTCTCGCAGGCCACGGTACCAACAGGATACACAATGGTCATGGGAGTTTGTTGGCGTTGTCTGTCAGTCATGCACACGCCCACGGAGATCATCCACTCCACTCACAAACTCCATGTCCTGCATATACTGGGTCGGGCGTTGATGGGGACGTCGGCATTACTGCAGGATCAGGATCAGATATCGTGAGACCCGAGTCTGTCAGTGGAGCCCAACGAGAAGGCGCAGAGGACTGAGGACTCGTAAGAAAGGCAAAGGAGAGGAGCTCGGTGAAGCGAAGCGTGGTTCGGCCGAGGGGCCCTATGTTTCTGCCTCCGACCAAGCAGGAGTCCGTTACTACGAATCAGGAGGACCGGGAAGACGGTGAAAGCGCAGCAACAGGAGGTGGATGGAATAGATAAATAGAACAGCGACCATGTCCCTTTCCCATTTCCTTTCCCATTTTCCCATTTTCTCATCTCCGCCTTCGTTTCCTTGCCCTTTCCTCGCGCCTTGGCGTCTCCCCCTACCGAGACCCTTTTCGAGATTTATAGGCCGAACCTACATATACCTCGCTCGTTTAATCGGCCGACAGGCGGACCGCCCAGCCAACTTCAGTCGCCCGCCCGGAAGGGATTCCGTGCTGATTGATAAGATAATCGGTGGCTCCAGGAACGTTGATGGTGGATGCGTCTCCGCAAGCCGTACGGTCATTGAAGGATCGATTGAAAACTAGAAAAATACCGTGAAGCCGGCTCTGCGTCCATGTCTTCCACACCTACATCTACTCCGGCGACGACCGGCTCTAGACCACGCGCCCTCAAATCCTCCGGCATGTCCTTCCTCCGGAATGTCAAGACCTTCCTGACGCCCTCGTCGTCGCAGTCGCATCTCCCGTCCGCCGCGCCCGGCTTCACCACGGCAAAAACCGAGTCCGACCTGTTCCCCCCAACCGACCCTGCGGTCGACGGCGAAGAGTGCCTCCACGACTGCGCGTCATGCACCGTGCACTACCCCACCAAGTTCTCCATCGACGAGACGGACAGACTCTTTGGCCACGTCAAGGGATTCAACGTCCATCTTCTCGTCGGAACGGGCAAGACGGATTGGGTCAGGGATGTCACTGACGAAAAGGGCTCGGTGATGCAGGCCATCGGCAAGGTCGGCTTGGACCTGAGCGGGAAACGGGGCAGAGTGATGTTGAGTGCGAGTAATTTCCCCTCGGGGGAAGAGTGTCACGGCGAAGAAGAGGAACAGGGCACCAGTGACTGCATGCTACTGCCCAGCTGGGTGGTGGTTGAAAAGGTCAAGCCGAGTCAAGCGGGGGCTCTAATGAAAGAGGTTGTGGAGAGAAGTGTCAGAAACGACATGGCGGTGGGCGCAAAGGGCGCAGAGGTTAACGGCAATGGCCACCTGCCATCGCCGGCAGGAGGACGAGACCAAGCTCTAGGAGCGCAGAACGAACAAGAGCACGAAGATCTCCCTGATGTGTCTGGCTTGCAGATTGGAGGTGGCGCTGAGGCATCACAGCAACAGAGCTCGCAGCTAGAGCAACAACAGTCATCACAGCATACGACGCTTGACCCTGCACCGCTGCCGCCGTCAATATCCTCGTCCTTCCAGGTCCGCCCGATACCTCATTCCTACCTAATCCTCATGTGCAGCCAAAAGACCCGCGACGCGCGTTGCGGCCAATCCGCCCCTCTCCTCCGAAAAGAATTTGAACGCATTCTGCGACCGATGGGCCTCTATCGTGACCTGCACGACGATCGACCTGGTGGTGTGGGAATATATTTCATCAGCCACGTCGGCGGCCATAAATACTCTGCCAACGTAATGATTTATCGAAGGCAAGGACGGAAGAAACGGGTGGGGGGCGACGAGATGGACGTGGACGGCGAAAAGTTGGAGAAGGAGGCGGTACAACTAATTTGGCTTGCGAGGGTGAGGCCGGAAGACTGTGAAAATATTGTGCGATATACGGTCTTGCAGGGCAAGGTCGTCAAGCCACAGAGGCAGTTGAGGGGTGGATTCGATCGAGAGAGAGGAGTGACGAGTTGGTAGAGTCCGGCTTGCAAGAGGGACGCACAGCATAGCACACGGGTTTGCACTGGATTGCATTAGAATGGCCATAGACGAACATAATGAAGGCCTGGGACGGTTGCTTGACATTCTGCAGCTCGTCAGTATCGACCTTTGAAGCAGGACGGCGGAGTATTATAAGTTTGCGTGTATATTTTCAAAGTTGGAATGTAGACAATAGTCTTGGTTTTGCCCAATGATCATGCCTCGACGAGGCTCAAATACACCAAGCTTGGGAATAAGACGTCTCCCCTACTACCTCAGCCCATCGAGCTGACAAAGTCCCCGTTCGGAGACCCGAGGTCGCCAGGATCTCAAGGGCCTCGTCCCAAGAACCGAGCTCAGAGAGGGCCGGCCGCGAGGCAAAGGTTTCGGAGGGTTGCTCTCAGTTCTGTCGACAGCGAAAGTAGACATCAATGGGGGTGCTTGTTAATGGCTCCGCAGAATTAGTCGAAAACGCCACGGACGCTCGACCATAAACTACCGCGATGGGTAGGCAGGGATCGTCCGCGACACAGAACTTTGGGATGAGAGAAACGAAAAAGAAGAAAGAAAGCCAAAGACAACAAGAGGATAGAAAAGTCTCGAAAAAACAATGCCAAGAGTTCAAAAGAAGCTAATATGGATTGGGGTTAGTGCAGATGGATTGCCTCCGCCCTCAGCAGCCCAAGTTGGTTCAGAGGTTTTGCCTGCGGCGGTGATCCTCGTATCTTTCATGCCCGCCCGCCCTCTCTGGATTCATTGTTGCCTCTTGCCAAATTTCCAGCAACATCGCATTCAAACATGGCTGCTCCCGCGGATATTGAGCAGATGAACAAGCTCAGAAAGACCCTGGGTCTCCCCTTGTTGAGCGTAAGTGGACAACCTCCACAATCATCTGAAGGACCAACATTCAAAGAATCCAAAAGAATCGACGAGGACGCCGACAGCGACCAAGATGGTGAACCCGCATCTACCCTAGAGACCCGCGAAGCCGCCGGGTATGACAACTGGAAACAACTACGCGAGGAAGAGAAGAAGCGCATTCTCCGCGAACAACGGAAAAAGGAAATCCAGAGACAACGAGATGCCGATGCCAGGGCCAGGAAGCTCGAGGGCAAGGGGTTGGGAGACGTCGATGATGACGGCGACCTCGATACGAAGACCTGGTTAAAAGGCCAGAGGAAACGGCAGTCTAAAATCGAGCGGGAACGTGCTGAGCGATTAGAACGAGAGCTTGCGGAGCGTGAAAGAGATGCTGCTGTCGAGTATACCTCCAAGGATCTTGCTGGGGTACAGGTTGCGCATGAAATCGGTGATTTTGACGAAGGCACGGGAGAACAGATTTTGACGCTGAAGGATACCGAAATCGGCAAAGGCGATGACAGTGAGCAAGAAGATGTGCTGGAAAACGCAGATATTGTTGCGAGAGAAAAGGTCAAGGAGAAATTAGATCTCAAGAAGCGGAAGGTCTACGATGTCAATGATGACTCTGAAAAGGGAGTACTGTCGCAATACGATGAGAGGAAGCGAAAAGCTTTCACCTTGGATGGCCAGGGCGCCACCATCGAAGAACGCGAGGCAAAGCGGCAGCAAATCGGCGAAAAACTCAAGAATACCGTCAGCTTGGACATTCTAAAGGCGGAACCTGTTTCGGATTACTTGGAGATCAAGGTGAAGAAGCCGAAGAAGGAAAAGAAGAAGTCGAAACGCCAGAAACTCTTGGAGGAAGATGACGATATCTTTCCTCCACAAAATGGGAGCAATGGTGACGCTATGGAAGTTGACTCTAGAAGCGCCGCAGCCGCTCCAACCCGGTCTCGTGTCGCCGAAGATATTTTGAACGATGACGATGATCTTGCAAGTGCCCTTGCAAGAACCAGGGCTGCAGTGTTAAAGAAGCAAAAAAGAAAGCCAGAAGATATCGTCAAGCTGTTAAAACAAGAAGAGAACGATGAAGCTGAAGCTGAAGGAGAAGCCAATGGCGGTCTCGTTCTGGACGATACAACGGTCTTCCTCGATAATTTATCTTCGCGGCCGCAGGAAGATCAGCCGGTACGGGACGTGAAGAAGTCTGTTGAGAAAGCTGAGTCAGAGAGCCCTGCTCCGCCGATGAAGCACGAAGATGAAGATCATCCTATGGGGGAGACTTATAGTGGGATTGAGAATGAAGAGGAGCTCATCGATCGAATCAAGCGCGAGCGCTCAACCGTGACGCCAGAAGTACCACCCACGGGCCTTGAAGAGGAAAAGACACTCGATCAGGGGATGGGGGCGGCCCTCAGTCTTCTTCGACAACGTGGCCTCCTCAAGGAGAGCGATGCCACGGACCGCAACACTCTTTACAAAGATCGGCAAAAATTCATCATCGAAGCGCGCTTGCGCGAGCATGAAAATGAACAAAGAGCTCGAATGCAGCGCGAGCGAGATCGCCAGTCGGGCAAATTGACAGGCATGTCTGTCAAAGAACGAGAAGAACATGCACGCTGGCAAAACACCCAGCGAGAGCACCAATCGTCCATCCAGGCTGCCGCCACCTTCAACCGAGAGTACAAGCCCGACGTGCAGATCAAGTATGTGGACGACGATGGCAGGATCATGAACCAGAAGGAAGCCTTCAAGCACCTGAGTCATCAATTCCACGGCAAGGGTAGCGGGAAGCTGAAGACAGAGAAGCACCTCAAGAAGGTTGCGGAGGAGAAGAAGCGTGAAGCGACCAGCATTCTGGACAGTAGCAAGGCGACAGGAATGAGCAACGCACAGGGCACCATGGGCAAGAAGAATAAGGAGGCTGGCGTAAGGCTGGCCTGATGAGGAGCGTGCGGGATGGTCCTAGTGGTGCATGTGTCCGAGCTGTGGAATGCACCGTGCAACCTGTGTAACCTACAGAGGAGTCGGGTTCTTCGCAAGGCTATGGTTCCTGAGAAGGGAATGCTGGCAACGTTGGGGGAAGAGAACCGATCATTGGGCGGGCTTTGCTACTCCGAATAGCTGCAAAACAAGAGAAGCTTTTAGGCTGATGCGCTCACTTAGGTACTTGGTACAAGTACAGAGGTGCCCCTTAAGCTGTAAGCCCCTGGAAGCCAGCACGGTTATTGGCCGCGACCAGCGAAACCCAGGTCTAGTGGCTCGCCGAGGCAGTTGGAGTTTCCCAGCGAGCCGGGGAATGCACCCTACTCCAAGTTGCAGCTCTAGGTACCAAAAAGGCAAAGGAGAGGACGTTATAAAAATTTTTTGGAGAAGCAATTTCACGAATTCGAACTGGACTCACCATCAGAAGTCTTCATCCGAACTCTGTCATCTCATCTTTATTCATTTGTACGGATACGGGAAGAGATAGATATTTCTTTCTTTCTTGATCAAGTCTTCTTGAGTCAATTGTACAACACGGACAAACGAGCTCGAAACTTCAGCTTGACCTTGAGCTGGCTTTGGTCCTGGGATAGACTTTTTGCTTGCTTTTTATATCACCTGTAACTCATCATTGTTTTATTAAACCCATCCATCATCACTCTCATCATGCTCTCGACCCTTCGACCCGCGGCTGCTCGCTCGGCCCTGCGCCAGCATGCTGCGACGACCGCTCAAGCGATCCGCGTCGCAAATGCATCAACATGGGCAAATGTCAAGGAAGGTCCTCCTGATGCCATCTTGGGCATCACCGAGGCCTTCAAGAAGGACAGCTTTCCGGAGAAGATCAACCTGGGTGTTGGTGCATATCGTAAGTGGCCTTGCCATGGGTAACTCCCATGCCTTGTCTGCTGGACACGGTCACCCATTCTCATGAAGCCGCTGACACCTTTTGTTTGTGGGTTTTGCAGGCGACGATAAAGGCAAGCCCTACGTCCTCCCCAGCGTACGCACCGCCGAGCAGAAAGTCGTCTCTTCCTCCCTCGATAAGGAATACGCAGGCATCACCGGCGTGCCCTCGTTCACCAAAGCCGCTGCGCTGCTCGCCTACGGCCCGAATTCGAAGCCAATCCAGGAAGACCGCATTGCCATAACCCAGTCCATCTCCGGAACTGGCGCGCTGAGAATAGGCGGCGCCTTCCTCGAACGCTTCTACCCGGGCGCAAAGACAATCTACATCCCCACTCCCTCTTGGGCGAACCACAAGGCCGTCTTTTCCGACTCCGGGCTCGAGGTCAAGCAGTACAAATACTACAACAAGGACACGATCGGCCTGGACTTCGAGGGCATGATTGCGGATCTGAGATCTTTCCCCGATGGCTCCATCGTTCTGCTGCACGCCTGCGCGCACAACCCCACAGGTATCGACCCTACCCAAGAACAGTGGCAGCAGATCGCCAAGGTCATGAAGGAGAAGTCCCACTACCCTTTCTTCGACATGGCTTACCAAGGCTTCGCGAGCGGGGACACCAACAAGGACGCCTATGCCGTGCGCCTGTTCATCGAACAAGGCCTCGGTCTCTGTCTCTCGCAGTCCTTTGCCAAAAACATGGGTCTGTACGGCGAACGAGTCGGCGCGTTCAGCATCGTGTGCGACAGCGCCGAAGAGAAGAAGCGAGTTGAGAGTCAGATCAAGATCCTTGTGCGTCCGCTGTATTCCAACCCTCCGGTCCATGGAGCGCGGATCGCGAGTGAGATTCTAAATGATGCGGGCTTGAACAAGCAGTGGCTTGGGGAGGTGAAGGGCATGGCGGACCGGATCATTGAGATGAGGGCACTACTGAAGAAGAATCTCGAGGAGCTGGGAAGCAAACACAACTGGGATCACATCACGAATCAGGTACGTTTCAGCAGTCCAAGGAGCCCGTGGGACATTTCTCTAGTTTTCTTCGTCCCACTCTTCTCTCCCTTCCCCTGCGTTGGAGATGATCAACGACAGACTCGACGCTGATTCCTCCGTTTCCCTCTAGATTGGCATGTTCGCGTACACAGGCCTGAAGCCTGAACAGATGGAGACGCTCGCAAAAGAACACTCGGTGTACGCGACCAAGGACGGACGTATCTCGGTGGCGGGCATCACCACGGACAACGTCAAGAGGTTGGCCGAGTCGATCTTCAAGGTGACTGGTTAGACCTGCCTACCTACTCAAGACTCTTCGATGTTGTGATATGAGCACGCGGGGATTTTGGGTCCCGATGGAACTTGGAAGACGCGAACGTGGTTAGACACTCTCGCCAGGCTGCACGCGAGCAACAAAGACCAGTGCTGTCCAAGAAGGGGAAAAGACATTGGCGATCTTGCCCTGACAGAGAGCGGTGGAGATTGTCTAGTTCAGCGTTTATCATCTGCAAGTTCCTGCTTGATACCAGCACAGCACCATGTATCAAAAATGACGGTGGGACAGGGTCAGCATGCATCTTTTCCTTTTTCTTTTTGGTTCAAAGACAGGAAGGGGGGAAGGAAGGTCCAGCTAGATCGTTGAGCAAGAGGCACTGAATCTGAAAGGTGTGGATTGAGTGTCACCGATGCTCTCGTTTTCTCTCGCTCAGTTTGGACTTGTGCATCACAACTTCGAAATGCCGCCAGGCCAGGCATGCATGTACGCTTCGAGGCACAAGACAAACAAATGTTCCCGCGTAAGCGTTAGCTGGTCGTTGTTGCATTCGACCCTTTCCACAGAGTACAGGGTACAGAATACGGGGTATCTGGGACGGACAAGGAGGCCGAAGCGCTCTTGTGTCATCCCGGTGGTCACTTGAAAAAGAGAGGGCGTCTAGGTCGGAAACCGCCAATGACGAGGAGCAACATGTCCCAGCATAGAGGATTCGAAAATGTGTAGGATCAAGTCTAACTTGGACCCTCGGGGCACCGAGAAACTAGGTACCTCGTAGATACATTGGCTCGCTGGGCAGTGACCACCGATCGACCACTGATTGACGATCTGGAGGTTGGGGGGGCGGCACGGAGATGAGGACCGCGGGATCACACCACAGACGGGACCTGTGAGGCTCGAGCAGAGGAACCGAGATATGTAGAATGCACTTGTCGAGAATTTAGGTTGTTCCCCGATGATTCCTGCGAGAATGGGCGGTTGCGCTGGACTTGGAACAAGCAGTCAGAGCCGTGTAAGAACGTGGCCCTCCTTGGGACCCCCAATCTCTCTTCCTCCTCTGCCTCCGTTGCAGCTATCACAAGCGGCCATGTGGGCGGCATGCGGGTGTCATGCAACTAAGAGACGATGGCCCGGCTCCCCTCTGCGAAAAGTAACCCTAGACTTTCCCGTCCACCGTCCACCCGGCGTTCTTCTGGGGGAACCGTGACAATGGCTCGCTGGGGGGATGCTTCCAACTGCAGACAGCTATTTCCGTGCTGTTTGCTGCTGGCTGCAGCTAGCCTCACCGCTGAAGACCTCCGGACTCTTTGTACCTTGGTTTTGCTCGATTACTTGCAAGCAAAGAGATCATCAGGCTGGCAGGGTCCGCGGGTGCAGGCGGTTCCGGCCGCAGTGGAGGGCTGTCCAGTACCGTGAACATCTCGACAGGGCCGTCATTGGCGTCCTTGATCAGTGGACCTTTTGTTCGTATACCATGTTCTCAGCGGCCAGCCCAAACCAATGCCGGCCAAACTGCGTTAAGGAATTCGAGTCAAGGTGGGGGAGAGGTGGTGCTTCTTTGGGAGCATATCTTTTGGCCTTCGAATTCCTGGCAACCGAGTATTAGACCAGTGTGTTCACTGTTCAGTGGCGTAAATGCTAGACCCTGCTGACCCTGGCGCCATGGCAGCCGAATGGGCGCCCATCCGGTGCCATCTGCGGGTTGACATCATTGGCCTCCGTAGGCCCCTCGCCTACCCATCGGCGCGCCTCTGCTTGCTTTTTCGTCTTTCTCTTGCAGCTTCAGCGCCCGCGTGGGCTGCATGGAGGAGGGGGGACCAATCATGCCTAATCCAGCGCTTAGTTCACCCTTTGGAGGACACATGGTTCTGGCTGCCTCTGTATACTGCTCGTGACCCTCTGTGTCGCTTTGGACCTGATGACTCGTGCTCGTCTGGCTCCGTGCGACATGGATGGGACCCTGAACGCTTGTCGACGTCATCGCGCAGGTGGAATTCAGGCAAAATTTTGACGTCCCAGAGAGCAGCGTAGCAGCAACCCAAGAGGCAGGGTCAGGTAGAAAACGAGGGGCACAGGGCTCAAGCTCCTCCACCGCGATGGCGACTAGCTGGAGGAGTTTGTTCCCCGTCGAATTTTCGATTGCAGGCGCCGCCAGAGGAGTGAATTGTAGTCGCACAAGGCATGCCGTCAGCTTTCCCAATTCATGCCGTACCGGTGTCGATCTGCCGTATTCCTGGCCCATAACACGACTGTTTCAGGGATGGATCCAACAGTGCGGGCTGCTCGTTGGCTTGGGGCTCTGGGGGGTCTAAATATGCTCCTGCAGGATAAGAGCATGTCTCTTTCCAAGCTGGAGTGGCGGAAGACTCGTGGGCAACCCCAGCGAGAAAGCATTCCACCTTCCGCAGTCCGCTAAGAGGTGGTGCTGGGTGCGACTGGGGAGCCACAAATAGTCACCTCATCTCTTGCAGTCACTCTTACTCCGTCAAGCAGGGCATTCCCCACGCGAAAAGCCACCCCGTCAGCTTACCGAGGCCGAGATGGCTCGCTGGAGAGGACGGGACGTGGTTCTGCCACAGAAAGAGGTGTGAATGTGGGTGTGGGTGTGTGCTGTCGACAGTGGTGAGGAGTAGGAGGAGGAGAGGGTCTCGTTGGCAGTCGGAAGGAGGGAGAATGAATGGATGGGTCTTGGACCGACTGACTGAGTGACTGACCGGAGGTGGGATTGCGGGTATCTGGCCTATCGTTCTGATACCCATAGGCTCCAGTTTGGTCCCTTGCTGTTCCTAGCCGATTGAGTGTTGAAATTCCCTTCAGCCTCGAACTGGTCGATAGTAGAGTACCCAGTACATAGGCCCAGCGAGCCAGCAGCCGCCAAGCAGACGACTCCTCCCCGGATTTATCCTCTTGCCTCAGCTCTGCCTCAATCACTGCTGAACCCATCTCTTTTTTTTTTTTTTGCAGACGAGCATCCGAGTAGACGACAGGGTCGACTCGCACCTCGGGCACGGTCGCGTTTCAGGGCTCCAGTTTCTTCCTTCTTGTTCCATTCGTGTCTCTGGCCGCGTGAAGTGGGATTGCGCTTGGCCCCCGCTTGTCTTTGGAACGAACGACGCTTTTGGTGGTTGATCTGCGCTGCCGGACGGAGATCTTGGGCTCGGTTGCTCGCGAGACAAAACGCATATCGCAGGCCAGCATCGCAGGCAGTAGCCGGTTGACCCGAGTTTCGCGCAAAGAGCAGGGCCTGAGGTACGTTAGCATGGCTCTTCTGCCCCTCCCGGTCATCCAGGGTTGCGCATTTGGCGCCTTCAATCGGTGTGTTTTTTTCGGGTGGGTGTGGGATTACCGTAGTCGAGTCCCCAAGGGCGAAGACCCAGCAGACCCAG
Organism: Cladophialophora bantiana CBS 173.52; assembly: GCF_000835475.1. Lineage (NCBI taxonomy): Eukaryota > Fungi > Ascomycota > Eurotiomycetes > Chaetothyriales > Herpotrichiellaceae > Cladophialophora > Cladophialophora bantiana. The sequence continues at coordinate 381,795 of NW_015971582.1, forward strand.
ACAACCCAGAATAACCTCCTTCACACAGCGGCGACCCTGGCCCCGCCCTCGCAAACAGCACAGAGAAGACAAGAGACGGCCAGATCTGTTCCTGATATGATTTTGCAGGTCATTTCTGCTCAGCCTCAACCCGAGCCGAATAACCTGGTGAGAAATTCTCGCTGCCAGACTCGAGGGTATTTTGCTTGGTTGGGCGGCTGGATCGAGCTTCGGGATCAGCAACCAAGCGACCATACCAACAACCACATCGGACGGACGGACGTCACTCTGCTGCTGGTCGAAGGGCTGCTTCAAATTCATCCCAAGCCGAGTCAAGTCGTTGCGGGAAACCACCGCCGGCACGCCACCAACATACACCTCCTGGCATTCGTGCACTGCAGTATTCCTTCCTCCTGCCATCTACGACGAAGGAGTTGATCATTTGCTGATTGCTGATTGCCAAAAGCATCCTCCTCCTCGCCCAACCCTGGTTGGGCCTTGCATTGATTTACTGTTTACCTTTTTCCTTTGTGGATTCCAGAGGTCGGTAGCCCCCGTTGTATACTTTGATTTGAGCCTTGCGGCACGGGCACCAGGTTCTAACAACCTCAACCTCGCCGTCTTGCCAAACCGCTGACACTATGCCTGCAGGCAGTCCATTTCCTCTAGCATCCTATCTACCATCCTTATCTTCACCAACGGCCCCTACACTACCGCCACTACCCGTACTCAGTCTGGATAGCCAGAAACGTCGGCTACGGCTTTTTGCAAGAATATCGACAAAAAGACGAGCGAGTCTGTGACGCCCTCATCCAGCCGGTGCCAACCCACAACTCAGAACCTCTTCGTACCTTGTACACAGACCCCCCGCTCTGATGCCCAGCACACCGACCGCCATGTCCGAGGAAGTAAGTACGACAAAAGCAAATCGACCTGTTCCAAGGCGGTGGCTCGAAGCATCGTAACCGCTCTATGGCTGACTCGTTTGACCCGATCCAGATCGAATTTGATTTCGGCGATAATGTCGAGAAGAGCACCTTTGAGCAGATCCTCGACATGGACGAGGAAGACGACCGTGACTTCAGCAAGTCGATAGTGTTTGGATTCCTCGAACAAGCCGAACAGACCTTTGGCAAAATGGACAGTGCAATGTGAGTCCGCATGCCTTGCGACAACGGCCAGAGTTCTCACTGGATGGGTTGGGCGTCGGCTGACGTTGTCTTGGACAGGAAGGACAAGGACCTCCCCGAGCTTTCCAGCCTCGGCCACTTTCTCAAGGGCTCGTCTGCCACCCTTGGCTTCACTAAGGTGAAGGATGAGTGTGAGAAAATCCAGCACTACGGACACAAGAAAAACGAGACCGGCGAGGTCGATGAACCGGATGAAGACAAGTGCCTGAAACTCATTGGTGAAAGCATCGCCGAGGCCAAACGAGCTTATGAAGTCGTCAACGACCTGATGAAGAAGTTTTATGCCGATCCTTGATCAACTCGGGCTTCACGAGATAAACGTTCCTGCGCCCGAGCGCTGGCACAATACCACCTGGGACGACGTTCAACAAGGAAGCATTGCATTTAGACCTCGACTAGCTGGCTTGTCTACCAAGCTCAACGACAATACGGCGCTCATTCGCAACTCTGACGTACTCCGCGCGATGCATGTGCGAGCAAGGACATCGGCCAAATCACCTCAAAAGATTCCTCTTTACATATGGCATGCTTTAGACTGCAAGTTGTGATGCTTCATTGCTTCTATTTGGGACAGGGTGGAAACCGGGCATCGTTCGTCATTGAATTGAGGACTGACAGAACAGAGATTCTTGCGCTACCGTTCGGGCCGTGAGCCAAACAACGGATACATAGTAACCCCTTTCATCATGCCCCTTTCTTTCGAGGCAATCTTTTCTGCTCTAGTTATCATCTTCTAACTGTGTCTGTAACTAATCTATGTAGCTACAGTCCTTCTGAAGCGTCCATCTCCGCCTCGATCTCGGCTTACACCCGCATTGTTCGGTCGCAGTGATTCCTTATCGGCAACAGAAACATGCTGTTTTCCTCCTCGCGGAATAGGCTGATCTCCCGATCCCCCTTGTTCCGAGAAGTGGTATGCTCTGACGCATAATACCTGTCACCGAGTTTCGTCCACCTGCCGGACCACACCAAGCCAGCAAGTCAACCTCTCACACGATCTGAGAGAAAGATACCTCCCTCTCCGGACTGACGCGAGAAATGCGATAAAACTACGAGGCCACAGGGTCAAAAAGATCAACATGATCGGCCAATGACCTAGGCCCGATCTTCCGATTGCTGGGCGCCGGAACACGCAATGTCTAAGTCATCACTCAGACCTTGTCGGTATCGCCAATGTTCACTCGGACGCCACCGCTATCGCTGTCAGGGGAACCTGCATCTGTGCATGGTTAAAATGATGTGGCGTGGGGAGGAGTAGACGGCGGATCACCCACATCGTGATCATCACCATCTGGCTCTCTCCGATGACGACCAGAAGAAGGCTTGGTACCAGCGACATGGGCCCCAAGGTGACCACAAAACTCCTCTGGGATCGGGTCGTTGTCTAGATCTCGGTCGAGATTCTCTTTCACCTCGCTTTCTGCTAAATGACCATGGGGCCGGATCATGGCGGTGGTGTTTGCCTTGGTGGTGGTCACGGATGCAGTGTGGCTCACTGGAGCGGCGCCTGCTCCGGCCTGATCAGTTGGGCTCCTCGATTGAGCATGTGTAATTTTAGCAAGGAGTCCAGCATGTCGGCTGTGTCTCTGGCGATCTCTATCTTGGATCGCCAGACTCCGAGGTGCCGCGGCCTGTTGCCAGCTGGAGATATCACGCGTCCACGTACGGTTCTGTTTCAGCGCTTGAGGTCTGTCGTTGCTTGTCAGGGTCGAAGGGTAAAGTCTGTCGAGAAGGGCGGGGGAGCGCGAAGACATGGATGGGATTTGTCGTGCGACGCAGGAAGAGGCATTGTGATTGCAGGTTTGACGCGCTTGGAGAGGGGTTGCTCTGCTTTGGCGGAGCGGGCTCAGGTAAATGGGAAGAATCGTGTCGATGAAGAGAGTTCGAAATGGAAGTTGGGATGGCGGGTTAGGAGGGAGGAAAGGTGTTCATCTGGAAGAGGATTGAGAAGGATTGAAAGCGAGAAGGTCAACAGAGGGGGTCATATCGCCTGGTGGTTCTGTCTTTGTGTCTCTGTCTGTGTCTGTGTCTAGGTTTGCAATTGCAATTGTGTTTGTGTTTGTGTTTGTTGTTGTGATTGTCTTATGTCTGGTCTCGGTGATGGTAGTGAGAGAGAGCACTGGCATCATTCTTTTGTGATAAAGGTAGCTTGCTTGCGTGCTTCCCTACTTACTTGCACGCTTCCTTCCTTACTCGCTTGCTCGCACGTCCACTCTCCTCCTCCTGCTGCTGCTGCTATCATCTGGGCCCTCAACTCTTGCGATGCTGGAGTGAAGCCGAGACGGTTTGACACGCCCATGCCCGAAATGGGCCCGTCTGCGAAAGGGTTGTCTCGGTCCATCCATTCGTTGTCCTAGAGGGCCAGAGCCCTTCGGACGCCTCGCAGGGACTTTCCTTCTATCCAGGCAGTACATATACTGTGTTGTACTGTGCACTGTGCTATACCCTGTTGCGCTGTCCTGTGTTAGGATGGTATGGTACGGACCACCGGCCGACCACGTGTACTTGGTACATAATATTATATACCCTCGCCCGTGGCCTTTCCCTTGCGGTTGCGCGGTTAGCCAGCGAGGGCTGGACTAGTCGAGTACGCCCCGTACATGTTGTGTGACTAAGTGACTTTGAGGTAATTGTGCCCAAGCACAGAGTTCCCCTCCGGTCACGCGTCACGCAAGGCTGGTGCGCCCTGCCTAGAACCCACTCGCTCGACTAGACCGGAACTGCGGACCAGGGTATAGCGTGCCTCGAAATATACGTATGTACCTAGAAGTAAGCATGCACTCGGGTTCTATTCAAGGGCAAAGACAGAGATTGAGGGAAAGAATCGTGAACGTGGAAGGGCAAATGTCAGTAGAAATAAAAATGACAGATTCGAGATAAATAGTAGCTGATGAACGGACAAGCATTTTCGGCTGATGGATCAGCCACACACAACTCCTCTCAAGAAGGCAGCAGAACAGATTCTGGATTGCCCTCGACACTGCAGCACAAGTAAGAAGAAAACGACTAGTCAGTGCTCGCAAAAGAACCTCGCCCTCGAACAAAGGCGATCGGGTACCCCCATGTGAACCCTGCCTTGTTCCCTCAAGCCGGTGTAGTCAGCCATTATTGCGCCGCGATCAAACCATTGCTGGACCCCAAATTGCCAAAGGTCCTCCCCACCAGACTCCTTGCTGTCGGATATACTCGGTACATCCCGTTCCCAAACCAGTTCCTGACAGGCTTCGTTTGCTCCAACCGCCGGGGGATCTCTTGTTTTCATACAAATTCCAGAAGCAAAACTTGTTAGTCACCATGGACCCACGATGACAGACATGACGGTGTTGGCATGTCATGGGCAGTGACTGAAACCTCGACTCTCTTCACTCGATCGCGGCGTCCTCGGAAGACATGCCGTTAGGTAGAGGGCTCGACACTTCAATGTCGCCGGATCAACCCGATCGAGGGAGTTGTCGGGGCCGCCGTGGCCGTGGCCACTTCAAGGTCTGAAACCCTTCCTCGTAGGCCGGGGAAGGATCAATTTGCTGGTCTACATGACAAATCGTTCCTGTCGATTGTCCTGGAGAGCCAATGGCATGGAAGTCCAGTCACCCGGCATCGCGACGTGATGGGACATGTGACCGTGACGAGGGCGAAGGCCATAGTCCTCTGGCTCAGTACTCTGAGGTCTCCGAATGGCGCTTCCGGGATAATAGAGCGAGTGACCGCCATAGGCGGGATCCGGATAGCCGTAGTTGTCCAGAGGGGATGGTGTTGGCAACGTTCCACCACCCGGCGAACCCCATACCAGAGCTCCCAAGTGGGGAGAAGCGCTGCCGCTAGCAGTGCCATTGGCCGGAGGCTCTAGAGGTTGGGGTGGACCATAGGCTGGTGGATGAGATGTGGTAGGTCTCTGCTGCGGTGCGCTTGTATAGTTCTGGAGAGAATGGGCAGTCAAAGGTGGTGTCGAGCGAGGGGAGTTCTGCCCAAAGTCAGACCGCATGTGAGGGGGCAGGGAATGGGTTTGAGGCAAGAATCCATAGTCTGAACCTTGACGTTGGATGCCAATGGCGAGAGGCGGAAGCTCTGAATTGGGTGAAATTGACAAGGTTCTATCTGCGGGCGAAGCCGTCGAGTTTCTCGAGGAGCCTCCTGAAGTGGACCCGTAGACGGACTGACTCTGAGGCAGTGCTGGTGCCAACTTCGCATTGACTTCTGCGGCTGCTTCCTCCAGTGTGCCCGTGTGCGAATTCTGATGCCTGGTCAGGGTCGTCCGTCTTGTGAAGGTCTTCTGACAGTTTGCATATTCACACTTGTAGGGACGCTTTCCCGAGTGAGTGCGTCGGTGCCGCGCAAGAGAGCTGGAGTCAGAAAATGGCTTGCAGGAGGTTTAGTCTCAGGTATGGTAGATCGAATGCTGATCGGCATGAAGACTTACTTTTCCACAGTTCCCACACAAGTGGGGTTTCTCTCCTGTGTGGACCCTGAGATGCACAGTCAAGGCAGACCGCTGGATAAATGACTTGTTGCAATTTGGATGATCGCAAACATGAGGTCTGTCGCCGCTATGAATGCGTTCTTCCTGAAGTTAGCGGGTCGCTCATGCTAGATGCGGGGGCTCCTCACCGTGCCTGGCTAGGTCACTGCGTCGCGCAAAGCCTTTCGAGCAGGTGCTGCAAGGAAACGATTTGGTGGCTGTCTCGGTCTTTACTTTAACAGGCGGCAGGTTCCCGTCCGAACCCGTGGTCTGGCTGTCATGGCCCGGCATGCAGCTGCTCGGAGCGTACAGTTGAGGGCTGTGCTGGGGTGCCGCCATCATATTATATGGCAGCACATGAGACTGTTGGATTGATTGCGAGTGGTGAGCCAGAGTTGGCCCTTGGTCCATACCATATGACGCTTCGCCGTCCATCTGTAGCGACTGCTGAAATCGGCTCAGCTCGTCGTTGCCTTCAGGATGATTTCTCCTATTCAGGAGGGTCGAAACGTCCATTCCCCCCTTGGCGGGAAGCTGCAACAGAGGTGCCAAAGCTCGTTGGTAGAGAGCCCGGCTTTGAGGAATTGGAAGGCGTGGGAAATCGAGCCCGAGGTTTGATGACTGCATGGTTTTGGCCGTCAGCAAATGGCACACAGAAGAAACAGTCAGAGACGATGGGGAGTCGAGACATTGAAGGACACCTTGGCCCTCCAAGGGATCAGTGCCAGATTAAAGAGGGTCAAGGCGCCGTGGCACGTAGGCGCTCACGCTCTGGCCCTCGTTGATCCGACGACCACAATGGCCGAGGGCCTCAATGCACAGTCCATTGTTTGTCCGAGCGAGACCGCCACCAAGAGGCCTGGGGGTTTGTATCTCACCTCAAGCAACAGCAGGTGTTTGACGAGATGCAGAAAGGAAAACACGGAAGGGGAAAAAGCTGAAAGGCGGCGGATGAGTAGGCCTACAGCTGACTGGAATGTAAGAAAACAAGGGGAGCAGCAATGCTGGTATTCCCTCGGCAACCAGCCAATTTTCCTCTCCGAGACACTTCTTTGTCGACGCCAATAATTCGGGTCTGTGTTCTTGTGACGGAAAACTGGCTGAAGTCTGGTCTGGATTGGGACAGGAATGGTTCTAGGTCTCTGCCAATTGGCCTGGGGGTGAGGCAGACGCTGGTGCTATGTCTGGCGCGAGGGTGAAGAGGATAGAATTTCGCTCCTCGTGAATCAGCGGCCACGTTCTTGGGAGGCTCTTGGGATTCTGGAGCTCGGATCTGCCGCTCCAAGGCGGTATTTGGAGGAAATGAATGAGGTGGTGTTTTGTTGCCTTCAATCTTCAATCGGCCCTCACATCCGACTCGGACTCCAATACCCCAATTGACAGCCGTTAGAGACAATCCCAATGCCAATGGAATCGTTCCTCTAGACAAGGGAGGTCGATCCAATCGTAGGGGACCAGAAATTGAAGACTAGTGTTGATTGTCTTTGGAGGGAGCATCGGAGCGGTGGCTGCTGGAGACGCGAGTGTAGGGGCCGCACGGTGGAGTGATGCTGACGGTTCTGGGTCGGGACTGCACAGAAGATGTCGAGTCGATTGAAGGGAGTGACAGTGGTGGAATTGATAGTTGAGCACAGAGCAAGCCGTGCATCGAGCGCGGTCTCTTTGGGAGGAACAGGAGTCGCAACAGTAGCAATAGCGGTAGCGACAAGGTGGAATCGGGAGCATAGGCGGAGAGGGAGAGCACAGACAGACTCAGGCACGGATCGTCTGAGAAAGGGCCACAGCGTCCAGGGAGGGAGGTGATGATTTCTTTATTTCTCGAGGGCACTGCCAGGACCAGCTGGAGTGGCATAATAGAAAGCAAGTCACAACTCCAAACACATCATGACTTGGTGTTTAAAGCAAGTCGTTGTCGGCAGTCGTCGGTCGGCGCAGCTGCAGAGTTTGAGGTTGTTTGGTGGTGGAAACGCAGGATGGAGTTCGGGGGGGGGGGGCACTCTGGGCCTACTAGCCCCCTCTGGGCCCCCTACCCAACGTGTACTTGTAGGCTGATGAACTGGGGGTGCCAATGACTGCCAATGACTGCCGATCCGAAACAGCTTCAGGCCCTCACATGCCTCGCAGGTGCCTCGCAAGAAGCAGCCACCAGCAGCCAAGCCGGTCCAACTCAACATCCCCTTTGTTCTATCTCGGTCTACGAGGTAGTTTCTCACACTTTGCGTTCCTACTAACTTAGGTAGGTAGGCTCGGGCAAATGAGGTCGAGCCCCAGCTGAGCACTTTATTCGTTCCACACGAGTCGCAACCATGCTCCCCGCCGCACAGTCCCTGCATTGGGGTCTAACCTAACGGCTCTTGGGGCTCTTTCTGACCTCATTCCTCATACAACTGCAGTTCCATGAATGATGAGAAGAAACACTTCCACTTTCGCCCAAGGAAAAGGCCGCTTGCATGGTCTTGCTGTTTGTTTGATGCCATGGACGACACTGACCCGGCCCAGGTAATGACCTCTTTGGGCCGCTGACGACCATTGACCAGACCTCAGCTGTCGTCTACCGAGAGACGTTATGACCCCTCCTTCCTCCGCATCAACTGGCAGCTTGTACTCGGTAGGCAGTAAGTCTTGGCACCTGCCATAAAGATCAGCAAAAACCGCCCAGCCTCGCCAGGCCATGTGGCTGTCATAAGCTCTCCTCCGTCCCATCGTCTTGAACCTCTTGCAACCTCTTGCTCATTCCAAGTCTGCACCTGCCATCTGCCATCTACCATTTGCCGTCCCCATGCGACTTTGGTGACCTAGGCTTCCACCATGTCGTCCTCGCCCCCGAAAGCGTCCGCACCGCCGTCCGGAACCTCCTCATCGAATGGAGCCATGACCGCACGCGATCGCTCAGCGGGGCGAAACGTCCACATTACCACTTGAATGATCCTACTACCGAAACTGGGGGCGTATTACTCTTACCTGGTGTCACCAATGCAAACTTCTATACAATGATCGAGATCATTATTATATTTTCGAGCCTCTTCTTTCTGCAAGATGAGAATAAAACGAAGATCGAGAGAGACAACCATGCACTGTAACCTGGACAGTATGATATTGTTGCCGCCGCTTCTTTCGAAGTCAACAATGAGCCATGGCTCGTACGAATAATCAGTCACGCTACCGGAAGTCGTGTCGCCGCCTTCTCCGATGGTATTCGTTTACGAGGTCGTCAATGTATCATGTCCGGAACACCTGTACCTACGTACAATGAGATATACTTGTGGCGTGGCTTTGAAGCCGCGCATATTTTCCCACTCGCCTACGAACGTCACCAAAACAATCAGAACTACGGTCGATGAGTTACAATTCAACTAGTTCAAGAGGGATCTATTAACTCGGTGTAGAATAGATTATTACTCCGCTCCGATATACATCAACTACAGTATTTGATTCATATGATATCTCGATCAATCCAGACGACAACTATAACGTTATAGCCTGTACGCCTACAAGGAGAAATATTAAAGGTAATTATCTTAACCGGGAGTTATTCACTCGCTATCATGCACCTCTTAATAATCTTCTACGATGGCACTTTAGACAGGCAGTCTTAGTGAATACAAGGGGTGCTGGTGAGCGGCAGTTCGAACACGACTTCCCGCCCGGCTCTGATATGGTTGGTGACATATTTCGGGGTCCAAAGGCAGGTGAAAGAATGCAATTTGAGCTGTTCAGCCGTCTCGGTGCTCAGATGGAGTTGTTTCCGCCGGCAGTTGGCGTTATGAGGGTGATGGGGGAGAGGGGAGAAGGGGGAGAAGGGGACAATCACTAATGCAATGCATACGAGGTTCCTTTTGTACACTGTACCGTCCCTGGGAGTACGAAGAATACCAGGTACGTAGAAATTCAATACTCGACGGCCAGGATCCGCCGAATGGCCGCAGGGATGGAGGAGGAGTAGCGATAGAGCCGGGAAAGGGAGACAACCCCCCTGCCCAACAATGCCTGGTTCTCGGTGCCTGTCAGAACTACCCTTGGTCTCTCTCACGCCAGGTCAGGTTCGATGCGTCTGACGCTGAACATGGTCCTCCAGTTTGACTTTCTCAACTTCAACGGATCTTTCGTCACCATGCAAACCACATCCCCCGAGGTCAACTGTGTCTCATGAAGGCAACAGCGGATAGTTCCCTGCTCGGAAGAGTTGGACGAACGACATGGCTTCAATCCTCCCTGCTGAGTAGGGCTGTCGACGATCGTTTGCCCCTTGTGAAAGCTACGTCTGACCCCGGATCCTTGAATTTGCATGCCAAAAGCCGTGTCCCGACCACGTCACGGCCGTGGAGCTTATGCCGGATAGCTGCATCTCGTCTGCGGAGACCGGTTCATCCTGTTTGCACAATGGATCCAGTGGGGGGAAGCAATCAGACGGTTCCGAACGAGCCTCAGGACAATTGGCGATAGCAAACACAGATCCATGAACGCGCCAGTCTGCATCGTCCACCCTCCCTATCGAATATGTCACAACCTGAGCGTATTTTCAAATGTGACGGAGAGAACGGTAGATGGAAGAGCATAGACGGCTGTCTTCGGAAAGGCAAAAATGGGAACAAAAAAAGGCCCCTGTCCAACCGTTCGACCATTGGCCTGATCAATGCATTTTCATGTCCGATCTCCTTCAGCTAAAGTCCACAGGTACTTACCGGCCACACACATGTAAACAGACTTGCTCGGGATTTGGTAGACAGGACGCCACACCCACAATCATATATTCCTTATCATAATAACAGATATCCCAAGCAGATGAAACTTGATCACCACTTGCAGTCATCACCTGAACACCTCAATCCGAATTTGTCCTCTTCCGCCCTTCGTTCTCACATCCGCGCACAAACGTGACAGATGATCCGGGAAAAGGCACGAAGAGTGGGCTGAAGTCGGTATGTGCTTCTCGGGCGGCCACTGCTCGAATTCCCTCGTCAGATTCGCGTCTCTCCTCCACCCATCCCTATCTCTTAAACAGCCCGAGTACATCCTCCTTCCTCCAGTCAATCTCCAAACTTCCGTCGTAAACTCTCTCCACGATGATCTTCATCCGGTCATAGGCGTGGGCGTACCTAACTGCACACTCCTCAAACACCTTCCCTATCAAATCCTTCTTTCCTGGTCTCTCCGACGCTGCCGAAGAATCATCCCCGTCTGTGAAGTGCTTCTCGATCCTCTTCTTCAACGTCTCCACTCCCTTCCTAACCTCCTTTGCGTCATAGCCACCTAGAATCTTCTTGGCCGCACTGCGTGAGTGGGACGGCTTATTGGCGATGGACGTGGATGACGAGTCGCTCGCCTTCATAAGGGCTTCGGTGCTTTCCAGGAAATCAAGCCACTTCCCCAGTGGCCGTCGGATCACGGCATCCGTGTACTGTGCCAAGTGGGCTAGTCGATCGCGCGAGGCTCGCTCAACCCATTCTTCGAGAACCACATTCTTATGCGTTTTCACTTCCTCGGCGAAATAATTCATATTCTCGATCAAGAGAATATGGTAGTTCAAAGCCTCTTTATCTTCTGGATCGCCGCTCAATGGTGCGTTCGAGTGTGCTGTTGCTGCCCCACTAGAAGACTCTGCCACCGGATTGTCTTTGGCGATGAAATTGAGCGATTCCCACATGGCTTTCAGAAGTTTGGTGTACGCGTCATTGACGATGAAGCGCACTTCCAGTGACTCTTGGTGGGCGAATTCCTGCGGAACCATGTCTTCGACCACTGTTATGAAGTCTGGGAAGATCCTCATAAACGAAATCAGCCCTTTCCTCTTCTTTACTTTCACCTTGGTTTCCTCTATCGCCTTGATTTGTTCTTCAACAAATTTGTGGAAAAGACCGGTCAATCTGTCGTGAAGGGTCCTTACCGTCCGAGTGATGAATTCTTGATTTGTTTCTTCATACTTCGACAAGCACTGTTCGAGAGAGACCAAGACGCCCACGCCCTGTAATTGATCCATCTTGAAAACCCATTCCACCAACGCTTGGAGGTCCGTAGGCCAGAATGAGTAGATCCCTTCGGTGGTACCTTGCACGATCTTGGCCATATTACGATCCGGATCGAAAGGCTGTTTCGCCTGCAGATTGGGCAGCTTGCGCTGTTCAGGCGGCCGAGATTGCACGAGCTCGGCAAAATTTTCATTCGACTGCGAGTTCAGATGGAAGAAATGGACGATGAAATTTTGTTCTTCCGAAATAGCCGTGGCCTGTTGCTCAAGCACAGCGTCAAATACAGCCCAGGCGTCGGTTTTGCCGTCCCGTCTTTCGCTAATCGAATGTCTCGTGGCATGAGTCTTGACTGCCCGGCCGCGTTTGACCGTAAGCTTGCGGGCTGCTGTAGAAAGATTGGACTCCTCTGCCTTCTCCTTGTCTTGGTGCGTGAAAAGGATTTCTTGCTCCTCTCCCATGGGGTGCCTGGCAGTCCTCCTAAGACCCATGGTGAAGTCTCGGAACTGCTCCTGGTAGATACTCTTGACATTGATTTCGTAGCTGCCGATCAATGTATGCCATTCGTACTGATTGACCTCCCGTACGAAAAGCATCATGGCATTGTAGACCCAAAGCTCTTGTCGCGAAGCATTATAAGCCCGCAGGTTGAGCGTGAGGGAGGAGGTCCCAGAAGAAATGCTAACGCTAGCATTTTCCTCACTTGTTCGCTGCTCAGCCAACTGGAACATGGCCTTCATGTGCTGATTGAAGCGGTTGACGAACATCATACTTTCGCGCTTGTATTCCTCTTTCTTCTCGCGCACCGCCCGCATCTTGGTGAGGTCCGCTTCGGCATTCGTTCCCAGTCCGGTGCGGTTGTTCGCAGTAGCTTGACGAAGTTTATTCTCGCGCAAATCTGGATCGATAATCACCATTGCGCTGTAGACTAACGTCAATGCGTGCTCGACTTCTTGAATATCCCTAAAGTTGTCAATAGGCGTAAGCTGTAAAGCGCGAAGATCTGATGGGGATATTGTCAACATTTTCAGGAGGTTTTGCAACTCAGCCTGCAGCAACTTCTGATTGGCAGTCTGCACTTGCAGTCCTTGTCCTTGAGCCTCGATGTATTCGATATCTTCATGGAGAGTATCGAGTTCATGCGCATAGAGCGTCAACAGCCCGTCAAGCTCTTCACATTCAGCGATGGCCTTTTCGAATGCTTTTCCGAGCTCCTGCACCTTGCTCTCTTGATGTTCGACGTGGCCGAGCCAGCCACTGGCCTGGGCCCGGCCAATCTCCCTTCGAATGTCGGTCTCGAAATTCTCCAGAATCTGGTCACTTGCAAGCCTCCCATCCCATGCAAATTCTGTCAGAAGTTCATTCAAATCCGCTCCGCGGCCCTCGGTGATCCGCGGATCAATCCCTAAAGCTGTGCAGTGCTTTTCTACTTCTGCTTCTAGCCTTTGCCGACGTTTTCTTTGTGGCGAAGCTGACCGGGTCTTATCCGGCGACTCTGCTCTTGTTTCTTCCTTCGGTCCCTCAGGCTCGACAGGGATAGACTTCGTCGTAGGTGTTTCTGACTTAGAAATGCTGTCTGAGGTCGCCGTACGCTCAATCTGAACTCGTGGTACAGCATCACCCGGCCCAAGTTTAGTCTTAGGCTGATCTTTCTCGACTTCCGTAGTGGCAAGATCAGGGGTTCCGCTCTTCGTATCGTCCGAGCTCATACCTCTCTTCAGTGGAGCTGGGACCACACTGGTGATGCCATCCGGCTCGTTGGAGAGTTTCTCCTGCATGGCCTTTAAGCGCGCACCGGCCCCGCCTTGACGGGGTTGGAATGCGCCTGCGGCAAGAGCAGCCTTTCGAAATTGAGTCGCGATGTCCTTCCCGGATCTCTTCTTGATCATGGGACCAAGGCCGGGGCGGTGCTCCTCTTCAACCTTCGGAGGGGCTGGAGGCTCCAGTGGCTCTGGAGCCACAGACTCGTTTGCAGTCTTGAGAGCTTCGGGTTCTGTCGTAGTCACTTCGTTGTACACGGCCTTCGGTGGCACAAGGTCGTTTGCTTGTGGTTGCTTATTCTCCCCCGCGGCCTTGTCGTTCACGAAGTAATCCGGTTTCCGCTGCAAGTGCTCCTCTTTGATGGCGGTCGGTGTCCCTAACGGAGTTACAAACGCACTGTTATTCTGACTCGGAGGAGCCGGTTGTTCGGATTTGAGGTCAGTTGTAGCAGGGGCTGGCTTTTTACGCTCGGGGAAGAGTTCAAAGTCAAGAGCTGGGAGGCTGGCAGGCGGTTCAGGCGTCCTGCGATCGCTCGCTGCCGTGCTGGGCCTCGAGTTGCTTAATGGTTCGCCGCGGCCGGCATCCCTCATTGAATCTTGACCCTGCATAGGCCCTGCTCTTTTCACCGCAACGTCTTGACCACTGGTTTTTGCGACGCCGGGGCCATTGGGTCTCAGAGGCGGTGGCTCAAGTGCAGAATCGGTTCGCTGGAGTGACGATTGAGAAGCCTTTGGACTGATGGATGGTCGCAGCGGGGCCGGTTGTAGGCTGTCGGACAGCGACGGCGTACGAGCTTCGTCACGCCTTATCTGAACGCTATAAGGCTGTGTGCGAGAGCTATCTTGCACCAGAGCGCCCCGGGTTGGTCTAGGTGGTAAGCCCAAAGGCCGCTCTTCGGCCTGAGAGGGTGGTCGCGCCATCTCTCTGGTCGGGGGGCGATATTCTTGCCGGCTGAAAGCTCTGTTTTGGTCTTGTAGCTCCGTTCGATTGCCATCTCGGCTCGGGGGAGGCTGAACAATATATGGAGACTGTGGCCGGTTCGTGCTGAGAGCTGGCACGGAAGCTGGATGGCTCGGAGCTAGAGCAGGCGGGGGAGTTGGCGATGGGACGATCGGGGAGAAATTGGTCCTGGAGGTAGGGGTGTTCTGAGTCGATGGTACACCAGTGATATGTTGTAGTTCCTGCGAAGCAAAGCCTATGAGATCTGGAAGCTTTCCACCGGTGTACTTTCGGTATATCTTGATCAGACTGGCAATGAAAAAATCCTTCTCTTTCGGAGTAGGGGCAGACCAGAAATAGGGCTTGCCCAGAGACACGGTGAAGCCCGTGTTGGATGCCCACTGCTTCTCCATCTGCTGCTGGGGGTTGGCGGGCACGAGGGCCGTGTATGAAATGATGGCGGTCAATTCGTCGAGATTCCATGTCTTGCCGATGGAGAAAGAGCCATTAGGGTTCTCGCGGGCCTTGTGGACTCTGACCTTGCCGGAGCGGCGGACGGCGACGAGGATGACCCTGTGCTTCTTGTTGGAGTTAGGAGAGTCCGGAGGAGGAGGGGAGGAGGGATATGAAGCATCTTCCAGCACTCGGACGTGGGTGATATATGACTCGAGTTGCATCCCCTCGGGATCTCGCTTGCTGAAGCAGGCGTCGATGATGCGCCTCTTCTCATCTTCGAATCGCGCGGCACGAGACTGGTTGGTATCCTGCTGGTCGGGCTGCCTCGTATGAGGCCTGGGCTGGGAGAAGTTGTGGTCGCCATTAGAGACGGGCGCAGGCTGTCGAGGCCCGGTGTAGAGAGGTTGTGGTGGTTGCTGATTCATCGTTGAGTGAGAGTGAGGTTAACAACATCATCTTCTAGAGGGCGGAAATAGGGAGGACGAGGGAGACAGATGATTCATGGCTGTTTTAGATGTACAGATGGAAGAACACAGCCTGCCCACGGTTTGTCGTCCACAAACGAAGTGTAGGTCCTCATCCAGACGTCGAGACGTGTACGTATTCTGCACCAAAAGACGTGAGTGTAGAACTGCGCATGGCATTGGCGAGCACGGAGAGGAGCCAGCCGAAAGCCTAAAACGAGGGTCGGGCTCCCAAGCCGTAGGCCTGGCTTGGTAGGGCTAAGGGGACATACAGTAGGAGCTTAGTGGTCGCGGCCGCTGTTGCAGGAGGCCTTTCCACTTGTGGGCCCCTCCTACGCTGCCTACCTACCAAGTTCAACACTTGACCAGGCTCGGTGCCAAGTTCAAGTACTCAGCAGATATTCTTTCTACCTTGTCCCCATTTTCGCCTCCCTTGCGCCGCGTATCGAGTACCGAGTACTTGTTCGGTGTATAGAAGGCCCTCTATAATCAGTAGGCAACATCAAAAGACGGGTATTGTCTTTTCTTCTCCTTGTCTCAACCATCCCAATCCAATTTGTCACTTAGATCGCCCACAGTTGTAACTTGAACTTTGAATCCCCTGGCTGCTGTCCGATCTCTTTCATTCCTCAACAGTATCTCGCCACATCCAACCCCCCCCCCCCCAAAAAAGAAAACGAAAAACGATAGATACAGCAATTCAGAAGACCCAGCCAAACACATCTCTTCCATTCTGGACAGACAATGACGGATGAGATTGTCCACCTTGCCCGTACAAGAATCCGTTTCCCTTTCCGTACGGCGCCAGGCTGAAATGGATGTAGTACAAACACAGAGTATCGTGGTCATAATTGGCCGCAAGAGATGGCCTTGCTCTTTGCGTCCTGAACTCAGCCCAATCCAAACGTGTCCCTATTCAATGCTTCGGAAATATAGCGGTTCGCCTCTTTTGCTCTTCACTTCCCAAATAATCTTTCGCTGTTCTCCACCATCCACATCACCGCCTCATTCTTCATCTTGGTGTCGCTAAGCTCACGGCTCAGACTTTCTGGTCGCATGATGGTCGGCGCAAACACCACGGCGATGTTCATGCTCGTCATGAGATTCTCTTTCTCTAATTGAACCACCCGTGCGAGGTGCCGAATCAAAAAGTCCAGAGTCTCAAGGTGAACCCTTGGTAGTTCCTCTAACGCTCGTTGCATTGCGTCCACTCTCATCCCTTTGTCCTCAATCGTCGTGGTATCGAGCAGTTTATCGTAGACATCAAAGGTGATAAGTGGGGTGGGCAGCCGTCGGAAATACTGTTTCAACCCAGAAGTAACGGCGTGGATGTCGAGGTCGGGATCGGAAAGATCAAATTCCTTTGATGGGTTCTCGAACCAGTCTTTCACTTGCTGTACCTGCGAGTTGCCTCCAGATTTTCGGTAGATGCCTTCAACATCCATACCTGATGAGGGTCAGCGTGGCTAGAAGAAATGCTTTTTGACCAGGACTCACCACGTGACTCTACTTCTTCAACACACCTCCTCACAATCATAGGCACAGTGGTCTTCTCATATTCGGCCCGTTGCTCGAGCTCGGAGCCAAACAACTCTGTTTTCATCATTAGCGGGAGTAGGATCAAACCAGAGGGGCAGCTCCTTACGTGCGCCAGCTTCTGCAAGCAAAGACGGTGTGCTCGCATTAGCTTGGGCGGCGTACAGACCGTTGGACTTGGGCGCCACTTTCTGAGTGCTAAAGAAACCAAAGCCACTTTGTTTGACAGGTTCCGGTTTCGTCTTCGGCAGACTTGAATATTCTTGACCAGCGGCAGTTGTTGACCCATAAGCCCCTGTCTCCGCAAACTGTAGGTCTCGGCTGTAGTTCTGTTGAGTTGAGGAGAACGCCCCTTTCAGACCTTTCGTGACACCCTTGGCCACCTTCTGTCCTTTTCTCCAATCAAACTTCCTTGGTTGGCCTTTGCGGATGTCCACCATTTGAGGACCCTGGATGACGGTCACAGGCTCTGCTTCACCTTGTAGAGTGCTTGCTGAATCTATATTGGTCAAGTCGGTGGACATGTTGCGTGTCTCCCTCGAATCAAAAGAGACGTTTGACTTCTCTTTGTGGTGAGAATAGATTCCAAGTCCATTCATGGCCGACTTTTGCTGATCTGCTTGCGCCCCCGAATTGGCCTTGTACAAGCCTTGAATCTGGTGTACCAACTGATTGTTAAGCTCAGCCAGCTGGGCATTCTTCGAAGACAGCTGTTCAAACTCCATAAAGCTCTTATCTTTCATTTGAGTGAGACTGGCTATCTCATCCACCAAATCATTTCGTTTCTGGATTGAAGCCTCGATCTGAGGCCCGAACGAGTCCTTTAGTTTTTCCAATGCCTCTGCAAATTCGCGAAGCACGACGTTGCTCAGTCTGCCAAGGTCGAACGGCTCCCCGCTGTGCTTGGCAGCAGCCAGGTGCTCCGTAAGGACCTCTAACTCTCTTATGACGATCTCTTTTTGTGTATCGAGAACAACTATGGTTGATCTTTTCTCCTTGAGCTCGACGTTTACCTGCTTGATATTTGCGGCCGAGTCAAGCTGCATTTCCAATTCAGCTATTCTCTTCTCCCGCTCAATAATCTTTTGCCGCTCACGTCGAAGCTCATTCTTGAACCAGGCGAGTTCATCGCGATTTTCCGGTGAGGCAGTACTAGGACTGCTGATTTCCTGGCCAATCGACGAGATGGGCATGGCAGGCGATCGAGGCCAGCGGTCCCTCGAAAGCCGTCCGGTTTTGTCACTGTAGCTGCGACCATGGCGAACAGAATTCGAGACCCTCCTAAGGAATGATTCATGCGCGCTGGGCTCTTCTCCACCCATTATCCGGGCCATATCCTCATCCATAGTGAATTCTCCGCCCGCTGAATATCTAGGTAGACCTGGTGACTTGAACCCATCCACATATCTTTGATTGTCGGACTGGAGGGTGCTGAAGGATTCGTTTCTCGACCTTGAGTGATCGGAAGGTGGCAAAGGAGGTATGCGAGGGTCCACGAAAGATTCGTTACCTGTCTTGGTGACACCCTGAAGATCTTGAATCAGAGAATCATCTCCCGTATCGAAGATACTTTTTGAGTTCGGTGAACTTATAGGACCAGAAATGATCTTTCCACCATTGGCTTTGGCAAGATCGGCTGGCGCTTTGGGAGTGGACGAGCCGCTGTTCACCAGGCTTCCGCCAGACGGAGGCCCAATATTTGCCGCAGTGCCCAGTTCTTTCCTAGGTATCGTTCGATTCCGCTTCGCGCTGTCCAAAGAGTCGCCTCGCTTGGGGAGGTTTTGTAAGATCGATGTCGCGGGCAATTGTGCCGGCTTGGGAGATTCGTGTGAGCCACTATAAGCTGGACTTGAATCGTTCGACAGCAGGGGCGTCGAGTAGTCGTGGTCTGATGGTGACCCAATGTCCGGGACATTCAATGTCTTGGCGGCAAGCTGCTCCAAAGGATCTGTAGGGGCATCGGCTCTGGGAGTTGAATCCTCTGAACGTGAGCCCGGGGTCGATGCGGAGAACTTCTTGGATTTAGGGGCTTCTTGAAGTTTGAATCTTTCGTTGTGTTGTGCTTCGTTGGAGTGAACAATCTGCGATAAACGAGGTGAACCCTCTGACTTCTTAGGCCGCTCCACCGGGATGTAGGGCGATACTGTGGCAGAGCCAGATATGCTCAGATTTGCTCCTCTGCGGCTTTGCTCAACAGCTTCTCTTGAGGGTAGACGGCCCTTCTCTTGGTAGGCGATATGGGGACTTGATGTATTGGATTTGGAAATTTGCGACTGGGGTATTGGAGCGGTGGACTTGCTGGTGAAATAATCGGTTGGCTTCTCTTCGACGGATTTCTGAATCATTTGGTTTGGAATGCTAGGGGACTGCGTTGCAGGTTGCGGGGTAGGGTCAAAGGCAAGCGGTATCAAGAATTCTTCGCCTCCTCCTGAGAGATCTGATCGCTGCGACATCATTGAATGTCGGTTATTGCGGAAGGTGGTTGAGGGTAACGTGAGCATATCTGGAAATAAACCAGGATTAGCATGCGAGCCACGAGGCTTGGAGATGGGCTTCTTACCACGCGCATGGTTCTGATCCGATGTGGATGGCCTCGAGTCCGAGTCTGCTTGCAGTTCGCTGACCGTCTTACTCACAGAGGGGGCACCTGCTGCAGGGGGCTCTGCGTAAACCTCGGGAAAGGGAGACGACTGGCTTTCCGGAATGTAGGTAGTCTTCCTGGCCTCTGGGGGGGGAATTGCAGGCAACGACTTGTCGAGCTGGACGTTGTTTGACATTTTGGAGCGCTGTGCGGTGTTCTTAGCGGTCTTTTTGCGTCTCCTGGCCATAAGAGCCTCGTGGCAGTCCATGCAGAATATGCCCTGTGACGTCCTGGCATAACGTAGATTTTCGATCTTCCTCTTGCAGTTTCTGCATTTGAAGCAATTGGCGCAAAAGGCCTGATCTCCGGTGAGAATTGCCAGGTCCTCAATCTTGTCTCCGCAATTGCTGCAACTGTAGGTGCAATTGTTACATATCAAAGATCCGTCGCCCAGGAGAAGCAGATTTGCGTCAGAATCGAGGAGGGTACCACAAGTATTGCACGCAAAGCAGTGAATGTGCCATCTATTCCCAGCTTGAGGATGTCAGTCACGAGATTGTTCCCACGAAAAGGGACAGTGCCATGTTACCGAGCTCGAATGCTTTGCCTTCCTCGAGGATCTGTTTTCTCTCTCGTCAGCTGTTTGTCTGACCGTAGACTTGGAGAACTCTCACCTTTCCACAACCCTTACAAGGATAGGCGGCGTCATCTGGGTCCATGGGGGAGTCGGGAAAGGCCACAGGGGATTCCATCGCGGTGGCCATTATGTCCTCTGATCTCGGTATTTACTGCAGATTGTCGACATATGGCGGGCTTACGTCCACATGAGATCGCCGGTTCAGAGAGACAGTATGATTGTATAGCATTAATAATCCCACTTTTTGGCTGCAAACAAAGCTCGAACACGGTCAAGTCCTATACATTGTACAACTGGCAGAATTATTTTATCCTTCTGATTGATGGGCAAGGTCGTGTGCTGCCTGCAGCTGCAACACTGATTCGGCCAAACTAGAGGGACAATCGACGTTCGTGCCGTGGCGGAGGATCGGTGTATGGTCTTTCTTTTGCGTTGGTGGCCAATAAGCCAACGAGAGTAGTTGGGAACTTCGAAGATCAAGGTGAAGATGCTCCAGCAGACTATCTCTGTGGTCGTACAAGGATAAGGGTAGAGAACGAAGGTAAACAAGTTTTTAAGGATTGTGGAGGTTCAGCTCGTGCAGACAAGGCCGGGCGGAGGAAGGTGAGAGAGTGAGAGAGTGGATGTGGTTGCGCAGACAGCAGCCAGGTGACAGGATCGTGTCAAGTCAAACGGATCGATGGCGGTGACGGGAGAATCATGACGGTAGAACTGCTGGCAGTAATAGGGTGCGTACAGCAGGTGTCGAACTTGGTGAATGACAAGGGCGCATAGAAGGAGGCAGATGCTGTCAATGGGGGGCCAGCTTCTGGTTGTGGGAAAACGAGAGGAGGTGTTTGGTGGTGCTGAAGACGTTGCTTGGGAGTTTGCACAGAGTTCAGATGTCTTTCGGGGGAATAGTGGCCCTCCAGGGTCCGTGTGCATTATTTGGTTGAACGTGCTCGTGCAGTTTGTGCCCTGGGCGCAACTGTTAGTGGGCGCTCAGGAGACTTAAGGGCCCCCATCCAGTTAAAGGTGGCCAGGCTAGTGGACGACGCATACCCAAGTGCCCCGCTAAAAAGACCTGCAGGTGCAATCGAACGAGTGAGGTTGCGCATGTCCATGGTGCTGTAGTGGCGTTGCTGCAGCTAGGCTCTTGTTATTGCTAGTCCTGCGTGATCGCTTTTGATCGCTTGGATCGACTCGAACCACCGGAGCATTTTTAGTAGTCGCACTCAATGGCGAAATGACTAGTGACCTAGCGTCAACACAGTCAGAAAATCTGGTGAACCTTCATCTGGAGTCTCAGGGGGGTTTTGATGCGAGATGCAATGCGCAATCACATACGCACCGACTACTGTCACGCCGTTCGCTGATCGATCAAAGGAGCTGGACGGCAGTCCCCTGGGAACTCGGGGGGCGCTGATGAGAACTACTCCTACATACTTACCTCTCAGCATATGTAACCCGTCTTCATTTCGGCGTGGAGACCAATCTGTTGAACAACGAGCCCACTCCTGCTATCTCCGAATTGCTTACGTCGCTGGCACTGATGGGTCAGATTCTAGCCTTCAGGTTGTGTGACACCACCATGGCAGATTACTCCAGGCCGCGTGCAGAAATCTACTGTTTCACTTGGCACAGCCCCTGACTTCAGGGTTGGGTCGCTTCAGCCTGATCTGCTACGTGCAGTAAGAACTACTACCTAGACTTTCGTGTAGTAGGTGACTGTGGGATCAGGATGGGGGCCACCAAAAGTACGCTGGCGAAAAGCGAAGAAGCAATTTTGGAAATGATTAGAATTCATCTTCTCTCTATCCATTGCCGTGCCCAATTCCACTCTTCCCAGAGAACGCCACTTACCAAGATCCAGTGGACATAATCCCTGGGTTTCTGTGCAATGCCAGCAACTGCTCGTAAGACGTCGTCGACAGTGACCTTCATGATGATGCTGATGATAATGATAATAATACAAAAGCACTCGCTGCAAAAGGAGAAAGCCTCCCTCCACCTTGTCCCTTGAACTCCAGAAATGAATCCGACCCCATCCTCCATACTAGTAATGATAATAATAATAATAATAATAACACTCTGGGGGCATCACTCAATAAGATGTTCCAGCAACGTCAACATAATAATGAATCAGGTTCTTGTCCGACTCCTTCTTGAAGTACTTGTAGAATCTGGCTTCGGGTTTGATGACAGCATGAAGATTGATGCAAAAGTTCATGACAGCTCTTTTGATGATGGATGTGTAGCTGGCGAGAAGGTGTTCGGCATACGCAGCGAGGCGATCCTCTTGGATCTCGTAGAGAGTTTCGTTGCAGGAAACAAGCCGAATGAGGAGAGCATTGAGGATCTTCAAGCCGAAGTCCATAATGATAGGGAGCCTGTTTGCAAAGCGAGACTTTTCCGGGCCAAACTCCGACGCAAGACTCTGGAGGCTGTTGTAAAAAATAGTATCGGTTGATTTGGGGGTAACAATAGGATCATTTGTAGTAATGATGTACTCAATCTGTTCGAGCGTGTCGAGGACGGCATCGATCGTGGGGAGAACAGTCTGCGTGTGACTGCACAGAAGAAAGGCACCGTCGTCGATAGCCGAAAGCACAGATGCATATGAGGAGCTGTGGTTGCATCTAGCAATGAGTAGTGCGGAAAGTGTCATTCCAGGCTGTGGTTCAGGCCACTGGGGATATTGTTGGAAGAGATGGACCAACGTTATGAGAATCGTGTGTGTGTTATAAGCTGGATGGTTGAGGTTTGTGGCGCGTTTATCTCGGGATTCGGTGATCATATCCAACGACACCATGTTGTTGATGAGGAGTTCAAAGAGTTCGTTGAACTGTGAGTGCTTGGTGATCAAAACACCAGGGTTTTCTTCAATCAGTTTCCTGAGCCTGCGGTAGCCGAGAGCATCAAGACTGGAACGTCGAAGTGCCTCCATGGCCATCAAAAGGGTCTTTTTCTCGGAGGCAAGGCCATCTCGCTCGGGAGAACGCCGAGGTGATCTCTTTGGAGATCGCTTTTTCCGTGGACGAATCACCATGGCATTTTCTTTGCCATCGGACTTGATTGTCTCATAGCTGGATTTGAGGGCATTTTCTTTGCCGTCGGATTTAATTGTCTCATAGCTGGATTTGAGGACACTTTCTGGGACAACATTAATGGTGTTGTCTTTCGAGACGGAGGACGCCGACGTTACAGCTCGGCCGCGAGATTCAGGACGCTGAACACTGTTGACTGAAGGCATTGGAGTGGCAACGATGCGTCTCCTGACAGGGGCTGAGAGAAGACTCGGCTTCTTTTCGACGTCCTCCATGGTACCAAAGAGTTTGAAGTCGTCGGATTTGATCGGTTCAGGGGTCAAGCCACGTTGCTGCGACGACTCTTGGCTCTGAGCCATGCGTTCTTTGTTCTGAGCTTTGATAGAGGCAAGCGCCGACTTTGGTCTTGGAACAGCATTAGCTTGGGCAGCAGTGGCCGAAGATTTGTCTGGGTTGTGTGGATCGGCTTTCAAAGCCTTTTGAGCATGAGTGTTGAGGCCATTCATGATATTGCGGGCACCTCGTGGGTCGTATGAATGGAAGGTCCAGAAGGCAGCACGGCTGTTCTCGCGCACTTTGACTTGTCCATCTGTGAGGCCTTGGAGGATGGCTTTTTCACATGCAGGAGCATCTTTCTCGCGGTCCATCTGAGTGCGATAGGTTTCGATGAGGATGCGTAGCCATTCGGGCGCATAGGTGCGGGGAGGGATGCGGTTATCTTTGAATGCAGAACAGACGTGATAGAACAACCGAGGGCTGTAACCAGCATGTTTGCAGATGTTGACGATTGCGTCATTGGCATTTTTCTGATTGACCGTCTTGGTCGAACCGCAGATGACAATGAGACCAGAAAGAAGGAGATCGAGTTGCGGCTGGATTTGGGTCTCGAGGTGCTTTGCAATGTTTGAGAGAGCTCGGCAGGCTTGAGCAGACAGAGTGGTACGCTCAGAGCCGGCAGTGGTGACGATGTGAGGCAAGACGGCTTTGACTTTTTGGACAAAGTCGTTTGGGATGGCGCTATTTTCTTTGCGCTTTTCGAAGATGTCCGAGAGCTCGGCGAGAAGATCCTGTCGCTTCTTCCAGCTTTCCTCGGTCTCTGGAAGGGTGAATTCGTAATGCAGGAAGTTGAGCACATCAGCATAAGTTTTGCCGAGCATTTTGGCTCTAGCGCCTGCAATGGCAAAATAGACGGCTTTTCCGATAGCAGGGATGGCTGTATTGACCTTCTTGGCTGTGTAGTTGAATGTATTGGCAGTAGTAGCCTTGACTATACAAGACCATGTCAGCGAATGAAGAACAACCCAACTAGATAGCGACAGTAGCGGCATACGGAAGGTCATGTGGTCACAGAAGAACGCCATATTGTCCCACTTGCGAGATACCCAATGGTATTCTTGCACGAATTGGAAGATAGAGTGGGAGAATAGTGATTTAAAGCAGTGTAACAAGGTAGAGCAATGAAGCAATTCAGTACAGGTAGTTTGAATCGAATGGCGTACAGCAGCAATTGTGATCTCTTGAACATGGGAATGTGTTGGAGAAGTGTCCACGGGACTGAGAAGGGCCAGCTGGGAAATATATATGAAAATTTCACACGTACCTGATCAGGGCGTAGGGCAGTGGCAAGGGTATTTGAGATAGAGGGTCTTGTTGTTCATGGATATGGATATCAACGACGGTTCCAAAGGTTGAGAAAACGTTGTTGGCGAGAAGGTTGGAGGAGGAGAAGATGAAGACGGTGACTTTGTGTTGATGTTTTGGCAAGCAACAAGGCGAACTGACTCGGAGCGGCAGGCGGAAGTTTGATCGGCTGTGCTTGGCGCGCAAGCCAATCAGAAGCTGCAGATGGTGTCGCCTTGCCGCCTTGCCGCTCCTTGCCCACCCCCTCAAAACCCCTTTTGGAACGGCGCGATATGGCCAACCAAGAACTTTCAGCTGGTCAACCATTGATCAACTGCGAGAACTGTCTTCATCAAACTCCATCTAATATCTCCATCTCTTACTTGCTTCCTACACAGGAGGGCAAATCCATTGAAACCGCCCCTGCCTTTATCTTACCACCAAAACAACATGCCCCCAAAGCCCCTCCTCCGCCTTCACCTCGACGACATTGGTCACCCAGCTGCCCAAGTGGCTTGTAGCTGCCTAGATGGAGGTCTCTATTTGACTCGAGCCATTGAGCATGTCATGGACTGCTTGTACCACCCCTGCGGCTCGGGCGACATCCCCAAAGTCAGATCGGTCACGGTGGTCCTGCGCAGCATGGGTGGAGTTGCCTACACCACGGGATTGCCACTGGATGACCTCCACAAGGAGATTCATCTGTCCCTCGACTACGTTCACGGTCTATCGTTACGGAAAGACGCGGCAGGACTCCGCCACGAGATTGCCGGGGTCATCACCCATGAGATGGTTCACTGCTTCCAACACGATTGCGAGGGTACCGCCCCAGGCGGGCTCATTGAGGGCATCGCAGATTTCGTCCGCTTGAAGGCTGGCCTTTCCCCACCGCATTGGAATAAGTCGCCCGAAAACAGAGGGCGCAAATGGGACGAGGGCTACCAAAAGACCGCGTGGTTCCTTGAGTGGCTTGAGTCACTACAAAGGCCTGGCACTGTGAGTCTAATGAACGAATTCATGCGAAGAGGGAAGTATCATGAGCAAAGCTTTTGGGCTGCCATGTTTGGGGAATCCGTGGATGAGCTGTGGGACCGTTACAAAGCGACATGGGAAACCCCAACTCAAGTGAAGCCGGAAGTAGACGAGAAGCCAGCGGTCAAGCTGGAAGAAGACAAGAAGCCAGTGGTGGCTGAAGACAACAGAAAACGAAAGCACTTCGCCGCCTAGCAATTTTCATTGCCTCATCCGCGATCCGTTTAGTCTAGACGATTCTGTAGATGACCCTGCGAAATCTCGGAGATCTAGCGAACGAGTTTCCGGTCAAAACAGTAAGTATGAGGGCATTGGAACCGGTAGATTGAGAATGAGGCAGGACGCAGAGTCGTCTCAAGACGTGAGCGAGGCATGAGAACAGCACGGAGCTTCAAGGCAGATGTTTGATCATTGGGAGAGGTATTGATTCCGGGTAGTTCGGAGACAGGGGCGAGGCCGAATGCAGGTTCTGTAATTTCATGGGTTCTAAACCTCAAAGCAATAATCAGCATTTTGACTTCAAGGGCCAAGGTTAAGTAATCGAAGGAGGAATGGAGTCAGTAAAAAATTAGAGTGTTGTTGCGTAATTTTGTTCTTCATGGAGCAAACAAGTTCTCGGGGTTAAAAATAGATCATCACACAGTCTTTAATTTCAAATTGAGGGGAAAGGATAATAGCTTACCGAAAGATCCTCGCGAAGAAAAGCGACGGTACCTCCCGTAAGCTTCGAAAAGTTCTGATCAGCATTGTGTGGCAATCATGTTATTCCATGCTATGTCGCGTGTCTATTGCTCTAGCTGTGACCGCTTCGAGCCTGTCATTTGCATGTGCACGTGCTGATACCCGCCTACATCCGAGGTACTTAATCGAACAGACCACCGAAGCCTGGTGCATGTTAGCTCGAACGATTAGATTTCCGCGAAAAGATGTAGGCTTACCCTCGTCGTCAGACTCTTCCTTCTCCTCTTCTTTTTCTTCTTCCTTGGCCGCCTCAGGCGCCGCCTCCTCAGTAGCAGCCGCAGCCACCGGGGCCGCAGCAGCGTACGCCTCAGGGTTGGCAATGCGATCCTTAAGTTCATGAATGGCCTCCCACTCATAATCGATCTCAATCGCCACCGCGATGGCCTTCTTGTAACCATTGATCAAGCTGTGAATAATGGATGGAAGGGTTGGGTAGTTGGCAGCAAGGGAGATGGTGGTAATAGTAGTGATCGCCGATGTGAGTGACTTTAGCAGTTGACTCTCCTCAACGTCCAACACTTCGGGTGCGAAGGTTTGCCCTTCCTCATATACTTGTACCACCTTCATGCCGTAGGTGAAAGGAGAAATGTTCAACATATTGAGCAGGGTGGCTTCTGAGGCACCGACTTTTGCGCCGGCCTCGACCAGCTTGAGGTCAGTGGTGATTTCAATAGTACCACGAGCAATCTTGGTGGGGACACCGAGGGCCTGGAAGAAAGAGGTCTTGCCGGGTTCCATGCCAGTGTTTCCAGCTGGAACGTACACATCACCAGGAGCAATGGCACCAGCACGGGCAGGGGCTGCGACACGGTTGGAAAGAATCTTGTCACGAATAGTCTTCAAGTCACCGTTAGTGAAGATGAATCCAACATTTCCTGCCAACGGTCAGATTGATCATTCCTTCTCCTCTTGCCTTAAAACGTGCGCACCTTTGACGTGAGGCAGCAAACGTTCGTATTCGGGGCTATCGGCGATGAAACCCTTGAGGGCTCGTCGGACCATGGTGTTCTTGCCCATCAGGACTACCGCTTCGCCGCGCAGGTTCTGTCGGATTTCGTGCATCTGTTGCGACGAGACATTGTCGACGCTGACCTGGGGGAATTGTTAATTTGCTAGCCCATTTGTCTTTCTAGGAGGACTTGCAATGAAGATTGACTTGTACTCTTCGAGCAAGCCCTTGAGCTTGTCGAAGTAGACAGCTTTTGTGCCTGATTTGCCCCCCATGACTTCTTAAGGGATGAAGTTAGGATATTTAAGGGCAGTCGTTGCGAATATGACAGTGGTGTTGTTGGTGATGGTCGAGGTGCAACTTTTTCGGATTGAATCTGGGATATTTTCGTGGGTGCGATTTGAGTCACGTGTGTGGCCTTGGCATCAACGGCGGAGCATTCTTTCATGAGAGCACTACCAAATTTCCATGCCCTGCCCATATCACAATGTTCAACAAATACTACTACTAATTCTTGCCTCTGGGGTATTTCGAAATCTCCGAACAGATAGCCATCTGGTGGTGCGACTCTATAGATGCGAGTCTTCTGCAAACCTCCACACCGGCTACCCACCCTCTGTAAAGACGCTTGGAAGGTGTTACCGGTGTCTCAATGGTGCCCTGTCCGTTTCAAAAGCTATGCTGCGTCCAACCAGTGGATGGTGAACAACCTTTTCTTCTGGCAGCTTCAGGGCCAGTCATAAACTCATTCGACTTGAAGGATGGATCATTCTTGAGCCAATGGCCCCCATCTGACACTGAGGACGAAGAATATAATGCAGCCGTGACCAACGGCGAGGAAGCTAGGGCCCCAAAGAGACGAAAACTCGAGGAAGGAACTCGTGGGGAAGCCTCCCATCAAGATTCAGAAGACTCGATCGAAATCATATCGGAGAGGAAGAAGGGTGAGCGACGGAAGCCCAAGGTAGAAAACACCTCCCTGCCGAACGTCTCTCATATCATCACTACCAGTGACGGGAAGACAGTCATCTGCGTCACGGCCGAGGACAAATCCGCCATTGTGTTCAAAGTACTGACTGGAGGAGTCTTGCACCTGAAGAGTCGAAGGTAAGTAATGCTTGCGCAGGTGCGCTGGCTCGTGTTGCTTAGTATACTTAGGTCGTTGCCAAAGCGTATTTGCGCAATCGTCTTAACACCAGATGAGAAAAGTCTTCTCCTAGGCGATAAATTTGGCGATGTCTATCTGCTCCCCTTACATCCCACTGAGGGGTGGACACCACAGAAGCTTGATCAGGACCAACAACCAGCGGCCTATACTCCCTCTGCCTCAGAGTTAACAGTGCATACGAAGGGCAATCTTGAGGCCTTGAGACAGCAGCGCCAGCTGAAGGCGACTCAACCCAAGAAGGAAGGCCCCCAGTTTGAATGCAAGTTGCTGTTAGGCCATGTGTCGCTCTTGACTGACGTCGCCATCACCGAAGTCCAATCTGGATTGAAGCGCCGCCAATACATCTTGACCTCAGACCGAGACGAGCATATTCGCGTCTCCCGGGGGGTGTCACAAGCTCACATAATCGAGAACTATTGCTTCGGCCATCGCGAATTTGTGAGCAAGCTGTGTATCATGCCTTGGGACTCGGAAATACTTGTGGCAGGGAGCGGTGAGCCTTCTTTGAAGGTTTACCACTGGCAGACGGGGCAGTTGCTGGATCAGGAGCTCTTCCAAGGCGATGTGGGAAAGGACATATTCGACTGCCTGGGTTTGGAAGATAGTAGACGTCCGTTGGATGCCATGGCAGTGTCCAATATTTGGCCTGTGCACTACGCCATGTCAGGCAAATCACCACGTTCTCGCCAGCCTCCTCGTTTGATCCTAGTCTCGCTCGAAGGGTAAGTACTCACTGCGCATTTGGTGAACTGAAGCTGAGCAAATTCAAGGCTTCCCATTCTCCTGAGCTACAGCGTTACGGAAGAAGGCCGCTTGAGGCATCATCAGACCTTAACATTAGGAGGAAACGTCTTGGATGTTACCATTGGCCCAGCATTGTGGGGAATTATTGTCGGCATTGACACGATACATAAGCCTGGCTCGGTACGGGTCTTGAGACCTGAGACGACACCAGCAGCAGGTGCGTTTGAGACATTTGAGCTATTTTCCAATCTTCGCGATGACGAAAATGGCCTGGGCAAGGAACCAGACGGTGTTCCTGAAGCAGACCTGCGTTGGGAGACTTCGAGCCTTGCAATGCTTCTGAACACTTCGGCTTCTAACTGTGACAAGGGGGCGTTGCCGTCAGAATGCAGCATAAAGGACAAAGGTGCATATAGCGCTGCAGGAGAGGTGTTGTATGGGCTGGAAAATCTCAGGAAGAAACGAGGCCAAACTGCGGCGGAAGATGAGGAAGAAGAAAGCCAGCAGGGTACCCCGGCAGAGGCAGAAGAGATACCGTGATGAATATTGTCTAAACGATAATTAGCCATGTCTCTTCTCGAATACAAGTGAGACTGCAACCAAAACACAATGGAACTGTCCAAACACTCCGTACCTATTGTTTACTGCGCCCCACGTAGCCTTGCTGGAGGGGCGAGGGGGTTTTCGGATCTGCAAGGCTGGGAAAATCCTCGGCGCAATTGGAAAAATTGCCCCTCCAAACACCGTTGACAGTCACGACTGTCCAAATACGAATGGGAATATTGTAGCAGCCTCCTCTCTGACAAGCACGGCCCAAACCAAGAAGAGACATTTCGTGGAGAACAGGTTTTGGAAGATGGAGAAAAATTGGCTGCCTCTCAAGAATGATCGACTCCTTCGAGCCGCACGAGGTGCGTGAAGCCGGCACAGCGTCCAACCGTGCCAACAGAATACAATCCCCCCTCTAAACCAGATTTACAGGTGAGAAAGTTGACAGACCACCAATATGGGTGATGCGACAAGGTACGCTGCTGCTGTGGCGGTCAGTTGCCCACGCCCCTTCTCTCTTTGTGTTCTCTCTCCTCTCTCCTATAGCTGTTTCCAAGTCACTAACGTTCCGCTTTTTGGGGGAGGATAAAAAACAGCCGGTCGCTACCTTCCCGAGTACCATAAGGCCAAAGGCAAGCACGACTTCTTCGAGTGCTGTCGCTCCCCTGAGATCGCTTCCACCCTGACTCTCCAACCTATCGATCGCTACGACGGCCTCATTGACGGGGCGATTATTTTCTCCGACATCCTCGTCATCCCACAGGCTATGGGCATGGAAGTCCTGATGGTCGACGGCGTGGGGCCCAAGTTCCCGAACCCACTCCGGAGCCCGTCGGACAAACAGTACCAGGAGATCGTGAAGAGAGAGGTTGACGTGAAGAAGGAACTGGACTACGTGTACAAAGCCATCACACTGACGAGGGAGAAGTTGGCCGGACGAGTGCCGTTGTTTGGGTTTTGCGGCGCGCCCTGGACACTGCTGTGCTACATGGTGGAAGGAGGCGGGACGAAAATGTTCAAGGAAGCAAAGACGTGGGTCTACAAGTATCCGGAAGAGAGCAAAGTCCTCTTGAAGAAGATGTCGGCGATCTGTGTCGAGTACCTCGCATTACAAGTGGCTGCAGGAGCACAGATTGTGCAAGTCTTCGACTCCTGGGCGGGAGAACTGTCGCCGGCATCGTTCAAGGAGATCTGTCTCCCGTCATTAAGGTATATTGCAGAGAACCTACCCCAGCGATTACGGGAGATTGGTGAAGACGTTGTCCCCATGGTCGTCTTCGCAAAGGGTGCATGGTACGCTCTGGACGAACTTTGCGACCTGGGCTACGATGTTGTGGGACTGGATTGGTTGCACGATCCCAAGGGTGCGGTGAAGATAGCAAGAGGGAGAGTCACCTTGCAAGGTAATGCTGACCCCGGCGTGCTCTATGGAGGCCATGGGGCCATCACGAAAGTTGTCGAGGACATGGTTGAGGGCTTCGGAGGGGGCAAAGAACGATGGATCGCGAATCTCGGACATGGCGTGACCCCCGGCGTCGACCCAGATGATTTGAAGTTCTTCTTCGAGGAGATCCACAGGTGTACTGCATAAAGGCTGCAAAGGAAAGGGGGGACACTGCTTAGGAAGGGAATGGGTGCGTGGAGGTTTGCTGTATATCATTGCTCCCCAATATCCTCGTTCCTAGGAGGCTGCCCATCAGTCACGAGGAAAAAGTCCCCAATGCCAAAAGGCGAATTTAGAAGAATAAGAAAAGAACAGGACATACCACACATGCGGTTTCTCCTCGATAAACCTCGTCATCAGCCCGATACATTCGGCATTCTCCAACACCACGACCTCGACGCCTCTTGCCTTGAGATACTCCTCTCCGCCCACGAAGGTCTTGTTCTCGCCTATCACTACCCGGGCGATCTTGTAGAGGATGCAGGCGCCAGTACACATGTCGCAGGGCGACAAGGTCGTGTACATGGTGGCGCCCGCGTAGGCCGAGGCCGGAAGACGACCCGAGTTTTCCAGAGCCGAGATTTCGCCCTTGCACATCATGGACCCTCAGAGTTATGGTCGAGAGAAGTGACAAGACCAAAATAAGGACATCCGAGAGGAGAGAAGACTTACATGCAACGTAGCGCTCCCCTTCTGGACTCGCATATTGTGTCCCCGGCCGAGGATCTTGCCGTCCTTGGAGACAAGGCACGCCCCTATCCTCAACCTTCCTTAGCGAACTCTTTTACCCTTGCTCGTCCACCCCAGAGGCATTGGAATCTCCCCGGCCCGTTCAGAGCTGGCACATGGAAGAAGGAAAGGAGAGAGAGGGAAGAATACTAGGGAGTAACAGCGCGGGTTCGGCACGTACCTATCGGGACCCCTCCTTCCGCGAAGCCTTGCCGGGCTTCTTCCACGGCTGCGAGGAAGCCTGGATCTGTTTCCGACATGTCGTTGCTGGGATCGTTAACGCTAGGTTTGGAAAAAGACGGACAGACTGTCAACTGGATTGCGCGCGTGCGAGAGGAGGTAAAAATGTCTTATAGGAGAGGCAACAGAGCCGGTGGGAGCTCGGAACTCCGACTGCGATATCAGCTTTGGCTCGCGCTACTCCGATCTGATTTACATCTGACATATGTTTATGTGTAGTTGAAAAGAAGGTGACCGTCCCATGGGGAAAGCATCTTTCATCTCCATGAGTCGGCCGTCTCAATCACAAAACAGGCCAATTTGTATTCCCTTCGACCTGCCCCAGAAAGATGTCTACTTAACCTTGCAGGAAATCTCCCGCGGCCTTCCTCCACGCCATCAGCACTTTCAGTTCCTCACCACCGTACCCTCCCTCAATGTCGTCTTTTATATCGAATGCTCCTTCCGGCATGATGGCAAATGCTCGTCCTACAGGCAGGCATCGTCCCAGGTTAGATTCAGGGTAAGCTTTCAGAAGTGGGGAGGCTTCGGGTGGATTGACAAGAGGAACAAACCAACTGAGGACAACCTACCATGCAACGTCTCGTCCAGTGCAATTCTTCCCACAGCCTGCGCACAGGTCTCCTTGCTCGCAAATGTAATCCCCTTGCCTTCCTCTATTCCCATGCCCTCGAGCACTTTTACGATCGGCGCCGTCATCGGCGTCTTGATGGCCCAAGGTGCAACCAGATTGACGCGGGTGCTCATCTCGTCGCGTGATCGGCGACGCAAGGCGCGAAAGAGGCCCCTCGTCCCAAATTTCGAAGTCGTGTAGGCGATGCTGTGGTCGTCGTCCAGATAACCCGCCAGAGAGGAGATGAAAATAAGAGCCTTTGTGACGGTGGTGGATGCCGAGGGCGAAGGGGGAATTTGCGGCTTGAGTTGAAAGTAATGCAACGCCAGAGCCGCCGAATAGTATGACCCCTTCAGATTGATATCGAGGCACTTGAGCGAGGGAGCAAGAGGCGACGACTCCAGGGTGACTTCCGGGCTGGCCTTGACCTGGTCAATCAGATTCTCAAGCGGGTCGACTGCCGCAAAGGTTGTCACGACGTCGAGGCATTTTGTCGGCGAGAATGAGATTGCCTTGTGAAATGCGGCGGTTTGACTGTCCCAGTCGCTCACGTCGCAGTAGACGTATTGAGTGTGTTGGCCTTCTTTTGTTAGAATAGCCTCGTCTAGGGGAGGTTGGACGTCGGCAATGGTCACATATGCGCCCTTTGAAGCGAACAGTTGGGCAGCTTCCAGCCCCAAACCTGATGCTCCTCCGGTGACCAAAATGCACTTGTCCTTAAGACCTGCAAGGTCTACTGGAGGGAGGAGGCTGGTCATGCTGGCCGCAGCGTTAGTGAGTTGCAAGAGATGGCCGTCGACAAGTAGGACCGAAACCAGAGAATCTTCAGTCAATCGATAATATGCTCGTAGCTCTTAGTTGGAAGAGAGTGACCCCTGTGTCGGGGCGAACCTCCTCTATGAGCATATATAACCTTCCATGGCTTGGATCAACCAACAGAGTACGGCTTCAGCTCATGCAACTATCCGTCCACTACCATGGACGTCTTTCGAGGCCGGATCAGGCCATCCACACTAACTGGAGGGATAAGACGGTAAGGGCTCTCGGCTATCAATCGAGCTGAATTACAATCTAAACAGAGGCCAGCAACTTGAGGACACTGTGACTTGCCAAGCCAATAAAACTTGCAGTATCACCATATGGTTTGCCAGGCGGATTAAGCCCTCCATTTTCAGCATTTCGCTTATTGAGATATGCTTTTCTAGATGCTTGTCGGTTAAGGGCCCTGGGTAGCAGTACGACGTCGTCACTCGTATGACTTGCATGACAGGATTCCCGAGAAGGGCGACAACAACCGAGCCTAAGTAGATAATAGCAAGGTGGTATAGTTAGGGGATGTTTTTGTGGAGCTGAGGAAGTCTTGGAAGAACCCTTGTTGGACCAGATTCCGAGGTAGAGCAGTTCTCAATTCTCTGGCATACATGCACCAAACATGTAGATAGATCCTGTAACACATTGAAACAAGTGCCGTCAAACGATAGTCTCGAGAGTTGAGACGGAGAAAAGGTCTTTTTGATTCCCCACCTCTCGGAGACTCTCTGACCTCCTCATCCTTGCAAGGACGGAGAAAAATATACCAAACCTCCATCACTCGAACGATATTTTGGCCGCTGTACTCGAGAACATGGAGCACTTCCAGATATACTGTAACAAGGCAAAGTGGCTGTGCAGTGCTGTGCAGGGCTGGTAGAGTGGTAGCAGAGGGGGGAGAAGTTGTCTAGTCACATGTCAAACCAAAATGCGCTGGCAGAGAGCGGAGTGTGGATCAGTTCACAGTGCTGGCAGAGTGCCATTCTTTACAGTTTGAGCAGAGTACCATGAATTCCATGGCTTTTTGGTGCCGTCTACCTAATTCCTAAGTGTTTGATCAATCCTGTCCTGTCTCTCGATGCTGCCGCTGTGCTAGGTGTTCGTAGCCCTAGCCCCCCCCCCCCTCTGGGTGGTGGTGGTGGTGGTGGTGGTGGTGTTGACTTGTCAGTGCCAACCAGAAACGCGTTCTCGATTCCCGACCTGCTGGACAGGCCTCTGTGCGTTGCCGCACGTGCACCCCGAATCCTGAAGTACTCTTTTACAACACGATTCTGCCTTCCACGCTCTCATAGGAGACGCTCCTCAACTCGACCTACTGCTCGAAAAAGATTACCCCTTCGCTCACGAAGCGGGAGTGTTTATGCCCTAGAAAATGGAGCTGTTCATCACGAGCAACCGGTTAGTGGACGGAGAAGGTCACCGAAGAGTGAAATCTCCAAGATCATCTTGACGCACGACGGGAATGTGCAAAGCGAGGGGATTAGCTGTCCCGAGGTCGAGATGGGTCAACGGAGGTGTCAACTACGGCCAGGATGAAATGCTAATCTGTGCCCAAGGCTCCGGGTCTGCTCCCAGTGGTCTCTACTTTGTGGACGTCAATCCTCCGTACAAGACCAGTTGGTTGTGGCGGGTTTCCATCGACGGCCGTTCAACGCAGTAAACGATGTCGTCGTCCACAGCGACGGAAGCATTTGGTTCACCAATCCCTGTTATGGCTTCGATGGAGGGTTTAAGCCCAAAACCACGTCTTCCAAACCAGGTCTACAGATTCAAGCTGACGACGCCCGGAATTCGAGCCATGGCGGATGGATTCGGCAGACCAAACGGAATCTGCTTCTCGCCGGACGAGAAGACTGTTTATGTGACCGACACTGACCGGACTCGGGGAACGGGCGATATCGATGACACCAGAGCATCGACAATCTTAGTATATTTCCCCCGCTCTATACTGGCCGCATTGGAAAGCTCGCAGCTCATTGTTTCTTGTGCAGATACGCTATTGATGTCCAGGAGGACGCAGGCAAGCCATTCCTAACGAATCGAAGAGTGTTTGCGTTCTGCGACATGGGCATCCCTGACGGCATTAAATGCGATATGGACGGCAACGTGTACAGCGGATGCGGCGACGGGTCCATGTCTGGTCGCCTGGAGGAACTTTGTTAGGCAAAATCTGTACGCAGGGCGGAGTGGCCAATTTCTGGTCGGCCGAGGAGAGCTGTTTCTGCTGAATGAGAAGAGGCTGTGGCGAGCCCAGCTGGCGCCGACGGTTTGAGGAGCCCTACTCAAACTGTAGACCAAAGAAAACCTCCAAGAATCTGCCTACCGCGTCCTCAAACGTAAGGAATATTCATTCATGGGGGTATTATCTATCTATCCTGGCATAAGACATGTCTTTGTCTTGTTCGCCTGGACGCCTGTTCTCCAGTCCCCATACTAGCATCCGCGAAACAGCATCCAGCCCTCTTTAACAGCGAGACTTCTTCGACAATTTGTTCCAGAAATGAACAAACACATCGTGTTGGAAAGGTTAAAGCACAAAAAGATCAAGTCCAGGCACTAAGTCCACAAGCTGTCAACAATACTGATCTCCATCGTAAAATACATGTCCTAAGGCCACGGTGGAACCCGCCTGCAACGGTCGTCTCATCGAAGAAGCTGTGGACATTAAAGAGATATCGAAGGTTGTTTATTTAGAGAGCCATGCCCGCGCCGGGTCCCAGCTTCGACGGACCGGCAGGAGAGTTGCGCTTGTCCCTCACGTTGCTCGCAGAATTGCTCCTGGGTCGATTTGCAACGGCCATTGGTGGTGGACCGCCGCGAACACCATATGGTCCAGGAGACATGCTTCGACCTGGCGGTCCCATTCTCGGGCCTGGAGACATCGATCTCGGTCCTTGATTGAAGCCTGGGCTCATCGGTCGACGCATTGGGGCCGGACTCATTCTTCCACTAGGACTCATTGGTCGACCTGCAGGACTCATCGGGTGTTGAGGACCCATGCCAGACCTGGGGCCGCCAGCTGGGGACATGGGCCGAGACCCGGGGCGAGAGCCCGGCGCCCCAGGTGGTGGTGGTCGGGCATATTGGTTGAGATGAGATGGCTTGGGCTTGGATGGTTTGGCGGCGAGGCATGTTCTCGGAACCACACCCTGCTGGGATCGATCAAGTCGGATACAAAGCGCCTAGGAATACATTAATATACTTGACCTATTCAACAGAAATACAACACTTACCCATCCATCATCGTACTCGTGAAGTAGACGAACCAGTTGACCGTTTTTCAACTCAAGTTCGTCGTCCATGGAAGGCGCAAAATCCATCAAAACGCGGTAAACGTTGCCTTGAGGTTCGGATCCAGGGCCGCCGGCGGAGACGAGAGCTGGCGATGCTGGCGCCGAACTAGCAGGAGAAGGAGTTAGTTTTGGTGAGGGTTGGGCAACGGGAACAGGAATGGGAGCTGGAGCAGACACAGAGGCCGGAAGAGGAACTGGTTCCGGCGCTGGTGCGGGCATCGATGGTAGAGTGGACGCAGGAGCCGCCGTGGGAGCTTGAGTTGGTTTTGGAGCCGGCAGGACAGCGGGAGCGGCAGTTGGACCTTCGGAGAGAGCTGAGACTGGCTTGGCTTCGATAATCGGAGCGGGTGTCAGGGTAGCGGCAGCAGTAGTAGCAGCAGCAACACCAGTGACAGCAATGGCTGGAACGACAGGAGCTGATTTGGCGCTGGATGCCGCGCTACTCGGCGTGGCCGGGGCTACAATCGCTTTCTCGGGGTCTGCAAATGGATTCTTGGGGTCAGCAAATGGGTTGTTCGGATTATCATCTTGAGATCGGCCAGGAGCTGGACTTGGACCTCGTTGACGAGTTGGGCTTGGGCCGCGTGGTTGAGGCGTGGGACTCAAGTTTCGAGCAGAGCCAGAAGTATGGGTGGAATCCGATTCTCCGATGGTAGTGAGTAGATTGCCAGCGCTGAGTCTGCTCTTAGAAGACGCTCCCATGAATTCAGGCAACATTCGAGACACAGGCCTTAGGCTGATTCGGGGAGCGGTTGAGCTGATGGGTGGACTCCTAGTCGCCATCTCCGTGCTGCTGACTCCGGCACCAGGATTGTGCTTCTCATTATCCGTTGCGGCTTGTGCCTCACGCTCACGCCTCTTCTTCCCGAGTAGCCATAGCAAGAAGACGGCAATCAGACCCACAATTGCGATGACCGCAATGGCGACACCTGCTTTCGCACCTGAGGAGAGGCCAGAACTTGAGCTTGAAGAGTCCGGGGTGCCGGTAGCCGCTGCAATCGCACCACTATCTGTGTTTGATAGGGAGGAGAGCGCGGTAGGGGAGCCATTGCTTCTCGTTGTCGGCGCAACTAGGGGGGTAGCAGTGGTCGGCGCAACACTCCCAGTTGAGGTCGTGGATGAGCCAGCAGTGGGAGAGGATGATCCGACCGCAGTCGTGGCGGCGGCACTCGCACTGGAATCCTGTGTGGCGGTCTCAGTGGCAGAGGAGTCGCCATCAGTGAGAGTGGTATAGCCTCCAATGACACCGGTAAAGGTTGGCTCTGCCGTGACATAAACAACGGAATAAACAGTGCCTCCATCAGTGATGGAATCTTGACGCCTGGCCAGCTCCACCACCTTGTCGTGGAAATTCATCTTCATCCTTTTTGAGGTGTACTGCTCGTTGGAGTCGGCCTGCTGGGGAGATTGTATCTAGCAACGCAGATGCGAAGCTGGCTCGGGCGGATTCTTGATCGTCGCCAATTGTATCGAAAGAGTATATAACAGGCCTGGGCCGGTGCGTGAAGCTGGGGTGTTTGATGAAAGTGTACAACCAGATATGTCACAGCGCTGCTGGAATCGTTCGACGACGAGGGAGTGACTTGGTAAGGTAAGAGGGTGAAGGAGCGGCTGGTGATGAATTGTCGATAAAAGAGGGGCGACAATTCACACTCAATGGACCATAGGGATGAATAAGGGACAAGCAAGAATCGAAAGGATGTCAAGAATGGACTCCGCGTCGTCGACGAGCTTCGAGCAGAAGAGAATAAGCAAGAAGAAGGAGCGAGAGAATCGAAGCTAGAGGGAGATGAGAGAATGCAGTGCCGTGGGCTGTGGCAGTGACGCGGTGGTGAGATAAGAGAAGGACGAAGGGAAAGTGGTTTGACCGAAGCTGTTTCAAACGTAGGCGCAGTTGCGACTGGGCAGGTCAGGGAAGGGCATGGACGAGGGAGGCAGTGGGATGATTAAACACGGGCGTACAGGGCCCTCCTGGGACTGATGATTGGTGTACCTGGATTTAGGCCTCAGTAGCCCAAGCCACCCCGGCGCCCCCCAACGCCCCAGGCCCCGAATACAGTTTAGGTGTCCCTGTACCTGCAGCGTTAGCGGCCGAGGAGCGAGATTGCTCCTTTTTTCGCCCAACGTTGCTTGACAAGTGACGCTGTGGTTTCCCGCATGTGCTTTCGAAAGAATTATGTCGTTTTCAGCGACTTACCAGGTGGGAGGTACTGCTCCTCTCTACCCATGTACTTGTAGATACGATGGAGGTATGGAGTGCCTGTATGCATGGGTAGAGGCCCAGTCTGGTATGCGTCCGCTAACCACGACAAACATCTGAATAAAGCAGCTTCTGCACGCGAGATTTGCCGACAAGGAAGAGCCCGATTACAGGCTTTATTCACTGGATTATTATTCATTATTTTTATCTACTCCCTCGTCCGCCATGAGATTGTCATCCACCTGCAAACTTCTCCACTTTTGTCCCATCCATCCATCAAACACTCGTCAATCCCTCTCGCATTGTGATTCGACCTCTGTCCAGAAATTGATATTGGTTGATTGGTGATTCGTCAGGTCTTCGCCTTCGATCTTCTATCCACACATGTCGTGTTCTCGATCATCTGTCGATCACCCTCGCTGTTGATGCTAAGTATTCACGCTTCGAGAGATGCCCATATGGCCTGCTCTGAAGACCGACTGACGGCGTCTGCCAAAGTCTTGATCGCCCGTTTTCGTGGGACCATCTCTATGAAAATAATCAATTCGCTCCTCAAGATTTTGGCGAAGATCGTACGGAGCACATCACATGTCCTTAAGATAATATCATCATCCCCCAATCACCGATTTTAGGTCATGCCGCAGAGCTTCTTTCGCCGTCAATCTCCTTGTCTTTTCATATAAGACAGTTTTGGAGACAAAGTCAATGGCGGCTGCAGAAGCCCCAGGAAGGATGTCCTTCCATGGTTTTGCTGGAAACTTCTGAAATCGCATCTTTCCCCAGTCACGACATGCTTCTGCTGAGGGCCAACTGTCCACGTCCGGCGTCCCCAGTGTTGTAAACATGGACTTGATCAGACTTAACTCACTTCCCAACGGACCGGCATCGAATATTGGATGGTGGCCGACCTTGA
Source organism: Cladophialophora bantiana CBS 173.52 (assembly GCF_000835475.1). NCBI lineage: Eukaryota > Fungi > Ascomycota > Eurotiomycetes > Chaetothyriales > Herpotrichiellaceae > Cladophialophora > Cladophialophora bantiana. The sequence continues at coordinate 421,828 of NW_015971582.1, forward strand.
CCATTTCCGCAACAACACAACCCGCTGCCCACATATCCAGCGAGGTGTCGTACGACCGATCCCCGAAGAGGATCTCTGGTGGGCGATAGCAAGTCGTACCAACATCAGTGATCTTGGAATCTGCAGGTTCCGAGTCCTTATCGTCTGGAGACCATGCGATGCCGAAGTCTATCAGGTAGACAGGCCCGCTCATGGATTTTAGCAGGATGTTAGATGGCTTGACGTCTCTATGGATCATGCCTAAGGCATGAATATGCTCCAAGGCCTGGAAGAGTCCGTCGAACACTATGCTAGTCTGCTGTCGGTCCAGCCGGTCCGATCTAAGCAGATTCTCCAGGTCTTGCCTAAGGAAAGGGAAAACGAGGAGGAGTCTTCCTCCCGATTCGTGAATGGTATCTAGAAGAGGCACCACATGTTCATGGCGCGCCTTGACAAGCAGCCTGGCTTCTCGTTCCGAGTTATGGGGCGGAGTCATCATTCCCGGATAGGTGACTTTTAAGGCCACAATTCGGACAGGAGCGTTCTCGTCCTTTGCTTGCGCTTTGAAAATGGTCGACATTTGCCCGTCTGTATGGTAAGTTGCATACTCGTAAGCACCAAAGCTAGGGCCTTCGAGGTTCAATATCTCTTGCTCTTGCGGGAGCTCGGGTTCGTCCGCTGGCGCTGCATTTTGCGCTTGGGTGGCTTGTAGAGCAATTTGCAGCTGTCGTTGGTATTCTTCCTGCTGCAGTCAGCGGCGAATTGCTGGGACTATTTGAGGGCCGGATACTGGAGAAGAAGCTGACTGCAGGAGTTCTCCTTCGAGATCTCTAGCCTTGTTGCGAGCTATGTCTCCATCGTTTCCTACTAAAATGAAAGCATTCGCCCTGCCGTAGATTAGACGAGACAGCGGAAACTGTCTGCTTATTCTTACAGAGACACAATGTTGCTCAGTCTCTCGGTGAAGCTGATGTCCACGGGCATGGTGAGTTATGTGCTGAGAGAAGTGCTGGACTATCCCTCTGGTGTTGGGCTTGTCCTGCTGGGAGCCTTGTACGAATCGGGGGTATGGAAGTCGGTGCTCAGACCTTGGAAAACAGTCTGGAGAGGGTGTGAGAGCTCATTTTGACGCACAAACCTCAATCACGATCTGGCCAGCGCAAAGGGCATTCCGCAGGATAGCCAGAGCGGCTTCGAAACAAGGACTGGGCGGGAGAGTGTCAAGCTTTGGGAATTCTCCGAACAAAAATGGAGGAAGAGTCTTCAGTGCGCAGTCTGACTGGTAGCAACAGGTACGTGTATGTAATCGTGACCCGCCAAATACCGAAGAGCCACCAAAGCTTCCAGACCATTTCCTTCTTCCCCTGCATCGTCGGTGCCGACTCCAGACTCCACAGCTCATCTGATTTCTTTTATGTGCCATGCCACTTTGTCTTGGGATATATCTGTGTTTGTTCACTTGAATAGAGCGTGGTTAATGCTTGGATGACCTTTACGCCATGTCCAACACGGATTACCAGCGGACTGAATATCTAAATCTTCTTGTAAGACCTTCCCTCGAAAACCCGTGAGACTCCGACTGGAGAGAAACTCATCTTTTCTTTGCGCCAGGCCTCGTTGCAACCGGAGCAAGCCGTAAACATCCTCCATGACCGCGTCACGCTCATTACCAAGATCAACAGTGACATTGCCGATTGGCTTCAGGTCAGTCACTTGTGTAACACATCGACCTAGACGTTGACACTCGCGCAGGAACGTCGGAAGGTAGAGGAGGCCTATGTCGCGGGCCTGCGGAAGCTTGCGCGAAGGCCACAACAAGATGGAGCCGCCGCTCTTGGGTATGCACTGTCTCGGCCGGCTGTCTAGGGTTGCTAAATCGCCGCAGCATTTTCCAGATGCCCTGGCAGCGAATTGTCTCCGGCACCGAAAACCTCGCGGCATCGCACGAAACCCTTGCTACCAAGATCGAAACCGACGTCGAAACCCCCTTGCGCAGTTGGGCGACGCGGAACAAAGCAATGCACAGTCTAAACACCGCACAGGGAAACCTGATGTCGATTGCTAAGGAGCTATCTAGCGCACAGAGAAAGGCTGCAAAAGGTGGAAGACGGGCTGACACAGCCAGCTCAACGGTGGAAGACGCCTCGCGTCAGTGGGAATCACAAGCGCCATATGTCTTTGAACAGTTACAAATCGTGGACGAGTCGCGAGTCAACCATCTACGAGACGTCCTTACACAGTTCCAGACACACGAGGTCGACTGTCTCGAAAAGAACAAGGTTAGCGCAGAGTCTTGTCTGAATGCATTGCTCAACGTCGAGACGGCGGACGAAATCAAGACTTTTGCAGCAAGAGCCGTCAGTGGAGGAGCCGGCACCCTGAGAAGGCTCAGTTCAGCGACAACTGGTGGAAGGCCAACCAGTTCCACAATCCGTGCTCCGCCAACACCGCCACCACCGCGAGGCACATCTGAAGGGCAGAGTCAACGCTCAAATTCTTTTGCTGGCCAGGATAGACTGGCTCCCTGTGAGTTTGATCAGCTTGTCATTTGGCGGTTCCTAACGTGTTCCCAGTGCCCGATGCTCCGCCACACAAGGAGAAGAGCAAATTGGGTGGCCTCAAGCGCCTTGGTACGGTCATGAACAGAAGGAAGAGTATCGCTCCGCCAATGCCTTCCACAGAAGAGAAAAGAAGGACTCGATTTGTGCCTTTCAGAAGAGGAGACTCATCCCGGAGCTTCCAAGATTTGGAGGAGTCAGGACAGGATCTTACACCAGCTGCGACTCATGATCGGCCAATGTCTTCAGTTTCTCAAGATCGACGACATGATCTTCCCATTCGAGACATGTCGGAGCCACCGCTGCCTCTACCTCTAACCAATGGAACTACCCAACCACAAAGTCCTTTGGAATCGCAGCCAACTGTCGCTCCAACTCAACCTGGCTTGGCAGACAATATCAGCCCGCCACCTACCCAGTTCAGCAACAACCCATATCAACAGGCTGTATTCCATCAACCACCCGTCGCCGAGACCACGAGCCCCATGGCTCAGGCTCAACAAGAGGCAGCTTTCGTTTCTGGTCCAGCGGACGAATCGGCCCGGAACTTCATGATCCGGGACAAGCCGATCGAAGAAGACGAAAGCGAAGCTCAACTAGCGATGAACAACATGGCCAACCAGCTCCGCTCACAAGCACAAAATGCCGGCATTAACCGTGTCCAAGGCAGTGTCAGAGGACGAAGAGACGTGCGAAATACAATGTACGTCCCGAGCAGCACGGAGGCACTACCGCACACAGCTCGCGCTCCGGCGCCCATGACTATACCGGAGAATGCCAGCTCGCCTGAGGTTACCCTTGCGTCTCCTATTCAAAGGCCAGCGGTAGTAGCACTTTCCCAGGACGAACACGGCGCAATGGGCTCCGACACCGCCTCGATGCACTCATCCAGAAGTCTAGCGGGCCCAAGTCCACATCCCGATCTACACGAGCCGGGCCTTAACGCCTCTGTGATCGAAACTGTGCATTCCTGGTTTACTGAGTCTGGCATCAGCAGGTCCTTCGTCCTCGGCGAGGTTGCGCTCGCATGCAACCCAACCGGCCTTCATGACCCAGATACTGAAACTGTCCGCATCCAGCATTTCGAACTGCTCGACAAAGTCGCCGCGAACCCCATATTCATGAGCCAGATCAAGTCGCCTGAAGATTCAGCTGCTCAAGCTGAGGAACGGGCTGGTTGCTATTCCGTGCTTGTCTCCTCGCTGAGGAGACCGACCCCAATGATCTGCTTGAAGTACCAACTACACATGGAAGAGAGCAATCTGGCCCAGTACAGTCCGGTGTTAATCACACCGGCGTGGCAAATTGTCGAGGGACAAGTGAGTGTAATTGTGCTGTACAGTCTGAACCCTGTCTTTGGCAACGGGCCTCTGACACTCAGAAATGTACACATTAGCGTGAATCTCGACACCACTGGTGAAGGGACAGGCAAAGCGATGTCTGCCATGATGGCGCCAACGCAAGGCGCGAGCTTCCGCCGCAAAGCTTCGTCAGTGGTGTGGCGCATGAACGAGTTCACGGTGAAACCAGAACAAGAGCGTCTTCTGGTTCGGTTCATGACCCAGGGTGGCATGGCGAAAAAGGGCGGCGTCGAGGTGAAATTTGAGATCCCTGGACGAACGGCAAGTGGTGTCGGAGTGGAGAAGCTCGTTGCAAAGGAAAACGACCCCTTTGCCGACGACGGAGGGGCGGTAGAGGATGCAGAGCCGGTGAAGAAGAGCTGGGAGACAGTGCCGACCAAATCGAAGTTGGTCAGTGGACGGTACACTGCCAGCTGATGAATCTCCACTACCATCCTGCTGTAGGAAGAGAGTGAGACAGGCAGCCGGGTTACAAAATGAGAGGAATTCGAATCTGGAGGATGGAAGGGTTGTGAATTGGATACTGGGAGCGTTGTTTCCTGCTTCATATAATGAATGACTAGCGGAGGCACACACAGATCATATATAGCGCGGCGATTTGTTGATTCTTCCCCTTTTCAAAAAAGATTTGATGCTGTTTCTGTTATTGACGCTGTTTACTGTCTAATTAATACTGCCACCACTGTCTCCGTTTCTCCTCGAATCGGCTGCTGCATACACCATGTACGGGTGACAAACAAGTCTGGATATACGTATCTACTCAACCCCTGTACATAGTTCGCTTTCTCTCTCTCTCTCACACACACCGACTCGACTGGGAGGCAACATCGATCCAGCCAGTTCCACTGCGCCTACACGTTCGTCTTCTCCCCACGCTCTACTCTCCCTCGCCATATATGTATGTTAGTAGCTAAACTGACTAAACAAGGGGGAAAAAAAAAGGATACCGGCCACACTTTTCTCGGTGTCATTCGTCTTCAGCGTCGTGTCGTGCCAGCCACTCAATACTAACTCCCTCAACTTTCCACCATCTACGTAATCCCATATCTCGAGATTGTGCCGGTGAATCTCAGGCAAGATCTCTTCCCTCGGCGGATGTAAAAGGATACCCCCCTTCGACACCAACGCGGCGAATTGCGCTTCCCGCAGAAACGGTCAGTGTGACGCCCTGGGTCCTGACGGCTTGCGGGATAAATGACTACAAGGCAATCATATGGCGTCTGCTCACTGACTTGATCCATTCCAGTAATAATAAGCGCCCGTCTCTATCGATGGTCCTAGCTTGGTCCATAGACCCTAATGCTGTACCTTCTTGTTGGTCGAGAAGGGCGACGGTGTCCCCTCCACAGGCTCGCAGAACGGCGCCACTTCTCGGAAGCACCGCGCTGATCATATTCTCCATAGGTGGCAACGATGTCGGCATCTTTTTTTGCTGCATTTCTATTTCGGCAACAACACACCCCTCTCCTTGTCGTAACTCGCCACCTCCTTGACTAATGCGACAAAATCTTTTTGTTTGTCCTTGGGATGTGCCACTACCTTCATAAGGTCTCTGATTGTTATGCCTTGAGGTGGGATTGCGTTCTTGATATCTTGTGCTGAAGGGAAAGCTACCGGTCTGGGAACGCTACCTGTAGCAGAGACGGGGGTCGGGGACGCTGCCCGGGAAGATGGCTGACCTTGTGGTGAAGCTGTTCCGGGGGCGCCAGTTGGAGGCGGGGACGCCGACATCTTGAGATTGAGGCGTCGGGCGCGACTACTGTCGGACATGCCGGCGGCATCAGTGTCTGTGTCTGATCCAGCTCCCAGTGGATTTGTAGCACCGCCGCGCTTTCGGCCCTTCAATGCTGCCAAGGGGTCCAGGGTTTGCGGAGCAGAGGAGCTGGGCGGGACATTGACGGGGGACATAGGCCTCGAATGACCCGGCGTAGGTTGACTAGAAGGCAGATGTCTCGACTTGATCTTCTTCTTCCGTGTCGAGACGTCCGTGCCTGAGGCGTCAGAAAGATTTGGCGAGCCGGGGCGCTTCAACGAACGCGACGATGTTGATTTCTTCATACCGCCGTCATCTTCGCGATCGGAACCCCTCTTCTCTTTTCGACCCGAAGGCGTGTTAGCACCAGAGGACAGAGCGGATTTCTTGCCCTCAGCCTCTTCTTCCTTCTTGACGTTGGCGAGACGCTCACGCTCGATTCGCTCTCGTTCTTCCTCGCTGTCGGTCTTCGCACACCGTATTAGCGAGCCTGTCTTTGATGGTGTAGAAAGGGTAGATCTTACCGAGGATTCATATTCCGAATCACTACCATGATTATAATTCCGCTCCCGCCTCTCCAGGGCTTTTCTCATGTGTCGGAAATTCTTCTTTCTGGCCTCTGCTTCCCGCTTTTCTCGGGCTTCTGCCTCATCATACTCCTTGAGGTCCTTGAAATCAAGGAAATTAGCTTGCAATTGATCTTCCTTGATTCGCTTCTCTGCGAGCTTCTCATCCTCGTCTTTGTCTACGAAGAGATCGCCCTCCTCATCATCGGCAAAGTCGTCTTCGTAATCGAGATCTGCTTCCTCACCAGTCCTTCCCGCGTCGACTGTTGTCCGAGCTGCACCAGAAAAGAGTGCCTTGCTTTCTTTGGCAGCACGCTCTTTCAGGGCTTCCTGGATTCGAGCCTCTCGGTGGCGGATCAGCCACTCGGGATCAGAGCCCCCCTTTTTCATTGCGGCTTCAACTTCCTCGATAGACATCTTCTGAAGGTCCTCTCGTTTCGGCTTGAATTGGTAGACCTTTTCGATGGGAATGAGCCGAAATTTGCCGGTTGAAGCATCCACCGTAGGCTCGTAAATAAAGGCGGCGTTAGAACTCACGGAGCCGATTTGATGATGTCCAACGAAGCAATGCTTGTTTTCGAAATCTTCGAGATGCCATGGCAGTTTCTCTTCGTAGTTGGTCTGGATCCGCCGTTTCTGTTCGGCCGAGAAGTCGGGTCTGAAGACTTGTTGGGTTTTCTTTTTGAAATTCAACTTCTTGCCAGCATTTTGCGACGGGGCTATTTGCGCAAGGTTTGCCTCGCGCTCTTTCTGCCTCGCTTCCTTCCGCCGAGTCAGATCTTCCCTCTCTGCGGCGGTGAGGCCATCCTTTGGTTCTGGTTTCTCTTCCTCTTTCTTTTCCTTCTCTTGACCCGGAGGGGGAGCGCGAGGGTCGCGTCGATGCAGACGAACTGGTTTCGGGAACTCGGCTTCATTACGAATGTCTATGGGTTTATCGCCAGCCAGCTGGAGGATATGATACCTGAGGCCATTGAGCAGATCTCTCTTTGTCGTCACCAGTTTGTAGTCCGTATAGGATATTCCTTCGGCCGCGACTCGGGGGTCACTGAAGCCGCTCACACGCTCGCGATCCGGAATAGCTGCTTTGGAAGGAGAGGATGGACGTGGAGGGAGCGCATTCAAAGATTGGGGCTTGAGTGGTAGATGACCGTTGACATTCACCGGAGGCGTAAGGTGGCCATTCAGTTGAGGCTTGGAGCCGGCAGGTTTGTTCCTGGGGCCTTTAAAAAAGGGATCAGATGCTGGCTTCTTGCGTCTGACCATAGGAGGAGCGCCAGGAGGACGAGTTGCAGGCCCGCCAGACGGCGCGGAACCTGGATTCATTGCTGCGTCTGCGCTATCGGGGCATCAGTGAAGAAGAAAGGTATAAGAGGTCTTGTGGGATAAGACAGTGATTTGTGAGTCTGGGATAAAGAGAGTAGCTGATGGTTGATGGAGATGGCAGAGACGCAGTGGTGCCAGCGAGCCCTGAAGCGGCGGTGGTGTTGTGGATGGAATGCAAGGGCAGCTTCAGGTTTTGCCGTCATGCACACGCCTGCCCCCTCTAACTCCCCTAGGCGCCAACTACTTGGTACGTACTAGGCAACAGGAGCTACTCGGCCGGCAGGTGGGTGCCAAGGCCCTTAGCCCGATGGCCCCCCATGCGGCAGTTCGTGGGGGCGTTTACTGGGTAGAGGTTTGCTGCCATCTAAGCGCGCGGGCGGATGTCGGCTTGTCGCACATGTGGTTCACAAGCAATGACGAAAACATTCAGATTTCACTCACGCACCCACCCTCTTTCATCCATCCATTCACATCCCCTGCGCAGCCTGACGAGCTTTTCATTTCATCTCAAGGCGCTCTCGATAGACGCGATCAGCTTGTCACTTACAAAAAAAGCCCTTGTTCCATTTCTGTCTCTTTCCAATACTCGTGATACGCTGCTGATGGGTTCACCTCTTCCTCGTTAATGTCAGATCCAACACGTATCCTTGTGAGCTTCATCTGAATCTTGGTCGCGGTTCATCAAGAAAAGCATGGATTCACCAGGGGATCAGTCTGGCTTCTCTCCTCACGTCTGGAATCGACTCCAGGAGCTGGCCCAGCATCCGCCACCTCGTGGACGAGGCAGCTATCATCGTGGCCAAGGCCAAACAAGAGCGGCCAGGTTACACCAAGATCAACAAGACCAACTAGAACACCATCGATGGAATCTCCCATTCACTTCCAGTGCCGACCATTTTCCGGCCCTACAACCACCCCCTCGTGGGAGTGGGAGAAATCACGGCCCTATTTCCCGAACACCCCAGTATCCTCTGGAACCTCAACCCCAAAATTTCAACGATGCACGTCATGGCACTCCCAGAGAGTATCAAGAACGCGCAAGAGGTAATTATCGAGGTCTTCGCTCCTCCGGTCCACAGCAACGTCGGTCACAGCATATTTCCCATTCAGAGCACACATCACAGTCCATCAACCCTGCCGTGTTCCACGCAGATGGGCGACAAGTGGGGTATCATCATGGGCAACTTTACAGTACTAATGATAGCATGCACTTGACTACTGAGCAACAACATCGATCCATCAGACATTTAGTCATGATGCAATCAGATTATCTCAACGGCGTTGGCAGAAGGGCATATGACGTACACAAGTTTAGGCAAGAGGAGAAGGACATCAAGGAGAATTTCCGGCAGACTTTGGAGAGAATTGCGAGACAAACATTAGGTGCCAAATACCCTGGCTTGGAGCTAGGGAAGGTCAAATTGAAATGCTACGGCAGTCTTGCCAACGGCTTCGCACTGGCAGGATCAGACCTGGATCTGCTCTTATCATTGCCCGAATATGAAACGCCCAAAACAGAAGTCAATGCGATGCCTACAAGTCAATCCGAGATCACATCGGACGACCGGCAGGAAGGGCAGGGCTTCAAAGCTGACATTCGTCGAATCTTGGAGAAAGCCTTCCTTGACCATGGATATGGAGCCAGACTTCTTACTCAGACGCGCGTCCCAATCTTGCGCGTCTGTCAGAGCCCAACCCCAGAGCTGCTCCGTAATCTGCGGCAAAACCGCGCCGCGTGGGAAATGTCTCGAGATGAATCAAGCGTTATCGAAACCGACCTTCCAACGTCAGACGATCCCCCTGCAGAAGTCGATTTGGTTGAACAAGCTTTGGCCGACCTCAGTCTTGAAGCTGCCCCTGAGAAGCAAGGCCGTCGTGGTAACGCAGGTCTAGAGTTTACCGAGGATTGCGGCATTCAGTGTGACATCAATTTCGCCAATTTTGTGGCTCTTCACAACTCGGCCCTGTTGCGAACCTACCAAAGTTTCGACTCGCGAGTCAGAGAAGTCGGCCTCTTTGTAAAGATCTGGGCCAAGGCGAGAGACATTAACACACCCTATCGCGGCACTCTATCTAGTTATGGCTGGATCATGATGGTCCTTCACTACCTGATGAATGTCGTGAATCCCCCCGTCATTCCAAATCTACAGTATCTCGCCAAGATTGACGACTCATGGTATCCGGATAGACCGATTGAGTTGTTCGAGGGATTCGATGTTCGATTCGTCCAGGATTCCAAAGGTTTGAAAGAAGCTCAAGAAGACATGGCTGCAAACCGAAATAAAGAATCTGCAGGCCAACTGCTTAGAGGCTTTTTCCAGTACTACGCAACCTATCAAGGCTTCCACTGGACCCGGGATGTTATCTCGATCAGAACAAAGGGTGGCGTCATATCCAAACAAGCCAAAGGATGGACTGAGGCGAAATGGCAACAGACAGAGAAGACATCAGTCCGTCTTCGCTATCTGCTTGCAATTGAGGATCCTTTCGAAATCGAGCATAATGTCGCACGTACAGTGGGACATCATGGCATAATCGCCATACGGGACGAGTTTCGCCGGGCGTGGTCAATCATCAATACAATCGGCACGGATCAGGAGATTCCCGCTGAGGAATTTCTCACTCCTGTCACGGAGCGTGTTGATACGCTGAAAAAAGATTTAGAAGGCCGCAAAGAAAGACAAATGCAAATGAGACAAGAATTGGAGGCTAAGGAGAGAGCATTACTTCGGAAAGGGGATGAGGAAACCCCTGATTCATATACAGATGGTACGTTGGGAGATTCTGATCTGGGGAAGTCCGAGACCCACATGCCTCGAGAGAGCAAAGTCTGCCCGTCAAAGTCGAAGCTGACCTCGACAACGTACCCCCAGGACAGGAACAGACGAGTGAAGCCAAAGAGATGGCGACACAGAAAGGTATCAGTCGACAGTGATGACGGCGAAGAAGAAGAGAATTCAATCAATGATGCGCGAGATACTGCAAAAGAGCACGACAGTACTCATAATGCTGCTCCGCAAACTAAACCCGGGCCAAAGGAATGGAACGAGGGACTCACTTCACGGTCAGAAGTACTTTTTGCCAATGGCTACGATCTTGAAGGGAACCCTATTGCTTGGGATATTGACACCCGAGATGGACGCTGGCTCGCCTGGAGAGACCGGAAGGTAAAGAAAGGCACGCTAAAGGAATTCGCAAATCCCAATCTAAGCAAACTGAACGAAGAGTGCCCTTATGATGCTAGACGACCCAATCCGTACATCGGCAAACCATACCGGAACAACTTTGAACACTTAATGCAGAACCCGAGAGCACCCTGGCCGTCAAGCAATCGTGGTAGAGGGAATAGGAGCGAAGCGGCCTCCCTCCAGACTCGCTCTGCCGAAGATAGGGTCGCTGTAACTGGAGCTGAGAGAGGTGCGCAGACCAAAGACACGCCCATGGCAGATGTTGCGGCCGAAGTGGCTGAATCATCTGAGGCAAACAACTCCGAGGAGAGCAAGATCGCGTCCATAACAGAGGCTTCAGCGAGGTTAGTAGGGCCAAACATCCCGTGGGACACAAGTACTTTTGGTGGCCGCTGGCTTCGATATCGAGACCGAGCCATACGTGCCGGAAGGTGGGAGCACCATCGGCACTCTAAATACGCCGAGATTGATCTTGCGTTTCCTTACACACCGGAAATGACATGGGCGGAGATGGCGAGAAAGAATCAGCTATTAAAACAGTACTACAAGCACACTATTTTCCCGACCATGCAGCAGAATATATTCTCTCGACGCGTTGCAACAGCCTCGTCTACAACTGAAGTCAACGAACGGGCTCCGTCATCCGGGATGGGCCAGCCAGCAGCATCTCAGAATCAGACAGAGAGTCAGAGGTCAAGCCAGCATTATTCAGCACCAGCAGACAACGCTGCACAGCGTCGCAGTTGTTCTTCCGTCTGCTCAAGTTCTGCTCCGATTGATCCGTTGCCAGACAAGCCACCTTCCTCCGACAGTCATCCTTCTCACGATACCATCTCCGAGAGCGCCCCGACAACACCACCTTGTGATTCTCGTAGTCCACAATTGGATTTCCTACGCGCCAAGCGGCTCGCCTTCTTTTCGAAGCTGACGACTCCCTTGGAGAACGAGGGCGACACAGATGTCCGATTTTATTCCAAGCCAGCTATTGCGAACGAAGCACCTGAACTGGTCGATGAACAGTTCCAGACCCCCCTCCATCGCCGCCTAGTAATTGCTGAAGGAGTGGGCCCTGAGGGGGATTCTCGTCACGCGATGCAAGCGAAAGGGAGTCCTAAGGAAGGAGCCAAGCAGTCATATCATGCCGACAACGAGTCGTCCCTACCGGCATTGGCGACGGATGAGAGCCAAGGCACGGACAATTCATCCCTTCAAGTCCCTGCGACCCTCTATCCCGACGTCGACAGCAGCAGACGACCTAGGGATGAAGATCCTAACGTTATGCCCATTCCCCGATATCTCGGCTTTCGTTTTGACCCACAACAGTTAGCGGATCTAGCCACCATTGCAAAAGGTGGCAATGGATGTGCACGGGGAGGGGCGCAATTTCAAATTGAAGAAGAGGAATACGAATGGGGGGGCGGAGGGATGATGGGATGGAAGACGAGTACCGGACCGCAGCTTGCTGGTGCGAGTGGCGGCCGTCCACCGTACGAGAAAGCTGGTAGAGGAGACGAAGAGGGTTTACTTGAGGAGCTGCCCAGGGGTCTGGATTGATGTCTTAGATCGGGACATTCTGGGGAGAAAGACGTCATGAGCATCAAGATTGAAGAAGTCCATCATTATTATTTCAGGCATTATTAGACGTGAATTGGGACAACCGCCGCCAGCTGGATAGCAGAGCGTGGTTGGATTATTATTCTTATCAGGCAGAGACCAAAGATTTAGAGACGGTAGGCGATATGCAATAGACCGCGCAGCAGGATATCATTAGCCTCAGAGCAGCGAATTAAGGCGTGACCTTTCAGAACGTCCAAAGAGTCCGGTCGAAACGTTGCACATATTACGAATTGCACATGTTGATATCGCCAGATGCATCAGAGTCGATATTAAAACAAAGCACCCACGTCAGATAACGCGGTTGCAAAACGCCAGTGCCAGTAACGAAATGTTAAACTATTCCTAGGTAGCTAGGAAGGATTCATATATCATTAAATGGCCCACAAGAGTCTCGTCGCAGAGCAAGGCAGCTCATCTTTCCACGTGCCTGATAAGCGGGATTCAAAACAACTAGTGTCATCAAACTCGGGAATATATATACTCTTTTTAGGGCGATTGCCCTGTGTTGTTCTCGACAGGAAAATTATTAGAAGCCAGGAGTTCCGTAGTTTTGATAGGGTTGATTCTGAGTCTGGAGCGGCGAGATCCCCATATCGAACCCATCGAGGAACGGATTTTCTTCCACACCGACAAGAGCCTGCATCGAGGAAAACAAATCAGGCAGTTGACCTGATGTCCTGAAGCGAGGTTGATGAGTATAGTTGAAGGTCCGGATGGATTCATCCAAGATTTTCTGTGCTTTCTGCTTTTGTCGGGCGTCGAGGAACGGCACATTCCCCTTGAGTGCTTCATCGTCCCAACGAGTGCCGAATGCAACTTGCAACGCAGGAATCTCTGCCGAAGGAAAACTGATTGTCCCCTGGTGGATACCATCGGGAACATCGGTGTATCCCGGAAAGAACAGCTTCCACCACTCAGCCCACTTTTGAGGCGGCCTTAGACTGGGATTATTGTATATTTTGTCCATCTCCTCATAGAGATCAATCCCAATCTCGAAACTTGAGCCGGTGTAAAGGCCAGGCGTGCAAGCTGATGGGTCCTTTTGTCGCTGGTTGAGGTGCACCGCATCAGCGCGCCTACCGCTGAGCTTCAGCCCACAAGTTTCACACCCGTAGTGGTGCTTCCGAAAATGTTCCCAAAGATGTCGGAATTCAAGACCGTCTTTTGCGCAACCGGGATTGGTGCCCATATCGCCAATAGGTCTTCTGCACAGAGGACAGTCCCATCTGATTTGTTTGCCACGCGTCCTCGGTCTCTTAGGTTCTTTAGGCCGCTCATCCCCGTCATTATTACCATCTTCCTCCGCCTCATCACTCGTAGGGGCTGTGCGTTTGCTTCCACCACTGCTTCTTGAGCGTGTCGTAGCAGGCGAAGAGGATGGCTGGGTCGACTGCGGTGAAGACGAGGCAGGCGCATTGCCAGATCCAGCTGCGTGTTGCCTGAGGCCTTCTAGATTGGAAAATGTTCCTTCGAAAGCAGCGTCTGGCGGGGAGCTTGCGATCGCACCAACAACTGAGCGGGCATTTTCGGGACCAAAGAATGCCTCCAGTTCATCCACCATGTTCATCTCCGTATCTAAAATGGCTTCGTCATCTCCGTCACAGGTGACTTGATCGTCGTCACATGGAGGGACTGGCCAGCAGGTCTGGATGGAGGAAGTGCCGAAGCCCTTTGCTCTCTGTTTGAGATTGTCAGATAAGTTCGGTACATTCAGGCGGACGCAGGCCTGCTGAGAACCGCGACATTCCTCATTGGATATGATCAAGGGAGCTGGGCTCCCACCTGCCACAACGGATACCCCATTCCACGGTGGTGAAGTGTCACTAACCTGAATACGGGGCGGCTTAAGTGTAGGAGGTTGTAGGTATTTGATTGTTGTCGATCCGGCCAGGCTGGTCGTCGACTCCTGCACTCGGCTGCCAGAGCGCACGCCCGTTACGGCAACTGAACATCTGTCGTGGTCAGCCCGAGTCGGAGTAGGGAAAAGGAGGTTTGTGGTGGGGTTCGCGTCGCAGAGAGCCTGCAAGAGGGGTTGATTCGAAACCGGTTGCGCACCGACATGGATGACATCCTGTTCTCGACCGGTTGATTGTTGATCGTACGTCTCTGCCTCTGCTTTTGACAAGCCGGGTAGGAACATCTTGGGTCTTACAACATGGAGGTATTCATCGGCAAACGAGTCTGCACTCGAGGAGTCGGAGAAGGCGAGTGATGGTGCCTCGCTCAAGCTTGAAACCTGAGCGTCACTGTCGTCCGACTTCTGGCTTAGGCTGCGGTAGCTTGGGAGTCGGTTCAGGACATCCGCATAAGCTGACAACTCTTGCAGGCCGGAGCGTCCGGTAGGCGTGATAGAGGGCTTTCTGGATTGAGCCATTTGACATACATGGTCCAGGTCCAGATATTCTCCTCCATCTGGCCTCAATGAAGTATGCCACGAGCCATTCCCGAGCAACTCGTCTCCCTGCAGATATATTGCTGTTCTATCCATTTGAAAGCAGGGATACTCCTCGGGCAATGCCTCCAAGGGATCGAATTGGGCAGGAGACTCTGACAGCTCGTAGGGGAGGTACGGTTCTTGGATAGAAGGATGATGGAGGCCAGGCCGAATTGAACAACGACAAGGTGGTCGGTATATCGAACGCAGCTAACGTCGTAAAGGACAGAGCACCCCTATTTCCAAAGGTCAACGGGAATGCTCGTTCCCAACGAAGGCCACCTCGGTTCTAATAGCGAGGGGGTTCGAGCGTGCCACTTATTTTTTCAATTCAAATTCAACACATCAGGCAAAACAAGTAACTAGTTGCTCCAAAGTCTTCCCTCGTAGAGAAGGAAGAGAAGTCGAAGTGCAGACATGGTGCCGGCGCGTGAGAGGTCAGTCTCGGGGGAGGCAGTGCGTTGGTGCGCAGGTCTCAGTTGTGATGGCTGCGCAACTGCGCAGGGCATGAGATGAGCGACAGTGAGATCAAGGTGGGATGCACTTGGTATTCGGTACTTGGTACTTGGTAGGGAGTGGTTATGACGTATCATGTGTTCGCCGAGACGCCTAGTAAGTCCTAGTGCGGCTCTGCGGCGTCACGCGGGCCCTGGCAGTGGTCGGCACTGGCTGCAGCATCTCTGTGGCTGGTGTGGCTGTGGCTGCTACCGCCACTGCCCCTGCAACTGCGGGGTCGGAGACTGGTCGACTTCCCAGCGTCAATCGAAACTCGGTCATCATCAAAACACCATCCCCATCCCCCGCGCCCCATCCATCACCACCATCATCACCACCATCATCACCACCATCATCACCACCATCATCACCGTCATCTCACCGCATCGCATTCTTCCATCATTCTCGAATCAGACGTCTTGTGCGCAACTGCGCATCGATAACCACGAATGCATTGAAGTGGGGTTGCGCAAGTCGACCTCTCTTTGTCGCCCGCTGCCGCTTCCTCCCTGCGACGATGTACGCTGCTGCTCGTCGCTCGCCAATGCTGGCCGGCGCTCATATACAGCTTCATGTGGACGTGTTGTGCCATCGCACCCGTCGCACTCGTTGATGCCCTCTCGACGAGGTGCAATGTCGCTGTACAGGTCAACGATAAGCGTGCAAATGCTCGTCCAAGAGGTAAGATGGATAAAAACGCCTTCCTAACCATGCTGCGGGTAAGGATTTCGCTCCTCCCATCAATCAATCACAATCACAATCCAGAGTCAGAACAGTGCCAGAGCACGAGCACAAGCTCAAGACGAACATGTCCCCAACCCACACAATTCGATCAGGTCACTATCTCGGCCCTGCCACGAACGTCAACCCAATCTCGAGAATCACCTGGCGGCTCATCGTGTGTCACCTCGGAGCCCACTACCTACACGAGGTGGCCCTTCTGTCCACGGACTGTGGCCCCGATATCATGGCGAAACTTCTTGAGGAATACAAACACTCCGAGTCTTGGCTTGCCCACTTTGTTCCGTTCATGTTTCCCATGGTTTATACGGCTGCGCTGGCTGCGGTATGGCCTCTTTCACTGTTCAATCTTGTCCAAGGTCCTGATGTATGTTTTTAGGTTCCCATCGAGAACCTCACCACCACCCTGCCCTGTCTCGTTGACGTTGATGCATTAAACTACTCTCACGTTTTGACCTCGGCCCTGCGCCAGCGACAAACAAGGACGACTCTTCCGCTCACTCCTTCATTTATAACATCCTATGGCCGCTTCGCAGTCCTCCCTGAAGCTCCCAACAACACTGTTTCTCGTGACGCAATCTTGATCAAGCTAGAATTGAACAACCTCGCACTGTTGGTGTTTTTGACCTTGGCTTTTCTCATATCCGTTGCTGCCGGTGTTTTTGCTGGATTGATAAGACAGAGTCTTGATACAGGCCTTGGTGTCTTTGGAGCAGTAGCGGGCGCGGTGGGACTTGTGGAGGGATATGCGACCTGGAAGTTGAAGTAGACAAGGAGGACAAGATGGCAGTGAAGGGCCAGGAGAGAACGGGAAGGAGAAAAGATGTATGTGTTGTGGCGTATATGCATTGGCCATTTACTCCGGCGGGGGACATATATGTATTTAGGCACTGCCTCGTCGCAATCAAATTGTATGGATAGGATACTGGACCTTGATAACCTCTTCATGGCTCATTCACCTTGTTTGCTCCACTGGCTGAATAGGAGCAGCTTTAGCGAAGGACCTGTCCTATAATGGCTCGTACCTAGCTGGCGAGCTAGAGGCCTCCTTGTACGGATCCCGCCCCCTTTGGCAAGTATGAATGTACATCGGGGAGCCGCGATGAAATGCGTCAAGACCCTGTGTATCCCCTTGTTTCCAGGAATCAAAAGGTGCAAGCAACGTGATGAAAAGTTCAGTTAGATGACGTCGTTGCTTCGGATCAAACAGATCAAGCCTCTCCGCGACATTTCGAGACGACGTGAGCCCAATCGCGAGGTGCGAGGCTAAAATCTATCCTGGAACATGGGTGCTCGAATTCCGTAATTCTTCGGGATAAGGCTTTAGCGTTGGCGAAATACACACATACGCAGGGGACATTGGCACAGACGAACAGGACCACAACAAATGGTCAGAATGCTCGAGATATAAGTCCTCGCCATTTACCCAGCTCATCACTTTGAATATCAATCTTCCGAAACACAATCAAGGGAGTTGCATCACCCTTAATTTTTGTGGAAGCAGCAAAACGGCAGCCCTACCTCCTAAGGTCCCGATTCCCTTGAGCGCCTTTAATATTGTTGGCGAGCTCTACCGCCCTACTGCGAGTCCTAGCTCTGGGAAATATGCCGCGGTCGTCCTCAGCACTCCGCTCTCTTCAGTCAAAGAGCAATCTACTGCGGTATACAGACGGTACCTCTCTGATCCTAGCTTCCTTTGTCTTGCCCTTTGACCCAGCGTACCAAGCGAGTCGACAGGCGAACCTCGGCTCCTCGAGAATCCATATCAACGTGTCGAAGACATCAAGTGCGCTGTTACTTACCTATCCCTGCTCCCGGAGGTTGACGAATCAAACATCGGGGCCCTGGGGATCTACGGGAGTGGCGGCTATGTCCCGTTTGCGGCGCAGACTGACACGCGCATCAGAGCCGCAGCAACTGTAAGCGGCGTGTGCGTGAGACGATTGACGCGGGGCGGCATCTTGAAGCCTGTTGATCCAAGTGCTCTCCAAACAGGCCTCGATATGGCAGGCAAGTTGCGTATCGAAGAGATGCAAGGTGCCAAAGGGCAGATCATGCCTATTCTGCTCGACAATCCCGAAGACGTCCCTGATTTGCAAGATTTTATGTGGAAGGACACCGCAAGGTATTACAAAAGCGAGCATGGTAGGCACCCAAGGTGTGCAAGTGCCTGGGCGACAAGAAGTGGGACTGATGGCGAATTACGACTTGTACAATTTCATAACCATCATCAGTCCAAGGCCGTTGCTGATGATTGCTGGAAGCAACGCAGATTCGTTGAGATTCAGCCAGGAGGCCATAGCTTTGGCGAAAGAGCCGAAAGAGCTGTATGCGACTCCGGGTAAGACGCATGCGGAACTAGACGATGAGGTGGAGGACAGTGGGCCGAAGTTGGTCAGCTCCTTCTCACAGGCTTTGAGTTTCAAAGGCACCGCTTAGCTGTGTTTATTCCAAGATTGTTCGTTTGCGATCACAAATTCCAACCACAGCTGTGTAATCTAGCCAGTATTAGACTAGCGCTTAGGAATTGTAAACCTCCAACATGCAGCTGTGGCATGAGTATCTAGTAGGTGCTTGTAGGTATTAACCCTGCTATAGATCCTGTCTGGATGCAATCGAGGCTATGATGAATACGTCCAGAGGATCCACGCAGGCTAGGTGGGTGTTGAAATCCTGCACGGAACGCCAGCGTCGAAAACAAAAGGTAAACTTGGAGTTAGCCTGCTACCAGTCATGCTGGTCATCTCTAGTCTTGCCAGCAGTGCAGTCGTGAATGGCCCTGCCATCATTGCCGTTCAAGGAATGCGCCTCATCTGTGCACATTCGGGCGAAAGACAAGCATCAGGTAAAGTGTGCAGCGTGCAATGGACGTCAATACTCCAGTTCAGCTGATGGGTAGTCGAAGTTCACCAAGATGCAAAATTAACACGCCACCGACCTTGTCAACATCATGGGCGCCTCAGTTATGAATGCTGACGCCGGCTTGAAAGCTTGGGGTTACATGGCTGACCACCAATATTACTCTAGTCTTGACACCCTCTCACAACAGGCGGGCACCTGATAGCACATTTGGAATTACTGGGTATTGCTGATCCCGTCCAGACTCCTAGCAAACATCCCCCTTCCGTGAGCAACGCTCAACCGGAAGAAATTGCACATGTGCTTCCGATCATTCTTCCATGGTCCTTGACAGGTGCAAGCCAATATTCTTCCTATTTTGAGCCACATGTGCTAATGATGCAGATATGCTCGTGGTGAACTTTTTGCATAGCGTCACCAATTACTACTACGCCATATATCCACCACAATTTCTTGAAGAATATTTCCGATGGTGGACAGGCAGGGCCAGCAACCAGAACCCTTCTCTGGAGTTCACCTGCCTCCTATTGTGAGTCTGTTCACACTCCGCACCGTACCTGGACGAATCGAAAAGGAAGCGAATCGAAAGGGAGCTTTCCGAAAGTGACCGATCTCTTAGCGAGCGCTGCCACCATACTGCCGAACGGCTGAGTCATACATTAGGTCCAGGTGTTGGCGGCTTGATACAGGTCCAACAGCTTTTTCTTACTGCATGTTGGTTCAAGTCTGAAGCTCGCTTTGTTGAGTCGTGGCACTCCTTGAGCTCCGCCATCCGCGAGGCACCAGAATTAGGTATGCATAATGATTCCATCTCCAGAGGATTGACCGAGTTCGACCTTGAAATGAGGAGGCGGGTCTGGTGCGTTCTTTACATATGGGATTGGTGGGTTGACACAGTTCAGGCAAGCACTAGCTCACCATCATCAAGGCAAATATCAACATGGCTTTCGCGGCCCCGGCTTATTGACCACGGCAGCTGTTCCTTTGAATTGCCCAATTGTCGACTCGAAGAATCAAATTCTCAACGAGGCTTGGTTTCGCCATTCACGCACGTGAAACTCTACTGTCAGATTGCCCGAGAGTTGTCTGGGAAGTTCGGAAAGGTCAATGGTGATCCAGGACAAATCTTGGAGGAGCAGAAGGAGATTGAGGCTTGGATGAATTCCTTTCCTCCTGTCCCCGGCATCACTATACCCGACACATCGTGGGGCATGGCATTTCCTCACCTCGCTTTGCAGCGTCATCAACTGCACGCGCTGGCGTTCATGACCCTTTCGGGTCCTCTCAAACCATACCTCACCAAAAGCCTTCCTCGAACAGAAGTCCCAAATACGGAAGCCAAACTACCAGCCATTGGTGTTGACTGCTGCTTGAAGCTCCTGGACTCTGCGCAGAGGCTTTTCGATCTGCTTTTTCCGACGGGCGCGAAAAATTTCCTCCTAAGTTGGTCTTCTTTGATACTGCTACTATTCTATGCTCGGCTGGGATGCAGGACGGAAACATCTGCCGACTTCCTCCACGAGACAAAATCTTCGAAGCAATCAAGTTTGCTCTAGGAAGGTTGAAACAGCTCAGTTATGCATCAAGTGCCTGTACTTTATCACACGACATCCTTCGTAAGCTTGTGGCTGTTTACCTTCGTCCGCTGGCCAATGGCCACTTGTGGATTTAGATCCTACACAACGGCAAATGATTCCGTCAGTAACCACTCCGAAGTCCGGATCGAGCATGGAAATGTCATTCGCAGGCGACGGAATCTTGATCGTTTCCACGATCTCAAGAGTGTGGAAACGGGCTCAGTTGGTTATTCATCGCAAAGATCGCAGAGCAGGGACGGATTATCATCCTCCGGAAGGGGCAGTCTCCCAGGTCTTCTTAGCGTCGAGCTTGGTCAACTAGGAGAGATCGGGAACTGGGATATGCTCAACCTCGATCCGGATTAAAAAATGGCTGCAAGCATCGTAGGTCCCATTTGAAGAGCATTGCCAAGGATTCGAGTCTGATCCGAAGAAGTGACGTGTAGAAAGTTCCGACAAGGGGCTTGGTCATCTCCTATGCCTGTAGATAAAATTGGCTGAAAGGCGAAGTCAAGGTTGGGGTGAGGACAGGGCGGCATCACTTGTATCCCAATCCATGTGGCTCAATGGAGGACGTGATAGCTTCTAACAGGGCCATAGGGACCAGCCTGACATACCCTGTAGTGACGCTTGTTCGGTAATTCCACAAGGGTATCGACGCTAGCCGTCAGAAGTCTGTAGGCCTTCGGGCGGAGGACTAGCGTGACGGTCTTTACATGTCTTGGTCTACTGTGTCAGTCACATCCAGGGTGAAGCGTGACAAGAGCGCGATCACGTTTCACTGTTTCATCGTTGGCGGCAGAAGCGCTCGCTTGTCGAAACCAGGAGGAGGAGGAACCTTCCCCTGTGTACTTGGTAGAGTTGTGGAGAAGACGTTTCTTCTTTAAGCTCCCCTTGATAGGACTTTTTTTTTCCCCCTTCTATATCCTAGATTGTTGCGCCCGGGCTTTCTTTTCTCTGCTATCTGGCCGGCTCCAGACTGCGAGGTATTCCGGCGCCAATCCTTCCCAAGTGCGATTGGACATTTTATGCAAGACCGAAACTTATACGAGGTCAATCTCCCAGAGTCGCCAAAACGCCAACTACGAGTCTTTGAAGAAGAATAGACCTGTGGTATTTCGGAAAGCTAGGTCACTATATCAGTCCGCTTGGGAAAAGAAAAAGAACAAAAAAAAAAAAAGAAAAGAAAAAGACGGGGGTAGCAGAATCATGGTGTTAAAGCCCTCAGGACCATCGCCAAAAGCCCCCAATCCCACTCACAATCAAGATGTGGTGCAGCGGCAGCATCACCAGCCCAAACTATCATGGTCCCGCCACATCACGCTGGACCTGATCCTGTTGATCTTGGCCAACTCCGTCTTCCACCCGTGGATCACGCTGGTCTTCTACCTGTGCCTAGCCGCCGTGCATAAGCACAAGGAACCCCTCGCCTACTACACGCTGTACTACACGGCCTTCCTGGCGGTGGTCGAACTGTCCCTCTGGTTCGACCACCGCATCACGCACGGCAGGCACAGAAAGGTCGACTGGGAAGGCGAGGTCGTGGTCATCACCGGCGGGGCGCATGGCCTAGGCAGAGTGCTGGCCGAGATGGTCCTGAGGAAGGGCGCCAAGGTCGCCGTGTTGGATGTCCTCGAGCCTGACGAGGAGGCGCGCGAGGAGATGGAGCGGTGGGATCTTGTCTGGGAGGTGGTCGATGTGAGTAAGACAGAAGACGTGAAGGAGGCGGTGGAGAGGGTAGTTGACTGGGTAGGTTGCACCGTTCTTCAATCTATTTCCTTTTATTGTTCGTTCCTGGGCTCACGATAGACATCAATCAGCTCGGCCCTCCAACTATCCTCATCAACAATGCAGCAACGCCCATCAATGGACTCCCTCTGCTTTCCCCATCATCCAAGGAATCATTAGCGGCAACCCTATCCCCTCAGCAAGTCACCAAAACCATCACAACGAATGCCCTCGGCCACTTCACCATGCTTTCCATCCTCCTTCCTCATCTTCTCTGCTCACCCCAGGGCGCCCACATAGTAACAATCTCCTCCATCCTCTCGCACCTCGCCCCGGCTAGACTGGCCGACTACAATGCGTCAAAATCCGCCGTTTCAGCCCTGCACAGCACCCTGTGCCACGAACTCCGCACCCACCCTGACCCGTCTGTCTTCCACAAGGTGAAAACGATCCTCGTCGAACCGGGTCAGCTATCCACTCAACTGTTTGCGGATATCACGCGTGTGCCGTTTTACGCCCATTTCTTTGGGCCAGTGTTGGAGGCCAAGGACGTGGCGAAGGAAATCGTGCGGTGTGTGGAAAGAGGTGACGGCGGCGTGATTCGCATGCCATTTTATGCCAAATGTGTGCCTTTTCTGGGGGTGATGCCGGGGGCAGCCCAAAGAGTCGTGCGGTGGTGGAGTGGAATCGACCGGGCGATTGTCACGAGGGAGAAGCAGGCCTGAGAAGGCATCCGTGCCGTTGGGCTTGACAGAACTCGGAATGAACGAGTCTGTTGTACCATATACCAGTATTTCGAAAATTGTTGGTTCTTGTCTCCAACTTGGTTGATTTGTCGGTGTTTTAA
Organism: Cladophialophora bantiana CBS 173.52; assembly: GCF_000835475.1. Lineage (NCBI taxonomy): Eukaryota > Fungi > Ascomycota > Eurotiomycetes > Chaetothyriales > Herpotrichiellaceae > Cladophialophora > Cladophialophora bantiana. The sequence goes on from NW_015971582.1 coordinate 444,854, forward strand.
TACGCTTCGTGGGAGTAGTGCCTGTGCGTTCCTAGCTCGTCTCGTCCAGTCTCATTCTGGCTATCGGACGCATGACGGTGGTTCCCTAATCATCGTCATGAATCGTGATCCCAGTCTCCTTGACAACTTCCGCCACGCCAAAGTCTGAGCCTTGCTCCTCTTCTTGACTTCCTTTGAGTGGTATTGGCAATCCCTCCACTTTCCGCTTAGCTCCCTGCGCCTCTCCATCCTCAACAGGCTTCTTCGTTCCATTCACGGCGTCATCCATCTTTTTCTCCTTATCCTTTTTTCCCTTCCTCCGGCTCCTGCGCTCTCGATTCTTTCTGGTTTTCTCCTCATCCCTCTCCCTCCTCTCCCTTTCCTCTCGCTCCCACTTCTCGTTCTCCTCCTCCGTCTTGGCCTCTTCATCCATGGTGCGCAATCTCTCATACTCTCTCCGTCTACTCGCCTTGTACACGTGAAATTCACCCGAGCCCGCACCTGCGCTGGATCCTTGGACGTTCGCAACGATTTCCGGCGGCGCGGGAAGTGATTTCTTGGTGGCGCTCGATGGAGGGGGCAGATGGACGGGCCGTGAAGGGTCTAGAAAGAGATATTCCACTTCGTGGGCCTGCTGCGAGGCCGCACGGGCGTTGGGGTTGGAAGAGTAAGCACCGCGTGCGCGTTTAAGCGGCCGGTGCGACCGAGGATCAGCAGAAGTAGGGATTGATTCCGGTATGGGTTCAGACATGTTTGCGAAGGGGACATGCCAATGTATGTGATTTGAGTAATCAGGCGGCAAGTTGAAGGCGCACGGATGCACCGAGAGAGAAAATCCAATATCAGAAGAAATCGCTCACGGCGCAACTGCAGAGTGACGTACGGACGTTGGAGTATCGAGTACTGCGGAGTACTTAACTCGGCTCGTGGGTGCCAAAGGAGTCAATGATCTGCTGTAGCTTTTCGTTACGGCGACGCATAACGCCGCGCCCCTCCATTCTCCAGAGCAATTCAATGCGATGGCTCAAGACGGCTCCACGATACAGAATGGCGCCACATAGATATTCGTGTGTATAAAGAATTATTGCACCAGCCACTAAAAGCTCTTCAAAGCTAGGCTCACGCATAACGGAACTTATATTTTCCCCATGGACCCACGATAGAAACACGAGTACCATTGGACTTTAATCCTCGCTCTCCCTCAAGCTGTGGACGAAAAAGCATTCGATAGCTCCTGTTGGCATTTTGCGCTATAATGACCGCGATCATTAAGTATCTAGCGATTGAATACAAAAGCGCTGAGTTCTCAATATGGCTCAAAACAGTTCGGCAACATGTTTCAAAAGAACATATGAGGTAACCACTACCGCCAGACCATCTCAGAAACTAAGCTCACCAACCCTACCTAGAACGCGCTGAAACTTCTCGAAACTAGGAGAAGAAAAGTCAGGCCCAAGCATGTAGCTAACGCTATTCCCAATACCACCAACAAGACTTTCACTGAAGCTCGTTCGTCTCTCCGCGGGACACCGAGCATTACAGGCATGAGCATCTGGCTGCAGAAGATAGGCTATACGGTATGTGGTCGAGGCTCCTGGTCAACGCTAGTAATGCTCATAATGACAAACACTGAAGGATACCGATGTAGCAGCCTTGAACATTGTCCACGTCGCTGGGACGAAGGGCAAAGGCAGTACTTGTGCCTTCACTCAATCTCTCTTACAAGAATGGGGCAAAAGAACAGGGTTCCCAAGCAAAATTGGTCTCTACACTTCACCTGATCTTACATGCATTCGAGAACGGATCCAAGTTAACGGGAAACCGATCTCAGAGGATTTGTTCACCAAGTACTTTTTCGAAATCTGGGATCGGTTGTTCTCACAGGATGATAGAATCGTTACCGACGGTGAAAGGCAGCCTCGATATCTGCAATTCATGGCTTTGCTAGCCGTTCACACCTTTTTTCGGGAGGGGGCCCAAGCGGCCATCTTCGAGACCCATCATGGTGGCGAGTACGACGCTACAAATGTTGTCTCTGCACCCGTAGTGACCGGAGTAACCTCCATCGGACTAGATCATCTGGCTCAGCTGGGCCCCAGTATTGAGGACGTGGCTTGGCACAAGGCAGGTATCTTCAAGAATGGATCTCCTGCTTTCTCTGTTCCGCAGCTTCCCGCAGTCGAAACTGTGTTACGATCTCGGGCAGTTGAAAAGGGCGTCCAGTTTGAAGTCGTTCCAGTCAATCCTTCTCTGCCTCTCCATGCAAACGCGTTGCGTGCGCCGGTGCAGCGAATGAATTGTTCCTTGGCCATCGCGTTGGTCAACGCTTTCCTCTCCAAAAAGAGCCCCAATGAGGAAACGGAGCTTAGCGATCAAGATATCGCGAGAGGTGTCGAGAACTTTTCATGGCCTGGCCGATTTGAGGTGATCAAAACGTCCAGATGTACTTGGTTCCTCGACGGAGCTCACAATGAGTTGAGCATTGGGCAAGCGGTTGAGTGGTTTGCTGAGATGACGATGGCTTCTTCTGAGCGGGATGTTTTCCAACAAACTTCCCCGTATATGATCATCTTCTCCCATATGTCGGAAGAGCGAGATGGCCCGTCGTTGTTAAGAGCATTGGCGGCTGCGGTCGAGCGGAGTGATATACCGTGTCCTGAGATGGTGTTTACAACGTACCAGGAACGACGTGATGGGAAGATTCGACCCGGTAGGCCACTTGTCGGTCTTCAGTATTTCGTGCTGACAGGATTCAGATAAGACTTTGAAACCTCCGGAAAACTGGCTGGCCGATCTTCCGAAACAATACTGCGACTTATGGAGGGCGATTCATCCTGCTGCAAAGACCAGGTACATACCCTCCATTGAGGAAGCATTGGGATATGCAGACAGTGCCAGCTCTCAACGCGGGAGTTTGCAAGTTTTGGTGACTGGCAGCTTGCACCTGGTCGGTGGCGCACTTTACTTGCTGCAACGGTGGAAAACGGACGAGCACTGAATAGTATGGCCACAGCAGTTCCGACGATCTCGTGATTTTAGAGATGGTACTGATAATAGCCGCTTTGGTGTTTAGGAATGAGGACCCATCACCAACATCAGACATCTTTCATCCCCGATAACTCGACGACCCATTCAATGCCAGGCCCTAATCTCTGGTTGTTCACCTGAACAAGTTCTTGTTCAACAAGCAGAGGCGGCATATTCAGGTTTGACCGGGACCTTACTCCGCCGGTTTTTGCTGACTGGTCTTGAGGCTCTTTTCGTGTAGATATTGGTGTCACGAAGGCTGGCATGATTATCACCACTATTGCCGCTGCATGTCAAGAATCATGCGAGCTTTCTCCTTCTACTTTCGCCAGAGCTTGATTGGAGAGACTTATCGATGGCATCGAAGGCAAATGCAACCCCAAGGAGTCCTAGACTGATGTTACAACCAGAGTGCAATAGTGATGGAGCACACTCCAGACTTTCCGAATACACCATGTCTATCGTTTACCGGACTGGATGCCACCGGGACACTAGATGATCCAGTTTCATGAATCAATAGCCAAGGGACCAGAAGGAGGGAGTGATTGTGAATGTATTCGAGTCCTATCAGTCTGTGCTAGTCTCGCTTCGTCAGCCTTCTTGAAGCTAGGTAGGAGGCCTGGTCAGATTACCCATTGCTCTGGACGGAGCACCGTTCTCGTACTTTTACTTGCCCGATTTTGGCCACGTCCCCCTGACCGCTTCTGAGGAGCTCGTAATACCTCGCTACTGCCTCCAAGCTCACTAACCTCAACGGCTTTGGGCGGGCATCCCGCGAGCCGAGGCTTCGTTCAGTCCGCCTTTTTGTGGGGTTGCATATACCCGACGATGACCGAGTTTTGCCATGGGAACTAATTACCTCCTCTACTCATCGTCAGGTAGGTAGTTGGTTTGATGTCGGTGTCGCTTTGAGTTCGAGAGGCCCTGTTTTGTCATTGTCTTTTGTATGTGGTCGTTGTTCCGAACTTCTTCTTGCTCTTGTTCGTTGTTCTTCCTCACCAGCCTCCTCCTCCTATCAGTAGCCGCGCGTTCCCATCTCTCTGTCCTCTCGATTCTGATACCAGGGCTGCTTCCGGCATATTCATAATATTACATACGCGGTCGTGGGGCAGATCCGAACCCGGCAAGCAAACAAGCATGGCGACTGCAAGCAAGTACAAGTACACGGATATCATCTTTGAGATCAAGGGCAAGATAGGCATCATCAAGGTCCGTCCGGTCATGATGAAATGGACCAAGTCTTCTTTTCCTCTGCTTTTCTGCCTTTAACGTTACGTCTCTACACAGTTTAACCGGCCTAAATCCCTTAATGCGTTCGGCGGAAGCCTCCTCGGGGACACAGTGTCGGCGCTCCGCGAGCTCAATGAACATCCCGACACCGTCTTCACCGTCCTCACGGGTGAGGGCAGGTTCTTCTCGTCGGGCGCTGATGTGAAAGGTACGTTTCACCGCGAACCCCCTTCCATTATTTATTCATTTCTTCCTCTTTTAGACCTGCTGCAGCTGCAGGAGAGGCCAGGGGATGTCATTTTGTTCTGTCTACTAAAGCCACCCTTTTTGCGAATATCAGACTTGATGCTGAATAATATGCAACTTGTAGCCGCCGCTGGTAGACAAGCCGTCGAATACGCGAACCCCGCGGCGAAGAAGATCGACTTTATGGCGAGTATCAGCACGGGTAAGATTCAATTCGACCCATGCAAACCACTGCCTATACTGGATGTTTGACTGAAACGGAGTATCTGCCTCTAGCTATCGAGCTTCTCCGCTCCATGATCGACCACAAGAAAGTCCTCGTGCTGGCACTCAACGGTCCCGCTGTTGGCGGTGGGGCGGCGTGGTTCGAAGGCATTGCGGACATCGTCCTGGCCGCTGACACGGCATATCTCCAAGTACCCTTCAGCGCGTTGGGCCTCGTCCCCGAATTCGGCTCCGCGACCGCCTTCTACCACTCCATAGGTGCCCACCGGGCCAACGACTTCCTCATGTTCGGCCGCAAGTTGACTGCCCAAGAGCTCGAGCAGTGGGGGATGGTCAACCGCATCTTGCCCACCCAGGGCTTCCACCAGAAGGTCATCGACTTCTTGGAGGACCAGCTCAGCATCAACGACGGCAAGTCGATGATGGAGACCAAGCGCCTGCAGAACCTCCCGCTGAGGAGGGAGAGGATGCTTGCGGTGTATGATGCCGCGGAGGCCCTGGCGGAGAGATTCGTCGAGGACGCCCCGAAGCAGAGGTTTGCCGAGAAGAACAAGCTGTTGCTTGGTAAGTCGAGGGGCGGTGCTTTATACTAATAGCAAGGAACGGCTAACGGGTTGGTCAGAGAAATCGAAGTCCCGGTCGAAGCTTTGAAGGGACGACTTGGAACGCACACTGAAATGATGAAAAAGTAGCCGAAATCTCAGCGCTGGTTGTCGATTAGTTTGTTAGTCTGTCGGAAGAATGGGCTTTTTGGGGAGTTGAAAACTGTGCCAATGTGTCGAGATATAGCTTCCTCCTTGCAGTCGTAGTCGCCTCTCGAAAATTGAGGATGTTGCTCGGTATCATGCCCACTCAGGCATTTTAATCTGCCCGTCTTTCAGATTTCACCGCCGCAATGATCGCGAGGAACTGAGTGCCCAGCCTGAGCCTACTGAGCCCAGCCTCGTAGCCTCGTAACTTTGTATGGGATAGCCGAGGTTCATACACGTCGATCGGCCCAGTGTCCCAAGACGTCCAAAATATCCAGCTTGTTGCAATCCTTCTACGGTACTGTAGACTCACCACCGATTTCGATCCCTCTTTCAATCCAAATTTAGTTGTCAAAATATCCAACGGTAATTAAATAGCGAGGCGGTGAGAGAGGTTGGATATTGTTGAATACAGTACCTGCTGACCGCGCAACTGCTGATCGTCGACTGCCACTATTTCCTGTGTGAGGCGCGTTCGGTTGAATCATGGCAAACACCAAGGAATACGACATTCCAACTACTGCTCCAACCAGGCTGAGACAAATTGCGCTCATTGCAGAAGACCTTGACCGCGCTCGAGATCTGCTGGTAGGTGACAACTTCTGTCTTGGCTAGTCAACTCCGACCCATTCCAGCTCACCTTGTGACGACAATGTGAAAAAGACAAGGATTCTTGACACGGAAGTTGTATTCGTGGACCCGCAGGTGGCGCGATGGGGTCTGAAGAACTTTCTAGGTATGGACCCTCCGCTGTCCTGAACGTTGTTACGTTGGTTCTTATGCCCACTTCTGACCGACGTGCTGTCTCTTATGTAAAACCCAGTGGCTATTGGAGGCGACATCATCGAAGTGTGCTCCCCTTTTCAGCCTGACACGACAGTGGGGAGACTTCTTCAGAAACGAGGCGATGGCGGGTATATGATCATCATGCAGACCTTGGATGCTGCCGCTAGAAGAAAATACATTGAGTCGAGGAACCTGGCCAAGGTCATCTTCAACCATCCGCACGGAGATGTCGAGTGCGTCCAGTATCATCCCAAGGGGATTGCTGGTAAGTATGGCGAGTATTCCGGAACCAAGACATACGCAAAGCTTCCCTCTTTCTCAAACAGCTGGTGAGACTGACGCGGCGAAGGAGGGATGATGCCAGAATTAGATTCTCATGCGCCGTCGGCCACGAATCCTACTCCCCTGGACAGCCCCTTCAGTCCCTGGCACGCTTGCGGATTGGATTACGAAAAGTACTCGGCTGGGATGAGGCGTTGTGCACACCTGAAGCTGGTCAAGGCAACCCTTCGCCTGGGTCCGGGCCAAACAGACGTCGACGCCGCCGCTCAGCAGTGGCAGGACTATTTCGGAGTGGAGAAACAGGGGAGCGAGCTACTCTTTACAAACGCCCGCTTAAACTTCGTGCCGGGAGTGGATGGGCTGCCTGAAGGACTGGAGAGCCTCATCATCGAGGTCAAGGGCAAAGAGAGGCTCGACAAGATGTTGGAGGTGGTTCGCAAGGAGGGCCTTTGTGGCGACGGGTGGACGAATCTGCTGGGCGTGAAATGGCACTTCGTGCTGCGGGACGACGGGAAGGATGAGGTCAAGGGGAGAGAGAGCAGGCTGTGAGTGTGTAGTCACCCTGAATGCCATTCAAGTGGTAGTGGTGTCAGTGGTGGCAGCAGCAACAGCAGCAGGAGGGCGTATACGGGAGTACCTGGCCGAAGTTACCGTATTCAAGCGTACTCCATCGCCCACATGGCATGAATGTTGCCGGCGATGGTGGCGATGATGTTTCCGTACTCGAGTGACACACATTCCGCGTTTTATGTCAGCTTGTTCCCAAGACGGGCATAGAGCTTCAACCTTGGTACAGGGGGAAATTGGTTGGCTGCGTCCACTGTGCTCAACTGCGCTCTCCTGGCTCTCCTCCTGAAGTGAGGGCTGAGGCCGGCAGTCGGTGCGTCCGCCACGTGCTCACGTGGTGCACAGTCTAACTGCGTCAGGCGGCGCGCATGTCTTTTTGTGCGTTTTGACTTCATCTTGCACCACCAGCACTTTTTCTCCGTGAAAACCAGCCACAGCGAGCTAGAACGAGCCTCCTTGCCATATTCAGGAGCCGTCATGGCCCAATCCAGCTGTTCCACTTTCGCCGTCTCGTCGAGGTAAGCTTTCTTAAGCTTTGAGGGGAGTCTTAACTTCCGTCCGTCAAACTATCGAAGCCAAGGCTCCGTGCTGTCCTTCTGGTCTCCATCAGTCAACCGCTCCCCTGATAAGATCATGCGTGCCTGACATGACGACTGCATCCCTGAACTTGGACGACTACGGAGTCCAAGTCCTTGCTGACGAGAACCCCGAGCCGGCCTCCCGCAGCTCCTCGAGACCTGTCAATGTGCCGTCGACCCAGGCAGAGCAGAAATCAGACGAGACCTTACTATGGAGTACGAGGTACGTGGAGACACAGTCTACTCATGGGTTGCAGGGAGTTCTCTGTACGTACAGTTCGGGTATCCGACCGAAGGGGCCCCCCTTTTCCCGCACATCCGTGTCTCTGCCCCTCGCTCGCTAGCGAGGGTTCGCAATCCGATAAGATTCCTGACCAGGCTGTTCCGTCTTCATCTCCTGCGCACTGGTGGCACGTTTAAATAAGCCAAGGATACGCCACAAGGCTCCGTATGTCTGGCTGGGTTCGTGTTGACTGGCCCAGTCCCACAAAGGGACCAGCGCACAAATCGACCAGCGCACAAAGGGACCAGCCTCGACATCAGTTCATCATGGCAGTTTCGCCGCTGTTCGCTTCCACAGTCGAGTTTATTGTGAAACGCCGTTGTAAGCGGGGGTACCGGGCAGCCTGATCGGCCGAAGAGGGTGACCATATTCTTAAGCCTGGATCGTCCTTCGATATCAGGTTTGTTCTTTCTCACTTTCAGTCTGCCATTGTTTTCTGCATTCACTCTTTTGATATTGTTGGCGCCATTGGCGTCGTCCATTCGTTTTTGTTTTTTCTTACATTGACGCAAGTCAGCGTCGTCCCCTCGTTTGGTGCATAATTCTCCTTTCTCTGGCTGCTGCCACTTTGAAGAATGACACGCGCTTCAGCATGGCTGGTGCTGCTTTTAGCAACCTTCTTCCAGGCCATGCCAGAAGTCTCAGCAGGTCCTCCTGGAAGACCCGGTGCCGCTGCTCCCGCACCCCCTGCCCATCAACCTGCTCCTGCCCCAGCTCCAGCTCCAGCTCCAGCTCCTGCACCCAATCCAGTCAATCCCAGCAATCCTGAAACCACTTCCAAGGCGGTGGCACCTCCTTCACGCCCTTCCCAGCCTGCTCGAGTTTCGTATTCCGGCGCCAAAATAGTTGGGACCGCCCAGTTGCCAGCATCGTTGTCAACCGTTGTATTCCCACAGGGCGCGGCGAGCACTGGCATTCCCAAGCATAGCGGATCTCTAGGAATCGACGGGCTACCTCAGAGCAAGACCAACGGTAAATCGCTGCTCGGCACGCTTTGGGCGCCCAAATACGACAGATATATCGGAGACGCACCAGGACAATGCAACTCCACCGTGGCACCATCGGGAGGGTTTCCTTGGGGGGACCGAACAGCAAGCAGTACCAATCCGTACACATCAGCCCCTGTCACCGGGGTCGTTCGCGCGTATAATTTCGAGATTTCGCGAGGCTATCTAGCTCCCGATGGTGTGGAATTGGAGGTCTTGTATGTTAACGGCGCATACCCCGGTCCTACCATTGAAGCCAACTGGGGGGATACTATCCAGGTCACAGTCACGAATAGCATTACAGGACCCGAGGAAGGCACAGCCCTCCACTGGCATGGGTTGTTGCAACAAGCGTCTCCGTTCGAAGATGGTGTACCGGGCATCACTCAATGCCCTATTGCTCCTGGACAAACCTTCACCTACACCTTTAACGCTGATCTTTACGGAACGTCTTGGTATCACTCTCACTACAGTGCGCAGTATGCTGGTGGAGTCCTTGGTGCGATCATCATTCACGGACCCCAGAACGCTGTATATGACGAGGATCTTGGACCGGTCATCTTGTCAGATTACTTCCATGAGGACTACAACACTCTGGTGGCGGATGTTATGAGCACAGATCTCTCCAAGATCAGTCCATTCTCAGACAACAATCTCATCAATGGCAAGGGATTCTATGACTGCTCCTCGATGGAGGACAATTCGACGTGCACCACCAACGCAGGTCTGTCGAAATTCCAATTCAACTCTGGGGAATCTTATCGACTACGGCTCATCAATGCTGGCGCGGCCGCCACACAACTTTTCAGTATCGACAACCACACTCTTACTGTGATTGCGTATGACTTTGTTCCCATTCAGCCATATACCACCGATGTGGTTACCCTTGGGGTGGGCCAACGCGCTGACGTGATCGTTCATGCCACCGCATCTCCCAGTTCCGCGGTTTGGATGAGATCCATAATCCCTCCGCGTTGCGGGCGTACCCAGCAGCCTGTGGGTCTTGGAATCGTCTACTATCAGAACGCGAACACGACTTCCGAACCGACCTCACAGGCCTGGCCCATCGATGAAACACAGTGTGCCAATGACCCGCTAAGCCAGACTGTCCCATATGTACCAATTACGCCCCCACACTCGAGCGCGACCGTCCAGGTTGACCTCAACTTTGAAATCAACGCCACAGGGCACTTCTTATGGACTATGGACGGCTCTACTTTCCGCACCGATTACAACGATCCCATTCTCCCGCTCGCAATTGCTGGTAACGACAGCTTTCCCGAGGAATGGAATGTGTACAACTTTGGTAGCAACACGAGCTTCACCATAGTCGTCAATAACGACAGCCCTCTCGTACATCCCATGCATATTCACGGCCACAACATGTTTGTTTTGAACGAAGGGAATGGACAGTGGGACGGTACCGTCGTCAACCCTTCTAACCCGATGAGACGGGATGTTGTCCAGCTTCGACCGGGTGGATATATGGCATTTCAACTAAACGCTAACAACCCAGGCGTGTGGCCTTTCCACTGCCACATTGCATGGCATGTTAGCGCTGGTCTCTACATGAACATCCTGGTAAGTGAGACTCGGATCCTTGGTCCTAGCTTGTTGGCTTACTGTTTCTATAGGAGAGGACCGACCTTCTTCCATCAGTCGAGGTTCCTTCCAGCGTGAGCAATTTGTGCAACGCATGGTCCGCCTTCACGGCCGAGGGTCCCATTGATCAGATCGACTCGGGCCTTAGGAAACGAAGCCACAACCACCACCTCGGACGACACAAACACGCAAACATTGTTCGAAGGACGTTGTAAAGAAATGGAACCACGTAGCAGACGGAGGTGGGTCCGAGATGTGGTGAAGAACCGCAGGGAATCAAGAGGTCTTTGCTTCCAGCGAATATATCAGCCATGGAAGACCAGAGGTGTAGTCATCACATAATGGGCTGATGGGCACGTAAGTAATGGAAACGGGCACGCAACATAATACTTACTTTTCAGGGGGTTCAAAGTGGACAGAAAATATATTTTATCAATTACGGGCCGTCGTGCATGATACGTACCTAGTACATGTGTAATTGTTCAATTTGGCCCTTTTGTCGTAACCAGGCACCAACATTCTCTTTTTCCCTTTTTTTACTTTTGTACAGTGTACGCCGTACGGCGAGCTGAATTGGAAAACAAGTGGCAACAAGATTCGGCGGAGTTTGTGGCTCGCACCAAGCAGAATCAAGCACTTTGGGCCCCAAAACAGGGTTAGGCTCTGGTTCCATGCGAGCGGAGCTGAGACAAGCGAGCGAGCGAAAAGAGAATGTGACTTGAACTATGTACGAAGTAGCCTTGCATCTCGCATGATTCATAGCCTCGACTCAGGAAGGAGAGTTACCTCTGCGAAAATGGCTCGTCCGTCATCTGTCTTGCATGTTGCTAAGTATACCCTAAGACACCAAAAAATCTCACACAACTAGTTGGTTGATCAGCATAAATCGGTCGCAACTGTCGAAGCACACAGTCACTATCGATGTCAGCGCCATCTGGAGAGCAGAACCCCGACCATTCAAGTATTGCAGGGCGCAACGTCGAGAAGTTTCTAAATCACTGTCACTCATCTGGACACTTTTCCGTTCAAATCCAATCTCTTCACCAACCATGTTCCTCCTCTCCGCCCCGACTGCCGCTCTGGCCTTGTTCTCCGCCACCAGTGCTGTCCCTCTGGTCACGATCGAGAAGCGTCAAGCGGTTGACGGCACGTTCGGCCTCGGTGTCGGCGATTCAGGCCTCTTCGACCTCGACGAAGTCCAGACCTTCAAATTCTCGTACGCCAACAACTCGGCATACTTCGGCCAGATCAAGTACCAACAGTACTCGGAGCCGCTGGTCATGTCCGGGGCCAAAGTCGCGGTAGACACCGAGGGCGGCTTGACCTTCCTGTCCATCCACTCGGCCCCCACGGGTTGGCAGAACGGTTACATCCAGCCGAACAAGACGGCGCCTTTCCAGTTCAGCATCGCTCATGCCGGCGGGAACATACCCGCCGACGCCGTTTCCACGGGCTTCTCTTTCAGCGGCGGCGGCGGGCCACTGTTGTGGAATGGCGAGAATAAGTTCTGGGCCTGCCAGAGTCCCGAACTGCAGGCCCTGAGTACTTATCAGATTTGGTGGAAGGGCGCGGGCGAATTTCCCCTCGGAGTTGATTGTAAAGGTCCCATTGGCGCCGACATGATTGATGGGTGCCAGCGAGGCAACTAGAGTTCAGTCATGGCTAGGCATCGCTGTGCTTGCATTGCATGGGAGTTTCACTCCTGCTACGTGTCGGACGCGGGTTGTCGCTGTTCGCATCTTTGTCCGAGTTCATTTGTGTTATATGTCATCCTAGGTGGTAAATGTTTACTCTTCAATTGCATTGCGTTGAGAGATGCTAGCGTTAGCGAATCTTTCTAAATAATTTAGCAAGTGGGAAATAATAGTACCAGGGGAAAACGATGAATTGTATTTTGCCTACCACTGCGACAAAAGCCATCATACTCTCAGGCCTTCGTTAACACTCACCGGGGAAAAACCCCTGAAAAAAGAAAGGATTGGAGTCCCCATTACCTTTTCACTTTCCTTGTCACTTACCTTGTGTTGCCGGGGTCAGTAGTAGCCTGCTACCGCACCCCTTTCTTGTCCATTCGTTTCTGGCCCGATCAATCCATCACTTACCTGTTCTTTGGAACTCGGATTCCCTAAGGTGTTGGTCTTCGACGATCGGCAAAAGGTCCCGGAGTTTACTTGCGGGAGTAGGAGTAGTGGCTGTCAGCTTCGGATACTGCGCCGCGACGACCATAGTTTCCAGGGTCTCGGGAAGACGCGGAGGAGGTTGAAGATGAGGAGAAGTCGTAGCGAGAAGACGAGCCAGACCCAGAGTACGACCCAGAGCCGGACGAGGAGCCATAGGACTTGCTGGATGATGAACCGGAGCCAGAGTTAGCACACAACCTTGAGGCGGCCGAGGCGTTATTCCACTCACTGAACGACGGGGTGGAGTCGTAGTACTTGCTAGATGACGAGCCAGAGCCAGACGACCCGTAGTACGAATCGGAAGGCATTGTCGGTGTGTGATAGGAAACTGGGTTTTGGTATGGGGGGTGAGGGTGTTGAGGGGTCTTCGCCTTTGAGGCTGAGAAGTTTAGGTTGAAAAAGGGAGCAGATGATCTTGGGATAGCCGATGGTTTTGATCAGCTGCCTTTCCCGCCTCAAAGGTGAAAAAGTTTGTTAGTTAGTTAGTATAGAGAGAATCTTTTCGAGGCGGGAGAACTTTGAGAGATTTATAGCTTTTGGGGTTCTATCCTACGCCAAGGGGGGAGTCTGGTAAACAAAGGGTTAATGCCTCGAAAGGAGGCAGTGGCAGACAACGACATGGAAAACTCGTAATATTCAATCATTCCGTTCAAAGCCCACGCTTTGTCCATCAATGACTCTTTGTTGGCTTTCTCGACAGTGTTCAAGGGATTCACTCGGATAACATGAGGCTTCAAACAAAAAGCGTTCTGCTATGCTTCACTTGTGCTTTGAAGGAATTCTTTTGTCCCACCACGAAAATCAGCATCTGTCCAGGTCTTAGCGAGGACAAACCTCGTGTCAGAGCAAAGCCTGCGGATGGACGCAAGTCTGTTTCCGAGAACGGCAGCCAGACTGAGTTTGAACATGCAGAAACATGGCACGTTGAAAGCTTCTGATTGTGGTAGAAAATATGTACGAGGCACGGACTGTGAAAGACGAAGTCTTTCAATTAACGCGTGTCATGTGTGTTGGTGACGCGCACACGTCTCTTTATGTCTTGGCTGCCTTTTTCGTGTTTAGGTGCGTCCCATTGGGGAACCTACATGCCGCCGAGCCATATCAAACAGCAGTCCTACCTTGCTCCTGTCAGTTTTTCTCTCGTCGAGTGTAGTATGTATTTGCCATGTCCAATATTGCCTGGTCGATCACCAGCACCAAGCGTAAGACCAAGTCCACATCTTCAGCGGCAAGGAAGCGACGACGACTACATGACACAGACGGCACGTCCAGCAGTCGACCCTCGAAGAGCCAACAGACTCTGACCCAAGCTCAATGGGTCACAACCTTTCCTCCAAGTCATGACGAAGGCGGTACGCATTACCTAGACGACGGACAAATACGAACCGCGCTACCAAGAAAGCATCAACGAAGCGTGCAGAAGCCTAATTCTACATTGACCCAGATGGATTTCTTCGATTTTCTCCCACGAGACTACACAAACGCTGACGACACTATGCTTGGCGTTGTGAAAAGAGAGGACGACGGCTGCGTTGTTCCCCAACTCGACGGAACATACGACAGCCCCAGAAAGCCTCGCAGGCGCAAAGCAAGCCCGAACAGAGTGAATCCGTCAATAAAGAACGCGCCTTCAAACGGAGCCAGGCCAGCAGATTACAAGCCTAGCGAGAGGAAGAGGAAGATTGGGTTCGCCGAAGAAGAGAACGCAGGGTCATCTGGGAGAAGGACTTCTAAACGTCTGGCAGCGAAGAATGAAGTCCTCTCCGACCCCGTGAACAACTTCGACTACTTTGCTGAAGCGTTGGCGTATCAGACAGGAGATATCAAATACAATACTTCAAATGAGACCTTTAACTACCCTTTGGAAATCAAGAACTCGACAGAAAGCGAGGGCGACGTTGCACTGGACCCAGTGTCTGGAAGTCGATGCTCTGTCCTGCCGCAAACACCAAAAAAGAAGACGACCGTTGTTCTCTCAAGTCAATCCCCTGAGAGCTTGTGTCCGAGCACGCACAGAGGCAAACGAAAGGCAAACGAAACCCCTTCTAGAAGTCACCGAGCGCCTTTGGCTGAGCGATCGGCCAACATTCCTGTGGAAGCCACTTCAACTGGGACAGCAGGGAAGGGACGATGGTCTCTAAGCCATCATTTGCCGAAGAGGAAGATAGTTGTCCTGAAGTTTCCGAAGCAGAACCGTTGTCGACGCCCCACACGTACTGACCATTCTCAAGGAAATCTGTGGTCAATTCCTTCATCCTCACCTGAATTGGTAAGAATGGCCGCCACGGCTGTACAACCCCACACAACTCTATGGACAGCTCCAGAGCATTTTGAAATTCCAGCCACAAGCCAAGGACAGGGGAGTGAACCAACCTCTGTGATCGCCGGGAGTCAGGACAATCTAAATCTGAGTTCCGCTTTTACCAGCAGAAGTAGTGATACAAGG
Source organism: Cladophialophora bantiana CBS 173.52 (assembly GCF_000835475.1). NCBI lineage: Eukaryota > Fungi > Ascomycota > Eurotiomycetes > Chaetothyriales > Herpotrichiellaceae > Cladophialophora > Cladophialophora bantiana. The sequence continues at coordinate 460,020 of NW_015971582.1, forward strand.
GCGGAAGGTGTGGTGGATTCTGCACAACAAGGAAATCGAGGCGTCATTGTCCGAGACTTTGCTGTCGCTCCTGCTACGCCAGTCAAGTCCGCTCTTCCCGGTTGTGATTGCCACATAATATCACCGCCCTCCCTCGCTCTCGAGACACAAGACGCAAAAGAGCCTGTAAACAAATCCTTGCAGGGAAGTTGGGAGGATGCGGATTTCGGATCGCCGGTTGAAAATGACACGCAGTTCAATATCAGAATCCAGCACCGTATGTCATCCCCTACTCTACCAGGGCATTCGCCTGAGCAGTCAGAAGCTGGATTCAACGCTGTTCTGCCCTCGACTCGGTCGCCAGTCAGTGGCGAGTGTGCCGGTGGAGACAATGAAGGCCCATACTCCGAGCTCCCGGACGTTGAGACATTGCGCTGCCCAGAATCTCCCCTGCCGCTTCCCAGACTGGTAGAGATACCTAGCGCAGAGACAGAGGGCGAGGCGTTTGAAGTGGACAACGATGCAGACGGAGGACCCTTGCCGAAGCCCACCTTTATACATCCGTCGAGCATTCATAGGAAGATGGTACAGGTGCCACTGAACGACACCTTGCAAACCTCATCTCCACATTCCCTCTCGATGGCAAGACTAATCACGCAAAGATCCGTTCATCCTGCGTCAATGCCTCACCCTTCACAAATATCGACCCAAGAGGGCACCCAAGGGTTTCTCCTCCAATCGTCCTTCACACAACACCCTCGAGAAGCCAAGGTTGAGGGCCAATCCGACAAAATCACGATCAAGGACTCTAGTTCTTCCAGTATTCCACTCAGTCAAATCCCCCACCATGTCGGAGAGGACCAATCTCAATGGGATGACGATATCGGCCCAGCTCAAGAATTTGCTTCTGAGGATGATCTTGATCTTGATCCGCCTTCACTCCCACCTCAACCATGCCGACCCCAGCCGGCGCCTCTGCAACTCACCACCGAACAAATCACCGGCAGCAAAAGCAGATCAGAAACGGCGATACCTACAAAAGACAACCACACTCCCGAATATCAGCGCCCTCGGTCCTGCTCGCAACCTAACGACCTTCAACCCGACTCCGACTCCACTCCCGTTTGCATCTCTGAACACTCCCTCCCATCCTCGCCAGACCATCCGCCACCATTGGAGAGGGAATACTCACCTATTCACGGATTCAACAACGAGACCCAGTCAAATTTCACACAGAATGGACACGTCACGGCGGCGTATATCCATCGTCAGCGCGAAGCAGGCATATTCCCGAAATGGTTCGTTCCCACGCCATACCAGGTCCCCGGCTATACGAGAAGGAAATAGTATTGATTTCGTAATACCCGGATGAATGGTCCAGCTTCTATGTGTGAAGTGGTTTAGTTTCAGGCAGTGAAGGCACCCTATCAGGCTTGGTCACAGGATGGACTGGAGATTTGGATTGTTGCTTGCTTGACCGAATCCGATATTATCATGTCTTCGCGATTCGAGTATGACAGTTGAAAAAGAAGCGAGTTGCATTGCGTTGTATGGGCCGCAGGATATAAGTAGTAACCCAGCAACCTAATGGCCCCACTCTGTTGAATTATGGAATGGAATATCTTTAACCGATTTTCTTCTCTATCACGTTGTCCTATCTCCTGAAAAGCCTCAATGCTTCAATCTCGCCCCTGTCCTCCTCGTCTGCCTGTATGCCCTCAACTCCGTCGTCATCACTTGCCCTTTCCCTCTCATCTAAGGCCTCGAGCCTGCCCAACAGACTCCCAAAGAACTCGGCCCTGGCGGCTTCACTCCACGTGGTGCGATCCTCGGGCGCCATGAAATTTTGCAGCTTCTCGTGCACCGTGTACCGGACTTTGCGACCTTTGCTCGCCTTTCTGTCGACGGTTTTGTGTTTGCTGCCCGATATGTGCAGTTTGCTGGGCAGTACGGCGTTGTCACTAATGGCGGCATCGCTGGCGGAGCGAGAGGCAATCAGGTCGCGGAGAAGGGTTTGGTAGAATGGTCCGTCGTCGTAAGCCTGCGTCTCTGGCGAGTAGGATTGGGCGATGAGTTTGGAGGACTCGGTTGCGAGATAGGTGTCGAGCACGTCTGTGAGGCGCGAGCGTACGGGCGCTTGAGATGGCTTGAGTAGTTTGGATCGCGGGGCAGGATCTAGCACTGGCTGGGTTTTCGCGTGCCACTTGTCGATCACGCTGCGGCGGAGCGTGTAGGAGTATGTGTCGAGGGAGGTGTAATGTTCCCACATCTCTGAGAGAGGGGTTGTTCTTGTCGGGTTGAGCGGAAGTTTTCTTTTTAGAGACTTAATTTTGGTTTTGTCATCGGATGGGGTGTGTCCTTGGGCGGAAAGAATGGTGCAGCGTATGGAGTCGATAGTTGACCATAAAGCCAGCGCTGCATCTTCAGCTTGTCGCGCGGCGCTCTTCACCTCCTCTTCGTTGACGAAGGAGGGAGGCAACCCATTCGTAGTCGTAAGGCCCTTTTGCAACTTGATCCTGGCGTCGAGGAGACGATCAAACGTTCGCCGTTGTTGCTTGACCGCCTCACCCTTCTTCACATCGGCATTGGCCGCGGCTGACAATGCAGATGCTAGTGCCGCTGTCGATACGGACTCGAATGCAGCTTTCCTCAGTTCTTCACGCCCCGCATTTCGAGAGGGCTTTTCATCTGGTGAGGAAGACGATGAAGTGGCTGAGGACATCGAGGAGGCGTCGTCGTCGTCGTCGTCGTCGTCGTCGTCGTCGTCGCCGTCGTCGTCGTCGCCGCCACCGTCGTCTTCTCCATCACCCATATTGATAATATCAGACTCGCCGGAAGCCTGGTCTTCCGACAGACCTGACAAGTCATCCTCAATCTCATCAAGCAAGTCCTCTCCCTTCGCATCAACAACCTTTGGTATCTTGGCACTGCTGTTCCGCAGGCTTATATCGTTGGAGGGTTCTATGTGGTCCTCTCCCGGCTCTTCGTCGCTCTCTAACTCTTCATTTTGATCCATACCCGGGCTCGGCCCTTTGTCGTCCTCCGAAGCCTCTTCGGCCGCTTGGATATCCTCATCCCTGGCAGCAAACGGGTCTTCGTCTTCTTTCGAAGTCTCTTCAGCGCTAGCGATACCTTCATCCCTGGTAGAACGGTGATCTAAATCCTCTTCTTTGTCTGAGGGCGCAAAAATATCTTCATCGTCCTCTTCATCTTCGAGTGCTTTGCGACTCACGGCCACCCCTCCGTACTTTTCGTCCAGTAATGGCTGCTCTGGCTGCCGCAGTCTGCTCTCCCCCACTGTTTCGTAGTGCGCTCGGCTGGCATCATCATGCAGGTCTTCGTTTTCAGACACTTCATCGTCACTCGGGCGTAAGTACCTATCGTCTTCGGGGTCGAAATCTGCCAGCCCTTTAGTGAGTGGAATTGACTAGCAATAACCCCTCTATAGAATTAATGACCAACCTATCGCTTTCCTTCGCTCTGAGTCAGCGGCCTGCTCTTTCAGACTCTTCATTTTTGATTCCTTTCTGGAGGGTGACAAGATTCGGGGCGCTGGTTGCGTCGCAGGTTCTTTTTGCAATCGAAATAATTTCTTGGAGAATTCGGCGTAACTTTCCCCGCAGATCCCGTTGGTGCCGCTGGTGCCTCGACCCAGCGAGCCAGTAGGGGAACTAGAGCCCGGCAAACCCACCTCGCCACCTAATCACAGCCCGGACTTCGCCGGGAGAATATCGTGCTATATAAAATTTTTCCGAGAAAAATCTTCGAAATCTGGCTGAATAGTTCAGAGGTAGAATTCTTGCTTTGGGTTTCCATTGCTTAATTGTAAGAGGTCCTGGGGTGAGTCTATTCCTTTCTCAGGGTGTAATAAGGTTGCTAATACGACTTCAGTTCAATTCCCAGTTCAGCCCGTAATTTTTCCCATATTTTTGGACTTTTCTTTTTTCTCCCTTGAGAGTACTCGGCAAAATGGTCTCCAATTGCACAGCGATACGAATACAGCGTATATCTTTTTGATTCAAGTTGGACTCGAGAACTGTGCGATCACGTGGCAGGCATTCACTGTGTCATTTGATTGGCGGGAAGACAACATCAGGCAGCCACGTCGACCTCCAACACAATTCGATGCCCTCTTGACATCGGTATACGCTCCGTGTTCATGTCCTCCGTCTGATCAATGCACGCCTTGTGTATGTGATCCTCTTGAGCGGTCACATAGTCCAGGAAGGGATCTCCCCTTTACAATGAGCCACATGCGACACTTTCCCGTAGCCTCTAAACGCAATGCCGCGCAGGACGAGTCAGCGCGGGGGAAAAGCGACAAGGGCAACGCGACAGTCAACCCGTCAGCGAAGAAAGCCCGAAGATGATATTCCAGAAGTTTATCGCGACATGCTCGCCGAAGTCGCCGCCGAGCAACAAGCTTCTGCTTCTACCTCGCGAGCCCCGAAGCGCCGGAAGATAAGCGAGGAACCATCCACCAAGATCGAGCTCGATTTTGATCTATTTGGCTCCTCAATAGACGCCAAAGATGCCGATGACGCGGCGCCAACGCTACAACAGGTCGTCTTTGATGACTTCGAGGCCTCGGATGAATCCGATGCTGAGTTCGAAGACGTAGATCTCGAACCAGCCACGGGCGAAGTTGTTGAAAACGGACAACTCGAGCAGAACACCCTCGAACTCGACTTGTCCAGCACAAGTACGTCAAGGCGTGCCGTTCAACGACGCAAGCCTGTTGGCCTAGCAGAACGCAAGCTTCGTCTAGATGTGCACAAAGCACATGTCATTTTCTTGCTGGCTCACCTCGCCTGCCGTAATCGATGGTGCAACAGCGAGTCAGTACATTCCGTCTTGAAGCCTTTCGTATCTCGTAAGGTGATCTCATTGCTTCATGTCGACGAGTCTAAACCTCAATATCAAAGATCACACTCTTTCAACAAGGGCATTGAGGAAATCTGCGCCTTGTGGAGGGAGCAATGGAAAATTACTGCACGAGGGATGAGACGTGCTCATTGGAGAGAAGATGTCGACGCGGTCAAGGAGAGCGACGATGCTGAGGATTTGATCGACTTCGACGACTTCAAAGCCGCAGCGGTTTCTCGCTCTGGCTCGAGAGATCTGGGAGCTCAACTATTCTGCGCACTACTCCGCTCAGTTGCCGTAGATGCCCGGTTGGTATGCTCTCTTCAAGTATTACCGTTTTCTGGAGTTGCCAAGGGGCAAACTCCCGAAAAGCTCAAACCCCAGTATCTTTATGCGCCCGCTCAGAATTATGGTTCAGCCTCTCGAGACACGAAGACCACTACTGGGCCAGAACGAGCTCCGAACCCCAAGAAAAAAAGGATTGTCGAATCTCCCTTCCCAATATTTTGGGTCGAAGTATTTTCCCCTTCTGTGCAGACATGGATCCCGCTGGACCCTCTCGTGCGCAACACAATCAACAAACCGAAGACGGGCTTCGAACCTCCTGCGTCTGATCAACTAAACAGCATGACTTATGTGATTGCATTTGATGATGACGATTCGGCAAAAGATGTGACAAGGCGCTACACTCAATGGTACAACGCAAAGACACGTACGCAACGGGTGGAAAGTACCAAGGGCGGCGAGAAATGGTGGGAGGTGACAATGGACCATTTTCGGAAACCCTTCAGCGAGATTAGAGACGAGATAGAGGACGCGAGCCTCCTCAAGCGCGCCGAGAGCGAACCCATGCCCAAAAACATTCAAGATTTTAAGGGACATCCTATATATGTTCTGGAGCGGCATTTGCGCATGAATGAGGTCATTCATCCTCGACATGAGGTGGGCAAAGTGAGTTCTGGAGCCATGAAAAGTGCGAAGCTTGAGGGTGTGTTCCGCAAACGAGATGTCCATGTATGTCGCACTGCGGAGGCGTGGTACCGGAGGGGTCGTGATGTAAATGAAGGAGAGCAACCCCTGAAGCGAGTGGTTCTTAAGCGACAGCGGAATCAGAACGCTCCAGCTGCCGAGGACCTCGACAACGAAGAGGAGGCTCATGAAGGGGTGGCTCTTTATGCGGAGTATCAGACCAGTCTGTACGAACCGCCACCTGTCGTCGATGACAAGATCCCCCGAAATGCGTATGGAAACCTCGATGTCTACGTCCCGTCGATGATACCAGCTGGTGCAGTCCACATTCGACATCCGCTCGCATCTGCAGCCGCTCGCGTCCTCAGCATTGATTACGCAGATGCTGTAACAGGATTTCAGTTCAGAGGCCGCCAGGGCACGGCCATTATTGATGGTGTGGTCGTAAGCATGCATATGACGAATGCTATGATCAATGTCATTGAAGGTCTCGAAGCTCAGGCGGCGGAAGAGGTGCTCGAAGCGAGAACCAGAGTCATCCTGGCGACATGGAAAAGATGGCTTACTGCTTTGCGCGTGCGCGAGCATGTACATCGGCATTACGGCCATCAGACAAATGGCGCCAAGGCTAAAGATGCCAATGCAGAACGAGACACAGCCTACCAACAAGAGGAAGATGGTGGGGGATTCATGCTTGACCAGGCAGATCTCGATCAAAGTGAGAACGAAGCTGCCGGCACTGTCCCTTCGGCATCGCCAAACCCGAAACCTCTGAACCAGCTTCTTCCTGCGGAAGTTGTGCACCAAGATGTGATTGTCGTAAGGTCTCCGAATAAACTCGCACAGCCGCCCTCCAATCTATTGCTCCCTCAGGACCAAGTCGCAGTGGCACCAACAAATGAGGTCAAAAGTGGATGTTTCCTCCTTGAAGCGGATAACGCTGGCGGAGGCTTCATTGCCCAAGAAGAGATGGACCCGGACTCTTCCACAAGCCGCAAGCACGAACACGCCGCGGTCATGCATGGCATGCTCGCGAACGATGAAGGTGGTGGTGGTTTCATTCCTGAAGAAGACAATGGAGGCGGCTTCCTGCCCGATGATGAAAACGAAGACAACGAACCATCCCATCCGCAGGCAAGTACGGCCGGCTTCATCAAGAAGGAAGATGTCACCCTTCCCGAGACAGAGCACGCGTCACTCGAGCAGAGACTGAAGAATGCTTCTGCCGCTGCGGAAAATGCGACCGCCGCCGGCGGAGATAGCACTGCCAAGCCCCCGAACGGAATAACAGGAGGGGAGACAAGAGAGGAGGACCCAGCACCCTCAACACATATTCCTGATGCGGACAATCTAGCGTCGAGTGATCAGCCACTACCGGCGAACGCCACGGTCGAGCCGCAGCAGCCGACTTTTGGGAATGGGGTTTCCACAGCTGGTCAAGCCGGCGAAGGAGAAAAAGAAGACGAAGTAAAAAATGGTCCTCCAGGGCTCCAGAGTCCCGGTTCTGGTTCTGGTTCTGGTTCTGGTTCTGGTTCAGTTTCTGTAGCGGGCTCTCTCCTCTCACACGATCCTGAAGACGACGACGCCGAGCCCGAGTGGTTACTGGCCAGCCTGGGAGAGATTGACTAGAGAGGGAGGGCGAGCTTTCTTGGCGAGAACTAGGTCCTGTACTTATAATATATTGATTGCTGTGACCCAACATGACTTTCTATCCGATAAGTGAGATGCCAGCCAAAAGTCACATCCACGGAAAACAGTGGTTGTGGGCGACACACACCAGAATACCACATAGTTAATATAGTACAATACAGTTCAGAGGTACACTAAGCATCAAGCATGATATATCAGAAACTGGATACCCCAGGTCCAACCTCATTGTCCTATAATCCGTGCTCTACTCTAAAGGATTGACTGCACGCCATGGTGGTTGGGTGTTGCAGTGTGTCCTGGACCATATTCGATTGATCTGCATTGGATTCTACTACATTGTACTGTGTTGCATTGCATTGTGAATTGGCTATCCTAGACTACGTAGACTAACTAACAGAACGCAAGAGGGTGGGTATCTCAACATTTGAACAACAATCCTGCATTTTCTGACTGACTTGAGAGAGGAGACAGGTGCTAGAAGGAAGAGGGAAAAGAACGATCAACAAAAAAAAAAAAGGAATTCTGGCTCGGCTTCGTGGTGTACGGCTGCTCACTCGCCAGCTGGCACACTGGAAAAGAAAAAGAAATAAGGGTCATGGATATGCACAAAGCAAACAGAGAGCGTCTGAGTTACTCAACAAGGGGAAAACCAACAACAACATTAGAGAAACGACATTCCGACAAGACCCCGTATTACTGTCATCCAACAAGCCGTAACTCTCCTCCAAAGTCCAGTGGTCTTGCCTCGTGAAAGATAACCAACTGGGCGCTCCCCCCGCCCCGGGGGGAGGGGGGGGGGCCGCTGTCTTCTCACATCTGGACTCCACCCGGTGAAGACCACTAATCTAAATCCTCGTCGTCCTTTTGAACGTCCGCCGTCGGAGTCTGAGTCTCATCTTCGACGCGACTCAAAATCCCCGCCATCTTCTGATGCTCTTCGAGGAAATCTTCGCTCAGATCGTCCAACTGCCGGATCTGCTCTTGGATGCCGGCCAACTGACCTGCAACATTCAGACTTTTCCCATTCGTCGCTGGGCCAGGTGCCGTTTCGTCAGCTGTGGCGCCTGTTGCTTCAGACGCTGCTTCTCCAGGGCTGGCCCACCGACTAGATTCCAGACCTTGTTTTGGGGATCTAGGAGAAGTGGCATTCACAGGTTTCTCAGGAGGCTTCGGGCTTGAAAGCGTAGTCGCCTCAGTCTTGAATCGTTCCGCCTCTTTGCTAGCACTCTCGGCGAGGTTGCGTTGAGTTTCGATTTCGAGCATTGCTCCTTCCAGGTCGGCTTCAAGTGACGCGATAGTCTTCTTTGCTTCGTCGAGAGTCGCCTTGATGCCGTCGACGCGCTCTGAATCAGGAGCCCTCTCCGCCGCCAATTTGGCATCATTCAACTCCGTGAAGACCTTTTCGAGTTGGGCATCATATTCTGCCCTGACCTCGCGGATCGCATGGTCGTGCTTCTCCTGCAGTGCAACAAGCTCCTTTTGGGCATCCGTGTACTTCTTTTTCAATTCTTCGAGCTGTGAGGGATCAGGTCGCTGCGCAGCAGCTTCCTTCGCAGCAATCAGCTCTTGCTTCATCGCCGCGAGAGCAGATTCTCGTTCCTCGTTTGCTAGTACCATTGCTTCGTGGTGCTTTTTCTCAACCTCTCTGGCATGTTCTTGTGCTTCAGCAAGTTGAGTTCGAAGTTCCTCCAGCTGTGCGGTTGAAGATTGACCGGACTCAGCGGCATTGCGCGCCCCCTGCAGCTCCGCTTGAAGTTGCGTGAGTGCGGCTTCGTGTTCCGATTTGACTTTTTGCCAGGTTTGTTCATGTTGCTTCTCAGTTTCTGCGAGGCGGGCACTAGCGGCCGCATTTTGCTCCTCTAGTTGGTCAACTTGGGTCTTCCACTGGCTCTCCAGGGTCTTCATGATCTCATCCAATTGGCTGTCATGTTCTTCCTTCATCTTTTTCTTTAGTTCTTCGAATTGAGATTCGTTTGCGGCTTGGCTGGACTCGACGGATTTGGCATGCTCTTCGCGCACTTTCTCAATAGCTTGCTCGTGTTGTTCCTTCAGCGTGTTCTCGAGCTCGGCAAGCGCCTTTTCATGTTCAGCGCGTAACGCCTCCATGTCCTCGTGAACCCTAGCCTCCAAAACCTTCTTTGCATCCAAGAGTTGATCGTGTTCCATCTGAAGCTCACTCATTCGTGCAAGTTTAATCACGGAAGTCGACATGTCTGCTTTTAGTTTCTCGAGAGCTTCATTGAGTTCCTCCTCCTTTTCTTTGGCCTCTTTTTCTGTGTTTTCAAGAATAGATTTCACCATCTGTGTCTGGAATCTGTTACCCTCGAGCTCCTCTTGAAGAGATTTTGTTTGTGACTCCAGCTGGCGTTTCTCATCTGCGAGGCTCGATCGTAATTCGTCAAGCGCCTCCTCATGAAAAGACTTGGCCTTGCTCTCTCTGTCCTGAAGTTGTCGTGCATGCTCCGCTTTTAGAGAAGTGATTGTCTCGGCATGACGCGAGGAGATCTGCTCTTCCAAGTGACTCAGTTGTTTTGCATGCTCATCTTTGATGGTTTGCACAGACTCTTGAGCTGATTTGAGCTGACCCTTTAAATCCATGACCATAGTGGCGTGGGATTCCTTCAACGCGTTCAGCGCAATTTCATGTTCTGTAGCTCGCTTTTGCCCAACCTCTTCTAGCTGCTTCAAATGGGTGGATCTTGCATTTGCCAGCTCGGCCTCCGCGGCATTCAGCTGTTGCTCAAGGTTTCGCATTCTTTCAATATGAATCTTCTCGGCCTCTTCAACGGCCCTCTGTTGTGACTCCGATGCCTCGGACTTCATGCGATCGAGTTGTTGCACATGTCCGGTTTCAATAGACTCCAAATCCTTGAGCGAGGCGTTCATCTGGTCCTCCAACTGCTTGATCTGGGAGGAATGTGTTTGCTTGAGGGATGAAACTTCCTTGTGGGAGTCGTGGAGCTTTTGTTCGAGCTGCTGGATCTGCTCGGCATGAGCAGATTTCAGCGTCGCAACTTCTTCCTCGTGTTTCGCTTGCGATCCGGACAGAAGGCTCTCGAGCTCCTTTTGATGAGATTTCAATGCGGCAAGTTCTTCTCGAGCAGACTCGCTCTGGGCCTCGTGATCTTTCAAAATTTGCTCATGGCTTGCGGTAGCCTGGTCGAGAGCGGTCTTGGCTGTATCTACTTGACTTTGCATCGCTGCGAGAGCTCCCTCGTGCCCCGCTCTCTTTGCCTCTGCTTCATCTTTGGTCTTTTGTAACTGAGCTTCGAGATCTTGGATTCTACTTGAATGCGAAGCCTTGTAACTTTCAAGCTCGGCGTTTGCGGCGCTCAGGTCTGCTTCGGATTTCTTCAACACTTTTTGCAATTCGCTTTCTTGCGAATGCTGTGCCTTCTTCAGTTCTTCTTGCGCGTCACTTAATTGCCGCTTGATAGCTTCTAGTTCTTCCGTATGTGCTTCCTGGACGGCCGCGAGGGATGAAGCGGCGGCGGCGTTCGCATCAACCTTTTCTTGTTGTAGATCTTTGATCTGGTTCTCGAGCTCTCTGACTAGTGCGACCCGGGCATTGCTTTCCTCATCCCTTGCTTGTTGGAATTCCAGAACTTGATTTTTCAACGATACAATGACTTCACTTTGGCGAGACGTTTCCGCATTAATTTTAGCCAGTTCTTCCTGTTGCTGGGCGATTTCTTTCTGTTTGTTCACAACCTCTGTAGCCAATTCATCAAGCTTGCTTTGGCTTTCGGCAAGCTGTGATTGGTAAGTAGCTTCGAGAGTTGCATTCTTGGTGCGGAGCTCCTCTTGGAGCTCCGCGTTACTGTCCCTCGTCGAAGCCTGTTCAATAGCGGCATTGCGAAGTTCTTCCAGTTCTAACTTGGACCGCTCAATCTCCTCCTGCGCAAGGGCGAGTTCAAGAGAGAGCTGGTCTTTTTTGGAATCGTGCCCTCGCACCTCTTCTTGATGTGCACTCTCCATTTCCGAAAGCTTGGTCTCGTGGAGTGAGGTAAGTTGGTCAATTTTCGCGGCATGCTCATTTCTCATGGCCTCCGTAGCTTCCTGCACGCGTAGGCTCTCTTCCTCCGCGCTCTTGCTGAACTGTTCGAGTTTCGCCTTCAAGTCTATCAACTCGGCTTGTAAGGCGGCGACTTGGGCCTGGCTTTGAAGGGTTTCGTCCTGCGGCTCCGTTGCAGCCGCAGCCTCAATGTTTTCCACTGCTTCAACCGCGGACTCAGGAGCTGTTTCTTCAGCCACCGATTGCAGCTCCTCTAATTCCGCGGCACTTGGTACTCGACCGTGAGTACGTTCGAATTCCCTGACCTTGGCAAGATCCGACTTGAGTTTTGCGATTTTACTTGCGGCATCTTGATTCATGGACTGTTGTTCTTGTTCATCGGCACCATCTGCGGTCATAGCTGCTTGCAACATGCTATTGACAAGCTCAAACTCTCTTATCCGCTGCTCAATCAAGAGCGATCTCGTGGATTTCCTCGATTCCAGCGCGGGACGGGCATTCCCGGCAGCCTTCTCTTCTGCGGCTGATGATATATTTTCCTTGTTATCTTCGGGCTCTTCAATACCGGTCTTGACGGCAGGGGAAGCAGGGATTGTGCTCAGGCGCTTCTTCTCAGCAAGCGGTCCGGTAGCAACACTTCTTGAGGAGGAAGCGAGGGCCTTCGATCGCGTAGCAGAACTGGTCGAGGCCAAGGTACGGGCGGCGCTCGGGGTGGCAGCTACCTTCCTCGCGCCAATTGGACTGCTGGTGGGTTGTTGACTTGATGTCCCTGCGGCTTGCATGGATGTTCGTCGAGCAGGGGTGGCCGCAACGGACTTGGAGGCAGAGGCTCGATCAGACGTCGTGGAGGGTGCCAGAGACATCCTCTTTGGTCTTGCAGATATGCCATCTTTGCTCTTCTCGTCGCCAGAAGGCTTCTCGTCCACCGACACCGACGTGTCTGATTCTCTTTTCTTATGGGTTGCAATTGAGGAAGTCGAGGCTGTGGCAGAGGGTTTGCGAACGGTTGTGCTTGCAGCAGTCGGTCTGGCTGGCGGCTTGCTCAAAGAACTTCCGGCGGTATGCCTAGCAGCCGACGAGGTAGCAGTAGAGGTAGAGGTCGGTCTAGTCGTAGAACTTGTCGACAGTCTGGAGGTCGGAGCCTTGGTCACTGGCCGGGACGGAGGATGGGTTGCCTTCGCCTTGAGAGTCACAGTTTCATCCTTTTTGTCCATGGCTGCAGGATGAGGCAGAACTCCGACAAGATCAGGCGGCAAACAGCAGGGAGATGGAGCAGAAGCGGAAATCCGTCAGAGAGGAGAGAAGGCAGCAAGGGCAATGCTCAATCAGCCTGATCTCAGACCTGCTGGTCGCAGTCGCCGCGGCACCAGACGCGTTCCTATTTTTTGGCTGCGTGCAAAAGTCGTGATTCCAGGACGAGACAAGACGAGCCCCCGAAAGAAGCGAGCAAGGCGAAGAAGCGACGAAGCGAGCCCCCACCAGTGACCACCAGCAACAGCATCACGAGGCTAACTTCTCTATCACAGACAAGTTTTTCGCCGTTCCTCTTGCACGAGTCCCTTCCCCGAGATTAGTGGTTTCAGCCTGCTCCTGCCCCTCCTCTTCGCTTTGAGGCACCTGCGCCGCCGTCTCACCTCGCCAGCGACCGGTATGACCAAGGCTGCTTTGGAGGTGACTTTAGCCATGCTACTCTACTCGATTACAATACGAGGACATCCGGGAACTGAAGCTCCCGTTCCGGGGTGCCATTGAATTGGCTCATCATTCAGTACCGACAACATACAGACCGAGTAAGGGGTACCTTTATTCCAAGCCAAACCAAAAGTAATCCTACAGCTCGTGTGTTGTACATTCAATCCGGAACACTCCTCAACCAATCCCAGGACTCGTCCAACTCCCCTTCCAGCCGCCTCGCCATCGTCTGCTTCACCCATCTAGCCTTTGCCATGATCTGGTCCATGTCGTATCTCTGCAGTACTCCTCGAGGCCCGCCGTATTCGTCAATGATATCCTCCCACCTCGACTCACCTGTGAATTCTTGCAGAGCATTGACCAACATAATCAATTCGCTTTGATCCCATTGCGTCTCGGCCGGAGGAGGAATGTCTTCAGTGGGTTCTCGTCTTGTTCTTGGTCTGGTGCGCACGGCCGAGCCACCGGCATGGCCAGTTTCTTCGTCGTGGTGAGACTCTCGCACAGCCTGTTCGTCGCCCACGGGAATGTTGTCAATATCAACCGAGTTGGGTTTTGACCTGGAAACCGACCGGCCGGGGATCACTGCATCGTCCTGATAATCTGGACCGTGATATTGTCGATGTTTTGCTCGAACCGCCTCTCTTCTCCGCTCGTATTCCGCTAGTTGTCTCTCCAAGTTCTGCTTCTGTCGGAGTTCAAGCTCGTCGACGAATCTCTCTCGTTCATCCTCGTCGATCGCACGGCAATACTTCTCCACGATGGTTTCAACGTTGCGCGTGATGTCCGACTTCGTCTTACTCTTGACTGCATTCCCTAGCTCAGGTCTCGGCTTCCAATCCCGGGCGCTTTTCACTAGCATGGCTGTTATCTTTAGGAGCTGGCAGATTTCTCTCAGAGCCGTCATGCTGAGCCTATCGTTCTGAAAACACGCCTTCAGTGCCCGTTTGGCTAGTTCTAGCGAACTAGGAATCAAGTGCTCATATAAATCACGAACCATCCTTTTCCGCTCGAGGTCGAAGCGCATATCGGGTCTGTAATGGTAGTCACAGATATGTTTGCAACGTCGCTTCAACAGGCCCAGAGTCCCCCGTTCTTCGCGATTCAGTCCTCCAGGATACCAAGTATTTTCACGATAGAGCTTTTTATAAATTTGCGCCATCTTTTTGAATTCACGCGCACAGGCTTTGCCCTTGATCGACTCTGGTCCCGAGGAAGCGCGGCTCTCGGCAATTTCGGCGGCAGCGACAAGGGAGTCTGTCCAAGCATCTTTGCAATTATGAACTTGCACGGCTACCTCGATACCAGACAACGCATCTTTGATCATCTGTTTTCGTTTGACTCCTGCTTCCGCCGCAGTCTGCTCTGCGGCATTCCGTTCAGCCTGAGTCCGCGGCCCCTGAGTATGTTTCTCTGCACGTTCAGTATGTTCTTCATTTGCTGCGTTGTCTTCTGCCTCCCCTTGGCTTTCTTCGACTACATCGTCGTCGAGATAAGCTTCGGATGTCTCCTCGGCCGGTATTTGCCTTGCAGCTTCAGCAAGTGGGTTAGAAGATTTTGCGAGAGGGTACAGGTTTCGCTCGATCTCGCCGCCAGCTTCTCTCGTTGGTTTGGCAGGGAGTCGTAATTTAGAGGACGACTGCTTTGAAGATTTGGTCGGAACTTCTTCAATAAAAGGTCGGCCAAGTTCTGGTGAGTTCCGCCCCAGGCTTTCTCTCTGGAAAGCTTTGAAGATATCCTCACTGTCGAACGCCTCTCTACCCCTAGTTGCACCTCTTGCTTTTGGCTTGTTTGTAAGGCGGGCACCTTTGTGAAGAGATCGACCAATCTTCTCGATCCGATTCCTCACTGGTCGCTTTCTAGGCGAATCGTCCAAGTTTACCAGCGCATTTGTCTTAGTCTCTAGTATACCCTTGCCCTTGAATGGCGACGCTATCTCTTCTGGCCGTTTGTTGAGCCGTCTAAGCTTCTTGACTGGTTTCAAAGACACTTTCGTCACAGCCTCGGGTCCCCGGTCATTAGGGGTCTCGAGTAGGTCGCATCTGTTGACGGGGTTGGGTGCTGAAAGCGACTTTCGGGCTTGAAGCCTCCGGGACTGGCGTCGGGAGGGACTTGCAGTTGTTGCGATGGCCGCGTCGGAGACAGGTGCAGGAGGCTCGTCAAGTTGAATCCGCTTGTTCCATGGACCTATCGCATGGGGCCCACCACGAGATTCTCTCTTCCTTTTTCTAGGAGGACTTCGTGTCGAATTGGCAGCCTCCTCGTTCAGGATGGCTGTTACGTCTTCCGCTTCCCACTCTGCAGCATCGTGGGCAGAGGATGTACGAGGGTTGCGAGGCATTTACGGCCGACTCAGGAGCGGGGAAACACAGTCTGGGCTGTAAGTCGCACAAATATGGGGTTCGAGGCATTTGCGTGAGTATTGAACTCAGAGCTTTAATGTGTAACTTGACGCGTCCCAAGGAACATTGGTTGCGCAGGCGACCGAGCGACGTTGCGACAAGGCTACTAGGCTGAGCTTACATAAGGCAAAGTGTGATTAACAATACAGCCTTGCCAGCCAGCCAAGCACCAGCGAGACTGTCATCAGATATACATCAACTTGTTCCACCATCTATTTATGTGCATTGTGCCAAAAGACTCTGTTCTCTCGTGTGACTCCTCACAGATTGGGTTCCCATTTCTCCTCTAGTATCACTTCCAAATCGGTCGTCGGGATCCAAGGCATTCAAAGAGAGGCGCCATGGCGACCTTCCCAACTCTTCCAAAGATTGCCAATCTAAAGGAGCATCGCTTCGAAAAGCCGGTGAAGAAGATCTTCGATGGTCCAGATGTTTCCTTCTTCTTGTTGTCGCTCGCATATCGAGACATCATGACATTCATGTTGCAACTGAATAGGTCGGTTTTGCCACGCAAAAGCCAGACAGGCGGAACGAGCATAATATCCGCCTGGCGGTTAGACTCAGAGGAGGCAGTGTCGTCAGACGCGATCTCTCGACTACGCGGTCTGTTGACCAAGCTGATAGAGCTCGTCGACGCTGTTCCTCCTGATACCGGTCCCAGGCGATTTGGCAACGTCAGTTTCCGCAAGTGGTACAAGATCGTCGACGAGCAGGTTGGCGACTTACTAACCGAATACCTCCCAAAAGAATTAGGACTGGCGCATGAAGAGCTTGGTGCATATCTACTCGGGAGCTTCGGCAGCGCTCAACGGCTGGACTATGGGACGGGCCACGAACTCAGCTTCCTTGCCTTCCTGGCTTGCCTTTGGAAACTGAGTTTCTTCCCCCAGTCCGAACCGTGGGTGGAAGAGCGAGGAATTGTTCTGGGTGTCTTCGAGCTGTACCTCATCCTCATCAGAAAACTCATCAAGACATACACTTTGGAACCGGCTGGATCTCATGGTGTCTGGGGACTAGATGACAATTCATTCCTCCCTTACGTTTTCGGCTCCGCCCAACTGTGTCCGCCGATCGCTGAAACCGACGACACACCTACTGAAGGATCCCTCCCCGACGCGCCCGAGGCATCTGAAGTGACACGAGTCAACGTGGTCGAAAAGGAGAAGAGTTCAAACATGTACTTCTCGGCCATCGCCTTCATCTACGACGTTAAAAGGGGACCGTTCTGGGAACACAGCCCTATGCTCTTCGACATATCCGGCATCAAAGACGGATGGGGCAAGATCAACAAGGGTATGATCAAGATGTACAACGCAGAGGTCCTCTCCAAGTTCCCCGTCATCCAGCATTTCCCGTTTGGGTCCCTGTTCAAATGGGAGAAGGATCCCGATGCTAAACCTCCACCGACTTCCACGCACACTGCGAGTCAGCCCCTCCGAAACCCCATTGATACTCTTGCCCCGGGCGCAATGAGACCGGGCGGTCCGCCGATGGGTGCAATGGCTGCCCCCTGGGCTGCTAAGCCGTCGGCAGCGCCAACAGGGTTTGTCAACGGGGTCACGCAGGCGCCTTGGGCAAGTCGAGCACCAGCGCCGCCCCCTCCTCGAGGCGCCTTTGCTGCACCCTTGAGACGTCCCATGCAAGCTCTGAAGGAAACGGAGACGAAGTCGACCCAGAAATCCCCAGAAGGACAGAAATAAGCGTTGTGCGGGCATTAACGAACACAGCTTTCAAAAACTGTATCATTATACACATGAACCAGCCTTAGCCCTAGACGTCTATCAAGTCCGAGGCCACGAGGCGAGGGTATCACGATGAATCTGAATCATAGCCCACCACCAACGCCGTGCTGTTTTCCAATTTTGTCCTTTCCTCCTTCCTCTGCTCCGTCTCCCCTTGGTCCTGCTTCTTCCGCTTGACTCTAGGCTGCCAGATATCTTCCTCTCTTAGGAAGGGATCCGAGGCAACCCTCGTATTGCTTTGTAACGTGCTCTGTAGAATCTCCCTCTTATTAGCCGGTTTTGCCGCGGTGCTGGACTTCGAGTGCGAGGGCGAAGACGACGGGGCCAAATGTGTATCATCGAGGTCAGTGCGAAACATGGGCTTCCTCAAGCTCGTCGAAGACCCTTCGTTCGGCTCTCTGAACTCAGCAAACTTGGCCCTCTCGCCGTCCTCGGCATTCCCAGGCAAAATGTCCAATCCCAACCCGAATTTCTCCTTCAACGCCTCCCCGGTCTTCTCATCCACCTGTCTCTTCCGCCTACCGACGCGAAACTCGGCACGGAGCCTTTTACTCTGCTCGTAGGGATCCGCCCAATCGCGCTCGCTGACTCGCAATAACCCCTCGAGCCTGTCCTTCTGGGAATCGAAAAGGGTCTTGTCCCGAACTTTCTTCTCCAGCGCGCCGAACCCGCCATCCCTCTCCAGCCGCTCTTTATCCTCCTCGGTCGCGCCGATGCGGATCTCTCCATCCAGGACCTTATCGACGCCCGTATCTCTCCTCCTCCCGCCCTCGATGACAACGTACTCGGCATTTTTGGGATCGGTCCTGACCTCCAACCAGCCGCCGCACGCGGCGTGTTTGAACCGGAAACTCCAGATGGGCGTGGAGAAGTAATTGCCCACCCTCTTCTTCTCGGCGTTAAACCGCACGCCCTGTCCAATAATCTGCTCGGGCCGGCAGTGCGTGCACCAAATGGCGAACGGGCACTCGAAGCGGACGATCAAGACACCTTCGGTCTTGAGTTTACGGGCGCGTGAGCCTAGCGCATGGCCTTTCCCGGAGGCGGTGTTGAATGAGACGACGCCCTCGAGATCCGGAGGGACATAGCGTCCCATGTTGAAGCCTTGCATTTTGCCCAGCTGCGTTGTAGACTCAGGACGTTTCACCAAGGGGAGACGAGTGCGTGACTAATCAGTCTGGCTCTTGTGATATTGCAATGGAGCCTCCAGTTTCTAGACGAGGACCCATCTCAGGAGCCGCTCGAACGGACAAGGGAGATACAAGCCAGAGTTGCAAGGAAGAGAGGAAATTGGGGCGCGGTTGCCAGCAGAATGCGGCTGGTTCAGAACTCTGGAGCGCAGTCCGCAAGGAATTACGATGATCCGCTTCCGGCAGCCTTGTTCGCTGACCAGGCTGACCTATTCCCGCTCGTCCCTCAATGGTGGTGGTACTGGAGCGGCTGCAAGGCCCGACCCCTGCGTATATTCTACTTTGGCACTTCAGAAGGTGCAACAAGAGAGAATGATCACACTGAAGTCATTCACGCAAAGTTGACTATCAAAGCTCAACATTGAAATGCCACACCATCCCGCTTCGCAACACTCGACCCTCCACCAGCGAAACCTGTGCCTTCACAGCTAATTTCCACCAGCCTGCCTACTTTGTGAATGCTGTCTTTTCTCCCTTTATGCTTTTGGTTCTTGTCTTTGTTCTCCTTGTCGCCACTGTCTCCAGCTCCGTGCGAGTCACCACTCAGGTCCGCTTCGCAGACATAGCAATAGATGCTCGCCTTGGTCCCTCTCTCCTCTTTCGACGACACACTATTTGAATTCGTACCCCCAAGGAACAAGTCAGCACAGGCACCGCATATAACATGCCCGCACTCTTCTGCCGTCCCCAGCACCGGTCTCGATGTGTTGGTCAGGGCTTTCTTACAGCTCGGACATATCCTTGTTGGCTCGTCCGCCTTCGCACCCGCACCTTTTTCAGGCTCGGTTTCTGCAAAGTCGACCGTGATGAGCGACTTCAGCGAATAGTTATGTTTATCCCCTGGCGTAGAGGCGGGACATAGCGGATGAAGCTTTTGCTGCTTAGGTTTGGAAGAGGTAGTTGTGGATGCCGAGAGGCTGTCGGAGCCTGGGATCCAGAAGCTTGCTTCCGAAGACTTTGGCTTCTTGTTCTTTTCATTGTCTTCATCACCATGACTCTGCGACTCAGATCGATGGGAATGCAACTCTTCAGCTTCCCTCTTCCTCTTTCTTCCCATCTCCTCAGAGCCAACGTCTGCAAAACCCATTGCTGTCCTCTCGAACCTTTCCAGCTCCTTCCTTCTCCTCTCCTCCTCGTCTCTCGCTTTTTGCTCGCGCTCCTCCCTCTCCCTCATCTCGGCTTCCCTCTCGAGCCGTTTAATCTCTTTTCTCTGTGCCATGAGATCGTTCAACGCGCATTCTCTGCAGAACAGATGGACTTTTCGGTTGCCACTGTTTCCATCACCACAAGCAACAGGCGACCTCGCGTAGCCAAGACACAGGCGACAATACCCAAAAGGAAGGAATGAGTCGCGGGTAAGTCGGGTTGATTGACTGCCCCAACTTGACCGGAGGAGCGAGCGTTCATGAGACGTGAAAAAGGCTAGTGCCGTGTTGCGTTTCGAATGGGACATTGTGGACCTGTGGCGTTGCGCCACAGAATTCTCGAGCAGTATCAAGAGTTCGAGGACGAAAACAGATTGGTAGACTTTGAGAATTGAAACTGTTTTTCGATCCTAGGAGGAGACTTCTTAACCGGTAGATCTCCTTGAATGGTAGCACAAGAATAGCTCAAGGCAGACTGGCGGCGTTTCTAACAGTGGGAGAACAGGAAGCCACCCAATCGCCATTCACATGCAAAGTTCGAAGTCGAGGTAGACGAGCTCATCCAACAGCATTCGATGTTCGACGGGAGAGTGCCGTACTTTTGAACTCAACCCTCTTCAATTATTGACAGAGAGGACGCTCATGCCATCAAAAGCCGGCGATAGTTGAGATAGGTTCAGTATCTATTTTTAAGAGACGAAAACTTCAAGGAGGAGCTGGAGTTTGGCTTGGACCTAGGATGTCCGTTTGTTAGATTAAGCACAAATACTCTATATGCGTTTTGCAGTGAAAGGTTGTTTGGTCGAAGGATGGAAATCAACGACGATAGCGCCGGATGACTTTAGTGTGTCGGAACGGATCAACGAGGGACCGGATGCCGCACTACTTACAGCGAGATTTATCTGGCCTTTTGACTAGGCCTTGCGTCGCCAGCCTTGCGAGTTTCTACCCTGATGATGCTGGAAGGCCATGTATAGAAGATGAAAAGATCGCCGCTTTCGACTGAAGTTACCCCTGTGCATTGGCTCCCTTTGTCCGTCCTTTTTATTCAGAAGCAATCAGCAGGACAACTGCCGTGCTAATCATCCACTTTGGCAAGGTAATGAGGGGGAACAAACCTCTCAGGCACGGTGCGCGGATGCAGAACGCCATTCTGCAAAGCATTCCAGGCTCAACCACGTTTCAACTATGGATATCAGATCACTTGCGCTGTCATTCCATCCATATCATTCGTATTAGCGTATTATCGCAGGGACGGAGATGCCGCTCCACTCATCCACATTCGGCACGTTCTTCTCCCAAAATGACAGTGACGCAGGCAGCGCAGGGACGACCATGACTCTTCAACCTGCCTCATCTCTCTTATGACGCCTCAGGCATGAGCATTCCATGAACAGCTGGACGACAAAGTATGCTGGGATCCAGAATGTAACTCCCACCACCACCAATAATATCTGAGCCCACAGGGGCCAGTCTAGGTAATCAGCAGCTGATCGACGTAGAATGTCGTGACGAGGACCGTAGGCAGATGCAAGGACAGGAGCCATTGCAGTAATTATTCTGGTGTCGGTTTGATTCGTGACTGGCGCTCGCAAGAGGCGTGCCGTTATACGCTCACAACACCTGAAGAAAACCATCAGATCGGGATTTCACATCGTAGTGAACAAAAGCTTACCTGACATCTGCAGCTGGCCCTGATTACTGGATGGTGTCTGACGGATGGACCAGACAGTGTTCCGGTCAATGTTGCTTCGAGTGGCAGAGGGGGAAGTGGTTCTCTGTCCATAAAACTCATCATTTTCTGCCGTGTAAGACGACGATATCCCTGGGATAGATGTAACATGACCACAAGGAAGCCATCATTTTTGTTTGAGCAACAGAAGTTCTCGCAGGGCCAAGCCGTCATTCTTTAGCGAAGACGTCTGAGCGTTGTGTCTGCAAACAAAATCCAGACAAAGGGCCCTTCCCACACAATGAGTCCCAGCACAGTCACTACAGCCATTTGCGGCCAGAAGCAGTGACCCTCTGCCTGAAAATTGGACTCTTTATGGGATTCCCAATCGTGTAGAACGGGTTCATCAATGTCTTGACCCAGAGTTCGAAAACCTCGTTCATAAACTGCCGAATAGCCTCCTCTGTCTGAGGACTAGTAGGATTCTGCGGAATTGAAGTCGACGAAATGGTAGATGCTCGAGCGCCAGCGGAGGAGTTGATCACTGCCGATGGTTGATGGAGAAGCATAAATCGAACATTTGTCCCCGTAATGAAGCAACTGATGTGCGAGTTCGTAGGTGCATAGTTGTCAATGACTTTAAGCCACATGTTTGGCGTGAGCCACTGCACTTCTTCCACAACATCCAGGGCGGCGTGGACAATAAACTGGTTCATGTATCGAGAGGTCTCGCCATTGCGGAATCGAGCAACGCCATCGCCGCCAGCTTTTGATGTACCGAAGGTCAATTCGAAGAGCGGCGAGTCGGCCGGCGAGATTATGGCGAAGTAATACGACATTTTTTTTGTGGTTTTTTGGGTGCACTGACCCAGACAAGTCTTCAGATGTGATTTTAGCCAATACGCGCTGATTGAGACCTCAAATGACTGTGTTCGACCAGTGGCAGAAGACATTTAATGCTTGAAGTGGGCGAGGCTAGGTGAAGAAGGCTCGGCACAACTCCGGGGAAATGGCGGGCGCATGATGGCTCCCAAGACACCTCGAAGTCGGAAATCCAAAACTCCCGACACAACGAACAAGCAGATTCTAGACGATTTGTCTCCCCCAAGTACGATGCGAAATGCCGTCTCTAGCGTTCGGTCTCAGTTCTGCCAAAACCTCCTCAAGTGTTTCGAAACCTCCGCAGAAACGCAAAGCCTTCTTCGACGAAGATGCAGCCGAGGACGTCGCGCCTGCGCCTGAATATGGAGCGAAGAAAAGCTCGAAATCTCTGCGACCCATAAAAGACTTGGACGACGACGGCGATGATGGAGAGCCGCCAAGGAAGTCGCCAAAGCTCTCGCAGTTCGGTCTGCAGCCTGCGAAGCCAAAATTCTCCGGAACTGCTCCCGGGATAGACAAATATGTCAATCTGTCGGCTCTGCGCAGTGCCAAATTGCATGACGAAGAAGCCTCAAAGATAGATGCGTCTGTCTACGACTACGACGCCGCCTACGATACGTTCCATGCGGAGAAAGAGAAGAAGTCGACTGAAGCGGGTGGGTCTTCGGGACCGAAATACATGGGCTCACTCCTGCAGAGCGCTGAGGTGCGGAAACGAGATCAACTTCGAGCGCGAGAGAAGCTCCTACAACGTGAAAGAGAAGCAGAAGGAGACGAATACGCTGACAAGGAGAAATTCGTGACCGGGGCGTACAAGAAGCAGCAGGAGGAAATCAGGCGGATGGAGGAAGAGGAGAAAAGGCGTGAAGAAGCCGAAGAAGAGCGGCGAAGGAAAGGCGGTGGCATGACTGCTTTCCACAAGCGCATGCTGGAGAAGGACGAAGAGAGGATGCGGATGATTAAAGAGGCCGAAGAGGAGGTCGCAAAGAGAAAGGAAGGTGGTGTGGAAGAGGAGACGCCCGTTGTGGAAGAGGAATCCGAAGCGAAGATGGCTGAGAAAATGAATAAGCAAG
The DNA here is from genome assembly GCF_000835475.1 of Cladophialophora bantiana CBS 173.52. NCBI lineage: Eukaryota > Fungi > Ascomycota > Eurotiomycetes > Chaetothyriales > Herpotrichiellaceae > Cladophialophora > Cladophialophora bantiana. The sequence goes on from NW_015971582.1 coordinate 483,297, forward strand.
GAGCACGGATCATTGTGAACGATGAAGGCGAGGTGGTTGACAAACGACAGCTGCTATCCGCGGGCCTGAATGTGGCACCCAAGAAGCCCGGAAAAGAGCAGGCCGCCCCTGCGAGACTGGAATCTGCTCGCAAAGATGAATACTGGAAATCGTCCAAGGCGGTTGATGCGCGCCACGCTCAGCGCGAGAGACAATCGCGAATGATGGAGAGACAGATTGAGGAGATGATGGAGAAACAGAAGCAGGCTGAAGCGGAAGAGGAGAAACAACAGCAGGAGAAGATTAAGAGCAAGGTCAGCGAAGCCGATAAGATGAGTGCCAAAGAGAGGTTTCTGCAGCGGAAAAGGGAGAGGGAAGAGGAAGCGAGGAAGAAGAAAGAGGCTGGCGGTTGAAGCGAGTCGAGCGTCTGTTCTCAGCCATTTTTCTTGGTCCCTTTTGGGTCATGCCGGTTATGCTTACTGGATGAACATGCCACCGTCGACAGCGATGATCTTGTTGTGGACATAACCGGTCTTGACAATCCACAGGACCGTCTCTGCGATCTCTTCAGGTTTCCCAAGTCTCCCGATGGGGATCTCTGAGCCGTTCACGGTCAGCAAATTAGAGCTCGGACGAAACAGTGCACGGAGTGGCTCACTCGCAGATAACTCGGCGGACCCTCCAGGCAGCATCTTGGTCTCCTCGATCAGGGCTGGAGCGACGCCATTGATGGTTACGCCAGTCTTTGCATAGGCGCCTGCCAGCCAATGCACCAGGCCGTGCAGTGCCGACTTGGACGACCTATCACATGAGAAGTCAGACTGAGAGGGACGAAAAAAGTATCGAGAAGGTCACTCACGCATAATGCGGTCCCACCACACCACCCGTAAAGCCAGCCACACTGGAACAAAACACGACTCTGCCCCAGCCGGCCTCTACCATCTTGGGGATACACAACTGAGTGAGCAAAAACGCCGTGCCGCAATTCGCTCTCCACGTCTGTTCAAAGTCATCCACGGACACCTCGCTGATATCCTTCACGCGGGATTTCCCCATGGTCAACCCGGCGTTGTTGAACAGGATGGTTGGATGGCCCATCTCTCGCACGACGTTGGCGTGGAGAGCGCGGGTCTCGTCGTAGGAGGACAGATCGGCGCGGAAGGCCGAGGCGCGCACATTCATGGATTTGAGCTGGGCGACGAGCGATTCAGCCGTGTCGGAGGCGCTGTGGTAGTGGACGGCAACGGGGCAGTTGAGGCGGGCGAGGGCAAGGCACGTGGCTTTCCCTATTCCGCCTGTCGCCCCGGTCACCAGAGCGAGATGGGAGGAGAGATTGGTGGTCAAGGCCATTTTTTGTCGGTGGAATAGTTGGACGTTGCAGGAGATGATATAGTTAGGTAACTCTGTGGGAAGTGGAAGAAGACATCCACAGCGAGACCTCAACTCAACTCAGCTCAACTCAGCCTAGCTCTTACTTCCCGTCTCTAAACCGGGTATCCAGGACCAGAAGACCAAGCTGGCTTCTCTATCGGTTCAACTGCCGTACTTGATTCTCTCGTTCTTCCGTCGCCCTCTCGCTTTTCCAGCCCACTCTAGGATTTAGCCTTTGAATCTTCTTCTCTCCTCTTCGTTTTTCTCTCGAGTCCAGCAAATATGCAGATGGATCCAAATCACCGGCCTACCCAAAGCTGTAGATATAGTCACCCTATACGTACAGGGTACACGTGCACGGTGCGAGGCACTCCGCATATATTCCGGCGGGACATTAATCTGACTGGTGAAGTGGCACTTGGGCGTTGGTTTATCCCCGAGAACAATCTAAACGCCGAGTCCCACACAATCCCCCGCCACGATGGCAGTCCACACAAATTCAAGCAGCGCAACCAAAACACCAACCCACCCGAAGCTCTCTATGAACAGCTCAGTTCGCTGTCCTGTCGCTATCGCTGACGCTGAGTATTGTGCACTGACACCGGCGCGAGGGATAGCAACAAACACCCCTCCTCCGTCCATGAGATCTGTCCGGCGCTGTTTTCCTTCCTCTACATACACCCGTTAATCGATTGAGCTGCACACGCCCGCACCCACACGTGTATATACCTCCACACAGAGTCCTGAGAGCCGCGTCACCCGGGGACCGAGTCTGAGCTTCTGAGGGACACGAACAGGGCAGACGGGGCTAGAAGGAGAAAAGGAGGGAATACAAGTCAAGATCAGGGTATAGCGCACATTGTATACATCTATATATCTATATATGGTGAATCAGGCGAGACTGGCGAGGTCCAGCGTTGCCAATCATCCCAAAGAGCGGTCTCACTGGTGCCATTGACAAGTACTGCACGAGCCTTGCAAACTTAGGTGTACAACCTTGCACCAGCATTGGGGGCAAACAAAACCGCCGCCATCGCGCCCATTGACACGCTCCTCAATGTCAATATCAACCCACCGATCCTCCCCGTCATGTCCCTCAAGTCTAACGGCCGCCGTCCTCCAGCTGCACTACCTGGCTGAAGGTGCCGCCAACATCATCTACAGCGTCTCTGTTCTGTCCCCCTTTTCTCTCCAACACCACTCACACTGCTGCGTCATGCGTCTCCGCAAAGACCTGCCCTTCACGCAACCCGCCGTGCAAGCCATGTCCGACTTTCAGAACCGCATCGCACCGCTTTTCAACGAAAAGCACAAGGCCTTGTTGATGGAACAGGCGCTGTATATGCTCACGCCAGAAATGGTGAGCAAGTCCAATAACGAATTAAAAGAGATAGACAGTGTGGATTTATCTGCCCTCTCGTCAGAAGATGTCAAGGGGAAACACATCCGGCATCATCATAGACGCCATGTCTACCTCCCCTCGTACGAGAACGAGCAGTATGGGATTTTGATGCAAAACTTGCAGGGTCCTGGGGTTGATTGGTTGGTCGAGTTCAAGCCGAAATGGCTGGTGCAGAGCCCCAGTGCGCCTGCAGACGCGAGGAATTGCAGGACGTGCGCGCTGAATACAATGCGCAGAGAGGCCGGAGCTCATCAAGGAAGAGGTGACTCGGGATTCTGTCCTTTGAACCTGCTGGTACCTGATGGCGTGGTGTTGGAGCGAGCGCTGAAGAATATCTGGCCAATCAAGGATGGGATCAACCAATTTGTATCGGCGTTCAGAGAGAAGGTCCAACCTGCTTTGAGGCATTTACAGACTCTTCAAGAAGAACATGGGGCGGTGGGATTGGACGATTTTCTCCATCCCGACGGCAAGGACTTTGGCGTGGCCATGGCACTGAGGGATTGCAGCGTCTTTCTAGCTCTAAGGCGAAGAATCGACTCGGATGATGGGGGAGTCGAGATTATAGACGTCAAGCTCGCCGACTTGGATTTGAAGACGAGCGAGGCAGGAAAGGTCCAGAAATGGGCAGCCATGGAGCAGGAGCTGCTTACTGGTGGTTGGTACCAGAAGCTCGACGGGTCGAATTGTGCGTTGAGCCGTCCAATTCTGTCACAAGCATAATTACGTTCTGTCACCAATTGTGTTTGATGGGAAAGATGAGATCGGCCAGTCTCTGGATGTGGGGGTCCTCGATGGCTCTGATCTCGTCCTTGATCTGCTCGAGCAATTCCTCGGACAATCCGCCCCTGCGACGAGCGTAGACGTCGACGCCCGCGGGCGTAAACAGCGTCTTCTGGAAATACGTGACCACCCAACCGCCCTCCTCGTCGCCGTATCCCAGTATCTGCCAGTGGCTCGACGCGATTTTCAGGAGACCTTTGCCGCGCCAGCTGTATGCGCCTTTGGTGTGGGCGTCCGGGGTGTCGACGCCTTCGACACGCTTGTGCTTGTCCGAGGTCAGCGGCTGGTATTCGACCAGGTCATCGAGGCGCTCGCCGTCCTGCGGTATAGAGGTGTAGGTGATGGTCACATTGCGGTTGTGCTTCCACATGGGAAGCGTCGAGTGGGTGACGTGCCATGTCCCCTGCAGGAAGGCTACGTCGGGAGACTCAAAGTCGCAGGCACCAGGAGACGCGGTCGATGGTGGACGGAAATTGAGTTGTGGTGTTCCTGGGGCGGCGGGCATGATAGGGGATGGAGTGGTGGTGATGGTGCTGGGTGTGTGTATGCCGCAGACAAAATGGTTTGGAGAAGGAGATTGAAGTTGGAGTAGTAGTCACAACCGTTTGTTACAGAGGAGTGACCAGAGGAGTTGGGGCTGCCACCGACTGGTGGAGGCTGCCTGCTCCTTTAACTACGGGGAACTCTTAGCCCTTCGTACATCCCCTTGCAACAGATAAATGCTTGTAACCAGTATTGGGCACCCGTACCATGTGGGCTGATGTTCCTTGTGCTCGTCAAGTTCCTTCAACACGACTAATTGGGTAAACAGTCACACCACAATCTTCCTTGTTGATCTCTGACGCCGCGATATTTATCACCAGAGAGTGACAAGATGCCCAAAACAGAGCACCAAAAAAGCCACCGACGTCCTTGTTCCCTGCCTCTTTAACCAACAAGTCGATCAATTGCCGCTGGCCATGTCCAAAAACTCACCTCAAGGTCACACCGTACTGCAAAGTAATGCACTTGCCATCTCAACCACAGGGACTTGACACGATCCTGAAACAGTGCCCTTCAGTTACAGGAATCGGAAACGCCCTCTCTCTTCCATCTCGATGTACAGTACTTGTAACTCCGTACTTGGGACATGGCTAATCGGAATGGACGGGCGCATGACTCTCCTAGTCTCCCATTGACTCAATATGACTTTATCTGAATTATTTCTAACTAGACCCCTTATACGAACTGCAATTGTCTGCGTGGTGGCCAACGGGCAACCCCGGTAATTAATCAGTTGAAGCAACCCATTGAGAACGATCAGGCCCGGCTAAGCTAGTTAGCTAAGTTGAACTGTCCAAGTGACTGCCTCAGCCACACACACTTCCGACATGCAATGTGGTGAGACGATCCATCTCGAGGCCGTTTCGAAATTCCTGGGTACTAATGGTTGGGGATGGTTTCGTCAAACCAAACCTTCAGACAATAAGTCGAGTGACAAACACCTCCTACCACATCCGACTCTCCCTGGCCTCCTGGACATCATATATGTCCTATCGGTTCTCAGGGCGAGGGAGATAGACCATCTCAGGGTGACCTTGGGTAACCTATGTCTTTGTTGAAGGGACAGCCCCGTCCAAGTCTTGGGTGGGAGACCTCCAGAAGGACGCGTCATGCATTACCTTTGGACAGCTCAAATCGCATACACTCACATAGATCCAGCATCAAGACTCTAGCTCAACATCTTCAGGAGTCAAATCTCCTGTCAGCAAACTCATGCTCTGGACCAGTTTTCGGAAAAGGGAGAATGGTCGACACCAGTTTTTGTTCTCCACCAACAGTCACCCAGACCTGCCTTGTTCGTCTTCTGCCTGCCGAGCTGCAAAGGACATCAATGACTATGACAAGCTCTGTGAAATTAGAGACAGATTCACCAACAGGGAGGCAAGATTTTTTTTTTTCATCTCGGGTGTATCAATGATCGACCGTAGTCAACCTTTCCCCGCACGGCGTACAATACCCCGCATCGCGTATATTCAAAATGAACTTTTTGTTGACTGAGTTCCTGTCCTCACTTTGTGCTCACTCTGTAATGTCTTTTCGCCACCGCGTTCACGTCACCGATTGCGTCCATTGAACTCCCCGCGACGTCCACCACCGATCCAGCATCATGAATCCGAATTTCGTCGCGAACTGGCGCCGGCGCGATACTAACATGACGGCCAGAGACCCGCCCGGCGCGTCCAGCAGCTCCGACAGCGACCTAGTTCCATCCCCTAACCAAGCTACTGGTGAAGAGGAGACCGAAGAAACTACTGCACCCTTGGACGGGGATGGTGTGGCAGACCCTGTCGCCATAACGTCGGTCCTCGAAGCAATCACAGCCCAGAGCCGTACTCTACCGGTGGTGGCCCCGCTCTGGACCGAATATCGACTGACAGCATGCCATTTGGATCTGCTCAAGCAGCGCATCGAATTGTTTGGTGAGGGCGGGAAACTGCGGTATGCCTCAGGAAGAAAGGAGATGTCCGACTTGGACTGCAGCTAACTGTGAGCCAAGTTGTGGGTATTTCTCCCGTACCAAGACCTTTGTTCACGAAGTGCCCTCATCTGCGCATCAGACGTGCGCTAATAAGTTTCGCTGGAGTGTCTATGAGAAAGTGCTGCGTGTATGCCCTTCGCTAGAAGAACTGCCTTTTGTGAAAGAAGTCATCTTTGATCACTCGCCAGCCATCCAAGCAAGTGACAGCCAGAGCAAAGATTTCCACCAAGCAGATCTTTTTGTCAATCATATCCTCTCCATGGATTATGGTTTTTGTCTAGAGCTCGCGTATGCGCAGAAGCGCGACAGACTGTCCGATTTGGCCCAATTCTACATCCACCACAGTGAGACAGAGACACAGCTTGTCATCGGCATCGACTACGACCCCAAACATTCGAAGAAAGCCACTCTACTGACGTGGAGACGCGACGGCGACAAGCTTAAAGCCCATGTTCAGGTTAGTGTATCATCCCAGCTATTACTAAACAAGCCACTCACTATTAGCGCCTAGGATCTCCGAGACGATGACGGCAAAGTCATTCCCGGCGACCCACTACGGATCAACGTGTTGGACATCGCCCCACCACATTGCACCCCGCTCTCAATGCACAGCAAGGCTATTGAATTTTCCGTCAAAGAACTTGATGATATTCTGTATGTCCAGGATTACCACCACGGGAAGTTGTGGCAGTATGGAGGAGTGCCCGAACCGCAGTATGATTGACCAGACAGCGGTTCTGTGTCAGGCCAAGCTTGTCACACATGACAAGCATATCGATCTCCGAGCGGGGCGCAAGGCTAGACCAGCAAGAACTGGCTCTCCAACTTGAGTCCAAAGACATGGTACTCCAAATGATACCCCTGTGCAAATACAATCATGTTTCAGTGATCCAAGATACCCAACACCGGTCGAGATGAAGGACCCGGAGCTATGAGGCGTCATGAGGACATTGGAGCAGCTCATCCATGTACGGATATTGGACAGTCTCACGGAGAGACTTTTAGTGAGAACACTGGAAATTAAGAATTGGAGAAAGAGAATCAAAAAAAAAAAATAAATAAGTAAATAAATACACTGTCTTGACTTGCGCTGCGCGACAACGTGTGCTGAGATAACTTCATACGGAGGAGCACTTATGGCGGCGTAGCACTGGTCACTATGAGGTTACCCATCTCGTAGCTGGATACATAGCTGTGATTGGTTCGTCCAATCTGCCAAGACCCTTATTTTCTCCACCCGCCTCGTTTCGCTTATCGGAGCTACTCGTACGCGATCCGCTATGACGTCTATTTGTTTACATCCCTCCCCCCTCACGCCACTTACGGTGTCACCGCCTTCACGGCGAGTCGAATGAACTGAAAAATACCACTTGTAGGCAAATTAGCACACTAAAGTCCTGCACTATGAGAGCAGAGGTCCCTCACCTTCGTTGACAATGAGCATTCCGTTTTACCCTTGGAAATAGAGGCACTCTGTCGTCCATCTAGGCCCCGTTAGCTGCGTTCGACATCGCCACCACTTGGTCATTATCGGGGTCTCTACTTCGGCTACATTGGATGCGGCGCGTATGTTGGGGTCAGACCGTGTCATTTGTTTTTCAACTCGGCTTGGCCGTCGCCATCACTGTCGTCATAACCATGCTCCTCCTCCGCAACCTTGGAGAGTTGCGGGAATCCGGATACTTAGATGAGAAGGGCAAAGAGACAGGTATGGAGCGAAAGAGAGGGAAACCGAGCACGAAAATGAAATGAAAAGTTTGGGTTAGAGAATTTGAGCTATCCAGCCAGGCGCAAGGGCCGAGGGGTATCATCTATCTATACAGTAAAAGGTACCTGGTACCTGGCACAATGTGCTGTTATGTGCCGACTCGCTGCGACTACCGCTGCTGCTGCTGCTGCTGTGTCGTTCGCGTGGTGTGCTTTGTGTTTTTATTTCTCCAAAATGGCAGTGTTGATCATTTCACGCTGCCACTTGGCTATGGCCAAGTAGTGGCAGAGCCGGCTGGGAGAGAAATACCGGTCTCGAGACCGAGATATGTCCGAGTGTCGAGGAGCGGCTTCACGTCTGCTAGGATCATACGTTCGGGGCAAAACTCACGCAGGCTGAGATCCAGGCCCTTGCATTCTGCGGTGCGTTGTGGCGCCTCACAGCCGGAGAATAGGGGGTCTCAGGGATTGATGGAATGAATAAGGCATTTGTGTAACCAAGAGCCTGAGGGCTGATGCATGAGGCATAATAGATCTCTTGTATTGTTTGAATACAGAAGTCATCCTACCAAATACCGCGCAACTTGGGAAATATACAAATATCTTTCGCTCATTGTCCATGCGATGGCCAGCGATATCACAACCATGAAACAGCTCAGTGATTACTGACTTAACAGAAGTTACCAGCGCGCCCATGCCCCTTGTGCCTCGAGAATTCCGCCTCGGACGAAGAACGAAGACGGCCATAAGCCAGTGTATCCGTGGGCGTGTTAAATCTCGCCACAGGACGCAAACCGGGACACCATGAGAGCGGTCGCCTTGTCCGGACGATCCGAATGCTGCTGACCTCCTTCACCGACCAGCTCCCGTGCGCAAAACTCTGTGTGGTTATACCCGCCGACAATGCTGTCGAGGGGAGCCTGGCGCAGAAGAGCCCGGTGCATCTTCTGCCACGTGAACACGCAGTGGTACGCAAGCTGCTCGCTCGAAACATAAAGGGCGTCGAACTCGCCAAGCTCGACCTCGCGCTGAGAAACGGCCTGCGTTCGGTTCTCGTCCAAAAACCACCCCCAGGCCCGGAGAGAGCTGAACTCCGCGGCCAGCTCGCGATCATAACATGCTGGGGCCATCCAGCCGAAACTCACAATGTCGAACGCGCAGCCCTGCGACAGCGCCTCGCCGCGCGTCGAGCCGCAATCTTGCCGTGACGACGACAGCGAGACATTCGTCCTTGCGCTCTCGGCGATGATAAAGCGCAGGCCGAGACTGACGGAGACCAAGACGACCACGATGACGACAACCATTGACACAATCTTGGCCCGTTCTGACTGCCAGGCTTTCTCTATGCCCTTACACGAGCTCAGGTCGCTTTCTTCTCCTCCTTCTTCCTCTTCCGCTCCTGCCGCTGTTGTCACTGTCGGCAGCAAATCATACCTGAGCCCTCTGCTCATGTTGCCGAGGACCATTTCGATGTCCATTCCACGGCGCAGGGCTAGTCGGCGTTCGGTGAGGTCTCCGATTTTCTCTCGTCGGGCGTCTGTTCTTGGGAGATGAAAATGCGAAGCGCTATAACTCGATCTTCCCTTGTCTTCTGCGCACCCGCCTTGAATGTCTTCTAGCGTTTGGAAGGGGGCACAGTGAGCTACATCCAAAGGATAACGCTGTTTCGGCCCATTATACACAAACTCCGTGAAGTGCTAGGCAGCGCATGTATCATGTATCACTACCGCCACCACCACCGGGTGCCAGTGCCCCTTCAGTCGTGCAGCGGACGATCCGCTCCCCGCCCGCCGCTGAAGAGGCTCACAGGGCTTAGGCCGTCCCATCTCATGACAGTATGACCCGAGTGGGTTATGCTCTTGGGACCCGGAACCAGGCCAAATCAAGTCCCATTGTTCTCCTCCTGTGAGAGACGCGCCCAATCTGGAATGCCTGACTGTCTGCCGATGTCCCTTTCATTGTCGAGAAAAAGTTCGCAAGCGAGGCATGCCCTATGACGATAGATAGAGGACCATGTATGGGTCGTGAGCGATTAGAATAACATTGACGATCTCTCCTGCGCATTTTACTGTGGTAATGTGCAGCGTACAGTGCGGGATGTTGTCAGTCGCTTGCTTCCTTGCTGGCCCGTCAGCTTACCTTATCTTATACATACCCACCCATATCCGTACCCACAGCATACCCGTAGCATACCCGTGCCCGCGAGATCCTCTGGCCTTGGCTGGGCCCAGCCTTGGTGGCCGCTTAGACCTTGACGCGAGGCTGCGCCAAAGAAAAAGACACACCCTCTCAAGAACAACCAGCCACAAGTACGTCAAGAAGCCCTTGGAGTTTGTTTCGCCACCATGCGATCGAATCTCTGGCGAAGATGGTGTTTTCTTTTCAGAAGTTGACGGGACACGCGTGCCGGGAGGCTAGCCTTCCGGGCCCTGTCTGGTTGGTTTGACAATATCAATCCGGCGGTGCTGTAATTGGAGCCGGAGCTGGGAGTGATAGGTGAGAAGAACCGCGGCGAGGGGAATGAGATAATAAAAAAACAAAGACAAAGTCTGAGCCTCGTCCCCAGGACAGATCGGCCGTCCAACCACTCCTTGAGAACTGGAATCAGCGCGGTGGGTGCGGCATGGGACGTGAAGGAAGAAAGTGTAATGAGAGAGTCTGTATGGCAATGAGTGGTAGGATGCAGAACATGGAGAAATAACTATGTTTTCAACTTATATATGTGCCTGCGCCTACGGACATAATAAGGACGGACAAACTGTTATCATCTACACAGCTTGTTGTCCCGGACAGTGTCAGAGATCCTTCGTGGAGAAATCATTGATCGGACGTCGACTCAATTGAGTGGTTGAATCCGTTCACTCGTGAAGATCTATCAATGAAGCATGAGTTGAATAGATCAATGGATCTCATAAGGAAGACATGGCCATGAGATTTGAAACATCTCATCCAGCAAACGACTGCGGTCCTCGCGGACTCGGGCTGTCCGGGGCGGCTCCTCTCGATGTATATTGTATGTGAATTGCAGAGGGATATCACCTGTGCGGCAGCGTGAGCATTGTCGAATGGGTTTGAGGGCAACAGACACCGCAGCGCAATGCTCGAGATGTTCTATCTTATTTAGATTGTAGGTTTCGTGGCAGGATGCTCCATATGCCTGAGTCTTGACCGAGTGGAAAGTGGCTTGCCTGCGAAGGATTGTCTAAGAACCACTGCCCTAATTGAGGAGCGTGTGAGGGCGATGCGTCGAGAGTTTCGACAACAGCAAAGTGATGCGGTCTGTCTCCCGTGGAGTAGTTTAGAGCGAAGGAATGTTAGACAGTTGGGTGATCTTTTCTGGTGTGCTGAAGAGAAAAGCAGCTGGGGTGGCAGGTGCAATCTCCAGTGATTTCCTGGCCATGATGCAAGTATAAACGATGGCACGGTTGGCCGCGCGTGCATTGCATGTTGGGACAACCTCTCACACAATGTCATCCCCGCGCAGCTGGCATCGAAGGATCTAAGTCATGCTGTGAAAGGCGGCGGCGGAATTTAGACGCGGAATCGCTTGAACACAAGACACCTCGACAACCTGCGTTCTCGAAATGTTGCACATGAGGCGGACGGTGTAACCCTAGAGCGGGGAATGAGTGTTGACAGCTGCTTCGCAACCATGAGGTGGATGTCGTGTAGCTTGGAAGGAATTGTGTTGCGCAGCGTTGTTCCCAAGGTTTCGCCTGGGGAAGATTCTATTGCTAATTAGCATAATCACGCAATGTCAAACACGAGAGCTGCCTGAGACTCTCTGATAAGCAGACTGTCGCAGAGAACGGCACAACGGTCTGCAAGCCACCGCTCCTTCGCGCATTAGCCCCCTTGGCCGGAACGACGACGAGACATTTGCCACGGGAAGGGGGGACCAAAGAGCCAATTGCACGGTTAATGTGTCTCAAGACATCGATGATGGTGGCTGTCTGTTTGGAGGAGAGAGATTGAGGATGCGAGAACCAGAGGTCTGATGGAAGTTTCCAGATCTGCAACGAGATGTGCGAAAGGGACTTGGGAGGTAAGTATGTGCGAGTGAGATGAGAGGGCCACCGAGTTAGCGAATGCCGCTCATTCAATTAGGATCGACATGGCCCGTCGACAATCAAAATGTCCGCAATCAGACGGCTTCTATGTGAAGGTATGGTTGTCGAACACCCTCGACATTGTTCAGACGGAGCGCACCGATCTCGGTCCCAACAAGCTGAAACAGGCTGCTGCTCTCGTGTTCTCGAGGGCCGGACTCAACCATGGTCGACGCACGGCGGACAGGACCGTTCAGAAAAAGGTTCTAGGCCCAACGTTGTAGGCTTGATCTGTATGACATATATGCATGTGCTGTAGCATTGGAGATGAGCGAGGTCTGGGGATCTCCACGATCTCGAGGAGGATTCTGGAGATATTGTTCGCAAAGGGATGTGGCTCGGTCAGGTAAGGATTGAGGATCTCCAGTCGTATACTGGAAAAGGGTTGTGGTTCTCGCGCAGAGGCGGAGTCTGGCAGGACTGAAATTTTCACATGTCAAACGCGGCTCGCATGGAAAATTTCCAAGCTGGACAAATCACGTAAGAGAATAGGCTGGGAGCAAGAGGCCGGGGCAACTGCACCCCGCCATCACTGCATAGATCGGCCAGGGACCTCGTCCCAACAAATTTTGGCGAGGCGTTTGGACGGATACGATGTGTGGCATTTCCGTCTCTGATGTCTGTGTTGCGCCATGCATTCGACGCGAAGCATGTGCGACTTCAAAACGGCGAAGGGAGTATGAGGGCTCCGGGTGGCGGATGGGTTGGGTAGCAGAGGATATACCATTTCTGGCCCAAGAACGGCAAATCCTGGCCGATATGGGTAGTAGTGGCAACTTGCAAGTCAACCCTCATCTAGCAAGGGGCGTGATGGCGCCAGTGTGGCTTGCATAAGTCTTGGTATCAAACTTGATAGCAGCTGCGAACAGCCAGCGGATTTGCCAGTGGAGATATGAATGCGCCGAGTCTTGCTGGCTGCATGCACTTGAACCTGGAGAAGAAGGATGGGAAACCATATCCACCGCTCTCGTTGACTGTTGGGCTTGACAGTTCACACGGACCAGTCGTTCCTAACGACATGTTTGCGGAGTGCATATTCACACCGCCTACTGTCAGAGCGGTGGAACCAACACTGGATCCAGCAGAGGTCGAGGCCTCCCTCCAGGTGGAGATTTGCCATGGAACCGCTGGCAAAAATTCAGTAGCTGGCCCTGGAGACTGGAGACTGGAGACGAGAACAACGGGGCCGAGACTCTTGATGCTGCAGAGAATGTTGGGGATATCGCCTGCCAGTTGGCCATAGCGTGGGACTGCCATGTATGTATGCACTTGGTATATACGGAGTAGGTGGTTGATGTGGCTTCCACCTGCAATTTGCCACCTCAATGGTTGAGAAGGTAACAAGACAAGATAACTCGGGGCTCCAGAGTTCAGAGTGGTGCTCGGTACAGAGCACGGGCGTGTATATGCGTCTTGGCTATGCTATTCTGGCACAACGCGGGATGAAAAATTTAATGAAAAAAATAAGTGTGCCGTGGCCATCCCAAGGAATTTCCGAGGTGGATGGTGGGAATTGTCTTGGCCGGGGGTCCCTTCCTTACCTTCCCCGCTCCGGGTTCCAGTGTCGAGTTTTTCCGAGGACGACTAATAAATTAGGGATCATGTGACCGGCCTCACCGCGAGGGCGCAGGCACCGCGGGAGTGGAACAAAGTTGCACATGCTTCGAAATGAGATTCAAAACACTTGTTGATAACAAAACTCACCTTTTTCGCCTGCGGCCTTACTCTGTACCGCTCTAGCGTCATGGGGCCATCTTTATTCATCATGTATTAATAATGGATCCCTGATACTGATGTGTTTGCCACGTATACTGTCGCTATCGAGTAAGCGACCACCCTTCGTGCCGTCCTAGGGTACCCGTCCTCCCATGTCTAGAAAGACCCCCCCATCCAGTCGACTCGAGAGGTGCTTTCAGGGATGAGAGAAAGATGGATACCGCTATGGATCTGCTCGGCAGCTAAAACATGGAGGGTGGTCAGGTCAAACACTGCGCGCCCTCAGGGTCCATGCTGGCCCAAAGAGCCAATGTGAGAATTGAGACGGCTCGTCAAGTGGTAAGGGACCCCCCAGCGCACAAGGGTTCAACCCTCCAGGGAGCAAGGTATCCAAGGCTTCGCCCGCCACAGGGACTTCTCAATTAAAATTCTCGGCGCTTAAGGGTTTTGCATTGGGCAGACTCGATCAATGGTGATCCGAACGACGTGAGCGAGGAGAATGTCTGACTTGTCCACCACCGCTTGACTAGAAAAGAGGAGGGGTTGAGGCCACAAAACAGCTACTGTAACTGACATGCAACTACAAGAGAACCCCATCTCTTTGCATACCAAGATTTCAAGAAGCCGGGGGAGGCTCCAGCTGGCAGCATAGGCACCTCTCTCGACGCCGCCATGACTCCTCCCTGACACGTCCTAAGGAAAGGGGGTTCTTGAGATGTTTGTGGGGACACCTGCAAACTTGTAGGCGGACTTTTGACTTGAAGAGCACTTCCATCTTCCCTTTTGGGATGACACTGAGATGGCAGGCGCTGAAGGGCGGGGCAAGAGATTTCAACACGAGAGAGTCAATCTCCACCTCCCACACGATAGTATGGTAGGATGTGCAACTTGACAAGAGGTGAGCACAAGCGCCTCATCCAAAGGCGCCTAGACAAAGCTACTGTTTGTCTACCTGGTGGGCAACCCGTCTAGAGGGCTTCCGCCTAGGCAATTGTTCGCTCATCTGTGACCGGTGCAAAAGCGGCTCCACCATTATCATCATGGAAGGAGGGGTTGTGCTTGATATTGGCGTCGTCAGGAATGAGCAGTCAGAGTGCGAAGCGCGCCTCTCTGGAAACTGGCACGTCCCTTGCCCTTTTCTTTGTGAGAGATATGGTAGCGCTTATCGCAAAGACGACTTCTCCTTCGTAGCTGACTACATTGCTTGCGCTGATCAGAAGCAAACCGTCATCCGTGTGGATAGCACCTTTGTCGATTTACAGAAGAGAGACTTTTGTTGATGGCGAAGCTATGTCGAGGTTGCCCCAATAACTTCCACAGGGATGTATCTCGTATCGAACCATCCAAGGTATTGAGGGTTGCTCGATGTGTTTCATTACCGTATGGTGCGATGTTTTTTTGGCCTTGTCATTTTGTCGGAATCGATTACTGCTTTAGTAAAGGGCATACCTGGGGTGAATCATGCCTAACCCTGATTCCACTATAGCCTCGGTCCTCGTTGATTCACGCTCGATCCCTGTGGATGGGGGGCTTCGAAGTGCGTCTCTGATACGAGACCGACCTGCTCGAGGGCGATTCAGTTGCTTCAGTTTGCGACAAAGCAGGGTGACAATTAGCGTGCATGAAGTCGCCTGTCTCCCACAGATAAAGGACGTGTACGCCACGCGTCCAAATGATTGGTTGTGCACCTATACCGCCTTTTTGGCCGTGGGGGTTACACCCTCAGGGTACGCCCACCTCCGAAGCTGCCAGGGATTTCTCGTGTGTTGACATGTCGAGGCTTGACATCCTATCTTTCCGTGACCCCGGGTCCGCGTCACAACCGTGACGGTGGCAAAGAATGTCCGATCCCAGAGCAGGAGAGTGAGTAAGAAAACCAATGCATTATACTCGGTTTACGTCATCAACCGATGAGAACTTGGAGAGGGCTTGAGATCAGTGAGGCACTTTAAAAAGTATGGTCTCCTGATGGCTATCTGGAGGGTCGCAGGAATGACCAAGGTACGTACTGAAGTCACTGGATCTTATGTATATTTCCGTCACTGCCGCGAGATCCGGTACGAATTGCATGACGATGGAAAGTTCGCGCAGATGGGGAAGGTTCCCCCAGGAAGAGCGAAGCCACGACTCTGACGCGAGCAAAGCAAAAGCAACTGCGCGCAAGCTGTCCGCCCTAGCCAGGGGTTGGTTTGATTGGAGGGCATGAGTCGTCCTTCACCGCCCTGATTGAAATTTGATTCAGGACGGCAAACAGCCAGTCAGAGGCTGGAGCGCAACTCACCGCCCTGCTAAAGTCGGCAAAGTGAGGGGAAAGGAGTTGGCTTCTCGGGGACTTTGGTCCAGGTTCCAACTCTCAATGTCGTCTTTGCGGGCGTCAGACACCAGGACTTCGCATAGCCTGGCTCGCTAACCTGTCGCCAGTTTAGATTCTCGCGGGGTAAGTTGAATGGTATTCGGGCATCTTGCTTTCGCGAGGTCAGTCATGACGATCGGATTCCATTCCCGGTGGCAGTTGATTTTTTCTTTTCTCTCTACCACTAGCTAGACAAGGGTTGCTGACGCCTCATGATGTCGCGATATTGCAACAGTGCTAGACTTGAATCTGGGAAAATCATGGTCCACGCCCAGTTCCCAACTGTACTCCACAGGGGGCGCAGAGAGATGTAGAGGCCGGATGTGTGATCCGGCGGTACGGCACCACAATGGACATTTCATTTCTCCATGCACCATCCATGAGGGGAAGTTGTGGCAGCTGAGGTGATACGGCAGGGCAATCCTGTTAGATTATGAACGGTTTGGACCTGTGGATGGAGTATTACTTACCTAGGGAGGACTATCGACGGCCCTATGTATGCTCCCGCCTCATCGGTCATGAGCTGGGACCATATATCGAAAAGATCGTCAAGGACACTTTGCCTGCAGTGGCACTCTAGGCATAGTTATTTCTGAAGGTTCCCGGGGGGGATGAGGGCAGCAAAATCGGCAGTCTCTAGGCATGTTCCAGGCCCAACGAAGTTCCCCGGGAGGCCCCGCTGGTAGCTATAATTTGAGGCCTACCTCCCTAAGTACTGAGCTAGGGCCGCCATAGCCCCATAGACCGGACTAGGTATCCTGCTTCTTGACTTGAAAAAATCTTGATTTTGCTGCCGACGAATACAAGGTCCAAGACCGGTGCAGATCTGCGCGGCCACGCGAAGGATTGCCAGGTACACAATTGACAGCATCCCGCAAGATCCTCGCGGGCCCCGTTGTCGGCCACCCTCCGCGCAAATGCTGGTATGCCTTGGAACAAATGCCCCTGCTCGGCACGGGAAGGAAGGGCTGACCGCATTTGGGAGGTAAGAAGGTCCTCATTGGCATACTGAGTACCAAGACCAAAGCGCCCCGGTCGGCGGCTGCTTGGGCCGAAGGGACGTGGATGCTGCGTAGGAGGCGCCGACGCAGCACTCAGGCGTTGGAGACGGGTGCTTACCGAGGCCCTAACGCAACTTCTCAGCAGCTGGTCGGGACAGTCAGCTTGTGCCGCACCTTCAGTGCAAGTTAGTACAGCATGCTCTGGACAGATATGGGGATAAGGATCATGGGTGTGTGTTTCATTCTGCTACGAGTGCACTTGAAGTACCTCGTGTGTCCTTGAAGCACGCGACGTTATCTTTCAGTGTTGATCAACGACAGGGTATGGAACCTTTCTCCCGAATTAATAGCATATATGAGGGCGAACGAGGCATCACGAGTCTATTCTGTGTTCACCGTGGTTTCTCGGAAATGCTGACTGTGCTTCCTTTTTTTTTTTTCGGGTCGCACCAAATACAGAAGGGGAAACCAAGGGGGGGAATATTTCCAAGGATCATGGCAAAAAGCAAAAGCCAATGTGCGAAAGCGCCACCAGAGCGAAGCATGAAGGAGAATTAGTCTTGGCTTCTTGACGCGTGCTGACGGCATGATTGGACGGAACACTGAGCCGTGCGCTAAAAGCTTCAAGCCAATAGCCAGGGGTGTTTCTGCCGGTTCATTTGCGCGTGCCGCCAATGTGAGTGTCAGTGTCCAGACTTGAACCTTCGCTCGCTTTTGGTCTTTTCAATTTTTTTTTTGGTTTCCTTTGTTTGCTTTTGGCGGCGAGGCGGGGAAAATGAATGTCATTGAGAGCATTCCATCCTCCCAGACTTGCTACGGGTCTGAGTGTGCGCGGCCCGTGCAACCTGGCATCCTGGGAACCTGGCAACCTGGACAGTCAATGCTGGGGACCAGACGAGGCATTCCAACTGGGCTCAGACCATCCTGCCATTCTGTTCACCTTGTCCCCGCCGCTTCCCGCAAACGGCTCTCCGTTTCGAGTGGAGAGTGGTAGAGTAAACTGCGTGCGTGCAATCATGGCGCACATTGGAACCCACGGGCTTCTTATACAAGCATGCATTATTAATTGTGGTGGAATATGGTCATTGCGCCGAGGAGTTTGACGCTGAGAACATCATCGTATGATGTTGTATACACTCAATGCGGTCTTGTGCGCCTTTTTCATCGACCTTTTTTCCTCCGAGCGCACCCGCCACCAATACTCTGCGCACATTGCTGCGATCTGTTGCCCGAGGGTAGTTTCCGATGGCGGCCTTGGAGACCAGATGGAAACAGTTAATATGAAGGAAAGATACACAAGACATAAGCGCAGCCCCAGCCTGTTTCTGGTGTTTTGGTAACATCAGACCACAATGAAATATTGATACACCACACCTTATTTTCTGGGGAGGGGCCTTGTACTGTTCGTATATCCGTACACCATCAGCTCTATCTCGGTGTCTACCTATCTATTGTGGTATCTGTCACTCACTCACTCTCTACCTATCTCTCTCCGGCTCCCCCTGCTCGTCGTGGTCGTGATTCTTGGTGACCCTCTATTTCCAGCCATCCCATCGGTCTATTGGCAAACTCGCTGCTATCTCCTCCCTCCTTCCCCATGTCCTCGACCATGTCCACTCGCCATTAGCGTTTCACACCAATTTCTTAGCCGCAGGAAACCCAAGTGGTGACAGACAGACAAGCGTTGGGATCGTGCTGTGTTCGACACAGTTGCGCCACCGCAGGCCCTCACTCAGTCCACCGCCCACCGCCCACTTTTAGCCTGCGCCCTAATTCTACCACCACTCCCGCTACTGCATCTCATCGGACCAGGGTTATCAGTGCTCGCCTTTTTGCCTCTTCGCCTCTTCGCCTCTTTACGCTGAAATGGTCGAGCCGCACCCTCCAGCCATACCCACTCTCTAATTCAACTCTGCGCAGAAACTAGGGCCATTAGTCCTTCCCAGCTCCCAGGTTCCCAGCGCCGCCCCTCCGTTACTCACCTCACAGGCTCACACCTCACTTGCCCATCCGATCCTCCATCTACCGCACATACTCTGGTGCCTCCTCCCACTGCCCCCAATCGCCCATTGCGCAGCGCAGATCCGAGCTTCCTGCTTTGGGCCGCTCGAGACTCAACACCTTTTGGCTTCCTGCTTGGCCTGCCCTTCCCTCTTGCACCACCACACCACCAAAATATACCCTCTTCCTCCCTTCTTAATCCTCCACCACTAATCCTCTCCCGCTCCTCCCAACCTCTAGGCCTTCACCCAGCCTACCTCTTGAAATTTATTCTAGAAGGGATTGGGACATTTACGAACAACAGGACCAGCACCATCATCACGGTCGGATTGCCTGGTTCATTTACCTTTGTCGGTCACCGATTAGCAAGCAGCCCGGATCTGCGTGGGAGAGGTCGGGTCTCACCAAACAAAGAAAGAGGAGGATAACAAGAGGACATTGTCACGCCATCCGACTTTGTTCCTCTGCCCTCGAGTGCGTCCTGTCACGTCTCTGGACAGCGCAGAACAGCAGTAGAACTCCAAGTCGTCGCTGTACGGTCGATCTCTGATCCCGTGGCGATACTGTGTTTGGCTGCCGTTTTGCTCCAAGTGAAGCGACGGCTCCATCTTTTTCATCCTCCCGGACATACCTCAGTAACTCTCGCTCGGATTCTCTACTTTCTTTGTTCCTGCCACCAGACAGGAACTTTGCAATTGATACGGTAAGTGCCTTCCCGCTCTCGTTTTACCATCCGGTGCAGTCGTGTGCGAGTGGCCTGGCGTCAATCCTAAAAGTTGGCACGGCTTCGTCAACCCTGGCTGCGCTCTCATTTCCTCGTCACATATCTCTCCGTCCGCACATTAACCTAGCCCAACACCCTGCTGCTCCTACCATTCCCTCTATTAATATTCAGGATGTCTTGAGATCATACTAACCCACCTGGTCTAGGCCTCAGATTGTCCTCACCCTCTCCGATATCACCTTCGATCGGCTACAGGTTGCTCTTAAATGAGCCTCGTTGTGCGCTAGAACACCTGCCGTCCTGATTTGCATCATTCATACCTCACAAACGTCCGAATGCCTTACACTCCACCATCACACCATACGCCCACGAGCTCCAAACAGTCGAGTCCCACTCCGAGCAGGTCTCATTCCTACATCAAAGGACCGTTGCATTCGCCAGAGTCGTCTGAGCGACACAACCTTCCTCGTTCAAACGGTTCCTCCTCGTATTTGACCAAGCACCGGCGGAGTCCCTCATTAAATGATGCAAAGAATGATATTCTTCACAATGGCGAGGCGTACGAAGTGAACGGGGCCTTTGACCCCCACGGTAGTATCCGCCAGTCGCCTCCGCCCGTGACAAATGCATTGATACCAGCAGGAATGACAATATCTCCCCCAGATTCTTCCCACAATTCGAGTGACGAGGATGAACCTGAGCGAGGACGACCGAGGGATTTGGAGGACAATCTCCAGATCCAAGCGCTGCAAGAAGCCATCCGGTCAATGGATCAGAGGAAGTTGACCGGATCCCCCACTCGTGGAGAGGACAACGATTGCGCCTCAACCACCATGACGGACCTTGTTATTACCCGTCTCGATGGCACACAATCAGCAGGTCCTGCCGTCCTGCGGCTACCCTTGTCACAAGAGGCCCGGAAAATCAGCCACTCGAGGTCTTCGACCGACTCTAGCATTGTCTTCGAGCCACCTTCAAGGCAAATCCCCTCTGTGGTAGCCCTCCGGCCAGACACTGATGACAGCGACAGCGATAACCCTCCCGCTGAGCGACCGATAATGGTGCGCAAGAAATCAGGTGAACTCGTCCGTCCAGCTCTGCGGGCATCTTCACGACGGCGCCCATCGAGCATGCCTGGAACACCGACCTATTCCAAAGCGGTGCACTTCGACTCTCACCTGGAACACGTCAGACATTTTCTGCAAGTCGACCGACCTCTCGCCGTGAGTGCCGGTTCTTCTCCCGTAGAGAACTACGAGAGTGAGAGTGATTTCCCCTTTGGATCTGACGAGACCAATGCTCGCCCTCGCACACCTTCATATGAATGGGATATCCGCTTGAACAATTTCCCGACTGACTTGGGAGCTCGAAAGTCCCAACCTGTTTTTGTTGAAAGAATATTCCTCTCCTCTGACAACAGGAACCTCATTGGAACCGTGGCGGTGCAGAACCTTGCGTTCCACAAACTGGTTGTCGCCCGATTCACATTCGACTACTGGAAGACCACTTCGGAAACCGTTGCCGACTACAACAATGATGTTCGCCGTAAGGGTAACCACGATGGCCTCGACCGCTTCAACTTCACCATCAAGCTCGAGGACCAGACAAACCTAGAAAGCAAGACACTGTTCTTCTGCATCCGCTACAATGTCAGTGGTCAGGAATTCTGGGACAACAATGCAGGCGCCAATTACCAAGTGGACTTCAGCAAGAAATCCAAGACGCCACAAAGCAAGTCCAGCTCTGGAGAGAGACCGCTGAATGGCTTACCTCGTAGTCGACCATCAGCACCTACCTCTTCTGCGAGGCCGGTCTCGATGCCGACCTCCTTTGATGACTTCTCAACCGGTTTTGACAGCTTTGGGAGCTTCGTGCAGTCCCCCAGCTCTCTGATAGGCGAGCCCAAGCTGAAGCTGAGAAGCCCCAAATCCAAAGCCGAACTTATCCCCGATGCTCCCCAGCGCCGTAAGCAGGCTGGGCCTCAGGCATTTGGGAATCGTTACGATTTCAAGACATCGTTGACGGCGGCAAAGAACAACGCCTACGCTGCCATGGGCGAGTGGTCTGGCTTGGGTCCAAGGACGTACACAAAGCAGTCTTCCCACGAGGTTTCTGCGGCTGCTCCTGTGCAGACTGTTGCAAATGCTGCTCCCAAGCATGAGACTGGCGTCAACGGTGTGAAAGTCGGGGCCAATAAAACCGCTCCTGCTGTTGCTCCTTTGACATCCAAGCCGGCTGCTTTGCTCTCAGAGAAACCCTCTCTCAGCTCACAGAGCTATAAGGAGCTCGTAAGTCTCTCCCGTATCCCCTCCTTCTCAAGGGTTGCTTCGGGATCAGGCTAACAAAGTCGTGCAGGTGGACAAGTACTGCTTTGTAGGTACCCGTGGAAAGAGCGAGGAAGTCACAACACACTGATGTGCTAATTTTTGTTGCAGTTTGGATCGGGCAAGATTGATTGCGCCGTCAAGGCTGATGGATCGGCGGAATCTGCCTCTGCGTCCGATGTGAGCAACGGGGGCAGTTCGTCCGATTCATCCGGCTCGACAACACCCACACCACCTCGAAGCATGTCTCCCGTGCTAGATTCTCAATCGCCCAAGTCATTTACGCAGTATGTCGCACGTTCTGCGTCACCTGTGTCACGAACGGGGGGGTATTTCGGCTCTCGATCTGGATCGCCAGCATCGTCCTTCGGATATCCGTATCACTCGGCGACACAACATACCTTGATGCCCGAGTCACCTACACCGACAGCAATTCATGGATAACATCCATTCCTCGCTTGCAAGAATGTTTTGCATCAACCTGGCCATTTTGTGTCCGACGTTGGCCTTGGCAGCACATAGAGAACCTAATCGATGCAGTCGGACGGTTTGTCTGATGTCCTTGACAGATCCTAGTACACCACTCCGGCAGATGGTCTATACGGAATGTCCCGGTTGTGAGACAACACGACGACAGCATCTTTTTTCGTCCTGGGGCGGGTCAAAATCGTTGCCTTTCTTGTCTGCTGTTCTTTTAGCGCTCAGACAAATTCTCTCACCTTTCTACAGCATCATCCGGGTTATGGCACCTTCGTTTCTCCGACGGCGTTCGCGAGGATTTCTCCCCACTATTGTTAATAGACGCTCCTCACATCCAGACTCGGCGGTAATCTGACGACAATCGCCAAAGTTTTAGACTGGAAATTATTCGAGGAAAGGGCCCCAAAGGGCCCACTCCACCGAGGAGCAAACGACAGATCACAAAAGTTCGATGGGTTGGAAGGCGTTGAACTTTGCTTTCTTGTAAACACCTTTTTCTTGGGACATGTTGGCTTTTTGCGGAACAGTTGTGGGATTTGGGTCGAGGTCAATTGGATTTGGAAGGACGAAGTCGCTCGCAATGGAACCCTGGGTCGAACAGTCGTCATGGCAGTTCTGGTCGCTCGGATTGTATTGTGGCCTGCACGGAAAGGGACCTTTTTGTGCTATGGCCTGGCAATTTCAGGGCGACTGATGAGTCGAGGAAATGATTTAGACGTGATCAAACATGAGGTGGTCTTTGAATATCGGGAACGTACGTCAGGGTCGAGCGACTTCATATCCTTTCTTCTGCACCAAATAAGCCGTAGTCTTCATTGCGTCCATCGTTATGCCATCATGAGGTACATACGATAGCAAATGCAAGATCTGATGATTGATGGCTCTCGTTCGGTAGAATCGGTGCGTAGTCTGTTAACGGTCGTCTAGGCGGCGGCATTCATGGAGCAATTTTGTGTCGCTTGTGTCCGTTCAGTTGTATCGACTCAGCTTGTCCTGGCCAGCCACTGTAGCCCCATGATTGACCAAGGATTGACCTAGAGAGTGGGAGGGCGGAATGGCGGCCTTGGTCCCAGATGTTCGTCGTCGTCCATACTCCGACGCCGCCTCTGTTTTGCCCGCCCTATGGGCCTCTGGTCTCCGAGCACGTCGAGCAAGTCGTTGAGCCGGGTCCGTCAGATTGATTTGTGCTACCCCTGTCTGCGTCTGTCTAGCCTTAGCTCCGGCTCCGACTGCGCGTTCACCCCTGGATTCGCGCAACAAACAGCAGTTGCCTCAGGTGCTTCAATGAGAAGTATAAGCAGCCGGGTTAAACTCCTGATGGAGACGACAGCGCCGTTTTGGTGGTTGGGGGCTGAAGAACAGTGCCAAGATCAGGAACAGGAATAGGAATAGGAACGGTAGCCACTGAGGTAGCGGTCAGGCTGGTGGGCATAGGAATCGTGATGGCGCTAGTAATTGTGAGGGTAACTGGGGCTGTGCGTGCGCGGGTGTGCTGTAGACAGAGCCGAGCTGGACTCAGAGCAGGTAGGGAAGATGGACCATTATGCCGTTACGTCGTGATTTCATGTCGTGATGCAGGCGTGCATGGACGGGTAGAGAGATGGATGAGTTAGAGTTGACTGTGAATGCTTCGAGTCGAGACGTGACGAACGCGTGAGCGTTGTGCAAAAGGGAGATATATGGTGAGGATCGTGCGCGCTGATGGGAAGTAGATGGATGCGAGATGGTACTTGTAGTTGCGGTTGTGGCGGCGCCATAGTCCTCAGGTGCATTGGCGTTGTTATCGTCAGGGCGAAGTTACCATGCTCCCGTTCGTTATAGACATTGCATTGTCGATTACCCGGAGACGAGACGAGTCGAGACTGCTGATAACAAGCATGCTCATTGCTAGAGGTTGCCCCCAAGAGATACACCCGTAAGAGGGTCAATGAGACTCTTTTCAGTGTGCCTTTTCTTTTCCTGGATCGTGGGAAGCCATTCTGGCCCCGTCGCCAGGCGCCCCAAATCGAGCATGGCTGCGGTACGGAGCGGCGCGGGTCTCAACCTCTCAGCCTCATGGTCATGCAGCGGCGATAGTGGGAGGAGACAGCCTTGCAACATAGGTTGCGAAAGACGGAAAACTGGATGACGGACAAAAGAGTGGGAGGTTGTGTCGTTATACGCCTTGGATCACAGCGCAGCGCAGCGCAGTGTGACAACATTCAACCTGCCACCAAGCCGGTCACACGGTGGGTGGCGTTGGACACGAAAGGGGTGTGAGAGGAGACGACGGCCATACGGCCTAGTCTAGGCTGGACTAATGGCCGGGAAATGGTCGTCAACCCAGACCAGAGATGAGAAGAATAGGTCACTGAAACCCTCATGCTGCGTACGTCCCAGCCATATGTACTCCCTCTATCGGGGGGAGAGAGAGAGAGAGAGTCAGTAGAGGGGAAGAGGAAGGAGGGAGAAATACAATTCTTCCAAGGGGGCTCGTGTGAGAAAAGCAAGGCAGCCACATGGTGGCTGTGATATAAAGTACTCCCACTCCCTACATCCCTGGTACCGAATGTGATGAGACCTTGCCCTGGCCCCGAGGGAGGAAGAATGTTGGATGTCAGAATGAGATGCGTTGTGTTTGCTGTGTGTGCCTGGACCCTGTTCACCGTCCTTGTTGAGTTTGTTTCGGACGCCTCAGAGTCCAATCCCCGGACAAGACAAGTCAGAGCGCAGGGGCCCGGCCAGGGGGGCCAGAAGGGGTTGCCCACGTCAATCGCCCTGACTGGTCGGGGAACACCAGTTGAGGGCTACTAGGCTCAGGGGTGCCCAAAGAGTGGATGATAGGCAGGGTCGGCGCCCAGCTCTGGGCCACTATGCCTGAATCGGATCGCTCAAGGGTGCTGCCCGACGTGACCACCAAGGCGGCGGCGGCGGTCCGGATCTCTCCTTCGCTGCTGGCTTCTTCGCTCCAGTAGCTGCAGTACGGTATCTTGGAGGGGTGGGAAAAAAGGAGACCAGCTGGCCATTTGTCTCGTGCCATTTGGCGTGTCGTGACTTGAGTGCCCCATTTCTTTGATGTGTCCAAAGTACGGTGTGTATATGTGGCCGTCTGTGCCTGGACGAGCTGGTGCAGGATAGATACAAGGCTGAGCCGTTTGATCCGTTTTGATGAGTCAATGGGCGGGCTGAGTGTTGTATACAACTCGTAGATAGGTATTCCGTACTGTGGATGGGGGGCCTGAGGTACAAGTATAGGGGAAGGGGAGAGAGGGCAAGAGAGGGGGAGAAAGGGAGAAACACCTCTCTCCTAGAGCAGGATCGGGGGATGAGGGTGAGTATATAGAGGTAGAGGACGAGGGAGGACCCGGACTGGGGCAAGTAGTAAAGCAAGAGGGTTTTGAGAATCAAGATCGGAACACTTTTCCAGCGTACCTATCAGTCCTTCCTCTCTCTCTCGATCCCCACCATCCTGTGTTCTCCATTCTCCAACCTCCGTTGTCCTTTTTCGAGTCAGCAGGGCCACGTTCGCGCGGGCGGGCTGGGCAGGTGGGCAAATAGGCTGGATCTTTGCAGATAGATTAACCAGGGAGCCTAAATTGTGTGTGCGTGTGCGTGTCAGAAACCCGATCCGAGATGAATAGCCAGCCAGACGCCATCAACAAAGCTATTATTGCGCGTGACCAGATGTGCGCAAAGAAAATTTCAGACCGGAGGCGATGGAGGAGTGCAGCGGCGGGATGGATCCATCCATGACTTGGCTCTCGCATTCCCTCCTCCTTGCTTGTTTCCTTGCTTGATGCTGGCTGGCTTGCTTGTCATTGACACTGGGCTCGACAGGTCAGTCAGTCAGTCGTACTGGTATGCACAGAGTACTCCTTGATCAGTCAGTCTGGTCCAGTCAGCGGCCTTCGGGCCTCCGTGTTCTGGAATAAACTCTCAGTCAGACTCCAGATCCGCCTTGTACCTGTCGATCCACAGGCCCTGCATTTCAACTGCCGAGTCAAAGCCTCGCCCCGTGATTGCCCGCCACGGACCCCATGTACCCTCCACTGCAAAATCGGTGAGGGTGTACCAGTACTTGGTACATACCTTGGTCTGCGAGTAACCTAGGGCTACCGGGCCTAGGTAAGTACGGCAGTACATACCTACGTGCCTTGTTGGATTTCGCTCCAATTTTGCTCCGACACTCCACTTCGCCTTTTCTGCAATTCCCTTTGTGCACGCGTGACCAAACGCCGCAGATGAGTCGTTAGTGACAGCACTAGACCAGCCCAGCTTTCCTGCTTCCAGCTTCACGAACTCGCAATTTGCTCTGCTGTGTTTGAATTTGCTTCGCCTTCTCTGGTTCACGGCTCCGTTTCTGTTTCAGGCTTTGTTCACCGACCTTTGTCCGCCATTCATACTGGTGTATGGAGTACGTCGACGACTGCTCGTCCGAGCATACCTACGCTGGCTTGCCTTGCTCGCCTGATTTCTTTTTTCCTCTCTTCGCTTTTCTTGCACTTGTTGTAGCAAGGTTCACTGTTCAGTCTCTCTGGATTTTGTTCTTTTGTTTTTTTTTCTGTCTCCTTCTTTCTTCATCTTGTCGCAAGCCCACATGTCTCTGCCGTCTAACCGTAAGGACGGCCGGAAGTCGCCAGCTCCTCACATACCAATCGAGATCGGGTTGGCTGGAATGGTCCAATCCTCAATCACGATGTGTGTGGTTAAGTGGGGAATGTTTGCTCCGACTCCAGATCGCCTCAATCAGCAGCGAGGCACCAGACTGTGGGAGAAGTAACCACCAGGAAACTTGCCGGCCGAGGCAGCTGGCAATCAGCAGGAATGCAACGAGCTGTGTCCTATGGTGCTGTCGTCTTTGCATTTTTGAATGAACTCCAATCCATTTTCCGATCCTCTCGGTCTGTGGGTAGCCGAGGTGCATTCATTGCTTACGAGTCCCTGGAGGAGCTCCAAACCCGGCGGATTACGGAGTCCACATTTCGATAATAGAGGTGAGGGTATGTTGTGGAGGTCGAAAACGTTCCCAGTACTGCAGAACCCAGACCAGCTTTCCACATTCTCGCTCGGTGGGAAAAAATCCCGCCGCTCGGTTGCAAATGCGGCTGACGCTTCTCATGGCCTGCCGAAAATGTCCACAAAGGGTCTCGGGCGAAATACAAGTTCCCCCCTTTCCAGATGTGAATATATGTGTCTATATCGCCAATGCTTCGCTCCAATTCTACACGCCCCTTCCGCATGATGAGACTTGTCAATAATGTTTCCCTCGGAAGCTGAAATATGAATGATACATTCTTGATGACTCCCGTGGCTGCACCAATGCTATATGCAACATGCATTTCGGGCGCCATTCTGTTGGACGTTGAACACAACCCGCAGCTGCCCCTCTTGCGTTTGCTTAAAGTTGATGACGTACCTGTTTGACTGGAGTCAGGGCCTTTGATATGTACGGCGAACGGAGGTCACAGATGATAGACCACAGAGGTGGGAGAAGCGGGGGACGCGATGCTCGGCCGAAATCTTCGGGATACAGGCTCCTCTAGTAACCATCTATGAATTTACTCATCTCGCTCTTCATGTACTGTAGTAGAATAGTCCATACGTCCTTTGAAATTTACATGTTTCTCTGTCGAGTCGCGATTGATTCGGCCGAATGAGATGGTGGCATGTGTCTGATATAACTGCAGATATGGACATGTCCCGGCAGTCGTGCTGTGGCGAAATCTCGGTCACAGTATTTCTGCCCTCTAGGTCGCCGTCTTCTCGTTTGAAGGCGCTGGTGAAACAGTCGTATAAGCTGCGATGTGGATTAATAGCAAAACCAACCAATGCTGGAGCCGTAGGCTGTGATGTAGCGTCGTGTGTGGCACTGATGGATGAAGCACGGAATGCTGAGAGATAGTGAGTGAGATAGATTGCGGGTGTGGTTTCACGCCAAGAACCACTTTACGCGAGGGTCTCGCGTTTCGCGTCGTGGCCATTTGGGACGCGTCTTGATTTCACAAACCCCCCTTTCTATCCGTCCTGATGTGAACACCTGCCAACACCACGCTGCCATCGTTGCCTACCGTCATTATGTCGTCGACTCCGTCCTCACGCCGCCGGGGGCAATCCTCTCGGAACTCCCAATCCTCGACTCCAGCTCAACAATCCCAGACCACTCCCAGAAGTACAAGACGAGCACCCAATGCAGCTGGCGGAGTTGCGTCCTCCTCGCCATTTTCCTTTCAATCATCCCCTGTGCGAACAAATCCCGCGCCTCCGTCGCAGCTGGCTAGTGATGGCATGCTCATCAGTTCTCCCTCGAGACATTCGTCTAATGTAGGCGACCGCGAGGCAACTCCGCGAGCATCAACCCGACTGGTTGCAGGTATTTGAGTCCCGCTCTCAATGGCTTTGAGCTATTCTGACATTCTCCAGACTCATCTCCAGTCAGATATGATCCCAGCTCGAGCCCTGTGCGAAGTTCTCATCAACCCCAATCCGATATTGGCAGCAGCAGCAGCGCCCTTTTTGTCCGCCAGGATCAACAACCAAGAATCTCCTCCCGAAGAAGTGACATTCATTCTGATGCATTTGCGCCTTCTCCCGCTCCTCGTCGTCGAATCTACATTGGCGAGGATGGCATGCCCATTAGGGGTGGACATGATCCGACTTCAGAGGCTACATTCTCAAACCTCAATCCTGACACGTCCGAGGCTGATGCGATGGGAGGGGACTCGACAAGAGTCATCTGGGGCACCAACATATCCGTTGTAGATTCCATGGCATCATTCAAGAACTTCCTTTACAACTATGCTAAGAAATATCGCATGTGGGCCGATGGTGCGACCGAAGAAGAAACACGTGCTCTCGGCGCGGTGGCGGATGAGAAGGAGTATCTGGACATGCTTCAGAACATGAGAAAGATGGGGATTCACCCGCTGAACCTAGACGCGCGCAATCTCAAAGCATATCCCGCGACCTTGAAACTGTGGCATCAGCTTCAGGCCTATCCTCAGGAAATCATCCCGTTGATGGATCAAGCAGTAAAAGATGTCATGGTGGAACTAGCTCAGAAGGAAATGCAAGAGTTGCGGCGAAGTCATGCCGCTGCTCCTGCCTCACGGGCAGCAAATGGGAGCTCAATGCCTCCCATGCCATCTTCTGACCTGGGACACGGGACACCAGCGGCAGGACCTGCTACGGACGAAATTCCCGATCCGGTTGAAGAAGCAGAGTTGCACCCCTGGAAGGTGATGCCGTTTGGCCTGGACAAGACGATCAACATGCGCGATCTCGATCCATCGGACATCGACAAGCTTATTTCGGTCAAAGGACTTGTCATCCGAACAACGCCGGTGATACCTGATATGAAAGAGGCGTTCTTCAAATGCACCGTCTGCCAGCATACGCTGTTTGTGTCAATCGATCGCGGAAAGATTGCAGAGCCGACGGAATGCCCACGCCCTGCCTGCAAATCCAAGGACAGCATGGAGATCATCCATAACCGGTGTATATTTGCCGACAAGCAGGTGATCAAATTGCAAGAGACGCCGGATTCGGTCCCAGACGGGCAGACTCCTCATAGCGTGTCCCTTTGCGTATATGATGACTTGGTAGATGTCTGCAAGGCCGGTGATCGGATTGAGGTGACTGGCATTTTCCGAAGCAATCCTGTCCGTGTCAACCCCCGCCAGCGAACGGTGAAAGCCCTGTTCAAGACTTACGTTGATGTTCTACATGTTCAAAAAGTCGACAAACGGAAGTTAGGGATTGACGTATCGACGATAGAGCAAGAGCTCTCTGAACAGGTTGCAGGCGATGTTGAGCAGACACGAAAAGTGACAGCCGAAGAAGAAGCCAAAATCAAGGAAACAGCAGCTCGCGACGACGTCTATGAGCTCCTCTCGAGGAGTCTAGGTCCAAGCATTTATGAGCTGGAAGATGTCAAGAAAGGTATCCTCCTACAACTATTCGGCGGCACGAATAAGACATTTGCGAAGGGTGGCAGCCCCAGATACAGAGGCGACATTAACGTCTTGCTGTGTGGTGATCCATCTACTGCTAAGTCTCAGCTCTTACAGTACGTCCACAAGATAGCACCACGAGGAGTCTATACATCGGGGAAAGGCTCCTCAGCAGTCGGGTTGACCGCCTATGTGACCCGAGATCCAGAATCCAAACAGCTCGTCCTCGAATCCGGAGCTTTGGTACTCTCCGATGGCGGCGTATGCTGCATCGACGAATTCGACAAGATGAACGAGTCTACTCGCTCGGTACTGCACGAAGTCATGGAACAGCAGACCGTCTCCATTGCGAAGGCGGGCATCATCACTACGTTGAACGCAAGGACAAGTATCCTGGCCTCAGCGAATCCCGTAGGTAGCAAGTACAACCCGAATCTTCCGGTGCCCCAGAACATTGATCTTCCGCCGACGCTCTTGTCGAGGTTTGATCTTGTCTATCTTGTGCTGGATCGAATTGATGAGGTAAATGATCGGAGACTCGCGAAGCATTTGGTTGGAATGTATCTTGAGGACACGCCGGAAAATGCGTCGAGGGAGGAGATCTTGGTATGTTCAATTCCTCCCTACCACATACTCTCATATCCTCCTTGCCAGAATACACTAGTTAACAGCCATTTTAGCCCATCGAGTTTCTTACCTCCTACATCTCGTACGCCCGCAACAACATCCACCCTTGTCTTAGTCCGCCGGCTGCTAACGCCTTGACGAATGCCTACGTTGCTATGCGCAATCTCGGCTCCAACATACAATCCTCGGAGAAACGCATCACCGCCACTACGCGTCAGCTTGAATCAATGATTCGCCTCTCTGAAGCGCACGCCAAGATGAGACTCTCACCCATTGTTGAGGAGAAGGATGTGAATGAAGCAGTGAGATTGATCAAGTCCGCCATCAAGGCGAGTGCCACGGACGCAAGGACAGGCCTGATTGATATGGGCTTGCTAAGTGAGGGGGGCGGTGTCAGCGACAGGCGCAGGAGAGAGGACCTGAAACGAGCGGTACTGGAAATATTGGATGCGGACAGTACAATCCGTAGCGGAGGAGCTATGAGGTATACGGATCTCTATCGAAGAGTCGCCGAGGGAAGCAGCCTTGAGATCGAAGGCACCGAGTTCAACGAGGTCGTCAAAGTGTTGGAAGTTGAAGGGAAAATCGCGATTAGTGGTGAGGGAGCTAGGAGGGCCGTGAGGAGGATCACGGGCGTCTGAATGATCCTCGCAGACAGGACTAGATGCATCGGAGATCCTGTACACTGTTTACCACCGCACCAAGCAGGGTCTTGGATGATAGGATGGACAGATGGACGGACGCGATGTGGACATGGATATGGACATGGATATGGACTTGGGCATGGACCTTAATTCGGGGTCTTTCTTCTCAGCTTCTTCATCCCATATGGGCGGCTTTGGGAGTGACTTCTGGGATCTAGCCATTCAATTCGCTCGTTCGATTGGCGAACATCCGAATATGATGATGACTGACTGACGAGGGTGGACAGCGATGAGGCCGAATTGCTTACATATGATACGGTACTGGCTAAGGAGGCGAAGATATAGATGGACGAGAACGAGGACAAGGACAAGGCCAATGACAAGGACAAGGACAAGGCCAATGACAAGGACAAGGCCAAGGACAAAGACTATGGAAGTTGACGACAACAACGAGAAAGACGATAAGGACGACGAGGACGACGAGAGAGGGGAGACGAGGAAGTGAGACTAAAAGCTCCCATCGAGTTTGGTGTTCGAGTCGTCGTCTACATACTGCAATGCTGTTTTAATTTACAAATCGTAATGTTGGGCATGATTCGCTCGAGTTCAGGATGCTTTGATAGTCGGATCTCTAATCGTAGGCACCTTCAAACCCTCTTTTTACTCGAGTCTTGTCCAGTCGGTCCAGATAGGTCTTTGCAATCATCCATTCAACCGTTGCATGATACCAAATGGTTCAACAGGTAGAGCCATTTCTGGGCGCCTTCATTCACACTTACATAGAAATGACGTAATTATTTTCAGCGACCATTGTACGTGATGAGCAGTTAAGTCATACAGCATGGAAATATATATATCTATTATATATATCCCAAACTGTGCTTTATCCCATACCATTTTCGTCCAAGAAGGGGAGCGAGGCCGCTTTAATCGGGCACGTGACGAAGCATCGAGGAGGCCTGGCCAAGCACGGGAGAGCGTCGTGGGAGCCGCGGCAGAGTACGGGGGAGCGCGCTGGAGCACTGGGCGAGCCGTAGGGAGCTTGTCTGATGCCAGTTCTCAGAAGCCAGTTCGGGCTTAGGGGCCCGAGGGGCCTAGTCTGGCCCCTTGCGATCGGCCAAATCTGCCTCTCGGCTAGGATATTGTTTCAGACGGACGTTCAGGAAACTTAGCAGATTCCCTGCCCTTACGCTGCCGCCTAAATTCCCTTGTAACTTTAGCCCCTGGCGGCGTGAAACAACCCGTGGGCAGCGTTTCCTCGGCTGTAGCTGGTATGGTCGTGTAGGCACAGCTGTCAGTCTGGTGGCCCGTCGATGCCACAGAAAGTGGAGAGAGAGTCGCAGTGCTATCGCAGAGACAGAATGCTTGCGTTATGCCTTGATCTGGGTCCTGCTCGTGTAAGATGCATGATGGTTTGGAAGTTGGCGATGAGGACACCGAGCTGGATGTAACAACCGCGGCGGCAGCCGGAACAGGACAAGGGGTCATTGCGACATCACCTCGGTGCCATTTCCATCTCTCTTATATTTCTGAGCCCCAGCAGGAATTGGTGGAACGGGCATGGACATTGCGTCGTTAAGGGGTAGAAGAGTAAAGTTCATCCCTGGTGGCGATTGCCCATTCTCCCAATCCACGTATCCCTGGAAGTTCTCGGAGACAACAATGCTGACAATTCGTGTGACGGTCGGGCTGCGTTGCGGAATGGGAAGCTCGTAGGTTTTGCCAGATATTGGGTTCCGGAGCATCATCTCCAGGGGTCTGAAAATGCCCATTGTGCCATCCTTTTTTTTTTTACTTAACCTGTCTTCGACAAAACTTAGGATCTCGCCACTAGCAACCTTGGCGTACGCCTCCGCAGACCTCGCAATGAGAGCATCCGTTCTTCCCTGTCCTGCCGTAGCCTTCATCGGTGATATCACACTTGTCCCATAGGCATCGTCGTAACAGTTAACCTAATAGTTGCCTTCTGGGATCGACTTGGTCGCGAAGTGTACCAATTTGTCCCTGAACCACGCCAAAAGGAGTAGAAGATACTTGGAGCGTTGTTCGCTCCGATGACTCCGCATGTAGTGATGTCAGCAACGAGACAATCCACGGTAGGAAAGTCGAGATTTTGACAAGCCCAAAGCTCCCCTGGGGGTGGCTGTCGACATGGTTTTCCTGTATCGTATGGAGGTGCAGGAGGGTTTTGGCCTCAAAGGACTGGTCTGAGAAGCATTGGCCGGCTGTGACCGATAATATATGCGATCCAAGAAGTATAAACAGAACAGACAGAAGCCGTAACATATCGAGATATTGAAGAAGAGATACAATTGTCGTAGTGGAGACTGGAGGCTTTGGTTGCTTTTGGTATGGTATATCGAGGTGTGCGGGACAATGGATGGAGTTTTGCTCAATGACAGAAGGTGAGCTCAGCACAGAGCAATCATCACTTCTTATATAGCACTGGATATTAAGAACATAGAATGCTATCCCTCTTTAACCTGCGCCATTTTTGGCAGACTTTGCGCTTACCTTCAGAGACGTAGTCCATTAGGCATAATTATGGAAGTATGCGAGACGTTTCAGCATCGTCTTTGCAGTTTTATCTGCGACTCCGCAAGCTCTTAGTCGGCGCTTGAGACTTTCGTGGGGAGCACGCGTCAGTATCGTATGTTTTGCATCGATTGAGTTCCATTTCCGATACCAGCGTTTAGTTTCCATCTCGCGAGGTCATTTGGTGAGGAAGGCTTAGCCTTGTTACACTTTTAAACTCGGTTATTCCGTCCTGCCAGGAACGTAGTATCGAATCCTTGCTGTATTCTGCCAGAATAAGACATCGAGAGAGCAGCTTAACCACCGGGCGGGTCGCCAGGGCGGATCCCAACCTGTACAAATGAGGAGGGGTTCAGGAGGTTGAACACGCCCGAGATTTGGGCCTGTGAGATTCTGAACTCGGAGGCGGTAGAGGGAAATTCCGGTGGCAGCGCCATCTTGTCAAGGAGTAAAGCTCTCTGGATCTGAAAAAAGCCATCGCGGCTGGCGTAGATGTTAGTATCCGATTCTGAAGTAGATGGGATTGTAGACAAGAAACGAGGCAAAGGTGAATCTCGCTAAAGAGGTCGGTGCTGCCAAGCCCGCCATGCTATACTAGGGTGTGCACCAAATGTATTTACCGCGCTAATTTAAATGACGGCTCTGACAGCCTGACAGGATAATTTTCTAGCTGCTTTAGGTGTTGCTTAACTAGAGCCCCTAAAAGCGCTACCTAAGCTCAACCTATCCGAGAATACCTTAGGGCGAGGTAGGCACTCACGATCTGATTCCGATAATTCCGGGGGTCATTGCTCCTCACGACGGATCGCAAATCGATCGTCTTTTGAAGTTAGCTGTCATTTACACTAGTGTGGTAAATACATTTGATGCACCACCTCGGTATTCAGCCTCGAACGGGTGCCTGATTGATACAGACTAATTTAGTAATTCGTCTGCTTTTCTGCTCCAAAACTCGTTGTTGCAATCTAACAGAGAGTGATTTAGTTCCAAGTTCAAGAAAGATTTCAGATCAAGCGCTTGCGGACGCTTGAGTAGCCACATGGCCGCCGCATATTGAAACCGAGCTTCTAAGCGCCGGGTCGCATTCAGTGAGTATTTTAGGCCATGTGGCTGAATGACTGTCTCTGGTCGTGACAATGAGTTTCGCGGCTTAAAGAAAGATATCCTCGCAATTCAGCTTTATGTCGAGAGTTATCGAGGGTAACTTCTCTTCCCAAAAGTCATCTGTCTGAACCTGCTCGGTCGGCAGTTCCCAAGATGGCTCAATCTTCTCCCGCACCTCAGCCGAAGCCATGGGAGACACTTTCTCCTCACCAGGAAGCCATGATCGAAGCATGCAAGACTGGTCAGCTCCTTGAGCTAAAGAATTTGTTCGACGAACACCATGCCAAGGAAGGATGCGAGCCTATTTCTTATTACCAAGCAAAACAAGAAGGTGCACCAGCGAGAGATCTGCTATTTAAGGCAGCCATTTCTCATGGGCAACTGTCAATCGCCCGATGTCTGCACTCTATGTATCCCACATACGACTTTCATAATCCCTGCATCGTCAGGGCGCTGGGGACAACGCGAAACCTTGACATGCTCAAGCTAATCCACTCCTACTGCCCTCGAATTGTCAGCTACTCATTCGATGACCATAGGACGTCTATGATGAGCTTGGCTATTGCACAGGGGCCGGAGAATGGACCCTTCATTCGCTTTCTTCTAGATCACGGAGCAATATCCATGAACGATGGCGGATACCTCGTCCATGGCGGAGCCGAATTGTGCCCCGCCATCGAATACAATCAACCGATAGATGTCATCAAGATGATGATCCCGAAGACTCGGTTTCTGATATCCCCGCTGCTGATGGCAATTGATCACAAGCGAGCGGACGCAGTTGAGGTACTTTTACCCGAAGACCATGCCAGGAGGAGACAAGTTGGCATGGGGGATTATTTGCAGGAGCCGCTGAGGGCTGCGCAGAAAACAAAAGACAAGGATACCATCGCTGCAGTAGAGCGCTTCATACATAAGGTGGAGCAGCAAGATGCCAAAGAGGCTGCAAAGAAACTACGAGCCTCAAAGAAATAGTGGCAGTTCGGCACGGGAGCGAAGCGCGAAGACAACACTGGAGTCCCGGAGTTCAGCAACTTCAGCCGGCCAGGCGGTACCAGCTGGTGGAGCTCGCTGTCCAAAGAGTGGACATGAAGTGAAGTCTGCAGATGTCAGTCGGCACGAGAAGAAGGAGAAGGAGGCCCTACGACTCTTCCACGGACGAGGAAACCGAGCCGGAACTCGGAGAAAAGGCATCGGCGCCGCCCAAGAAGCTGGGCTGAAATGGCAAGTCAAAGTTCCCGTCAACATGAGGTTCTCATTATCTGGCAACACTATCCGCATTCGTGGGCGAGGAGAACACGCTATACATTGTTCAGTCCCTTGGATCACGACAGCTACCACAACACAAGCTATGAGATCGCTCTTTTGGTCGGAAAGGGATTGGTTTCATTGGCGCTGATTGACTGTTTTGACTGTTAAACTGCTGGAGTTTACTCTGAAGATTCCGAATTTGAATGCACTCTACCCTGTCATACTGCAGAGACTTTCATTACTGGTATTTCATGGAAAAGCACCACAGCAATACGTGGCCATCAATCGTGGATTCATTTCCTTTTTTTGAGCCGAACACCTCGTCGTCCTTAATCTCCCGTGTCGACCTCCAAATCCAGCTGTACGCTGTTACTGACCCCATAGTCTTGTAGAGTCAATTGATCCTTGAATGGTCTTTCACCTTGTCGCTTGAGGAGTGTCTCGTGGGGTTTTCTACCAATTGTCATGGCGACCACTCCCTTGAAGTCCTCCGCCGCGTTGTCAGTCTGCAAGTCTTCTCAATGCTAGGGAGTTGTACTCACTGATAGGATCTGTGGTGAGGCATGGAATTGGTTGCTTCGCGCCTAGTCTGTCGTTGACCCACACGGTGATCATAGGTTACGCAGGTACTGCCGGTGCAGCAGGCTTCTTCTCTTTCTTCTCACGCTTTTCCTTCTTTTCTTCGCGCGGCTCACGCTCGTCTCGGTCTCGATCTCGTCTTCTCTCGCGATCTCGGTCCTCTCTTCGGGGTGAACGTCTTCGCGGAGGGGTTCTGGATCTTGATCTCGACCTTGGTCGGCAGCGGTCCCTGTAGCCTCGTTGGAGTCCCGAGTCTCTATCTCTTCTTGATGAGTCCTCGTCGTCTCGCCGCTTCTCTTTCCACTTGGAACCATGGTCTTTGCGTCGGGGGGTGATCTTCATTACGTTCCCGTCGTGGTGACCGGCTACGTCGACGGTCTCTTGAAGATTGAGGTGTTGATGACTCGTTATCCGTCATGATGAGGAGAGTTGTGTCGTATAAAACTTCGGTCTTGGTTCGTGTGTCCGTTGAAAGGATCTTCTCGAAGACTTGATAAAATGTTTGGCTTGCTGGAAAATCCGCGGGCAGTGCGGGGAATATTCCATCGTGGACAAGTTGTTTGATTCCTTTCCGACGAAGACATTTGCCTGCAAGATGACATTTTTCTCTACTCTCAGGCTGCTGATTCCAACGAAAGACCAAACACAAAACGCTGCGCCTACTCTAGGTTCTTCATTACCCTTGATTTACCCTTGATTTTGCACTGGCACGGCAGCTATGCTCTTTGCAACGAATAAATCGAAGTAGATGTGCCCCTTGGTCGGATTTTAAGGAGTTTACAGCTTCGATGCCGGATGATATCCTGGGTCTCATTGAGTTGTCTTCTCCCGTTCCAATGGCCGACACTGCTCAACATCTTTAAGCATTACTCACTCCCACAGATCGCGAGACAGACATGACTTATTTACGAGCTTCATATTTTCATATATCCATGAGCTTCAAGCATTTGACGGAGCTTAGCATAATTCCGACCAAGAATATCGTCAAACAGCGTTTGCATGGAGATCTCGAGGTCTCTTCATTCGCTGAAATCCTCGGCCGAATTGGTCCCAATAGCCGTGGTGACCCAATCAGGAAAGATGATTCCATAAACAAAGCCGATAAAGGTAAGCTCTACTGGCGTATATATATTGAGCGACAGACTTGTTGTTGACTCCCCGACGACGCTCTCACTGAACTCAAAGGCATCCAAGTATTCATCTTGATACAGATTTTCAATCAATATGTCGTTCCTCCGCGCCACCGCCAATTGGCGCCTTCCGCATTCGTTCGAGTCTCACCTCGCTGCTTGGGCGCCATGATCTTCACCGAGAGGCAACCAGAACGGTACGAAGTCAGCAAAGACACCGCCTTCGCCATTATGAACCATTTCTATTCGCAGGGCGGCAACTTCATCGACACAGCGAACGCATATCAATTCGGTCAATCAGAAGAATGGGTAGGCGAACGGATGGCTGCCCGCAAGAATCGTGACGAGATCGTCTTAGCTACAAATTCTTCACCGGCTACATGGGAGCTCATAAGGACAAGATTCAATGCTTCGGAGGTAATAGTAGTAAGAGTATGAAGATGTCGCTAGAGGCGAGCTTAAAGAAGTTATCGACGACGTATATCGACTTATTCTATCTACGTTGGTGAAACTATACAGTGATCATTCCGGAGTTAATGTACAGTCTAAATAATTTAATCGTGGTTGAGAAGATGCTGTACCTAGGTATCAGTGATGCGCCTACTTAGATTGTTAGCAAAGCGAATCAATACTCAAGGGACCATAGGTTAAGAAAGTTTATGGTGTATTAAGGTATATATAAAACACTTCCATTAGAGATTTTAAAAGGGACATTATATCTATATGTAAAAACGAAGGAATGAGACTATGTCCGTATAGAGTATTAAGCCAGGGAAGATTTTAGACGGCCGAAGGATTCAAAGCGAGAGGGAAATATAATCCTAAGTAGGAATCTCATCCCACTGAGCGAATATGATAAGAATGTATCCTGGGAGCTGGAGAAGCTTACAAGTAAGAAGGGAGTTTTGCTACTTTACGTTGCGCTGGCTTATGTGATGCATAAGACGCCATATATTTTTCTCATGGTGGGTGGGAGAACCGTTGACCCTATCGCCGGCAGTATCGATGCGCTGTCCGTGTCCTTGTCGAAGGAGGAGACGGATGAGATCGAAACGTCGTATGAGTTCGACCTTGGATTTCCGCATGTCTTCATCAGCGGGACTTTGTTCATCAATGAGGCTCCCAGGGGTGGCTATAGGCCAGACGATGTGTTTTTGACGAAGCCGCTCGGGTCATTCGACTGGTCCAACCTCCGAAGCCGATCACGCCTGCGCAAACGAAGCAATAAAGGCCCCTTGGAGAGGGCACGAAAAGTCGAGCAAAAACTTTTTCCTTCAAGCCATCAATCCGTCACCGGTAAGCGGGTGTTGGGTTGAAGGGAAGGATAAACCTAGTGGTTTTTTTTCCCGCAGAACTATTATAATACTACGGAAGTTGAAGTGAGAATCAATCCCTCAAAGCGTCCGTTTGGTATGAACACCACGAACGAAACATCATTGTTGTGGCCCAAGCACCGGATGGCTCTGTCATAATTTTCAAGGAAGTTTGGCATCTTAGAAAGGATATATATGTTGGAAATGGACTGGGTGAGGCAACGAATCTGTGAAGGCTTCCCTCCCCATCCCTATCTTTCCACTTTATGACCCTCACTGGCCAAGATTGATTTCGTCAATCATCACACAGAATCTAATGTATCATTTTATGCCATGTTGCATACCTAGGTATCCAGACAAACACTCGGAGTGAATTTCACGATACTGGTTCGGACCAACCGACAGCACGGCCGAGATACGGCCCAATGTTCTGTTTTCCGACCTGATTAGCATCGCCTCGTAACGCGAGCCATTGATGTTCAAGGTCGAGGAAATGTTAGTCAAGACGCCCGTTCTCAGACCTCCGAGCACGAAAATCGTGACAAACCCTTGATCTTCGACATCTCCAGCCGCAAAGCCTCGGACTTCGGTTCCAGAGATCTGGTTCGGTCTGAGCACCTTCTCGAGAGCGTCAGGAGGTGAAGTAGACAGATCTACAAGCAGCCAGTCACAGTCATCTTCGATACAATTATCCAGTTTTGAGTTCGACGCTGATATTGGTGGAAGAGGATTTTAACTTGATAGCTTCTGGGAGCCGCTTGAGATTTTGTCTTTTTGCCTCCACGACGATCATTGAAGAGTAGAGACGACTCTGAGGATACATGGGACTTAGCAAGTGAGTTAGACGAAGGGATCTGGAGAAATTTGGATGAAGACATGGGACCAAATTCAATCCCAGTCATGTTCGGGCCCAATAATCAGAGGAAGTCATCAACTCCGTGTCTTGGTCCTTGGATATATGGAACATCCTCGCTCAACACCAGGCCCCCAGTCTTGCATGTTTTACCGCCTGGCAAGTTTAGATCAAGGCCACACGAGGTGACAGTATCGCCCGAAATGGTCAGCGAGGAGCCTTCGAGGGTCGAAAGTAGCTGGTGGTGTCTTGCGGCTTGCTTGGCACTCATCAAAGGAGTCTGGTCGAGTACGTGATAGTTCCACTCAAGAACGCGTAGACGGTCTCGAAGCCACTGGTTGTGATTGAAATATTTCTGAGTTTGAAGTTTCGAGTTACGGGTCTCACACCATACCAGGATGAACGGAGTCAGCGACTCAGAATGGGATCCTGCCAGAGAGAATTGCTGTTGTCAAGTGTACCTTTTGCATGTACTCGACAAGGCGGTCCTCACTCGAGTTCTGATCTCGTGTCTGTATGTTTCGCTAAGCCTTGGATCTACGTATGTTTGTATGAAGATCCCCTAGGTCCCGAATATATGTACGGGCGGGGTTGGGATAACGGTAGAGTCGACCGATGTTGGAGTAGTGCTCGGAGGAGTAGTCAAGGCGTCAGTTTCGGCAGCTATCGAATCGGTGGTAGAGGAGGAAGATCCCAATGTGTTCGCGACCGCCGATCCAGATGACTGGGGTTCAAACAAAAGCTGATTTGAACCTAAGGGTTTGTAAGGCCTTGGACGTTCACTTATGTTCGTGATCATGTCAACACTTTGAGACTCTGGGTCGCATATCGGGGAACTGAGTCCACGGAAGTTTGAGAACAATCCAACTGGGAGACGAGCTTGTAGCCTCGCGGGCTTCGACCCTTGCGAACCACTACCATCGAGAAGTAACTGGCCAAGATTAGACATTCTGTCCGTTACCTAGAGCTTTCAGCAAAAGTCCAGGAAGGATGTGAGTTATGAACAGTCGGAAACGGGAAGGAAATAAGGGAATAGGAGGAATACAGGATATCGGGGCACGAACGACGAGCAGGAAAACCTGCCTAGGGAGGCGCAGCTATGCAGACTAAGACAGGCCACACGAGGTTCTGCTTGCTGGTCTCCTCTGTCTCCATCTTTGTTGGGCCTTCTGGCCCTGCTGGCTTTGCTGTCTATTAGATCGCTGCTGGGCATTTCCGGAAATGCGAAAGCAGAGGGAAGCTTCTGCAGAATGATATGTGTGCAGCGCCGCGGTTTCCCACCATCAGTGCCGGGGCACCTGCACAGCCTCAGCCTCACGGAGACACATTCAAGGCAGTGAGCATGATCAGTCCCTGGGTACTTGTAAAGCCTTGCAGAACCATGGTAGTAAGTCTAAGCAGTCCGGGAAGAAACATTAGAACTTGATTGACGTGGAAGCTAGGAGCCAAGGAACCTACAACAAATCTTGCCACGACGCCCGGAGACGAAACCAAGTTGATCGGATGAGCGTTCTTCGGCGACACCTTCGATGACCATGGTGGACTCGAAGCCTTTCGGGACTATTTCACATATCGTGAGGGTGAAATCGCCTGGTTGCGAGGTGGCACGCATCAGATCGCGGGGATTGTGACCCAATCCCACGAAGACGTGGTCACCATTGCCAAGCTCCTCCGCGAGCATCCCGACTGTGAAAAGAGCGAGATCCGACAGAAAGTGAGGGCGGTTCATCACTTTAGCCATGCCGAGGATTGGCTTCTCAATCGATCCATCGACCTGTCTCTGAGGCTCTGACTTCAGATCAATGTGCGAGACGACGAATCCAGCACTGGAATTCCGCAAGTTCACTGGGATGGAGACGTCGTGCTGGCCGACTTCCTAGCCGGTCTGTTCCCCGTCGAGGACTGGGAATTGGGAGCCAAAGAGCGGCGACTGGACCCATCCTTCACTGCGGACAACATGGTTCAAATTTGCTAGCTCAAGGGGGTTTGGACGAACAGCCTGGAGGACCATCTCCGGCTTCAACGTCGGGAGAAGAAAGAAAAGGTGCTCTGGGTCTATCCGCACAAACAGACCCTCCAAGCTCTGTTGGTCGAAGCCGAGAAAGGTTCATGTCGAAGGTTAAAACTCGAATGCCGCTACATTGTATTGACCAAAAGCCAGGCCTTGACCTGATGACGCTGGCTGACCACTACGCACCTTGGATCTCCAGTGCCAGC
Source organism: Cladophialophora bantiana CBS 173.52 (assembly GCF_000835475.1). NCBI lineage: Eukaryota > Fungi > Ascomycota > Eurotiomycetes > Chaetothyriales > Herpotrichiellaceae > Cladophialophora > Cladophialophora bantiana. The sequence goes on from NW_015971582.1 coordinate 525,949, forward strand.
CATTGTGCTCACAGAGACCATGCAGACCCACCCAGACCCTAGACCTCCTGTTTCCCTTCTGGGACAACAGGACCAAAACTCTCGAACAAAACGGCCAGACCTTCCACAACATTTCGGGTCCAATCGAACAGGGCCGAAGATTTCACCTTCTCGATTTCCCCCACTGGAAAGTCCGCCTTCTGGAGGTCTGCGAGGAAGTCTTCCAGTCGCCGCCTGTGAGATGGGCGCAGTTGTGGCAGGACCAACGAAACCCGCAGCAATTCTGGACATTCTGGATCGCCCTGGTCATCCTGGCCTTGACACTAGTGTCGACGGTTGCCTTCATCGTGTCGATGATTACAGGCATCATCTAGGTGAAACTCGCTTGACAGGCCCTGAGTCTTTCACTGCAGACCATGTCGTTCAGCTTTGAATGATTTCATTCCAGTTCTTGTGATGGTGCGGGTGCGACGCGACAGGACCCGGGAGGAATCCAGAGTCTGCATTATATACGCCCACGCGCAGCACCCACAACTAAGTCCGGGTCTGGATATTTTCTCACCACACCTGCCACTCTCACATCTCAATGTTCTCGTTCTGGTGCTGTCAGTCCATTCTTCGCCTATCGCCAATGCCGACTCCTTTGTAATCGGTCAGATCGTCGTCTCGAGGCACTTTTATGGGCTCGTCAAATGTTTATTCTACATTCCTGCTCATTTCTGAACGTGTATTGCCTCAGAGAACACCCTCTCTTGTCAGCCCCAAGTGCCCCCACGCTCGATTCACTAGACAGCTCCAAAGCTCTTCCTCTCCACCGCCCTACATACCCACACCCTCAAAATGATTCCCTGGTCTTCTGCCTCGTTCCACCATCCTCCGCTCACAATACTTTCTATACTCCTTGAACTTCTTGGCCATTATTCCCGCATCCAAGTCCCAACACTCACACATCTCCTTCCGAGATACTGAGAACCCTTTTAGTTGGACGTTGAGTACCAACGTTTAGGCTAGGCCGGACAGCCATTGCCATTTCGGCTTCTCTCGTTTTTGTAGCCCCTTAACCTTCAGCCTTGCGCTGGAAAGACCGTCTCTATCCACAGCAATACTGGTAATTGAACCATCGAGCAGAACACTTTTAGTCGGCTTAATACAAAGATTAAGGGCGACCGGGGAGCTTCCTATCCTTCATATCTTAGTATACCAATCGGAATATCAAAAACAGAACTTACGTCACGACATCTTTCATATTCCCTACCAGCTTAGTTTCCGTGTTTGGTGCTAATGATCTTATATCGAGCATGTAAGAACTGAAAAGACGATAACGGTTCCCGCCACTGCATAGTATGGCATCACTTGCTGCACGAAAAAATAGATGTGGTGGTGCTGGAATAAGTCAAACTGAATGGGATTCACAAATATGAAACAAGCACTTGGCTGGGATCGACCTCACGCTCCTTGTCTTCCATCTCGTCAGGTTCAAGGTCTAGAGATTCTGATGGAGGAGGAAGAAGCACCGGGTACATTGTGGCATTTTCCTCTTCATTCGGAAATCCGTCAAGGTCATCGTGAGGAGAACAGAGGATATAGCATTGTGCAAGTGATCCACGGTATCACATTGTAGACAAGGCTGAAGAAAAAGCACGACAATACGTATGAGAGGGTCGAAGCGATAGTTATCGATTGAGTGAGATTTGAAGTAACAGCGAAAGTAGCCTTTCAATCCAGAAGCGAAGAAAATGGCGTCTAGAACATTCAATGCGGCGCCGGGACGAGCAGAGACCTCGACGGGAATTTGGAGCACATGTGCAAATGATGGAGGGAAGACTCACTGAGACCGTACCGTCGGGAAAAATATCATCCTGACAGTTTTGAAGGCGCCGAGACTTGAGCGTTCGAGGCTCCGCTGCCAAAGACCCGGCCGTTGGAGCATCTTGGAAGAATATAGCTACCTGCATACCGACTCGTTCATACCGAGACACTTAGGGAGACAGGAAACTCTGCCCCATCGGTTGATCATTGGCGGCAGCTGCCTTTCTCTTTCCTGGGACTGCTTCGTGATTGCACTCTACCAAACGGTAGGGAACACACTGCCATCACCGTCGTTAATATAGGAAGAACACTGCATAGACAAGTGCATAGACAATCCGGTAGGTGATGAGTAGTGACCAGCATCCTTCAGGCGGGCGCTCGCAGAGTTTCGAAAAAGTAGATACGATTCACGAAAGGTAAGAGGGACTGCGCAGGAGGGTGGCTCGCAGTGTGAGCTTCCCGCTCGCAATTCTGAGCCCATTGTGTCCTTTTTGTCGAGAGAAGAGCAAATCGTTTGCTAGGCTGAGTTCAGGATGAAATCTAGGGATGGTAGGAGCTGGAGCCGACCAATTGTTTCCCAATGCTTCGGATCATCGTCGGCTGAACTCCATACTGGGATTGCGTACTCCAGACCCTGTTTCCGACCGACGAGCTCTCTCTGCGATTGTCTTTGACAGTAGCCAACACCGACCACCACGCGAACGCGACGATGAGCCCGTCACGCACCTCCGCCCTCGAGACACCCTAATCTTTCTACTTTCCCCTCCCATCACTGGCCCCATCGCCTCCCCAAATGAAAAAATGACAACCTACGGTGCCGGCGTGCCCATCTCCTACGAGACCCCCGAATTCCCGGCCCTGTACTGGCCCGTCCACGCCGACCCAGGCGAAGCGCAGTACCTGTACTTTCTCTCAGACATCTACCGCTACACGCTCTACTGGACGCTCATCACCATGGTCGCCGCGCACGCCTGCGTCGCCACCTGGGCCGTGCTCATGCAATTTGCGTCCGCGGACCAGCGCCGCAAGTACCTCAATTCGCCGTGGGGGAGGGCGCTGAGTGCGAAGAACAGGAAGTTACTGGGCGACAATCCGATCGGGGAGACGCTGAGTTGGGTTTGGATTGTGCCTGTCGTGTATATTGTCATTGGGGCAAGCGAGGCCTTGTTGGCCGGCAGTTTGGTAGGGCTGGTGCTGGGTGCGGTCTACAACGCGGGTTACTTTGGGATGAGTACCTGGACGCCTCTGTTATGGGGAGTGATAAATATGCTTGTGTTAGTGGTGAGCAGCTTTAGAATTCAGGGTGGACTATAAACGAAAAGGCTGCTGTTTACGTTTAGATCTGCTCGAGTCAAGAGCAGATCCTCCTCGCTCCGTCACTATGGGCCGTCTCCGCCTCAGACATGGGAGACACAGCGCACAGCTGTCGCGGCTTTCGGCTCTCGCAGCTTTTTGCGACTTGCGGCATCCTTAGCGGGACAACAGGCTTCCAGAAACGAAGTTTGCATGCAGTACTGGGGACCATATCCCTGCCGGCAGTGGATGGGCAGACGTTTAGGGTAAAACTCCTGAAACTGGGATTGTAACTCCAAGGTCTCCGTTGAAGGGTAGGGCAGGGGCTGTCAACAAGACTGTCCGGCGGACGAGAAAGGCAATTCGTGGATTCAGGAGACGCCAACGTGACCGGTGGAAAGAACACTTGTGCAACGGACGACGTCCAAAATAGACAAGAATCAACCGACAGGATGATGCGCTTGCTTTAACTTTGGTTGCGGCGGTCATCAGTGAGTTGCAGATGTTCTCTCAGCTTCAACGCCGAGGTGCTATCCTGCAAAGGAAAAATTGATAGGTCAGACACTGTCGTAACGCCGATAAGGAAGATACTTGTCTCATTGTAGATCTACGCCTGCTCCGTTCTGTACAACGCTCGTGATGACGTGGCTGAATCTGCATTTTGCCATCCTGTCAGCGTTTGCCTTATAAAACCCATGAACGCTCAAAGCAAGCAAGGTAGATACTGATGGCAAAGACAAGAATCAAGGGTTCCTCCCAATTTCATTTTCAGTCATCCTGGCCGCCCTGTTGGTAAATGTGTCGCGTTCTTGCAGGATCTTTGCGCATCTCATGGCCACTGCCGGTAAACCCCACTGAACACAAGTCAGTCGAATTCTTCGCTGTTCAAAGGCACGAAAAATCACTTACCTCTAGCGTTGACACTTTCACCCGTGCGGAACATGCTTTCCTTCTTGGTCATTTTCCCGGCCTTGCTCTTGGCTGCAAAATCTTGCCATTTGGACTTGCCCGCTTCCAGCTCCTTGTTGGCCTTGACCTTGCGAGGTATCTTCGCGGGTCGAATGGGCCCGTCGCTGACTTTGCTTGGTTCACGGCGAGCCTGTTGTGCCAGAGCGAGATCAACGCTGGCTGCGGCTGAAATGACATTTGGATTCGAGGGCGGAGAAACTGGGGTGGATGATCCTGACATTCCATCAGCCTTACGCTTCCTGCCTTCAGAGGTCAGCGGCTTGATGTCCTTGGCTTTGAGCGTTTCTGTATTGCCGTAGTTTTTGAATGTTACGATATAGACTGGGTCACTGGATGAACCTGTGATGGATGTAATGCGCGCTGTATAATATCCCCCGTCGCCGGATTTCCACCTGGCCGATACCGTGTCGTTGACAGCAAACGTCGTAGGACCGCTCGTTTCTTCTGACTCGACCTCGGGCTTCCGATAACCTGCTTGATATGCAGGGTGGTTCTCTTTGGACCATTTTTCCTTCACGGGCGGCGTGGCGGGTTGTGCAGGCGGAGGTGGTGCTGATGGAGGCTTTAGTTCTGCAATGGCGGATTCGGTAAGGGAAATGACTTCTTCAAGTTCTTGTCTGAGACTCTGCAACTCGCTGTTATCGGGGTCATTTTGCAGACTCAGCTGGACCGCCTCCAGTTGTAGCTTGTATTCCTTCACTTCGCCTTCGAGGGCCGCGATCTCGGGACTACTCATGATGAAAGGATTGGCAGGCGACAGGCACAAGAAGGGTGCAAGGAAAGACGGCGGTTTCGTGACCAAAATCTACAAGCACGCAGGAGAGTGAGGCTCAATTCGAAAGCGAGTGGAAATGGTCTCTCATGAAGCGGTTTGACGATCGCAGGGACGGAGAGACTGCCTACGCCTCGCCAAGCCTTTTCGCTGGCGCACACGAACCTTGAACTCAACGTTCTCTCAAGCGTCTTGAATTCACTCTTCGCCCATCCACCACTCAAGCCTACCCTCGGTAAGTGTGCCTTTAAATCCCTCTGTCGCGTCCTCCGTTCTACTCGAAGAATCTACAGCGTATCCCAATGGCGAAGTGCTCACCCTCAACAGCCTCAGGTGACTGCGGACAGCACGGGTAGGTAGACATGATGACGTCGGTCTGAAGAGCCACCAACACCCAGGTGAGAACTTAAACTGGCACAGCGAGTGCGACTTTAAAGATGGCGCAAAAGGTACCACGCCGGACCCGTCACGCTCGTATCCCGGCGAAGTAAATTTGCAGGCGAGCCGATACGACAATTGGTGGACGGCCAGGATGACGGGCTGGAGGCTGCGTGTGGAAGAGTGGTAGTGAGCAGGCAGCATCGCTGATTCGCCAACATACTCAGTCGGTATTGGGATGGAGCGCCGTGGATGGCATGGATCGGTCGCGACTCACTGCCGCTTAGAAATCAACTTGAGGACCACTCACACGCTGCCTGCGTTGCCCATTCCTGCTGCCAGTCCCGAGACAAATCGCCACCATCTGACCCTGGCCCAATGCGTGGTTTCCCTCGATCGACAACTAAGAGATTGGGAAGATGATGGCTGTACGAAGTTCTATGGTACAGTATGCGCAGGGCTATTGTGGAGAGGCAGTAGAGGCAATCAGTCCAGGAGGGGAATATATAGCCGCACGAGCAGAGTCAATGGGGGGCACCCGATATCTGGACTAGGCAGTGTCTAGGCAACACCTAGGTATGCCCCGGGAAGCCCCTCTAGGCAATTCACACCGTCCAGAGGCAGTTAGCGAGAACCATTTAGCGGTTTGGGGGCTTCCGGGTAAAGAGCATCACCAACTGGGGGCACCTACTACCACCACCTCTGGGTTTCCTTGTCCTTGGCAGGGTTCATTGCTCACCTGCATCTCCTCCAGTGATAACCTGACGCTACGGCGTCTGCGCCTTGCACTTACCCAGTACATGGTGCCTCTCTTCTGCCACCCACAACTCCGGATGGATTGATCTCATCGCAACTTTGCAATCCCCTTCCTTCCCCTTCTTTTTCCCTTTCGCATCTCGCCTTTTCCTCTTCCCCTAGCCACTTACATCCCATTTGTCCGTCCCGCAGTCCTACAGCCTTCTCATATTACATCCAACTCTGCCATCATTGAGCTTTTTTACCGAGTCATTTCTACCCTTTTTTTTTTTTTGGTGAGGCGCTGGCCTTCCGTGCTGTGAACGCCCCGCTTATTATTCGTTTCCGCGCCATCAACCCTCCATCCCACCCTCCTCTCATTCCTCAATCCATTTTCCTCCCTCCTCCACATCCTTTGGAATCAAATCCGCAACCTTGGAGCCGCCTCTTGATACTGCCTATTGACGCAGTAGAGGGGGGCAACCGTTTGGTACCTTACAATCTGATCTTTCCGCCGCCTCCGTGCCTACGACTTTGGTCTGGCGCCCGCGGTCCTAAACAAATTCACCTCCCGACTCCCCTAGAGAACTTCAACGAAGTCAATGTCGCGACTGTCTACTGAGGGTCTATACCTGTCCCCAGATCAGCAAGAGCTTCTTATGGCGACATTGAATGCGAATTACTCGCCCAGACAATCGACATCAAGCACTCAGAAGAATACCCCGCAGAATTTCAACTTTACTCCAAACATGTCCAGTGCTCCTGGCTCAGGTAACCTCGAGTTCAGCGATGACAGCCCATTTCTAGACTTCGATCCCGATGCCGACTTTGGAGACGAATCTTTTGACTTCGATGAGAATAGTCGCATGATCGGTGAGATACCCGGAGAGCCGGCTTCGGCCGAACGACATGATAAGCGAAAGAGTGTCGACGGAAAAGAAGATGACGATGAAGGAGGGGGCAAGAGAAGAGAAGGGGAGGACAAGACTGCCAAAAAGCCCGGAAGAAAACCATTGACCTCGGAACCTACCTCCAAGCGCAAGGCCCAGAATCGCGCCGCGCAACGAGCCTTTAGGGAGCGCAAGGAGAAGCACCTTAAGGATCTAGAAACGAAAGTGGAAGACTTAGAAAAGGCTTCGGAGTCGGCCAACCATGAAAATGGCCTCCTTCGTGCTCAGGTGGAGCGCTTGCAAGTCGAGTTGAAAGAATACCGCAAGCGCCTCTCGTGGATCAGCAGTAATGGCTTGAATAGATCGCAGCCGGTCGCAGTGAGCCAAAGCCGCAATCCTAATGGCAACGACTTCCAGTTTGAATTTCCAAAGTTCGGGGATCTGCCGCCAATGCCTGCGACGAAGCTGTTTGGCAATTCGAACATGCAGAAACCGCAGGGCAACAATACTGGCAGATCCGCGTCCATTCCAACCCCAGGTGCGACCCCCGGGAATCAAAACGCTGCCAGCCGCCGTTCCACCTCTACTTCGCAGAACCAACCCACAAGATACGGATCTCTGAGCCAGTCGCCCATTGGCAACACATTTACCGCCTCTCCCCAGGCTCAAAGCCAGCAACAAGAGCACCAGGGCAGTATTGACAGCTTGTCTGGACTGTTTAGCCCGTCGATTCTGGAAGCCAGCCGCCACGCTAGCCTGGGAAGTTATTTTCCGAAATCTGCTCTTTCTGCCTACAACGCCGCCACCCAGAATAACCGTGGCAGCCTCGACAATGGGGTTTCGGGTAACATGCCCGGACTCTACTCGAACTCGAGTATTTCCAACTCCGACTCCCCAAGTTCGTCCACTGAATCACAGAATGCCATATCGTCGATCGGCACTTCGCCAGAGCCGAGCTTGAACTCTCCCGCGAACAAGCTGACTGAATACAACCTCAACCCTATCAGCGAAGAAAATCAAGCTCCATTTGGTGGTAAGGACTATCTCTGCAATCAACTCCAGCTGGCCTGTGGCTGCGCGGAGGATCCAATACCTCCAATCTTGAAAATGTCTGACGAAATTCCGTTAGGCTATGTTAACGACCCTGGCTTCGACGTCAACGGCATCAACTGGCTTGCTCAGCAGAACAACAACTCTTTTGACCCAATCCTGTTTGGCGATTATCGTGAGACGCAAGAAAATATCCTGTCCCAAGACTTTGGGGCGTTCTTTAATGATGCCTATCCTCTTCCGGACCTGGGCAGTCCCCTCCACAACTATAACGACGTGGCGCCGGAACCGGCGCCCAAAACCGACCTTCTGAAACAGGTCGAAGAGGCTAAGAACGGCAATGAAGAAGTCGTTCCTGATAATGAGAAACCAATGACATGCAATAAGATTTGGTTGGTGAAATCCACGAGATTTGGTCCAACGACCGCTGACATCAATGATAGGGATCGATTGCAGTCGATGGAGAAATTCCGAAATGGCGAGATTGACATTGATAACCTGTGTAGTGAGCTTCGCGCGAAGGCCAAATGCTCTGAAGGTGGTGCCGTTGTCGACAAGAAGGACGTTGACAAGATCTTGGGTGCTGTCTAGACATGAAGCAAGGCCCTCAACCGTGACCTTAATGGTATGCTCAGGTACGATCTTTCGGACTTATTAGGGATGGACTGCAGGAAGGTATATTATACCATCAAAAACGGATGACTTCGGGATATACCTGGTCTGCATGTGTGCTATGAAGCTACAAAGGAGACGAAACGATCTGGAGTTGCGGTTGCTGGGAGAAAGGGTTGACCCATTTACATGTAACAACGTCGGTCTGCCCGCCAACTTATCGTGATGTTGGCGGTGACCTTTCATTCACAAAATTTCCGCACCAGACGTGTGGAAGATGTAGCAGCAGCAACAACTATATCACCTAGCTCAGATACAAAGTATTCCGTCTTGTCTACTGGAGATGGTAGGGAGTACGCCGTGCGAAAGACGAGGAGGGAACGCGACTTGGCGAATACCAAGTAAAGGGGCGGAATGCCAAGAGGCCTAGTCCCATTCAGGCAGCCGCAGCTCTTGCCGCTTGATTTTGCTTTCCTGGGGTCTCGCCCGTGAATTTGTGTATGTAGACGACCTGACAGTTCTGAACAGTCGAGCCTTTACAGAGTCCTCATCATCTTTCGACCATTGTTCTTCTTGCCTCACCCTCCGTTATCTCTGAATCAAAGCGCGCCCTGATCTCGTCACCCAGCAAACAAATTTCTAATACTAATTTTCATTCCCTTCCTCTCTCGGACCTCTCAAACTTGCCGCACGATTCACCTGCGCTGCGGCCTCAATTTACAACCACAACCTTTGTCCCGCACCTCCCGTTTGCCATTCACTCATGGCTTCAGTAAGTCCTGTTCCTCATATTCATCAGGAAATCGTTTCTGAACTCTTCTTCCTCTGTCCCACTATCTGCGACCATGGGCCCCCCATTCATGACCCCCGTAGCACTTCCGCTGATTCAAATCTGTCAACAGCCACGACCTCAGTTCCCAAATCAAGGATACCTCCCAAACGGCACAACATCAGGGCCGACCCCCGGAGCCCAGGCGCTCTTGCCAAATAATGGCCGTATCATCCAGTCCGGTCCCATTCGAGTGCTGTGTATTGCAGATGTCAGAGGTCAGTCGGCAGTGCTTCGTCCAACCACAAGTCTGGTCTGATTCAAGAAAATCCAGGAAACCTCAGATCTCTGAATGAGCTCGCAAAGACCGCGAAGGCCGATTACATTTTACATACCGGCGATTTTGGATTCTATGACAATACCTCGCTGGAGAGAATAGCCGAGAAGTAAGGCGTAGATTCCAGGTCAGGCATTTGTAAATGATGGCTTACACTAACTTTAGGACACTGAAACATGTCGCTCAGTACTCCCCCCTTCTCAGCGAAAATGTCAAGCGCCAAATCGCCCAGCCCCAGCCTCAGCGGCCGATCAAGCAAATGTTCACACCTGATCAATTGCCCCTTTCAGAATTACCCCTTCTGCTCAACAAGCAAATCACCCTGGATGTTCCTGTCTACACCGTGTGGGGAGCCTGCGAAGACGTGAGAGTTCTGGAACGTTTTCGGTCGGGAGAGTACAAGGTAGACAATCTGCACATTATCGATGAGGTCAATTCAAGATTACTCGATATCGGTGGGGTGAAGCTGAGACTCCTCGGACTCGGCGGCGCAGTTGTCATTCACAAGCTATTTGACAACGGCGAAGGCAAGACATATATTGCAGGTGGTCAAGGGACGATGTGGACGACATTGCTTCAGATTGGCGCTCTGATCGACACTGCCAACCGCGTTTACGATCCTTCAGAAACCCGCATCTTTTTGACACACGCGTCACCTGCCAGAGACGGAATCCTCAACCAGCTCTCCGTCACTCTGAAGGCCGACTTTTCAATTTCAGCAGGTCTACATTTCCGATACGGCAGCTCCTACAACGAATTTTCTGTGAACCCATCCCTCGATCATTACCGTGGAAAGTTGGCGGCGTCCAAAGCATCCTTCCAGGATGTGTGGGAGACTGTCAAGATGGACGTGGAACAGGCGATTGAAAACAACACTAATCACAAGGCTCTTCTTCACAGCGCTCTGGAAATTGTGGAGAAGATGCCCAGCACTGCTAACGGAGGGAGTCCTTTTGGCGCGCCTGTGGCCAGTGGACCGGGCGCGGGCCAAGTGGACGAAAGCGCCTTCAAGAACATGTGGAACTTCAACCTTGCGGACGCTGCATTCGGCTACCTTGTTTTGGAAATTGAAGGTGGTCGTATCGGTACGGAGATGCGGGCGCAAGGCTTCAACTTTGCTCACCGTGGCAAACCCACTGTTCCTCCACCGGTTCCTCAACCACTGTCTACGGGTCCTGTGCCCCCTGCTCCTGCTTCGACTGGTCCGGCTCAGAACCGCACCCCCGCCTTCCCTGCACCGACACAGCCTTTCCCGCAGCAACAACCGCAACCACAACATCAGCAACAGACTAGGGCCGTTCAACCTACTCAGCCTGCACCAATGCCTGCTGCCAAAACTGGAACTCCTCCTACAGCTGGGTCTCCAGCACCGCCTGTGGCACAGGCTAAGCCATTGACGCCCCAACCGTCATCCTCTGGGATACCAACGACTTCTGCCACTGCAGCGACCAATGGTACGAGCGGAGAGAAGACCGGTGACGGTGAAGCCGCTAAGGTCAAAGCCACAACACCTCCCACCGAGCGTAAACCTTCCAGTGCCCTTTATGTGTCCCAGGCAGACAGTGAACAACACATCAGAGACTGCTTTGGGGACGAAGATCGTGAAAAGATCAAAGCTATCAGCAGAATGGGCAAATTTCCCAACTGGAAGGTGCAATTTGAGACGCATGAGATTGCGGACGCTGCTTTGACTAGAGTGCAGGTCGAAGCGCAAAACCACAAGAATTCTTCGGGCAAAATACCCAAGTTTACGTGGTTCGAAGAGCGCACCGACCGATTGCCAGGTCTTCATCAACGTGACAACCACAGCCAAGGCGGAGTTGGAACCTGGCAGCCTAGTAACCGTGGCGCGGCTGGGTCGGCCAATAACCCTACGCGCGGAGGGTATCAGAGTGGAGGAGCAAGTGACAGCGAAGGCGGACGAGGCCGAGGCGGGTTTCGCGGACGTGGGCGCGGTCGGGGTGATGATCGAGGCGGACGCGGTGGTCGAGGTGGCGGACGAGGCGCCTACCAGAACAAACCCACCGACGGAGCGTCCGACAGCAAACCCGCCAGCGAAGGCAAGCCAGCTACCACTACAGGCGAGAGTTGAAAAACCTTTTCGTGTTGAGGACCAGCTGGCGAGGATTTGTCCGGGTGGGGGGAAAAGAAATCTTCACAGCGGACCCGTTTTTACAGCGACAGGGAAAGAACATGTGCATTATGGGCTAGGCGCCAAAGGACTAGGGGTTGAGGGAACTGCTTGAGCCGGAGTTTGAACAAATCAATTCTTGAGGCTGAGGCGCCTGTTGGCACTTGATACCTGGGAAGGATAGGGGAGCTTCCGGGGTTTCTGAGCGCTTCTTTCTCTTCCAACATATGTATTTTACCCGTGCTAGAAACCAAAAAAGAAAAATGAAGGGGAGTTGTGGAGGAGAATTGCACAGAGAGAGGGACAGGAGAGGTCGGAGGTGTGCTGCACAGATGATGAAATTCCATTGGGTTGATATGTCTATTTCGATGGTGTTTGGTGTCTAATCGCGTTCTCATATCGTATTGCCCTCAAGTACTGTAGCAGGTATCGGAGCATGGTCCTGGTACCTGAAACTATGCCTGGTAAGCTTTAGAGGATCGCCTTTGTGGTCGGATGGTCTAGGCGATGAAAGTCAAAGTAGAGACGGTGGAGGGCGAGGAGAGTGAGGAGAGTGAGGAGGATGAGGAGGGTGGGTGAGGAGCGTGGATGGAGAATGACAGCAAACAGTGGTGACGTGCGAGGAGCGGAATCGGCTCGTCATCGCCAGTGTCAGTTGCCAGTGAGAAGTGAGAGGGTTGCCCTTATTGCCCTTACCATTCCTGCTTGGGTCTCTTGCAAAAACAACAAACGACTGCGTCTCTCATCCTCTCTTCTCTACACACTAGCACTCTCCTTCAATCTCTTACCTCATTTCCCTCTCCTTTGATTCACGCTCCAAGATCTCCCTTATACGCCGCCCCCGTTCTCTTCTGTTCAGGATGACATAACCTGCGCTCACCATCTACGACTCGAACCAACGACAACCTCCCGGTCTGGAAACATCCACTCAACCTCCGAAGTGGTAGCAAGCTCGATGCGCCTTTCTTCTCCTGCCATTGCAGCTCTTGCTGCCATCGCCGCTGCCCCGCTTGGCCTGTGCTCTCCTACGCCTCTCCATGAAGCCGGCCGATGCGCCATCCGTGGCCATTGTGGCAAACAAGGCTTCTTCGGCTCTGATCTACCCTGTCCTGACAACGGAAAAGCCGCGGCGCCTCCAGACATTGTGCGCGAAAAGCTGGTCGGTTTATGCGGAGTAAAATGGCAAGAAACCGATGTCTGTTGTGACGAGGACCAAGTGGACGCCCTCCAAAAGAATCTAAAACTGGCCGAAAGGATCATCGCATCGTGTCCGGCCTGCAAAGAGAATTTCTTCAACATATTCTGCACATTTACCTGCTCTCCCGATCAATCATTATTCGTCAATGTCACCGACATCGGCAAGGCCTCCAACGGCAACGACGTGGTCACAGAGCTGGATAACATATGGTCGAAAGAATACCAAAGTGGGTTCTATGACAGCTGTAAAGAGGTAAAGAACGGTGCGAGTGGTGGCAAGGCAATGAGTTTCATCGGAGGCGGCGCAACCAACTACACAGAATTTCTCAAGTTCTTGGGCGACAAGAAGTTGCTGGGAAGCCCTTTCCAGATCAATTTTCTCGAGGAGCCTCGCTCGGAAGACGGCCAGGGTATGGAGGCTGCCGATCCTCGTGTCTATGCCTGCAACGATACCAACCCCAAGTTTCGATGCAGCTGCGTTGACTGCCCCGAGGTGTGCCCGACGTTGGAGCCAGTCAGTTCGGTTGAGTCCTGCCACATCGGCAAGCTTCCATGCCTCTCTTTCGCCGTCATCATCATCTACTCGATCTGCCTGCTGCTTCTTGTTGTGGCTATTTCCGGTCATGTGGCGTACCAAAGACACAAGAAGTGGAAGAGCGAGAGGCTCCAACTGCTCCAGGATTCAGCCCCTAGCGACGACGAGGATGAGGGCGAGCTCGTCAACAATGCGGGAGTCCTCGATCGCCCGCAGAGAAATTATTACCTCAACCAGGTATTGGACCGGGGGTTTCATGCCCTGGGCCGATTCTGCGCGCGTTACCCGGCCCTGACCATTGGTACAAATATTGTGTTGATTGGACTGCTTAGTCTCGGGTGGCTGAGATTTGAAGTCGAAAGGGATCCGGTCCGACTGTGGGTCAGTCCGAACTCGGATGCTGCGCAAGAGAAGGCCTTCTTCGACAAGAGTTTCGGTCCATTTTACAGGACAGAGCAAGCGTTTCTCGTCAACGACTCGTCCCCTGACAGCTCGGTTTTGAACTACAATAACCTCGAATGGTGGTTTGACATCGAACAGCGCATTTCGCGGATGATGTCACCCGAGAACGGCGTCAAGCTTGACGACATTTGTTTCAAACCAACGGGCTCTGCATGTGTGGTGCAGTCTGTCAGCGGGTGGTTTGGTGCGGGCCTGATGGATGATTGGAAAGAACAAATCGAGCATTGCGCAGCTCATCCCGGTGACCAGATGTGCCTCCCTGAGTTCATGGATCCTCTTCAACCGGGACGGGTCCTTGGGGGCTACGGTAGCATTGACGACGTAGCCGATGCAAAAGCATTGATCACAACATGGGTTGTCAACAATGATCAGCCCGGCACTGAGGGAGAGGCGAGGGCAGAAGAGTGGGAGCGCGCCCTTAAGCACGAACTTCTTATCTATCAGGAATCCGCCGAAGCGCGCGGGCTGCGGCTCTCCTTCAATACCGAGATCAGTCTGGAAGAAGAGCTCAACAAGTCGACCAACACAGATGCGAAAATTGTGGCCATCAGCTACGTTGTCATGTTCATTTATGCCTCGCTCTCCTTGGGCTCGACAACTCTGTCATTGAGGTCACTTCTCAGCAACCCTGCAAATGCTTTCGTCCAGTCCAAGTTCACGTTGGGTGTCGTGGGTATTCTGATCGTGCTGATGTCTGTCTCTGGCTCGGTTGGCCTCTTTTCTGCGGCCGGAGTGAAAGTTACGCTCATCATCGCCGAAGTTATTCCATTCTTGGTCCTTGCCGTTGGCGTGGACAACATCTTCCTGATTGTCCACGAGTTTGAACGTGTCAATGTCAGCCACCCAGATGAAGAAATTGACGTGCGTGTTGCAAAGGCCCTCGGAAGAATGGGGCCCAGTATTCTCCTGTCTGCATCTACCGAGACGATTGCCTTCGCCATGGGCGCGTTTGTGGGGATGCCTGCGGTTAAGAATTTCGCGGCGTATGCCGCAGGTGCTGTATTCATCAATGCTGTGTTGCAGGTCACGATGTTTGTGTCCGTCTTGGCCCTCAATCAAAGACGAGTCGAGAGCCTTCGGGCAGACTGTTTTCCGTGTGTGACGGTCAGGGGAGCTAATTCCACGGGAATGCCTGGTGGCCATTTCTTTGGCAGTGACGAGGAAGGCTGGTTGCAACGTTTCGTCCGCAAAGTATATGCACCAAGTTTGTTAGACAAGAAGGTCAAAACCCTCGTTGTTGCCTTCTTCGTAACCATTTTCGCTGCCGGGATTGCGCTCGTTCCGAAGGTGCAACTTGGACTCGACCAGCGCATTGCAATACCTGACGATTCGTACATGATCCAGTATTTCAACGACCTGTACGACTACTTTGGATCTGGACCACCGGTATATTTTGTCACCCGACATCTCAACGTGACGGCGAGAGAACATCAACAAGAACTATGCGGCAGGTTCACCACATGCGACGAGTACTCGCTAGCGTACATTCTTGAGCAAGAGTCGAAACGCCCTAACGTCAGTTATATCAATGCTGCCACGGCAAGCTGGATTGATGACTTTTTCTATTGGCTTAACCCCATTTCGGACTGTTGCAAGAATGACGATGGGGATACTTGCTTCGGCGAAGACGACTGGAACATCACTCTCTCTGGGATGCCTGAAGGGGAGGCATTCGTCTATTATGCGAGGAAGTGGATTCATGCCCCTACCGATGAAGAATGTCCAAATGGGGGACAAGCCGCCTACTCAAATGCTGTGGTCATCGACAAGAATAATACTGATATTCCGGCAAGTCATTTCCGAACGTTCCATACACCCTTACAAGGCCAGGACGACTTTATCAACTCGTACGCAGCAGCCAGGCGGATAGCAGATGATATTTCTGCACGTCACAACATCGATGTATTCCCTTACAGCAAACACTATATTTTCTTCGACCAGTATAGCAGCATCGTTCGTTTGACTGCGACGCTTCTATGTGTGGCTATTGCAATTATATTTGTCATTTCTTCTTCGTTACTGGGCTCTCTACTTACGGGGATTGTTGTCGCCATGACAGTCGTCATGATTGTGGTGGATGTTATTGGTGTCATGGCGGTGGCTGGCGTGTCGCTCAATGCGGTATCATTGGTAAACTTGGTTATCTGTGTGGGCATCGGAGTGGAGTTTTGTGCACACATTGCTCGAGCGTTCATGTTCCCCAGCAAGTCGATCATGGAGCGGGCAAGGCACAAGTTCCGAGCAAGGGACCTCCGAGCTTGGGCGGCGTTAGTTAATGTGGGTGGGAGTGTCTTCAGCGGTATCACAGTCACCAAGTTCGTCGGCGTGGCTGTGTTGGCATTCACCAGGAGCAAGATCTTTGA
This sequence comes from Cladophialophora bantiana CBS 173.52, assembly GCF_000835475.1. Lineage (NCBI taxonomy): Eukaryota > Fungi > Ascomycota > Eurotiomycetes > Chaetothyriales > Herpotrichiellaceae > Cladophialophora > Cladophialophora bantiana. The sequence continues at coordinate 542,230 of NW_015971582.1, forward strand.
GGTCTATTACTTTCGCATCTGGCTGGCGCTCGTGATCCTTGCGAGCACCCATGCGTTGGTGTTTCTGCCAGTGGCTTTGAGTTTCTGTGGAGGTGACGGTAGGTGTCTCCCGTTGCGTGATAACAGAGAATTGAGCTAACCTCTGGACAGGATACATTGATCCCGAGAGTGAGGGAGGCCTCGAAGAGGACCTCGCTAGTCGACGATATCGAAGTCTGTTGCCGGATGACGATTACTACGACTCGGACGACGAATAACAAGGACTGACATAAATCGATGGCTAGCCATCTCATAGAAAATGCATTCGTTGACCTAGGCTATCATTTTGGCGGTGTCCGCCTTTGAGCAGCCTTGCAGATAAGAGGCATTTCCCTGCATTGTGTTGTAATCTCGATCGGTCGTTAGTTGTCAATCTCTACGCGGAACTCTTCGTTACATGTCACGTCTTTCCTTCCCTCAATCATTTGACCTTCCACGGAGGGACACGTGGTCCTATCTCAAGTGGGAGTTCAATTTCAGCTTGAATTTGAACTTCAAAGTTCAGCTGATTGTATCTCAGCCATCGTCAGCATCATCCACATCCATGATGTGCCTCATTCTCCTTGTCCGCTCTCTGCCTTGAGGAGCTGGACGCGGCCGCTCCTGCTGCGAGGCGATCCTCGGAATGCGGCGGTCCTCTTCGTCCGCCAATTGCGTCTGGGGAATCATCCCCACTTCCGCCGCGCGGGACTCCCTCTCTGCCTTGATCGGATTCGGGGTGTGCCTGCGAGTAGGGGAAGGGCTCGAGCCGAGGCCTACAGGCCGTTTCTGCGTGCCGCGGATTATACCCTCGCGGCCGTCACTCTCGTCGTCGCCGTTGTCGACGTCGCTCGTGGCGATATCGTCCTTCTGTGCCTGCGCGAGCAGTCTCGCGACGCGTCTCTTCAGGGCTGGGTTCTCGACCAGATCGTCCTGCACAAGGGGGACGTTGCATTCAGGGCATTTGACCTGTTTGACGCGGATCTGGCCTTCGCGTTGGGACCTTTTTTTGTCACCCAGCTGGCTCAGCTCTGCGAGTTGGGTGGGCGTGAAGGGCACGAAACTGGTCGAAGTAGTCAGCATCGAGAGGATGGCATCGCGTTCGTAGCTGTGGTTGCAGTTCTTCGAGGTCACTGGGTCGACGTAGGGGAGTAAGGTGATAGGGCATTTGAGCCGGGTTTTCTCGGCGGCGATTTCGAGGTCATTGTCATCCGAAGATCCTGCTTCGCTCGTGCCTCTTGAGCGTCGATCAAGGGCGTGACGCCTTCGCAGACGATGACTAGATGACAAGCTCCCGCGTCCTTCTTCTGCGGCGAACCACAGACTCTCGTCGGGCATGGGAGGCGCGGATTCTCCTGGGTTGTTGGCGTCGTACAGCACTCGGTACCACCCCCTGTAGTCGTTGTTGCGTGCGTATCTCTCTGTCAGGGTCTTGGATGCCCATGCCCGCGATTGTTGAGTCAGGGCTGTTGAGAGCTGGATGTGTGGCGTGTCAACCGGTTGAATTCTCGGGAACAGCGATATCTGGCGAGCCCGGCGGGGAGACGACCTGGGTTCTGTGCGCTCCTGCTCCTCATCGCCGCTGTAACCATCGTCCACGATGGCCCTTTGCCTGGTTCTTCTTAATGGCGTGGGACTTGCCGTCTGGGAATTGCTCCGCTGCTCTTCCGTTGTGTCGTGCGCTTTCTCCACGACCGTCTTGAGAGTCTCAGGATATTTGGCAAGCCAGGCCATATCGTCGATGACTCCGCGGATACTCAAGTCCATCCTCTTCGTGAGAGCCGCGACCCTTTGTTGAAATTCTTCGTATCTCGCATCCGCCTCTGTGTTATCTTCTGCCGCATTCTCGGTGCCCCTAGCGTCTATGCGGCGAGCTATGATTTTGGAGTGCCTGATCTTGTAGAGGTAGGCCCGATCGTTGAGTTCTCCTGTAATGTCTGTGAGACGCTCTGCGGCCCTTTTCAGATATTCACGGACTTTCATTTCGCGGTCTCTCTCTTGTTGGAGCTGGCCGAGGAGAAAAAGCGCTTCGTCATTGAGAGGAGTCAGCAGCGGCTGAGGTTCAAATCGTTTGGGCTCTTCAGATCTTCTGGGCGCCATGGCGTTGGGACCTGGTTGGGGAAGGGGGAAGATATTGGATGATTGAATGGTTGTTGAGGCAGTCTGGGCCTTTCAGCGCGTCAAGTTCGGCGCGTCGTGTTTAATTGAAGCTAAACCCTTTTTGGCATCCTCATTCTTTCGCTCGACAATGCAAAACTTGACTTCATTCTCTTCCCATTTTTATTCTATTTCTCACTGATGTTGCCAGCCTATTTCAAGGCTGCCTCTCATTTGCCCCATTCCCGCACTTCCTTGGCCTGGCTGATTGCCCTCATCGAATGTTCTGCAGATCGCTATCCCGTCGTATTCGTATCCTGGGATCTTGGTGCCACGGCCGAGTCCGCGTCATACTTCTGGCCGGCGAGGCTGACTCCAGGCAACTTGGATCTTTGACGCCGACCCCTCAATTGGCACTCTCTCGAATACGAAAAATACTGCGTTTGAAAAATGCTGCTTGGGAATATGCAAACCCACTGGATGCTTTATCTTGCTCCTCTCCTTGATGTCTAGCATTTCCACAATCGAACGGCTCGTATTCGCGTCCTCACGCAATTAGGTGGTAACGATTCGCAAATCGAACTGCCAACAAAGCGAGGTGTGCAAGTATATAAGTTTGCTTTATTGCCTCTTCAATATCCACTTTGGAATACATGTTTGAACCCCAGCGGTGCTATCTGCAATGCTTATCATAATGCTCAAATACATCTTGGTTCTCCTTATTCCACACGTCTGCTGGGCTTCTACGCCCCCGCGCCGACCACGCTGCAGATATGGAGACCCTTGCTGGCCTGATATGCAGGCATGGCAAAAATTTAACAACAGTATCTCAGGCCGTCTCGTACGAACCTTTCCCTCAGCAGCTGTTTGCCACCAAGAACACTTTGACGCCGAAGGTTGCAAGCAGGCAAGACAGGAATGGGACAATAGTTTTTGGAGAACTAATCAGTCTGGGGCATATACGGCTATCGTATGGGAGCTAGGCAACCAGCAGTGCTTCATCGACTCGTCAAGGACTACACCGTGCCAACCAGGGTTTGGTAATGCGAGCCGAAATTGGATTTAAAGTCTCTGAAGTCGATGCTGATGCTAATAGTTCCACATTACTCTGTGGCGGCGACAACTGTAGCAGACATCGAAGCCGCAGTCAAATTCGCCAACGAGAAGCATCTATACCTTGTGGTGAAGAATACCGGTCATGACCAGTAAGTCTACTTCGGGAGATTGACATACGTAATGTCTAAGCCCTGGCATAGTCTCGGACGGTCGAGTGGTCAAGGCTCTTTCTCTATATGGACTCATAACTTGAAAGGAAGACAATGGACAGACAGCTACATCGTCGAGGGAGCTCCTGCCGGGAGCCAAGGTGTTCCAGCCGTTACATTGCAAGCAGGGGAGCAGTGGCTAGGTATATATATGTTTTCCAGGTACCGATTGGTGTCTTTGCTAACAGCTCTAGATGTGTATCGGGCTGCGTCTGAACAGCGGGTTATCGTGGTTGGCGGTCATGCAAGGACAGTTGGCGCTGCCGGAGGATGGTTGACCGGGGGCGGTCACTCTGCCTGGTCCAATCTCTATGGTCTGGGCGTTGATAGTAATTTATTTCAGTATCATCGGCCGTTGGACATCGCTGACGAAATGGTGGCAGATGTATTGGAAGTCAAATTGGTCAACGCACAGGGAAAACATGTGACTGTCAATCAGTATACTGATCCGGACTACTTCTATGCCTTGCGTGGCGGAGGAGGAAGCACATGGGGTGTTAGTCCACATGGAGCAGAGGGATGAGGCTCGTTCAAGCTGACTGGAAGTAGGTCATAACCTCGGTGACTTATCGAACTCATCCCGAACCCACCCACATTCAGGTTGCGGCAATACAGATCAATGCTACAACCAATTCGACCCTTCGTCCAGTCCTAGAAGGCTCCCTCGGTGCATTGGTGAACATGACAAACGCTGGTTATACAGGCTACGGGTACCTTACCAATGGCTTTTCTGGCCTGTTCATTCGACCAGGAGGTACCGAAGCAGAGTTGTCTGAAGGTTCCACTGCCTTTCAGCGACTTGGACAGATTGATGGCACGGACTTCGCCATGGTCAACTTCAGTTTTCCTCGCTGGATCGACTACTGCAATGTATTTCTTCAGGATCCAAATATCGCCATGAACGTTATGGATTCATCTCGACTTCTTACTCCGGATATGGCATTTAACAAGTCAGGTGAGATTATCGACATGATGTTGGAGTTTGGTCCAGAACATTATCCGTCATTCAATTTCAGTCAGTAGTGACCCCTGTTTAAAATAACTTCTCCTAACACCGTCTTTCAGTTGGACACGTTAACTCGGCAATGCGAGACAACACTTCAGTCCACCCATCGTGGCGGGACGGCCGAGCGATAATGAGCTTCGGAACAAACTGGGAAGACGAGGCACCTGAAGCCGAGAAGCACCAGAAGAGGCTCCAACTCGTTGAGATGAGCAAGCGCTGGGCCAAAATTGCGGGACCAGATGCGGGCACTTATGTGAATGAAGCAAATCCGTAAGCTTGAGCTCCTTTGACCCTGACGATATTTCTCCGGTGCCTAACATACCCACAGTTTTGAACCTAACTGGCAGAGAGTCTTCTGGGGATCCAATTATGACCGCTTGTTAAAGGTCAAGGAGGCCAGAGATCCGACGAACCTATTTGTCTGCAACCGCTGCGTGGGTACGGACGTCGTATATGAAGCGTGAAGTGTAGGAATCGCGTCCAAAGATAATTGTGTTGAGCAGGTAGCCGCGGACTTTGACAATACCGAGGAGGAAATAATAAAATCGTACTCGCTTCTTGAACCGACAATGTCGTTTCTGGCAAGGCTGGCAGGCCGATTGTGATGTGTCCCAATTCGTCTCCTAGACCTTCAGCCTCGCGTTAGCTCCATTCCTTGGCATTTTAACCCCAACTTCAATCCATATTCTCCCATAGCCTCCCCCATTGACATACTGTATCTCGCTATAATCAATCTGCTCAGCAGTAATGCCCACAAGTCGAGAAGGTGCTCCAACGCCGTCTGCCTCATACCACGACATGGGGCAAAACCAACACCTCTTGGGTTAGTCACATCCGGACCAGCTGGGTTCACAATGCCCGCTCACCGCATCTGTCTTCCTGCCAGACATTCATTCCGGAGACAAGAGAAGGAAACATGCCTGGGTTGTCTTCCCTGAACAAGGTCCACGTTTTTAAGACAGACGCTTTCCACTTTCCGAAACCCGCCCTGACTCTCCTCAAAATTCTAGCTGACAGACTCTCGCAGCTATCTGAATCTGTTCAGTTGAATATCTCCAATCTTTCGTATGGCATCCTTGGGAATTTTCTCTTATATTATCCCCTTTAAAGACTCTCATCTACCTCTTGTTTCACTACATTCGCTGGATCTATCTTAGACTTCTTTCCTTTGCCATTTGTCAATCTTCTGTCCATTTCTGCTCGGTATTTATGATCTGAAAAAGAGACTTCTTTGCTCAGGTCGGCGTCGCCCTCCAGCCGACCTACATTTCTCCTGCACACCTCAGCCACTCTCCTCTCTTCTCGGAGTCCTTAGGACTTCAACTCCAGTTATCGACCTCATCAGTCCGTCTGTATCTTCAAATACTACAGCACTTACTTTATCTCATCTACTTAGCTTCTTCGATGTTACAGCACATCCAAGTGTGGGACAATTCGTTGACTTGGCGACGCTTGGATACTTCTGTTGCGACTTGAGTTCGAGATCTGCCATCAATCTTCAATTCACCAAGCCTCAGCATAAGTGACAGATCTCACGCGCTCCGCGCAGCTGACCAGCCATCTCTTGTAGCTCACTTGACCTACTCATCATTCGATCATACTCTGCTCTGTTGCTGCTTGCAGGGTCGCTACTTTGCTCTTCAGCTTTTGGCGGGACCTATACATAGCACTATCCGTCGCACCCTCAGTCTCAGCCAATGTTTCGCAACAATGGGGGCTAATAACTCGAGGTTCGACAGCGACTTCCCTCCTCTCTCCGATCAATTTGACAGTAATTTCGTCCGACATCCTCTTACACCGCCAACCTCTACGACCTCATCGTATCGAGATTCAATCCAGACAGCTGCTTCTTCATCAGACCACCCGCAACCAATTCGGATCACTTTTGCCTCGCAGCACAGCATGTCATCTAAGGCTCCAACACCAGCGAGGTGCCTGCCCGGAGTCGAAAGTCGTCAGATCGTCAAATTACAAGCGTCACAGGTAACTGGTTGGTTGATCGTTGACGACTCTGACGAGATCTACGAGTCGTGTGACATTGAAAAGTCGATTCTACCAAAAAGGCCTCCTCGCTCGTTGCCCAATCCTAAGACGGACTCGAGTTTTCCTGCTCTCGACATGGAGCCTTCATTGGCAGAAATTCACGGTGCCTTCACCAATTATCGGTCACTTTCTCCATCAAATCACAAGGCTCGTTCAATACTTCCGGACCCTTCAACAATCGAGTCCAAGGACCTTCTCAACAAACGTCCCGTACCCTCCTTGCCGGAGCCAAAGAAGAAGCGTCGTCTTGTTCCCACAAAACAGGCGAGCGAAATCGCTAATCAAAAATTCGAGACCTTTACAAAGAATCAGTTTGGATTCGTCAATCCGTTTCACGGTGGCTTCCCCCTCACTGATGACGAAAATTGTTTCCTTCCTGATCCCCATCCCGGTTCATCTTTCTATCAAGATGCTGACCATGAAGACCAAGGCTACTGGTCAAAGATTGTGAGTCCAGAGAATTCCGGTGAAGGTGAGACTGCAGATGAACAGGGAGAGCGACTGAAAAAGTTGTTATCGAGATTCCATCAGGGCAAGCAGACGTCAGAAGCAGCAGCGCCACCCAAAAAGGGTTCAACTCCGAAGTTAACTGAAGAAGAATGGATCTTGAAGCAAGCTCGCGAATGTATGCTCAAAGAACAAGAAGCTGGAGCAGAACGCAGCAGAGAACTCCGAGAGAAAGCCTTACGGCGACGCGGGCTTTTAGCGTTACCGAGTAGTAGCTCAAGCTCGGAAAAATGCAAGACGCTATCTGATGCGGATGTCGACAACAGCTCCAGCAATGACCTATTCTCGGAGCAAAGTAACGTATTGTCTGACACGGAGGCCGACAACGGCTCTAATAACGACCTATTCTCGGATCGGGGTGGGGCATTTTCTGATGCGGATGTTGATACTAATTCGAACAACGACCTGTTTTCTGACGATGACCCCCAAGCGCAGAGCAGGGATGATCTCTTGGATATAGCGCAAGAGCATGTTCGAAAGGACTCGGGACCCATGGTACAAGAGCATATTAAAAAGAACTCAGGACCCGCTCGGACAGAGATATGCGACGAATTGAAGTAGGTCAGAAGCGAGCAGTCCGATCCAGTCCCCAGGGTACTGACTAATCAAACCTACAACAGGACAGACCAACACACGAGGGATGCCAGCACGCGAAGCCGACAGTCGAATAGTGACAATGAACGTCAGTCCTTCAGAAATAAATCTCCACCTTTGCACGTGGAAGGCTGCCACGGTCTAGCCTCAAATTCTGAAGGGCTAAGTCTAGATGCAAAAGAGAAGCGCTTCTGTAAGGCAGAACAGGCTGAATGTTCCAGGCTAACGGTTGGGGGAAGCGTGAGCAACTTGATCCTAAGTGATCAGTTCACCACAAATGACGGCCTTGACCCTAGAGCCCAACGCGGTGATATTCTAAAAACACCTGATGATCGCGCGAACCCTTTGAAACCCAAAAGAGAACAAAATGGATTGGGTGTTAGGGCTAGTGCTGGACATAAAGACAAAAGCTGTCTATCCATTCGGCCTCTCTCTGGTCTTGAGATGCTGGCGGCGAAGCGAGGAGCTATGGATGACCATCAGAGCGAGTCCAAGGTGTCCGGTCGACCCCTTCCTAGCCATAAGACGCTTACAGTAAAGCGAGGCGCATCGCCTATCGATCCTGGAGACATAAAATCCCAAGTGAGGCAAAAACCGACCGCACATTCAGCATCGTCCCTTCCTCCAGGTCCCAGTGGAGGCTTAACCCTCCCTAAGAATTTTGACCAATACTCGGAAGAGGAGAAAGAAGTGATTGTTAAACACGAAGTTGCAAAGGAAAGGAAGAGAGACCTAGACGCTCTTGGGGGGGTGTTCTGGACATTCGCACAATTACGATGCTTCTCGGACCGCGAAATAACCGAAAGAACTATACAGACGGAAACCAATGAGCTTTATGAGATTGGGAAGTTTATTACTCTCGTCATTGAGCAGGGGAAGCCCGGCAAGATGCGAAGGACACGTATCCAAGACATTCGCGACAATATCAGGAGACGGGTACAAAAGGCAGCAGAAATCTCGGAAGAGCCGAGCGACGTTGCAGTCTTAACGGAAATGAGGCGCACCTTCAGTCAAAAGCATATTGATATCATCGACGATGAAACACCCAAAGTCCAAGAGGAAATTGACCACTGGGGAGTGCTACGTAGTACGCGGAGCACTAAGCGGCACAACGCGAGGACCAAAGGCCACAGGAAGGAGCGAACTAAAGAACGAAAAGAAGAGAATGCCAATAAAAAACAAGTCCGCTTTGCAGGCGAAGGGGCACAGATTATCCGAAGTAAGCCACCGAAGAGCAACCCGGTTAAGAACCGACAAACGCAAGCCAATCGTCAAGAGGAACTCATCGAGAAACTTAGAGCTCAGCTAAAACTCTTTGAAACAGCTGACCAAGAAGAAGTGGAGGAAATTCAGAACCGAGTTGCTGAGATTGAAACAGAGCTCGAGCGTGCTGGTCAGCACGCAGACAGAGATGATAGTGAAGAAGACGATGGTGCGGAGTTTGTCTTTGGGGCTGGACACGATGTCTTATCGGTGACAAGGGCTCGCGGCCGAATGCCTAAGGAATCAAATATGGAAGAAGCACAGGATATTGACGAAATAAACCGTCTCGAAGATGGGCGCCAAAAAGAAGCAGGCACTCATGCGTTACAACGCCAGCGTTTCGAAAAGTCAGCATCCAATCAACAAAAGCTTGACCCAGAACTCCTGAAGCAGATGCAGCTCAAGAAGAGTCAGCCCTTGCAGAGTCAAGGTTTCGACCCAGAGCTTTTACGGCAGATGCAAATCAAGAGAGATCAGCAACTGGAAGTAGCGACAGACCCTACAATTATTGATCGAGATGCTGTAGGCGAGTCGGATAGCGAAGGCGATGCGGCGTCGGGAGCCACATCTGATGAAGACGAGGATCGACAAGTCTTCAGATACACCGTCTGGGGCACATTCATAGGTGTGGAGATTTACAAGAATGCCGACCATTATTACTTCATGAAGACTTACAACGTCTCAAGGGCGCAGGATAAAGTCAGAGAGATAATATCTGCCATTCACCAGTATGCATCGTCAAAGAACGGGACCGAACTTGACAGAGTGAACGTGCAAACTGAGCTACACTACGAATTGATGGAGCAACACATTGTCCTTGGCGAAGACTCCACCGTTGAAGCCAGAGTATGGATCGAGCGAGACTTGGTGGATCTGAAAAAGAAAGCTTTCCGGGCTGCAAAAAGACAAAGAGCAGTGAAACGAGTCGCGACGTTTGCGGTCTATTGGGAAAAGACTGTCACTCCCCTCATTCGCACTGAAGAGACCAAGGACGCCGACCCAGATGGGTTTGCCGATCTGTTTGAAGAGTCTCCGGAAGACAAAGCCAAAGCTGAAGGACCAGTCACAACCAGCATCTCACAAGACCAGATCGAGTTCTTCACCACGCCGATTCTGGCAAACCGTCACGCCAAGGACCTGTACCTCACATGGCACTTTAAATTCCTCCCTGGCTGGCAAAACGAGGGATACAGACGCCTTGAGGACGAGTCGATGGAGCAGTATCTGGAGACGCTGGGGAGTTGGGGCCTGTTCGTTCGGGAAGAGAGCTTTGAGCGAGTCGATGTCGATAGGAGCGGTGAGGAGAGACGGGTAGAGGAAAAGTTCAAAGTCTGGGTGAGGAAGATCGCAGTAAAGGGGCCGGGGAATTGAGACTCTGCGAGGCATTCCCGCACGCTCGTTCTTGTCTTCGCAGTTGCCCGTGTCTTTCGGTTGGGTCGTTATTAGAAACCTGGAGGCGGTGGGTGCACACAATTGCTCTGCTGGGCTGGACGAATTTGGGCGCTGTGTGGTTGGATATTGAACTTATGGTTTTTGTTTTTCCTCGCTAATTCTTCTCAATCGAGCTGCTCTTTCACGTTCCATTCGGCTTAGCATCGTGGGACGCGTTCCAGGAAGGACGACGCCTGATGGATAAGATGGCTGGCTGGCTGGCAGGGCCTTATTTGCTCTATAGTAACAATCCGTCGAAGTTGGATGGCGACCGTCCATCCATCCAATTCCCTTCTTTCCAAGGCTGCCACCGAGGAATCACAAAGATCGAATTCGATGAAAATCGTTGTATGAAACAAAACGCCTTTACTATGACCCCTGGTTGGTGATACATGTCTCTCTCTCCCCGTTTGGCCAGTTACCTTCCCGTGTGTGGTCTGACACATATTGTAGCATCCTGTCTAGCCTAGGTACTTTCAGCAAACTCCCGGTGTGATGGGGCTGCTTGCTGGAACAAGTCCCTCCTTCGCTGCCTCCGTGTCCAGTTCTTTTTCTTCTTCTTCACCGAGAGCAGTAGTCCTCCTGCTCGGCCAAGGACTCGTCAAAGTCCCACAACAGCTTATCCGTGTCCTGCTGAGTCTGCACCAGCCACGCGATGCACGGCATGGCAGCGTACGCCAACAGGACCATCCCGAACACGGGGCCGGCGACGACGTCGCGTCCCGTGAAGTACTGGACGATGCCGTCCCACCAGGAGCCGGTGCCCCAGGAGACCTGGGCGATGACGCTGGTGCCCAGCTCGACGGCCAGCAGCCACACGAGCGCCAGCACGCCAACCAGCACGGGCGTCGACGTCATGAACCGCAACCCGGTCTTCCACCAGCTGCCCTTTGGCTGCCTTTGGCCGGACTCCAGGTTCCACACTGTCACTTGCGCTGCCTGCCAGATGATGATCAGCATGATGGGCATCTCGAACAGCTCGGCGTACCGCGCCCCAATCAGTGGTTGTAGGTACGGGACGCGGATGGAACCGAGGATCACGCCCGAGAGGAAGACGAGGGAAAAGTAGATGAGGGAGAGGGGGAAGGTCTGTTGTAGGACTCCCATTGTTGTTTGTGTGTTTTTGTTGTTGATGTTGCGGATGGATGGATTGATTGATTGTTGTTGTTGTTCAGGTATGCTTGATAGATACCCCGAATGGGTTCGAGGGGTGAGGATGTAATCGAGGAATGCCAACTGTGGTGTATTGTTGTGGTGTCGGTTTTCCGATGATTTCTGTGTCTTTGTTTGAAAAGTCTTTGATCCAATGCACCCCGAAACGCTCTGTGAGATTATGTCCGGATGTACAAATACCTTTTCTTTTTGGGTTTTCCCCCAGCCCTCCGGGAATGGGCGGGAATTCGCGCACTGAACTCGAACACATGCAACAGGGTGAGAAGAAACGCCGAGGGAGGGTCACGAGGTATTTTTCATTAATTGCGAAACCTTGGAAAAGCAACGCAGCGTGATGGTGCTTTGCTGGCTGACGTACCGTGGTACTTACCTCATACCTTACCCGCTAACCTCTACTAGTAGGGCTGGAAAACAGGTTACTTGGTACTGCATGGGCAAGCCTTGACAAATGACCGGCGAGAGTGCAGTGACTTGAGCACATAATATGCTCCTCACACCACCGAGTAAAGTGAGCGGGCGAGAGGTTCGTGAACATGCCACACTTTGAAGATCATTTCCGGAAAAGCGGTCGATCCGGCTATCGCACTACCTTGCATGAATGAGCATCTGGACGACTTTTTAACTGGGTCGGAAACAATGTTCAATGAATATTCTTCCCTTTTGGTTTTGTTGGCGGCCAACAGGATCCTGCACCGCAATCCCTGCAGCCTTGCCAAGCCCCGCCCCCTGCTGCAGCCTTGCGCTGGTGCCGAGGCTTCAACTCAACATCACGCCACAAATATTTTGCACGAGCTGCATCAATTGCCTCGTTCAACACCTCGGCTCTGGGATCAGGTGTCACGGCTGCCTGTGACCGATGGGTCGGAGTATAAGCAAATCATTTGTCGGGCGTCGCATCTTAATTGTTCCGATATTCTATCATTGTATTGCTCTCGAAGCGGGCTATCCAATTCACGTTTCTCTGAGAGATTCTGACCCAAACAAAAAATTATTATTTAACCCGCCGAAGATCCAGCCTCACTCAGCCTTGGGCCTCCATTCCTTGAGGAAGGCTTTCGTTGCCGCAGCCGCCGTTGCTGTGGCGTAAGTCTGCCACGTCTTGTTTTTGTGGCTGTCGGCATAGTCGCACACGCCTTTGATGACAAGGGTAGGAAAGAAGTCACAGATACCAGAGCCCTCCGTCTCAAATCCGATGAGGCCGTGCTGGCCTGCAAATTCGTCTCTATGCGTGGCCGACTTCACAAAGTATCCAACTCCTTAATGCCTAGCGACGTGGCGAGGTGCGCTATGGCGATCAAGATATCGGGGGCGATATCGACCATATCTAAATCGTCGAGTTCCTCGCCAGCCATGGCGCCGGCATGGCGTTGGACGGCCTTCTCTCGGGGACTGTTATGACCTTGGGCATGAAGAACGGAGAGAAGGCTGTTTATCCCGCCAAACCCGCCATTCCTGAAAGGGAAAGTATACCCCGTATTGGGATTGGCTTTAGCCTCATTCAACCTTTACTCTTGTCATCAACGTCCTGTCATCTTTCCATCATCAGGATCGGGGTTTCAATGTCTAGCATAGCTCAAACACCTACATCGCCAAATGGCCGACAATTTTAAGGGGCCCAACTGTTGATACGCCAGGCATTCTCTTCCTACCTATTGATGAGGAATTGTAGTCTTCGGTATGTCCCTCCAAGGGGACCAGGCTGTGACGACTCGAGAGCCTCAGAGCCAATCCAAACGCATCCCCGTCACGAATACGATCTGTATCGTGAAAAGAATTCACGGCTTTATGTGGAAAAAGGGAGATCCCGAAAAGAGGTTGTCAACATCCTTGCAGAGGAAGACAAGTTCTTTTTAAAGGTAAGGCATCATCGCTAATACCGCGCGTGGTTTGCTCCGTCTCGTCCGAAAGAGGCACGATCTGTCACTGACGTGCGAAGTCCCGGCGAGCAACAGACCGAGAACAGGCCTGCGACCAGGGAGTAGCGTGTCGCCTTTGGCAAATGTCGAGAGGAAACGAAATACATTGTCACTCAACATGCTCTTTTTGAGCCATTCTATAATTTCTGGCGTATGGTGCTTCAACAGACAACAGGGGATTTCGGAGTGGTCGTCATGCTGCTGCATGAGTTGGAAACCTCGAGCGCAATGTTTTCCCAGTATTATCCGTACAATATGGAGAACACAACAACTACTCTTCGGAGAGTGCAGCATTCGCTTACTTGCTCATTGTCAATACCCACACCCTTGCTATGAAGTGAAAAGCCTACCAGTGATGATAGGAGAGAGTTCGAAACATATCTCCCACTATACGTTCCGGGTGTCGAAATACGGCCCTTTGGTCCTCGAGACAATCATCAGACATATGAAAATAACAAAGGCCGAAGCGGGAGGGCCTCCTCGAATAATTCACTAGAGCTCCCTCGGGATTTCTGTCGAGGTATGGGTTGCGTTAGACTTTCTCCTGGACGAGCTCGAGTCTAGCAGACTGCTTCAACCGTCGCACCAAGCGGCCGCTGAATCCGGAGATTCTACTGACAAGCAAAAAGATGTCATATTTGAAACGGTAGATTCGATCTTCGAACAGCGGATGAAGATTGACATGGTGCGAAACGACTACTGCATGATATACGACGTCCTGAAACGCGAATTCTTGAAGAAATATGGCGTCAATGTTCAAGGACGCAGAAGAAACCAGCAGCGTAGGTATCCTTGCACAAGCATGCACGGAGCGATCGGCGGACCTCGAGCTCAGGGAGCTCCGGTACCGTGTGCTCATCGACCAACTCAAACGCTGGCGCCTCGGGCGCCTCAGGCTCGAGCGCAGGGAGCGTGAGCCCATAAACCGCGAGCTCACGGACCTCAACTTGGGAAAGCCACGAAAGCATTCACATTTGCATGAGAATCCTGGCAACTTCGCCCAACCCGCCGAAAGGGCCGGAGCGGATGGGATTGCGATTGAAAAGTCCCGACAAAGGCCAGAGCCAGCGTTGCTAGGACATGACCCCCCCGAATCCGATTCCAAGTCCTAGCAACGCTGGTACCCTGAGGGCAAAAAATAATGCTCATTGTTCTCTGCTTGCAGGCCGGGGAAGCCAAGTCTTTGACACATCACCAACATCGCGTGCCCTTTGTCATAGCGGGATCTATGTGGTAGCCATCCGGCTGGACCTGGCACACGGAACGCATGGTTTCTGTGATGCTGAGCAACAACTCGGGCCCTAGTCTCGCCAGCCTCATCGGGACCATTCCATCATATTACCGCCCCCTCTTTTTTTTTTTTTTTTTTTTTTCAGCAACCAACAGAACTCTTGCCAAATGGCATGCTCGGGTAAAGGACGTGGCACTCTGACGCGGAAAAGGATGTCGAACTCGATGGCGACATAAGAGTCCTCAATGTGGATAGAATGGCTGCTCTTCCCTATGGAGCTGACCGCTCCAGAGTGAGACTGAACATGTCCACAATCTGTTTGATTACTCGTCAAGAATTGCTGCAATCACATCCGACATATCCCAAGCACCAAGAGGTTGATCATTGATGCATATCTTGCGCATTGAGAAACGGCTGGGGGGTTGTTTGTAACATTGGATCGATGCCCAGCCTCCTGGAGCCCAACAAAACCACATGTCCTCACTACAATACAATCCCAAAAGCTCGTTGCTGACCTCCGCAACAACATGAAGTGTGATCACCGTGTCCCATTCTAACGGCCTCGTCAACATCATATTGACGTCCCCTCGGACCACGTCTTCCCCTCTTTCAGTCCCCTCCCTGGTTCGCATCTGATGCCACAATGCTCCTTCCACCATCCGCCGTGATCCTCCCTCTGATCTTGACCTTCGCATATCCGTCTTCCAGCGGTCTGAAGTTGAGATTGCCCCTGCTCCCGTCGACGTCGAAATACGCCTTTGGACAGAACACCAGCGCCTCTCCTTGACCCAATCTCACAATCTTCTTGAAGACTTTGTCGTGGCCGTCGCTTCCACTCTTCGGCCACGCCAAGGCCGCGAGGTGTCGCTTCAGCACCTTGTACCAATCCGGTGACTGAAACTGGTGCACAATGGCCACGTTACAGAGATCGAGCAGCTTAGGCGAGATGCTCGGTTCCTGAGTCGCAATCACCACACGCGTGGCGAGGTGGCGTTGCTGGCGGATAACCTGGACCAGATCCTCGGAGAACGCTTGCGCACCTGGGGTTTCTGTCATGAACTTCAAGCATGTCAGCAATGTTTTGCAAGAGAGACGGGGACGGAAAACAGGGCAGTCACGCCTCACCTTGTGCGCTTCGTCCAGGGCGATAATCAAAGGGCTTCTGTGGCGACGGCCGAGGAAGATCTGCAGGAAGATGGAGAACAGCATACACGCGTCGGACTCGGTGATGAAGGGACAGCTGAGGTCAACAATGAAGATTGTTTGAGGCTTGAATTCGATCATTCCGGCTCGTTCTCTGATGGACTGCGGTGCGGTCTCCCTGAGAAACCATTCGGTCAAGCCGTAGCGCATGTCGAGGAAGGTCATTTGCGCAGGCGTCAGACCTTCATTGAGGATCGCTTTCTTCATCGCTCTGTAGTTGACGCCCGTCGTGGTACCCGTGAGCGAGAGCTGCTTGAGAACTTTGTTGACGATGGCCATGTACAACGGTGGGTTCCTGTCATCAGGGTCCACAGCCATAAGGGCCTTGAGGTTCGCGACGTTAAGCTGCTGCTCGCTGAACAGAAACGGGATGACTTCCGGCCTCGGGGCACCTTTCGGCCAGTTCGGCAAATTGCGGTAGAGCTTCTTCATGGCCGGCAGGTTCGATGGCGACACAAGGACTTGCACATTGATGCCACGAGAGCTGAGATAGGCGGCTTCGCAGACCTGAGTGGCGCTGTGAGATGTGAACTTGTCATAGTGGAAGACCAGACCGGACATGGGCGTCAGGTTGCGGCCCATGGTGCTGTCGCTGATAAGGGCGTTCTCAAGCAGACAGGACATGGTGTGGCTCTTGCCCGCGCCTTGCTGGCCGCAGATGAACGTTGACCAGGGGTGTTGCATGTTGGCGTAGATCAGGTTATCCTGTAGCGACAGGTCTTGCGGCAACAACCTGGCATCATTGAATTCGTCGAACGCACCCGTCCGGAGCCCCAAGAGGCCATATGCTGGGAGTTCTGGGACCTGGTCACTCCTCGAAAACGACGCATTGAGGTGCTGCTTGACTTGGCTTGAGAACAGAGGCGCCGCCTCCAGATCGCGGGGGAAGTTCGAGGATGGTCCTTCATCTGCATCATTTGCGCCGTCTTCCGATGCAAACAAGTTCAGGTGTCTGGCTGTCTCTTCGTCGAGACTGGACGGGCTACTCGTCGGACTGAGGGTTATTGGCGCAGATCCTGGAGAACTGCTTCCACTGTCCATGGTTTGGGGGGTGGATGAAATGTGAAGTTGCTGCTGTTGTTGTTGCAAAGAGAAAGGAGGGTTGAAGACATGGATCGTTTCCAACAACTTAAGAAGTGAGGAGGAATATATCTCACTCCCTGATATTTCGATCTCTCACTCCCTTCTATTGCTGAGGCGAAAGGAAGGAGCGAGAACGACGCAGGGTGAGCAAACAGATACAACAAAAACAACATCAGTCAAATCAAACATTGCTTTCAACAGCAAACCTTCTTTGTTCCGGTTCATTTTGAGTGGCTGCTGACAAGAACAACAACAACGACAACAACGACAACAACACAGGAAGCCTTGCGTTAAAACCTGTACGCGGCCGGTTGAATCCAGGGCAAGGGTCAAAACAAAAGGGGGAGAGTTTAGGGTATTCGAAACGGCTGCTGACTTTTCACATAAGACATATATACATAATCCTTCCGGGGCAACGAGGGAGGGGTGGTAGCTTGTTGAAAGGAACAGAAAAGGGAGAAGAGGGACTAGGACTAGGTTGGATATGTACACACATAACGACAAACATAAACAATACGTAAACACATAAATCATGCTGCCCAAAGACACGGTGTCAACCTTCAACGGACAGCACACAGGTCCAGGTGAGCAGGGCGCACGTTCAAAACCCAAGCCCAGATCAGGTGCCTCGCATTGCGCAGCTCGGCGTCAATCACGTTCAGCTGAGATCCTTTCTTGCGCTGGAGGAGCTTGGAACGGGAGGCGGCGTTGTCTGCCTGCCTGCTTACCCGCCTTTCTGTGACACAAAGAAAAACCGCATGGATGCATCCGGACATGTATGCATACATCCAGCCGCCCCTTTCGCCGTAAATCGGTTGAGAAAACCCAGTTGATGGGACTCATAATCTCTTTCATCATAACCTCTGTATCTTCGACTTCTCTAACTTGCAACTTTGAACTTCATTTTCAAGTTCCGGCTCGGCACTCATGCCTCCCTGCCTTCTCGATTGACCGACAAGCCAACTATCTATCGCCTTTTTGTCAATGTGCCGGCGACATACGGCAGGGCAGTCCACTCGAAATGGGTCTTCAGGTCGACGGCTTCCCAGGGAGCGGCGCTCTTCAACACGGCGGGCGTATCACGATCCATGTTACAGCCGGCCAGGAAGAACGGCCAGCCGAGCAGGTGATAGAGGAGCTGCATCGCGCGGCCCAGGATGCTGCCGTTCTTGGTCCAAGGATTCCGGATGTGCTCGACAATCATCAGCTCGCCGCCGGGCCGCAGCAGCGAGTACAGTTCGCTGGCCGTCTGTGCAAGGTTGGGGACCGAGCAGAGCACGCGGACGCAGACGATGGTGTCGAAGATGCCCTTAGCGGAGGGCCTGACGCCTTCCTTTGCCAGCGCGGCCAGCACCTCGGCCTTGTCTGCCGTGCAGCTGAGGATGTGATATTTGTCGGTCAGCTTGGCTTCGTTAATCCGCTGCTGCAGCGGGACATGGAGGCCTGGCGTCGGCTCCGCGCCATACACGGCGCTAATATTGGGGTTGTCGGCGAATAACGATACGTAGGACCCGGATCCGGGCCCGATGTCCAGAACCACCCCGTGAGCGCGGGACAGCAGCGGTGGAACTAGAGTCGCTGAGCCCTTTGGAGGGGGAGGCGGGTCGACCGGTTCTGGAGAATGGAATAATAAATACCTCGCACCGCCTTTTTCGTCTTCTTCTTTCTCCATTCCCCGAGCAAAACGTGATTGATCGGGGAGTGGGTACTAAACTTACCGGTGACTTTGGTCCAGAATTTGGAGAAAGCATCGTCCCGAACATTCTTGAAGTTGGACGCCGAGGGGAGATGAAGCTGGAGGACATAGAACTGAAACGCCGTAGTGACAAATGCTAACAAAATTTTAATTTTACTTCGTCAGAGACCAGAACCCTCCGGTGATGAGTATTCTTGGCTTTGCAGAGAAATAAAAGGGCGGAAAGGGGTTACGTATAACCTACCACAAGCGCTGGACCAGAGCAGGTAGCCCGGATCAAGCAGATTCAGTAGACGTTCTTGGAGAGGCGGCCACGGCATCTTGACGAAAACAGCTGTGTATGTGATTGCTTCAGACTTGAGGTTTCTCTTCAGCCTGGCGAGGTCGAAAGTTGATATTATAACCCATAAAATGGAGAGAGAGAGGGGGGGGAGGGAAGGAGAAATGGAATTTATATTACATATTCTTTGGTCAGCTTGCCGAGGGCCAAGGGTCAACAAGGGTCTCAGCCTCACTAGCTTCAGCCTCGCTGACTAACCATCCAGCCTTTCGGCGCTGGCCGTCATTGCGGGGCACGAGGCTGAACACTCCGTGGCACTACGAAGGGGCCAGCAGTAATGCCTGTCCTTCCTAAGAAGATTGCACGCGATGCAGATATATCTCAGTTATGCCCACCGCTATAGGAATAGGTATGACTGCCTGAATGAGAATGTCTCGCCTGCTTGATCTGGCGAGGCCGGCTTCTTTCGGTTGGGATTTCAGGGGCGAAAGGAGATAGAGGGGTAATGCATAATATATTTTCTTGACCTTATCAAGCCACCCCGCACCAATGGCTCTCCCCAATTCCTCGTATTCCTCACTGATTACCGGACAGTACAGTAACATAACTAACAAGTAGGGTATACGAACTTGACGACTGTTGCTGCCAATTGATCATTGACCCCGCCGAGCCTGAGAGGCTTGTCTGTCTGCTAAAATACATCGTTGTCTGCTCGCTGTACCGCGCAAGATTTGTCTTCCGGAGCATCACTTCTTCCCTCCCGCCTCCAACCTCACACAGACGTCTGTCTTCTCTCAGAAAGACTTGTCTGTCCGACAGCTGTTGCTGCTGCTGTGGTAGGTGTAGAAGGGGAAACAAAGGGAGAGAGAGAAAGCCGGAAGGAGACAAGGGAAAACCGGCAGTGGGCTTCTTCTTTTTCTTGGATAAGAAGCTATGGCAACTTCTGGTTTAGTTGACGACCAGGACTCTCCTTCAGCAGCAGCGGCAGGAAGCTCGGTGAAGTCATGGCTTCAGAGGCGGCAAAGACACATACATCGCCGTCTCTCTGCTTTTCACGTCGGCATACCATACCTGCGAAAGCTCCCTCTGGCTGTCATTTTGATCGTCAGTTTGCTCATCCTGGTCAACCTCGTGGTGTGGGCGGTATGTGGCCTGATCCTGTCTTCTCACACCCACCTCTTGTCTACCGCTGCCTTGGCCTACACGCTGGGCCTTCGACATGCCCTTGACGCCGACCACATTTCTGCCATTGACCTGATGACCCGCCGACTCATAGCCACGGGCCAGAGACCAGTGACGGTGGGTACCTTCTTCAGCCTGGGCCACAGCACCATCGTCGTCATCACGTCCGTCGTGGTGGCCGCCACCGCGGCAGGTATCGCCGGGCGCTTCGACAGCTTCGGCACCGTTGGGGGCATCATCGGGACTTCTGTGTCCGCAGCATTCCTGATCCTCCTGGGCATCATGAACGCATACATTCTGTACAAGCTGGTCGTGCAGATCAAGAAGGTCATCCGCCTGCGGCCGGAGCAGGAGGCCGAGGAGGCCTGGAAGATCGAAGGCGGCGGCTGTCTCTTCCGGGTGCTGAAGAAGATGTTCAAGCTCATCGACCGTCCGTGGAAAATGTACCCCCTCGGAGTCCTCTTCGGCATGGGCTTTGATACGAGTTCCGAGATTGCGCTCCTGGGGATTAGCAGCATTCAGGGGGCCAAAGGGACCAGTATCTGGCTTATCTTGATCTTCCCTGTTTTGTTCACTGCTGGGATGTGTCTTGTGGACACGATCGACGGGGCGCTGATGATGAGTCTGTACGTTGCCCCGATGGGCATGGACGGTAACGAGGCGAGCAAGAAGGGTCACGCAGGCGAAGAGGCCCAGAGCCACGGACCTGCCGAGCAAATCTTCATGACAACGGACGAGCCATTGGTCCTGGTCGACGTTGAGCAATCGGCCATGCAACCCGTTGCGCCAGGGCAGCCGCAACCACAACAGCCGGAGCTGGCACCAGCAGGTCAACAGCCAACAGCAGCACGAGTAAAAGACCCCCTGACATTCCTGTACTACTCGATCGTCTTGACATCTCTGACCGTGCTCTGCGCCATCATCATCGGCATGCTCCAGCTCCTCTCGCTGATCCTCAATGTCGCCTCCCCCACAGGCCCGTTCTGGGACGGCGTCGCCAAGGCCGGTGATCTCTACGAGGTCATCGGCGGTGCCATCTGCGGCAGCTTCGTCGTCGTCGGCGGCATCAGCGTCCTGTGCTTCAAGCCTTGGAGGAGGTGGGTGGATCGGGAGAGAGCGCAGTTGAGAGGTGCTGTCCCTGCTACGGCTGCTAGAGGTGACTTCGACGTTGACGACGACGAGGAAGGCATTGCCACGCGTGTCGAGGATTCGGCTCGTGGTTCTGCAGGAGGACGAGGAGGAGACGAGGACCTAGAGCGGGGTGCAGTTTTCGTCCGCGAGGAGGAGCTGGTCCCTGTGGATGGCAAGGGCAAGACGATACACGCGCACAGGGAGATGGTCGGGAACAAGCCTCTTGACACTGCTCCTCCTGCCGCGACTACGCGACCAAGCGGCAGTGGAGCAGGGCGTCATGGTTGAGAGGGCCAACAAAGCACGACTACGAGGCTGGGCTGTCCTCGTAGCAGCGTCTCACGGGGGAAAATTTGGAAGATCTTCTCATAAACCGCTGTGCAGAACTGGCGCACAATAGGTGAGCAAGCGGAAGGGCCCTCAATGCCAGAGCCAGAAGCAATCCAGGATTCGTGATTCATGTGAAGAATTAGGGGCATAAGGTCTACGGACATAGTTAGATGATACCACCTTCTTGTTCGGTTCTCGTTATCCAATGAAACCCGGGCCCCGTATTCTATAAATTTCGCATGTCCCAGACCTCTGTCCGTCCTACGCAGCCTGAAGCATGCGACAGGATCTCGTAACAAATAATTCGTGATGAAGAATAACGAATCGGCGCATGCATGCAAGGGAGAGAGCTTTTGCTGGCTTCGTGAGATAGACTCAGCATGCTCAACCCCAAATGCATCGCCTTCCCTTCTACGCCCTCGAGTACCACAGCTCGATGTTATTTCTGCAAATAACTCGTGGCGGATATTGGTTGCCTTGTGAGGCTTCGCATCTCCTGATACTCAAAAGCCTGAAGACGCCGAAAGAGATACCTGGCTCATACCGTTGGTCAAGGCACCATTGACGCTGTTTCCATTTGGCACGTGAGCGCCATCACCATTGAGCGACTCGTTTCTTGCAGCCACGGCAGAGAAGACTTGCTCCAACATTCCCGCGCTCGCGGCCACAAAACCCAAATAAGGTGGACTGGGCCGGAGCACCCGACTGAGGTACTCGGGATGGAATTGTACGCCCACAAAGAATGGATGTTCTTTCAACTCCATCACTTCCATGCGCTCTCCCTTGTCGTCTTTGCCAATGAATGTTAGGCCAGCGTCGGATAGGCGAGCGATGTACTCTGGGTTGACTTCGTAGCGGTGACGGTGCCGCTCATTTATGCTAGGTGTATTGTTGTACAGCTTCCGCAGCCGCGACCACTCGGTGTTTTCCTGGAAGATGGTAGGGCGGAGTCCCAATCGCATGTTGCCGCCCATGGTCGTCTTGTCGATTTCGGGCATGAAAATGACCACGGGGTCAGGCGTCTGTGCGTCTAGTTCGACCGAATGAGCCGATTTCAGGCCGCACATGTTGCGGGCAAACTCAATGACAGCGACTTGCATGCCCAGACAGATGCCGAGATATGGCTTAGGTTTCGTTCGAGCCCAGTTTGCAGCTGCGATCATGCCTTCGGTACCGCGGTGTCCAAATCCACCGGGGACGAGGACACCGTCGGCTGTGCACAGATCGTGCCAGGCCTTGTGGTATTTCTCTGGATTTGAATCCAATGTCGATTTCTCGAGGTTGCTTGCGTCAATCCAAACAAGATTGAGTTTGCGCCGACAGGCCATGGCGCTATGCTCCAGAGCCTTGATGACGGAAAGATAAGAGTCGTGAAGATTCGTGTACTTACCGACCAAGGCAATGTTGACTTTCTCCGATTCCAAGAAGCGGTCTTGTGACGAGGTCAGCCGTTTCCACTCCTGCCAAATTTGCTGGCCTTTCATAACCAACGAAGGGGCAATGGTGTATGTGTCTAGACGAAAGAGCTCGTGGAGCTGGTCAGGGAGACCCTGTTCTTCTAGGAGAAGGGGAACATGGTATGTCGACTCGACATCGTGAACGGCTAGGACTTGCGAAGGCTCAACTTGACAAAACATGGCGATCTTGTTCGTTGTAGCCTCAACCAGCCGTTCCTGGCAGCGGCATGCAATCTGGGTACCGTTAGCCCCAACCCACAAGAGGCCTAAAAAGGGGTCCGGATTACCAAGTCAGGCGCAAGACCAGCGGAGCGTGCATCCCGGATGGCTTGCTGCGTAGGCTTCGTCTTCTGCTCACTTCCAATGACCGGCACCAACGAAACATGGATATGGATAAAGTTGTCGCGACCTGCTCTTCTCCGAAGCTGCCGCATGGCCTCGATGAAAGGTGCACTTTCAATGTCACCTACCGTTCCGCCAAGCTCGATTATGCAGACATCCGGCACTTCCTTTGTGTCATCAACCGGAATTCTCGCAACTCTTTCGATCCAGTCTTGAATCGCATTGGTGATGTGAGGGACCACCTGGACGGTCTTGCCAAGATAGTCTCCCCTCCTCTCGCGTTCGATGACATGCTGGTACACTTTCCCGGTCGTGATGCTGTTCTCGAAAGTCAGAGTAACGTTCAGATACCGCTCGTAGTTTCCGAGATCAAGGTCGACTTCGCCGCCATCGTCCAGAACAAAACACTCGCCATGCCTGAAACAGGATTAGACAGACATCTTCAGACGTAGCCAAAGTGTGCATACTCAGTTGGGGCCATTGTTCCTGCATCGACGTTCAGGTATGGGTCAATTTTAATGGCCGTGACCTTCAAGCCTGCAGTCTTGAGCAGAAGTCCTGTTGACGACGCAATTATACCCTTGCCAATCCCGCTGATCACTCCACCGCTCACTAGAACGTACTTCATCTTGAAAGAGGGAGGGGAGGAGGTGTGGCGGGGGGCTACGAGGGAGAGACGGTTGTCGAGTTCCACGAGAGGCGAGAGTCGGCCGGTCGAGGATATAATTCCCGTTCGGGTCGAAAAGTACGTGCAAATCCCACGGAGATGTTGCAACTGATTTCGTGGTCGATGCTGAAGACAATGATTTCAAGGTCAAACGTAGGGGTCCGTCGCTGGCTGCCGCCAGGCGGGAAGAAAGAGAAAAGGAAAGTAAAAATGCAGGTTTGGTGGCTGCACAACCAAAAACTTGTCCCGGATCAGGATCCACAGGCACGTCAATGGCTTGGCGTTGTTGACAAGCGACGCGTCCCACTTTACGCGCTCGTCCAGCGACCGACTAACAACACATCACCACAAAGAGATGGAGGCCGAGACAGAGACACAGAGATAGCGCTGGTGGCACCACCACCAAGACCCTTGGGGTTCACCATCCCTCACTTGGTTGCAACTGCAATACTTATACAATAGAAACCCCCCGCATGAGCTCAGATCAATCATAAGACCTCGCCAACCATCATCACCATCATCATAGTCTCTGCCTGAATTCGACGAAATGTCCTTCCACAGGCGACAAAGATATACTCCCTGGCTTCCCAATCATTGTGCTTGGCTCTCGATAAACTCTAGCGCATTTTCCTTCGTTTCTTCTTTGATGCTGCTCACGTTGTTGGCGAAGCGCACCCCGAAACACTTGTCCGCCACTCTCAACATTTCAGGTCTGAAGGTCGTGCAGATGAACTGTCCTCCTAATGGCCTGTCGTCGCCATTGACGGGTTCTTCATCGCCTCGGTTGGCAAGCCACAAAAGGTGCTCGGCCACAGCGGCTCGGTACTGTGCGTCGAGGTTCGCATCAATCTCATCAAAGATGTAGAATGGTGCCGGGTCAGTTGCTTGGATAGCGAAGATAAGGGCAAGACTGCAAAGACCTAAACATCGGAGTTAGCCAAGAGCCATCTTCAGAAACAGTGGCATTCTCACTCTTCTGGCCACCACTCAACTGCTGAATGCGCTGTTGCTCGTCGTGTCTGCTGTTGAAGCTGACACTGATCCCTACGCCGGTATAATTCTCAATACCTCGTTTGGTGACAGGTTCAGCGTCCGATTCTTCAGCGTCATCCCCCGGTTGCCTCCCATCTGTTTTTCGTTGAATGATCAATCGGCCTCGACCGGCAGGGACAAGTCTCTGAAACACCTCTGCAAACGCTTTGCTAACCTGCTTGAAAGTGCGTTCAATGGCTTCGTCCTTCCTCTGGTCAAGAACTTGAATCAGGTTCTCGATGGCTGACTTCCCGGCTTCGAGCTCTTTTCGTCTGGTTGTGAGCTCTTCCCGCGCCCTCATCGATGATCGGTAGTGTTCAAAGGCATGCTTGTTGACGGAGCTGTACTTTTTCAGAGCTTCCTTTACTTTGTGGAGCTTCTTGACTATGCCGTTGGAATCAACATTCTCAAACTTCTGCCGCAAATCCTCATCGACGGCGCCGAGTTCGCGAATTTTCTCCACGGTTTCCTGTTTCGAGAAGAGCAGAGCAGCCTTTTTCTGGACAGATTTCTCCAGACGTCGTTGGTGACGTTCAAGCGCCTTGGCCAATTCTTCTTGTTGCTCTCTGATCTTGTCCGCTTGAGACTCGAGCTTAGCGATTTGAGTCGTCGAAGTCTCTACCTTGTCCTCAAGATCATCAAGATAACGTTGAACAGAATCGAGTTCTTTGGTCAGACGTGCCAATTCCGTTTTCTTAGCGCGCAAACTAGAAGAGCTGCTGGCCTCATCATCCACATCGTCGGAATCTAGCGCGGCGAGCTGAGGTTTCAGGCTTAAGGTCAATCGAGCTTCTAAGTCAGCCTTTCTGGTTTCAATTTCCGTTCTAGATGCAGAGAGATCGTTGTATTCGCGCCTCAACGTCTGGATGCTCGCCGCAAGACTTTCTAGCTGCTGCTCTTCAGCGGTGCTCAGTGTTGTCTTGAAGTCTGAGCCCAACTCAGCTTGGTATGCATCTTGTTGATCGGTCAAGGCCTTGACATTCATTGCTATCGCCGCCTCTTGCTTCTTCTTCACCTCAAGGTCATCTTTCTTGCGTTGGAGCATCTCCACTTTGTTTCTGATCTCTTGCCTTATTAACATCTGGGCGCTCTCAGATTGGTTCTTTTGTTGCTCGAGTTTCTGGACCTCGCTCATGGCCTTGGTTATCGTCTGGTCGATCCTTTCAATCTTCCTCTTGTTGTCGTTGCTCTCCGTCTTGATTCTTTCGAATTTCTCGCGAGCTGTCATGACCGCCTTCGTAGCTTTGAGCCTGGAAGAGCGGACATCGTGGTGGCCACCGGTCAATGCACCTTTCTTGTCAGACTTGTCGCCCTCTGGTGTCACCGCGGTCAAGCCATGAGTTCTGGCATACTGTGCTGCGACGCTGAGGTTCTGTGCAATGATGGCTTTGCCAAAAACTTGTTGGACGGCCTTTTCGTATCTCGCGTCGTATTTCATGAGCGATATGAGCGGTCTCGCATCTTGCGCATTTGGGAAGTTTGTCGTCTGCGGCTTGAGACGATTCAACGGCATGAAAGTGATACGGCCGGCGTGCTCCCTGTTTAGGATACTCATGATCGTGGTAGCTGTATCGTCACTGTCGACGACATAGTGGAAGAGAGAATTTCCAGCAACGACTTCCACAGCTGTGTGGTGTTGAGGAACATCAATCAGCTCGGCCAGTGGGCCGTAGCAACCTTCTAGCTTGTACTGCTCCTTAATCCGCCGAACAGCATCCAGACCTCGACTAGTGTTGCCATCCATCGTATGCGATTGATTGCGTTCAGCTTTTCTAACTTCATCTTGGGCCACCACGTATTCTGAGTCCAATTGCGCTTCTCGGCGCCACAACATCCTTCGCTCGTCCATCAAGGCGTCTTTTCTGTCATTGGCGGCTTTGATGTTTTGATCAATGGAGTTGTCGCGCTCGCCAACGCCTTTCTGAAGAGTTTCGATCTCCCGCTCGAGACCGGAAATCAACTTTTCGTCCTCTGCAATACCCTCGGCGGTTTGCATGCGAGTGGCCTTGAAACGAGATAGAGACTGGAATGTCTCGTCGATCTGCGTCTGAAGCCAGTCGTTTCGATCTTTCTTTGACTTGAATCGAGCACCCCTCGCTTGTTTTGAATACAGTCGCTGTTGCATAGCGGACGCTTCCTCCAGCCGAATTTTGACGGACTGTTCTTTTGCCCTCTCCGCCTCAAATTGTGGAATCACTTCCCGCAGCTCTTTCTCAATCTCCTTTATCTGCGCTCGAAGTTGTTTCAGCTCTTTGTCACGATTCACCTTGGAACGTTGAGCCGCGGCCTGTCCGTGGACTAGGTTCCTCTCCTCCAACTCAACTTGGGCTCGTGCTCTTGCCTTTTCACGCTTTTCTTCTTCGTACTGTCTCTTCTCAAGCCGTGCGGTGTAAATTTGACGGTTGAGGTCCTGAATTTGCTGAGAAATACTAGCCAGTTCATCCTCGCACTGAGAGTAGCGTTCACGATTCTGGTCGACATCGTCAATGCCGTCCGCTCTCCGACCCTCCAACTCAGCCAAAGCCTTATTAATCTCCTCCTGCTCTCGATGGAACAGAGTATATTCCAGGGCACGCTTTTGGCGGTCCTTTTCTTGGTAATCTCGGAGTTCTGCTTGCTCCTCTTCCAGTTCCCTGAGGCGGTCTTCGATCTGCTCGAATGTTTGGTCAATAGTGGCTAGTTTGTTGCTTGTATCATTCATGATCTTCTGTGACTCTTCCTTTTTAACGACAAATTGCTGTGTACCGGCCACGCTCTTCAAGACATTCAGCCGCTCCGAGTCTTTCATGTTGGTCAATCTGGTGATGCGACCTTGGGGGACGATGTAATAAGGGTTTGCGCGCGAGAATCCTGCGTTTTCAAGTAGCTGCATGACATCTTGTTTCGTCGCAACCCTACGATCAAGCGAATATTCATCTTTCTTGAGGCCGATCGTACGGCGTAAAATGAGCTCGTCGTTTCCGGTTGGGAATCGACCGTCCGAATTATCAAACACTATCTCCACGTAGGCGGACATGACTGCGGAGCCGGACCCTTCGTGGATGAGGGCCTGGCGCTCTTCCCGTCCCATCGTTGAATAGGCATCGGCAAGGACGAATCGGATGGCGGCAAAGAAGTTGCTCTTGCCCGAGCCATTGCGACCGACGATAACGTTGAGTTTCGGCGAGAATGGGTAAACCACTGTCTGATTCTTGTAGCTGCGGACGTGGATCAGGACTCGTTTCTGGGCCTGTGCGCCTGGCTAATTCTTACCTCTTGAAGCCTTGAATGGTAATCTGCTTGATATGCATGATGCGCAGATGAGAGTATCATCAAAGTGGTGTTGAACAGCGTGCGCGCAAGAGCGCCGGGGAGCTGAGAATTGCGAATGATTGTTGGATCACAACAAAGTGAGGCTCTGGTTGATGGACACGCGCACGCGGCACGCTCAATCATCAATTGGCGCTTAAATCCCATATTGGCTAGTGCAGTTATTATGTAAGCAACTTTTCGAGCACTAATATGCACCGAGCACGTGATTACTAACCTCCCTTTTTCGGCGGTGGTGGGACTCCTCTTCCTCCACTGCCTTATATTATCCCTCACCATCCTCTTGCTTCACTCGTCACTCAAAATTCCACGGTCAAACCCGGCACCGGGGAATCTTTATCTCACAAACGAGCTCGGTGCAATCCGCCAAGCTTTCATCTTCTTCCCAAGCTCTGCTTTCCGCCAATCGCCATCTTCAGGCAAGTTCGGTGTCAGCCAGAACGAAGATGATGCTTCGGCAGGTCCACTCAACCATCGCCCTCGAACGACGTTGATGTTGTGGGTAGTGGCTCGCGTCTGCCGTTGAAACAAGAACCTGCAACTGGCTCGGTTTATTATGTGACCGCTTTCGTCTTCAGGACGTTTGGATAAGGCCTCCAATTCAGGCCCGCTGGTGCTGCGAAGCCAAGGGGTCATGTAGCATCCTCCGACTAGCTTTCTCCACAGGAACGAATGAATTACAAATGCCGGGCTGTTATGTGTCCCTCGAGTTCTGTATAAATCGAATCACAGACTCGTCAGTAAGTTATGTGCTCATTTTCGCTTGAGTCGGCTCACTTCTAAATATCGAATCTCGTTTCACATGCCAGTCATCAGGCATGGGGTCTTTATCCAAGTTCACCATCCCTCCAGAATTCGAAGCTCAACTGCGCTATGTCGAACCAGTTGATCAGCGCTCTGATGAAGAAATTCTGGCCTCGTTAGAGCAGTACAAGCCTGTCACGTCCGAAAAGAACATCTGGGCCTTCTGGGATAAGGGTATTGGCGCAATGCCGAGTTGGTGCCAACGTAATGTTGTCAACTGGGTCCGACTTTGTGGGCCATCATGGGCAGTCCATATCCTCAACTCCGTACCAGGCTCTCCCACGAATGCCCTCAAATATGTCTCGGCTGACCTCCTCCCCCAATCATTCGTCACTGGCACGATGACAGGGATTTACACCGGACCTCATAGCTCTGATTTCCTGCGAGGAGCATGCTTATATTCTCACGGGGGAGTTTATATGGATACCGGGAACATCTTAATTCGCGATATTGATAGGATATGCTGGAATGAGCTTGCGGATCCCAGTTCGCCTTTTCAAGTCTGCGCCCCAATCATGTACGGGACGACCATGGCAAATCACTTCGTTGCGAGTCGCAAGGGCGATCCCTTTATCAAATGCTGGTGAGTGTTACGCAAACCAACCTGAAACCTGCTAATACACATCCCGTAGGCACGATCTGTTCGTCTACTTGTGGAAGGATCGTCAAAATCATGAAGGCTTGATCCATCATCCTTTAGTCTCATTCGCATTGACCCAAACCTTCGAGGCAGCGGAACAGGCGAAGTACGCTTGGGATTTCAAGGTGAAACCCCAAACAGTGATGGAGTACATCAGTCAGGTTCTGTCCTGGCAAAGACTTTGTATGCTGGAAAATGCCAGGGATGGGTTCAATGCGACCGAGTACTGGTTGAACAAGGTGCTCATTTTCGACGCGCTGCAGGAAGACTGGGGAGCAGAGGCCACGATTGGCTTCGGCGGCTCCGTGCTTTTCAACGCTCTGGCAACAAGACTCGATGCGCCAAAGGGCTCTGAGGAATACAAGACGGCGAACAAGTTAGTCTGGCGTCTTCTGACAGAGTCCTCCCTGCAGAAAATCACCCATGGGAAGAATCTGACCACGACGCCTGCAGCTGGTGTGCTCTGGGAGGAGCCCGGCAATGAAGACAAGGACCATGAGCCAGGGACTTTTGCCGAGCTACTCCGGTACGGAACCGTTCACTTCCAACAGACAAGAGAAAGCATCCGGTATCTGAAGGCTGAAAAACCACAAGAGACGATGAAGAAGGGACTTCTCGAGCCTTGAGCCAAAAGGCCTTGGAGACGGCGCTTAGTATTTCCGCTGTCCGCGAAGGTTGTCCCCTTCAACTGTCCTTGGCAAACAAATGGCTGTGTCAAAGACCGAAGGACTATTCCACAAGGGTGTGCGTGCCGACATCGGCGCCCCCTCGTGCCCACTGAGCCACCTCCACGGAAACACCGCGTACCCGAGGAGCGAAGCTACAGTATGTAAGGAGTGATGGACTTCTTTATCTGATAAGATCATCCATATCCCTTTTCCCTTTGCCTTGTCCGTGACCTCGAATCCGTGCTGTCTTCCAAAAATGTTTACAAGATTCCTTTTCTGTCTCAGACTGCTCGGCTTCACCCTCTCCCTCTCTTTGCAAAGACTCGGCATTTATCTATCCGCAAATATCCACCGGCTCAGGTACAAGTCCGTCCCGGAGCCGCGCAATGTGGTGGTCATAGGCGGCTCGTTCGCCGGGTATTTCCTCGCGAAGCGACTCGCCGAGTCCCTGCCTACGGGATACAGGGTGGTCTTGATCGAGAGACATTCCGATTTCCACTTCACGTGGAATTTCCCCCGCGCTACAGTCGTCGCAGGGCAGGAATACAACGTCTTCATCCCTTACCCTGACGCTAGCCCACGGGGTGCGCCTGATGGAGCATACGTTTTCAAGCAAGGCAATGTCGTCGCGATCGAAGCCGGGAAAGTCGTACTACAGGATGACTCAGAGATTGAATACGAGTATCTTGCCATCGCGACGGGGTCGAGCTCGAGGTATCCCGCGAAGCTGGACACGAACGACGCGAACGAGAAAGCCAGCTGCACGAGATTCTTCCAACAAGAGCAACAGCGTGTGGCGGCTGCCCGGGACATCGTCGTCGTCGGCGGTGGCGCCGCGGGCGTGGAAGTCGCCGGGGACATCAAGAGCAAATATCCCCAGAAAAACGTCAGAATAGTGCATTCTCGGGAGAAATTGCTCAATAGTTTTGGCGAGGCGCTTCATGATATTGCAAAGAAGGCTCTCGAGGACCTCGGTGTGAAGCTGCACCTGGGTGAGCGTGTTATTTCTGGCCTGGACGGGGACAATCCCAAGCAGATCACGCTTCGCAGTGGCAATGTCATCCAATGTGACATGGTGGTAAAGCAACCTCTCTCTTTCAAGCCACAGAACCCTAACATAACCTGCGCCAGCCTTCTCCCTTCCTATACATACATTATATATGCAGGGGCTAACTAAGACCACCAGATCCGGTGCACAGGCCAAAGGCCCAACTCCGACGTTCTTAGGGAGTTCTCACCATCCTCCGTCTCCGCGTCGGGCGCCATCCTTGTGGAGAAGACCTTACAGATCCGAAACGCGCCGTCTCCTAATATTTTCGCGCTGGGCGACGTGGTCGACCTGTCCGGTCCAAAGATGGGCCGCGCCGCCACGATGCAGGGGTTCCTGGTCGCAGAGAACATTGTACAGGCTATCCGAGGGAAGAAGACGAAAACTAGGACGCTGTTGTTGAAGAAATACACGCCTTCCATGGTCGATTCATCTATTGAATTGACGTTGGGCCTGGTAAGTTGTCCGTCATAACTCATAAGTCATGTCCTTGTCGTTGTTTTTCGTCTACTTCCTTCCTGCCTTGCGTTTCCAATTTTGAAAATGCTTCTCCCTCAACAGAGCTAACACCATGTCTTCTCTCTCGGCTCTGAGCAGGGTAAGAGTGTCATGTTCATCAGTGACGGCAGAGAGAACATGTCGATTCGGAAAACCATGCCCGACGAAGCTATGCACGCGGCCCAGATGTGGAAAATGATGGATGCGCAGCACTCACCAGTTGCCAATGATCCTGGTGACAGGACTGGACGGTCGCCGGCGGCTTCTTCAAAATTGTAGCTGCCTCGTTGATCCCAAGCTCGTCTGAAGTCACGTCGGCGAAGACCGTTCTGTGTTTTCGGTCATGAAAGGATTTGTGTGCGTGAGTTGGGTGGGAATCTGCGAGGACTATGGTACCAAAGGCGTCGAATTCTCTGACTATGTGCAAGGGTGCAACTAGGATCTGCAAGATATGAAGCTCATCTGCTCTCCTCGGTCATCACACAATACTTCGTCATCTCTCATTCTAAATACCGAGGAGATCAGTGTGCACAGTCCGTCTCACGTCGCAGCCTCCGGCGTCGAAAGCACTGCCGGCCTCAATGAAATGCGATACTTGACCAGCTCCGGATCCTCATACTGGGCCATCCACATCGGATCCATCGTGATCTCCCACTGCTTCATCCGACTGATCAGCTGCGCCTGTGGATCCTCCAGGGCCTTGTACATCCGCGCATCCGCTTCCTTCTTCTCCGGCGTGGCCATCGCGAGCCATTGCTCCATCTTGTGCTCCCGGGCCACGTCATCGATCTTCCAGATCCCGAGTGGATCGTCGCTGTACCCTCCAAGTTGACACACGCGCTTATTTTCGATGGAAAATTCGTTTGTGAAGTTCAACCACTTCTCCCGACGGGCTTTGGCCCACGTATCAAGTAGTGACTCGGGAGCTTTCCCATTGATGACAGCGGCGAGAGCGCGACCTAGAGGGCCAGCGTCTAGGAGGCCCGTCGTCAAGCCCAGGCCTCCAATGGGGTTGTTACTCTAAGACGTGTTAGTAGAATCGCAAAAGACATCAGGCAGGAATGGGAGGACTCACATGAGCAGCATCACCGGCCAACATTATGCGTCCCAGTCTGAATGTCTGCGCACATCTCTGATGCGGCTTGTACTTGTTCAACTGCACCAACTCGTAGTCCACCGGCCACACGGGGAAGATATGTTTATAATGCTCATCAAGCTCGGCGCGTATTTCTTCATTCGTCAACCCTGCTCTAACGCCAAACGCTACCCGCCAAAGTCCGGTATCGTCAAGAATGGTGACCACGGCCCAGTGCACTGGGTCCATGATCAGGTTTGCCGTGTTAAACCCATGTTTAAAAAAGTCAAACCGCACGTTGGTGGCCACAAAGTCTTCTTTAGGCCAGGAGAAGCCTTCGAAGGGGATGTTGGACAGTTTGCGAACGC
Organism: Cladophialophora bantiana CBS 173.52; assembly: GCF_000835475.1. Lineage (NCBI taxonomy): Eukaryota > Fungi > Ascomycota > Eurotiomycetes > Chaetothyriales > Herpotrichiellaceae > Cladophialophora > Cladophialophora bantiana. The sequence continues at coordinate 575,587 of NW_015971582.1, forward strand.
TAGAGCCAGCCCCATCTGCTCCTACCAGCCAGTCGCAAGTATAATGAGTTTCTTGGTTAGTGGTAGGATCTATGGCGGTCAGAGATACCAGACTTTGCTTCTCGTCCTGAGAGATCTCGGTGACTTTCTGGTTGAATCGCACTTCCGAGTTATATTTTGTTGTGAGGTGGCGGAGGAGAATGTCTGCGAGTCTTGGCTGAGGACAATTGATTCCAGAAGGGAAGAGGCTTCCTCCTTCTCTCTTTTCCACATGGGCGACCTTTTTGCCTTTGATCCAAAATGAAATCACGTCGTTGATGACAGACTCCTTTCTGACGTCGTCTAGGGTGCCCGTTTCAAGCAGTTCTGCTTGCGCACATGGTTGATATGATGCTGCACGAGGAGATTGATCGACTTGATGATTCCTCTCGAGAACCAATACAGGGACTCCGAGCCTTGCTAGATTGGTGGCAGTGGTTAGGCCAACGGGGCCTGCACCAACAATAATGACACGATGATGCTCCGCCTTGGAAGGACCGATTGAACCCATTTTTGGGAATATGAAGGATCCAACAGCCGGGGACGAGGCTCCAAACAGACCTGGCACGAGGTTTTCGACAATATTTTGTGTAATGATTGCTGAGGAACCCACCTTGATGCGATCTTTACGGTACACTTCTCCAAAAACCCCACAAACCTCCTTCCCCACAATCTCCCGTTACCGACCATTCGGAGGGCCATTCACTCGGGCAAGCGTATGTAGCTGTCGATTGTCGAGGGCTTTCAAGGTTATTGCCGACCAGATGGGAAACGGCAAATGCACCTACTCCACCTGTGTCACTAGCAGGGCTGGGAACATGTGGGGGACCCTGACGCGGCCAAATAATAATGTCTTTTTCGGCCCCGTCCATTGTGTTTGGCATTGTGGTCAGTAGTAGGCATTTCAGTCACTGACCAACAATCACCATGGGCGAGCCAAGTGAACCTATGGTAGAAAGATTTCTCGGAGATCAACATGATTGTCAACCTGCAACCGACCCGAGACGGAATCGAGAATTAGCAGCTGCGTTCAAGGACAAAAACATTGTAATCGCCGGTGCTGGTCGTGGGATTGGAAGAGCCACCGCCGAGTTCTTTGCGCACACGGCAGCCAAGTCACTGAGTCTGATGGCGTTGGAGCTGCACGAGGTCGATGAGACGGCTAGAATATGCAAGAAAGTCAACCCACAGCTTCTGACCAAGACCGCCGCGTTCGATGTCAAGGAGTATGCAAAAGTGGAGCAATTCATCGACGAGGTCGACCGGGAATTTGGGCAAGTTGACGTGCTGTTCGCCAACGCAGGCCGCCCGCCGCAATGGCTGGCGACTTGGGAGTCGGACCCCGGTGTGTGGTGGGACACCCTCGCCGTGTCTCTCCAAGGAGGCTTCAACTTCGCGCGGGCAGCTCTTCCAATCATGCGACGGGAGAAGAGCGGACGGATAGTCTTCACGTCAAGTGCTGGCGCCCATGTGAGCAACGGCATGGGCAGTTACGCCCTGGGTAAATTGGGCCTGGTGCGTTTGGCTGAGATCCTCCACCACGAGAACAAAGACCACGGCATCAAGGCATTCGCGATTCATCCTGGTGCCATACCGACTCGATTCTTCACCGACTTCAAGGAGGCAGCAGAGGGAAACATCAAGGAAGGCAGCTATGTGTCCAAGACCCTGCCAGGAGAAGAAAAGTCGGCGAATATCGCAGTCAATTTTTTCAAGGATGTGACATGGGACACACCACAGATGCCGGCAGGCTATGTGGTCTTGCTGTCCAGTGGACAACTGGACTTTATGTCAGGAAGGTATATTGATTGTTCCAGAAAGGTCGAGGCGTATCTGGCAGACAAGGACAAAATCATGGCCAAAGACCTACACCGGGTCAAGCTGGTGGTCGACTCGGACTGGTTTATCCCTCCCGCCAAAGAAGAGCAGGAGTTTGGCGGTGCTTGAGCTCCTTATTCGCGGCGCTTGATCACCCCGCAGGCAGAAAGCAACTCTCAGTAATTCAAATGCAGACGACGTGTAGAAGGTGAAACTAGAGAGAGAGCAAAAGAACAAAAACAAACTGCATGAGTAGCAGTCTTGGTCCGCCGTACCTCTACGGTCAATTTTTCTTGGCATCGAAATGCGGTTCAAATGACGCATTTCAAATGCCACTTTCATTTTGTGCGTGGCAACAATGACTTTTTAATTGACTCTCTCCCAGCAAACACTGTTCACCGTCCTCTGAAGTTCGTTTTCTAAAATCTCTGCAACAATGTCGAGTGAACATGCAAGAGGGATTGCAGATGGCATCGCTCCTTCACACACATACGTGTCAAATCATGGCTATGTAAAGCACGATGTAGCACCGGGTCAGAGGAGAATAACGTTGGGCCAGTTTATCCAAGAAGATGACGACGATGACGTTGAATACGATGAAATCTCAGACGCCCAGGGAAACGGCAATGAAGAAGAGGACCTCTATGACGAAGAACTGGACCGGGACGAGATCCTCGACCCTGAGGACCTTGCAAATTCCAACCCCACCGACCTGACAAAATCTTATAACAGACGGAGACGCCTCGAGGAAGCAACTTCAAACCCGAACATCCCCCATTGGCAGTATCCCAAAGCAAACCCTCAACAAAGACCGTCCCAAGGATCGGCCTTCAACTTACACCGCGAAATGAACGAACTCAAGTTTTCCGGCTGGAATGAAGATGAGGATGGCTGTCGCACCAAAGACAAAGATAAAGACAAAAGCGAGCGCGCAACGTCAGAGCAAGTCCTGGACCCCAAAACTCGTCTGATCCTATTTTCGATGATCCAGAAAGGGATCGTCTCCGAGATCCACGGGACCATTTCTACAGGGAAGGAAGCGAACGTCTACCATGCCGTCGCCATGTCTGAGGACGACTCCCAAGAAGATGTCCACGTCGCCATCAAGGTGTACAAAACCTCCATCCTCGTCTTCAAAGATCGCGAAAAGTATGTCACAGGCGAGTTTCGATTCCGCAAGGGATACAAAACCAGGGACAACAGAGCGATGGTGAAGATGTGGGCGGAAAAGGAAATGCGAAACCTGAAGAGGATCCATGGAGCGGGGATTCCTTGTCCTGAACCGCTCTATCTTCGACGGCATGTTCTGGGAATGAGTTTTATTGGGCACGGCAAAAAGGGGAAAGCGGCGCCTCGGTTGAAAGACTTGGAGTTTGAAGACGGAGAGGACAGCACGAGATGGCGGGCACTCTATGTCGATGTGGTGACATACGTCCGAATCATGCTGCAAGTCTGCAAACTGGTCCACGCAGACTTGAGCGAGTACAATATTCTGTACTACGAGAACAAGCCGTATATCATCGACGTGAGCCAAAGTGTGGAAGGGGACCATCCGCGAAGCCTGGACTTCTTGCGAATGGATATTAAGAACGTTACTGATTTCTTCCGACGAAAAGGGGTGAATGTGTTGGCGGAGAGGAAGGTGTACGAGTTCGTGACCAAAGCTCCGGCGTCTGCTGGCCGGGGTCTGGAAATTGTCGAGCTGCGGGGGGAAGTTGACAGGCTGATGGCGGAGCGGACGGAGGACGAACAAGAAGATGAGGTCGACAACGAAGTATTCCGCCAGCAGTACATACCTCAGACGCTGGATGAAGTGTACGACGTGGAGAAAGATGTAGAAACCCTACACATGCAGGGCCGAGAGGCGCTAGTGTACAAGGATCTCCTGGCGCCGCTGAGAAGCGAAGGTGCTCTCGCTGCGGTCGATTCAACGCCCGTCCTAGTCCCGAGCGACACTCTCTCCTCTGACGTCCCAGACCAAGGATATCTTGACAACGAAGGAGGCGGCGCTGCACTCCGGCCGGACGGCTCGGACGGCTCAGCTGCAACCGACGACGACAATGACGACCACTCCGAATCCTCATCCGACTCCTCGTCGCCAGGCCGGCCGCGCGGGAAACGGTTCCAGGACAAGGACGCCAAGCGCCAGCACAAGCAGAGGGTCAAGGAGGAGAAGCGCGAGAAGAGAAACAACAAGATGCCCAAGGCCACCAAGAAGAAGCTGGTCAAGGACTCGATGCGGCGGAGTAAGCGGTGATATGATGGGCGCCCAATAGCATGATTGATTGCGAGCGTACGATGTATCTATGCACCCATGGCCATCGCCCATTGTCTATCGCTAGGTGTCCCGATATCGAAGGCATAAGGCAGAGGGCAGAGAGCAGAGAGCAGAGAGCATACTCGACGATCGCTTAGTTGGTGATCGACTAATTGGGGAAGTGACCCGAGCGTCGCCATGCTTTTAGCGCTTCTACAGGGGTACAAGTACGAGGTACATCTCTTGCATCTAACCTATTCCGTTCTAGCGTCTCCCCTCCTCTTCCTCCTCTGACATCATCCTCCTCGCCGCGCGCACGTGCAGACACATGAAGCAGTGATGATCCATTCGCTCCGCGAAGCATACAATAGAGAAATCACACCACACAAGGAAAAGAAGAACATTTTGTCAATCGTCTAAATCATCCGGCTCCCAATCTCCCTCTCACGCTTTACTTTGCTCGCACTTGCTCATCTCTCTCAAACTCATTGTCTACCGTTGTCCAAATCACCGGCCTAGCTGGTGTGAGTCCTCCAATACCATACCGAGCACAGAGTCTAAACGCAGTTGCAATACGAATCATGTATCCCACCTCGCCTAGAAGGCAGAACATGTTTTCGCCACATGGAAGCCGGGGTCCATGGTGAGACAGATCCTCTCCCCCTCAAACCATTGTGGTCGATCATCAAGCATACGAGGCTCTGCTGGGATGGATTGCTCTAACTTTGGGACAAACCCTCATCAGGAGATCGCAAAAAGGCTTGCTTCTCGCGTTGGCGGGGGCCGCGGGCCTGCTTTACTACTGGCGATATTACCGTGTCACCAAAAGTGAAAAGGAGCAGGAAAAGAGGGAAGGTCTGAAGAGAGTGTAGGAGCAGTACTGTTCGCACAAGGCTGTCACCGTACAATTAAATGTCCAAAACTGGCATCTGGTACTGGGGTTATACCCCCGAGCCTTGAGGCGCTATTTTCTGGTCACGACGAGAAGTGCTTACTGTCCTTACGGCTCTGCCAGGGTCATAATCCCTGGTGTCCCAAATCTAATTGTCGGGTTATTACAATAGAGCCGTAATCAAGTCCCTCCTGTTTCATGGTGAATGTAGTGGGACACACACTATCTCGTTCAAGTGCACCGACAGCAACTCGATCCTGAATTCACAAAAATAATCAGTTCCTCGGTCGGAGAATAGAGGATGATATCAGATAATGCGTCGAATAGGCGTTCAGTGCTCTCTTTGAATATCATAGTCTGGCCAGGTCGGGCAGTGAGAGGTTGAGGAGGTGAACTCAATACAACCATCATGCCACCCTCGGGCCTGTCCATAAAGACTCATCTCAAGTGTTGTGTTTTCCTAGTGTCGTCATGTTGTTTGGTGTGGTGAGAAACCGGGGTGGAGGAAAAGACAACTTCTTACTTACCGTGGTGTTGGGGAAACTCTAGGATCCAGATCTGTCATCGTGTGCCTCTTCCACCTCTGCCAACCTTCAACCTCCTCAAGGCCTCTTCCACCGTCCTTCTTGGCAACTCTGGCACACTACCAACCTCTTCTTCATCTGCCCTTGCGATGGAATATCGGGGCGGTAACATATTCACGCCACTCCAAATGTCACTGGGCAAATACTCGCCCAGATCGTTCTTGAATTCTAGCCTCAATTGTCGATCCGAGTCGTACATTTGCTCCAACTGAGCGTGCGCCTCCGCCACCACTCTTTCCATCTGTTTCTTGACGGTCCTTCGTCGGGCAACTTCGACGATCAAGCCGTCATAGGCATGGAGAAAATTGGCATAATACTCGCATAGATCCTCCATCCCGCCGATGCCGTCTTCAATCTTGGCCTTTTCTTCGTTCCATTTCAATGCTTGCCGCGCTATCTCAGCTACATACCCGGACAGGCGTCCTGAGATCTTTTCCAGGAGCTTGAATGCCGTGGCTACATCCGCATAGATGTTTTCTTGCCGTTCACACCATTGATGGATCTTGTCGAGCTCTGCTTCCATCTCGGCATTGCGGTCTTGAAGTTCCATGACCACTTCGTCGACTTCCTGAGCGTCGTTCTCGAGCACCTGTAGCATCTCAAGGCGTTCCTCTTCGTTCATGGGTTGCGCCGGGGCGCGAAGGTCGTCCATGCCCAGGCCAACGGTGTCCTGGAGGTCAACTCCTTCCCCGGTATTCATGGTCTGGAATACGGCTTCGCCGCCTCCTTCCGTGTGTTTGATGGCTGTAACGCACAAGTCAAAGTGTTTGACCAGACTTTCCAGCTCCTCTGCCATGATCCGGGCGTGGTTCTCTAATAAGGTGAGGATGTTGGCAATTGTTGCAGGCTGCTGTAATTCACTGTCTGTGCCAGAGAGGTCCCCTCTGCCGTTGAGTACTTCATTGATGGATTGCAGGTCCTCTTCCAGGGTCTGAATGGAGTGGTTCATTTCATTCTGCGCTTGCTGTACATTGTCTATGGCAATTTCCATTGCGTGTTTGATTGTTTCGACACCGTTGTCGTCCACAAAATCGTGCAAGGTCTCCTTACCTGGGGCATGCTCCAGCTCTCCTTCCGTCGAAGGTTTGAAAGCATTTTCAATTCTTGTCTGCTTCAGCATATCTATGGATTGGAGCAGCCTTGCACCGGTCTCATCCAGCTCTTTGATCACAGCCTGAAACTCGTGCTGGATGCCCTGCGCCGCAGTCTCTAGTTCCAGTTGAACTCCACGAAGAATCTTCAATTGAGATGCCAAGGAGCGACGAAGGTAGGTGGCTTTCGCGAGGAGAGCTGTGGTGGCCTCGACGGAGGCACGTGCTTCGGTGAGGATGGTGGTAGCCCGGTGGACGAGATGAATGCTGCCCAGAGATCGTTTAGCGGCAACCAGGTAGGACACTAGAGTCTCGACAGAGGCCGGCGGAGGACTGGAGGTATGCACGGACTGCGACGGAGAAGATCGAGCAGAAGTCGTAGGGTGAAGAGATTGCGCCATGACAGGGTCAAGTGAGGACATTGCTTATTTCATCTTTGGTCGAGAAAGGAGGAGGGAGCAAGAGAACTAGCTCTCTCTATCTCTCTCTCAGAATGGTGGTGAGCTCAACGTCGACCGCCACAAGTAGCCAGCCGCAGCAGCGAGGTACACGAGAGGGGACAATTGTTAATGCTGTACCGAGTACTGTGTATGGCGTATATCCTGGAGAAGAGTTAATTCACAAATCGAGCGCGAGAAAGGCCCCTGGTCAGTGTGGGGTAGAACTATGGAACCCGTAGGCTGATGGCCAGTGCCTCAACAGACCCTCCCGTTTTGAACCGGAGAATGCGTGCCGTGACGCGCCCAGAAAGTCTCAGGCGGAAGGGGAGAGGACCAGCTGTCTGTAGTTGAGCCGAGGGGGAATGCAGGAACCAGGGCTGGTGGTTGAATTGTTGACTCTGTGATGATGCTCTCGATGGTGAAAATGGCGTGCGCGATAACGCCATCGGAGGCTGCTGTGAGCGCATCTCGGGCATTGACCTGGCTGACTCAGGGAATCGCGGTGGATGGCTCTGGCGCTGCCCAGAGTTGGGCCTTTGGGCGACCCTCAGGCCCCAAATGTGCGGAAACTATCGTCACCCCCGGGGGCTTAGGCACTAGGCCCGGCGGTGCGCCAATCTGGCCGCCTAGAAATGCCCCCCAGAACGCCCAAACCCACAGCACTTGACCAACTCGGGTCCCGCTAATCAGCCTCTTAACCTCTAACTGCTTCTTCTCGCTCGGTGGCGTCTCCTCCTCCTCGTTTCGAGCCATCACCATCACCCATCTGGCATCCACCATCGCCTCTGACTCGCATGTCGGTTCTCGAAAATCCGGGTGTCGGGGATGATATTCGCCATTCTCAAAGGTCCTCGCCTTCTTGAGGTTCGGAACCTTTGTAAAGCCCAAGCACCGCATTTCGCCATCTTGCACCATTCTGATCCTTCTGACGAGCAATCCTACCACTGACGAGCCCTCCCCCCCTTGGTCACTCCTTCCATGAGCGCAGTCTCGTCAGGTACTTTACCCGCTGGCGTCCCCCCACCATTCGGATATCGGGGTTGGTCCTCTAAATTCCTTTTCTTGTGTCGCATGAGCGGAAATATTCACGACTGTTTGCTAGACGAGATGTGAAAATACCTTCAAGAGACTTTGAATAAACCTCGTCATGCCATTTGATCTACTCGACAAGCACCACCAAAGGGGTGTTTTGACGGAAACGGAATGGGAGGAACCAGCCAGAAAAAGACTTCGAACGAACTCATCTGAAGACCAGGGAAGACATGGGGCCACAAAGGACAAGAGCATCACGATTGCTTCGACTGCTAAACATGCCGACCAGAACGTCGCTCCGTTCCTGGCAAAGCACATCCCTTCTCAATATGCGCCGCTGGGCAATGCTGGCAAACCTGCCACCCACCACTATGATCCCATGAAAGATCCCAACTCTAAATTCTGCTATCGACACCGACCTGACATGCTGTGCCGGCGACAAGCAGACGAGCCGTCGATGGACAAGCTGCAGAAAGAATTAGATACGTTGTCACAGGAAGACCGGCAGGGCATCGTCCAAATGTGGTCCTTGTTCTCCGCAGCTCCCTCCAAACATCGAAATCTCATGCTGCAGGGCATCCTGGCTCAGTGCTGCTTCCCACAACTCTCCTTTCTCTCAGCTAACGTGCGAGAACTCATCCGGATTGACTTCATCTCTGCCCTACCTTCGGAGGTCGCCTTCCGCATTCTTTCTTTCCTCGACACCACGTCCCTCTGCAAGGCTGCACAGGTGTCGAGGAGGTGGAGACAGCTGGCAGATGATGACGTGGTTTGGCACCGAATGTGCGAGCAACACATCGATCGCAAGTGTACCAAGTGTGGATGGGGCCTGCCTTTACTGGAGAGGAAAATGTTACGTGCTACCAAGAGGCAGATTGAGCTGCGAGCGGCAAGCAACCTATCACTTGACTCTGACCCACCTACTTCATCGCAGAGTGTCGAAATGTCGGACACTGAAAGCCACCACGACTCCTCGTCAGATGGACGACTATCTCCAGTGGTGAGCCGACGGCCGCCGCTTGGTACGAGCGAGAGTGAATACTATAGGAGAACCAGACCTTGGAAGGACGTCTACAAGGATAGATTCAAGGTTGGCACCAACTGGAAGTACGGCCGATGCAGTGTCAAAATCCTCAAAGGCCACACAAACGGAGTCATGGCTCTTCAATTCTGCGACAACATACTCGCCACGGGCTCATATGACGCAACCATCAAAATCTGGGACCTGGACACTGGCAAAGAGCTGAGGACGCTGACTGGTCATACCATGGGCATCCGTTGCCTGCAATTCGATGACAACAAACTCATCAGTGGCAGTCTAGACAAGACTCTCAAGGTTTGGAACTGGCGGACAGGCGAATGTATCTCCACATACAACGGCCACACCAAAGGCGTTATCGCGGTCCACTTCGACTCTAACATCCTGGTATCTGGCTCAGTCGATAATACTGCCCGTGTGTGGAATTTCCAGGATCGGTCAGTCTTCACACTCCGAGGGCACACAGACTGGGTCAACTCGGTCAAAGTTGATTCCGCATCCCGCACCATATTTACAGCGTCCGACGACTGCACGGTAAAACTTTGGGACCTGGATACGAAGAAATGCATCCACACTTATGAAGGGCACGTGGGACAGGTGCAGCAGGTCTTTCCTCTGCCAGCCGAATTTGAACCTGGCACCAACGAGCAGGAAGAAGACGAGGAGCAGTTGTCGGACCCTGGAACTCCCAACAGCTCCACCACCGTCCTGGACGAAAACGGCGGGTTTCCCATCGTCTCCTCCAAAGACCTCAGCATCAACAGCCTGTTCACTTCTCAGCCTGATCGCACCTATCCGCCCCATTACATGCTCACCTCGGCCCTCGACTCAACAATCCGTCTGTGGGATGTCCACTCTGGTCGTTGCATACGAAAATTCTTCGGACATGTTGAGGGAGTATGGGCCGTGGCTGCGGATACGTTGAGGATCGTCTCCGGAGCGGAAGACAGGATGGTCAAGGTGTGGGACCCTCGCACGGGAAAGTGCGAGAGGACATTCACGGGACATGCAGGACCTGTGACGTGCATTGGGTTGAGTGACTCGAGAATGTGTAGTGGCGGCGAAGATGGGGAGGTCAGGGTCTACAATTTCACGGGCTGATTGATTATCTCTCGGGTATTTTTGCGATCTCGGTTGGGACCAACAGACTCTTGTTGACATTTCTACGCGAGTTATACCGACCCTTGCTGGATGTTGGGATTGGAACCTTTGGGAGAGTGAAACCATAAAAGCATGGCGTCTGGCGTCTTTCCGTCATCAAGGCATCCGATGACTATGGGAACAAATGGGGATAAATGATGAATGCTGCGCAAAAATGGTTCAAGAGATGTATATGTGTATGCGATGACGGGATCAAGCCCAGGGATATTTTGTTTTCGGGAGGTCTAACCATGATACCAATTTGCTTTTGCTGCTCCTTATTGAACTTGGCTATATAGTATAAATCTCCATCGACTCAGAGTCAGGCGCATCTCGCGAGGCAGATAAAACCCAAAAGAGAGATGATTGATTTGAGTGACCGAGTGGTTCACGGTGTGAAATTCCCCGAGAACCTTGTACCTTGTACATAATAGGAGTTGGCCTCTATGAATCACGTCCTCGGTACTTAGCGCTTGGTACTCCGTACCCCGATTACTCGCGAACGAAAAGTCTCATTGCCATATACGGATTGATCCCCAAGGGTGAGTGAAAGCCGCTTCAATCTAAGTTTTAATTCACAGAGGAGCAAGGAAAACGAGACATAGGAACTTCCATCGCAATCCCACAGCCTTGTCGTACGTGGGCTAACTTGTACCGTGACCTCCGATCAACACTCTTTGCATGTGGCTGACTACTAGTTCGGGCTGAGACGGAAAGCCGTCTGAGTCTGACTGCTCCTTGGCCTATCAGGTCTTGACAGTGTTGTCAAAGGCATTCAGGGCACCGCCACCAGTTTTTCCAAAGATTCCAATGGAGGGAGCGTCTTGAGATGTCCTGAAGGCAATGCCGACATTCCGGGATCAGGAGGAATCTCTATATCCCAGAATCGCTTCAGATGGTCCTTGATCACATCGTAACAAACTCCAATTCGGACGATCTCTGGTGTTGGTCCACTGAAATTGATCATCGTCGAGCTCCTCCCATGATACCCAAATTTGACGAGGCCATAGTCGATCACGATATCCGCAATGTCAAGAATTTCTTGGTTGATGTCCTGGACAACATACTTGGTTCCTGGTGTCGCCCCGTCAGTCACTCAGACATGAGAAGAGAATTCTGGAACGAGAAATACCTGTACCCGAGATATTGGCAGAACTACCCAGCAATGGGAGCTTGGCTTCCCGCATGAGGTTCGCGAGCTCATCCTGGAGCGCTCCTCCATTGATCAACATAGCAAGGGTTCCGTCAACGGTGAGTGCATCCATCGTTGGTTGGTCGATGTGCTTGAACATTGGATGGTCCTGGTCGTATTTTGCAATGACTGCCAAAGGTAGGTCGAAGTCCTGAGTCAAACAGCGAACAATCTCTTCATGCTCAGGCTGCATAACGTGCAGCTCCTGGTGGAGGGCATAGTTTCCGCCCATCGCGTGTCGTTTGTGTGCGCCGCGTCTTTTGGTTTTGAACATCTTTTCTAATGCTTCGGTGGTGGAGCTTGCAAGAGCATAGCCCATGGAAGACGGGATGATGGCTATTCCTCCGGCTGAGATCACCTCGAACACCCTTCTGGCGTCTGCTTTAACGTCTGGTGCACCCATGCTGGCGCTAATGGCGAAGGAGACCCATTCACACAAGAAGCAGAAGAAAAGCGACAGCAGGCTTCTCAAGGAGTGCGCAGTACAGTTGATCCACGGCTGGTCTTTTTCTATCTGGCACTCTCATCACAAGGGAAGCCGTCATCGGCGTTCAAAATGCCTCGTGGTAGCTCCGAGGCCACCCCGATCGCCTAGCTTTCTGAGGAGCCAAGCTGGTGTTTGTTGAACGGATGTGATGCTTAAACCAGGTATTGCCTCCGGACCCGAAGAGTGTTTCAGCCTGGACCGCATGGTGTACTCACAATATACAGAGAGCGGCAGAGTGTGGAGAGCAGCAGGTCATTCAGACCGCTTTGGCCGAAATCTCGGAGTTTGAAACTCTACCGAAAGTGAGCTCGACCTACATTGCCGAATTCCGGAGTCTGGAGTGCGTGGAACCCGAACAGATTGCTCCACTACATGCTCTCTTTCCAACCTTCCTGGGGTCATGCGTTCCCCGTTTCCTGGGGTTGCCGAGAGGCTCCAGGTCATACTCTATCTCGAAGCTACACGACTCATGATTGACGACTATATATTCACACCAAGGTCGACACTCTCCCTTTCCCAAGACACCCGTGGCATTTTCGTCCTGTCCCACAATGGATCGTTCTTCCAAAGATATGGATACCACTTCGATACAGAAGGAACTCGCTATCGAGGCAGAACTTGTGCATGCAGATGTGGATGGTGCAGACGTGGTGCACCATAAGACCAAGAAGGAGAAGCGCCTGGTCTTGAAGCAAGATCTCTCAATCGTGGTGCTGCTCGCTGGGTGTTACTGGTTCGCTTACCTGGTATGTCCTGCGTGCGTTGCCGAGACCTGGATGGCTAAACATCTTACAAGGACCGTGGCGCTCTCGGGAATGCTCGAATCATGGGGTTTCAAACCGACCTTGGCTTAAGTGGTAAGCAGTTCTACAACTGCCTGATGATGTTCTGTAAGTGCACCAGAGTGCAGCGTGTTGCCCCAGCATATTGCTAAGGAACAGCTAGATGTTGGGTATCTGGTCTTTGAACTACCCGCGGCGCTGAGCCTGCGTCTGTTCCATCCGAATTGGGCCTATGGCACCGCGGTCATCATCTTCGGTATCCTTGCCACATCTATGACAGCCGTCAGATCCTATGCGCCGATCATGGTTATTCGAGTCCTCCTCGGTTTCGCTGAAGCTTTCGTACAGACTGGTTTCGTCTTCCTTTCATTATGGTACCGACGTGAGGAAGTGACAACCCGTGCTGGTACAGTTCCTGTGACCAAGAGTTCCTGGCCTCAGCTAACTGAGTCTAGCCTTTTACTTTCTAGCTACGCCTGTCGCCGGCGCGACGAGCGGACTGATTGCCTACGGCGTTCAACGCAACTTGGACGGCGACCTAGGGAAAGCTGCTTGGGAATGGTTCTTTTTGATCGAAGGCATTCTCACGATCGTTTGGGGAATACTTGTCATTTGCCTCCTACCCAAGCTTCCGGAGACGGTAGCCAAGAGAGGTAGCGTTCTCTTCCGCGATCCCCAAGAACACGCACTCATCCTTCAACGAACGGCTGCTGCCCGTAACACGCCGGACGCAAAGCCGCGATTGTTCCAAGTGTGGTGGGCGCTCAAGGATGCGAAAACCTGGCTGCTCGCAATGGCTATCGCCGCCGCGTCTTTGGATGTCGCTGCCTTCGGGGCATTCCTGCCAACCTTTATTCATCAGTTCGGCTTCTCTGCATGTAAGGCGCTGACAAATCATGAGTCACAAACAAGAGCTAACCAAGCAATAGTGGACACCCAGTTGTATACAATTATCCCCTATGCTTTCGCCACGGTATCAGTGCCAGTAGTATGTATTTTGGCCGACCGCATCGACAAGCGAGCTATACCGTTCCTGATCTGCATGGCTGTCTCTGTGATCGGCTTTATTATTATTCTGGCCACGACCAACAAAACCGCCCTTGTGGCTGGCTGTTGTTTCATAGCCGCAGGCTGCTACCCTGCCATCGTGGTCTGTGCTACTTGGCTCGTGAACAGCCATGCCGGCTACACCAAAAGATGCACTGCTTGGGCGGTGGCACAGGTCTTTACACAGAGCTACAGCATCATCGCTACTCAAGTCTACGACAACTCGCCACGCTACTTCAAAGGCCACGCCGTTCTGCTAGGCCTCAACCTGTTAGGTGCGCTCTCGGCGGCCATCAGTTATTTCTTGATGAAGCGAGAGAACAAAAAGCGAGATCAGATTGCCCAAGACTTGATTTCACGAGGAGAGCAGGACCCAGATAACTCCAAGACTTTCGAAGAACTCTGTGACTATCACCCCCAGTTCCGATACAAAATCTAGATTGTATGCAGGGACCGCTGTTGGATGCAGCTCGCGAGCTAGCTGGCAAGGCTGACTAGAACAGGATTGGAGAGTTTATTGTGGAGCTTTTAGCGGGGCACCCCAGAGACTAGTGGGGACTAGTGCACGGCTCTCCACCGCGTATTTTTGAGAACGGCCGAGGGCCAAGTAAACTTGTAACTCGTATGCTCCAACCCCAATAATTACTATGATATTCTCCTCCACAATGCATATTCCCACCGTTTCCGTCCACATGCCAAGTCATCCTCGATATTACTGAGAGGCAGAACCATTCATATATTAACAGACTGCTGGAAATACATGTTGGTACCTCATAGTGAAGCGTGACCTGTTGTGAAGCTTTGGACAATGGCGGAGGGCTTAGGGAGGGTGCGATCATGTTCCGAATGTCGAATCCAGAAGGTGAGAACATGCTGGCTCCCATCGCCGGCAGACCGGTGTCTGATCCTCGTGTCAGCTCAAATGCGACGCCCGCACCGACTACTTGAGACCATGCACGAGATGCAGGAAGAAGAACCTAGTCTGTGAGCTCTCTCGTGGGATCAAGAAAAGCCAGAGGAAAACGTAAGGTCTTGTTGCCTTGACTGTGCTAGTCCACCTCTAACATAGCCGACAGAAAAGCTGAGTTGGTCCGAGAAAACGCTAGCCTTCACGAGCAGTTGCGAAGCAGTAAATCCTCCTTGAGCAAGACAGAGATTCGTGCTACAACTCCTTCGCCTCAAAACCCCAAAGCGACGACCCCTGCATTTCCACCCCAATCAGGCTCTCAAGCAGGCCATGACGGCCAGGTTTCAGATATATCAAGCCATGCTGGCCACGACTATACGCCATCTATTGATGCCCCAGGTGTATCGACAGGGACAGCGGCGGATAGCTTCCAAGTCACGCCGACAACATTAAACATTGACCACATTGGTCGACGCAAGATCAATGATTGTTTTGTGCTGTATGTCTCCTTTCCGCTATGTTCCTCCTAACAATTTGTCTTACGTAGAGCAGCTTCTTTGCACACTATGAGGTTTTCATTCCTGGGTTGTTCGATCCCAGCATATCGCCTGAGCAATATTACGAGCGATCTCCCTTTCTGTTCTGGTGTATTGTTGCGACAGGGGCACGCAGGTTTGCTGATGATCCCACTCTTTTCCAGCGAGTGGTGTCTCAGGTGCTACAAATCGCGTTAAGAGCACTCTTCTCTTATTCCAACCCTGTTCCAACTATTCAAGCAGTCCTTATTCTGTGTTTGTGGCCGGTCCCGACCAACACAATGTTCCGAGATTCTTCACACATGCTGGCCGGGGTTGCCATGCAACTCGCTGTGCAGAATGGTCTCCATATATTTGGTCGCGAGCAAGACTACTCGCGTCAGAACATCGATGCCGCGAACAGTGAGGTGACTTTGCGCTTTCGTCTGTGGATCCATTGTGTTGTAACGTTCCAAAGGTGAGCTCCTCTTGAGAGAAGAATTGCCCATCGGGCTGACAGCCAGCAGCATGAACCTAGTTGGTGGCTTTCCATGCTGGACGACATCCGAACTGAATAATTTGGAATCCGATCTACTACTAGAGCGCACTCTTCCACCGTCATTACTCTATAGGTACCGGCTTCATAAGGTACAAACTGACGCAATTCAAGCAATTACCCAAAGCACGCAACTCCTTGAGCCGAATTGCGGGCCACCCTTGAACTCACTCATCGACATTTTCGATGCACAAGTCAAAGCGTTGGTCCCTTCCTCCAACGTGGGTATTGGTACGTCAATTCACCAACATTCTGTGTACGTTCTACTGATTTACCAAGATGCCCTTGTTCAGAAATGCACTCGCTTGGGTATCAGGGCATTCCACTTCTTTTCGGCACCCGATACGGCACGAACTGCTGGGCTTGTCCAATTATACGCCTTGTGCTGCAGCGTCCTCGACATGCTTCATGATCTTGACATTGCTGACGATTTCGCCCTCTATTCAACTCAATGGGTGCACAGAATGTTGATGATGGCCTCCCACAGCATCCTGAAGATCACCCGCAGCGAACTTCGCGCCCATGTGGACGTTGAGCACGGGGAAAGCGCATACTTCAAAGCCATCATGTTTGCAAAGAAGCGCTCAGCTGAAAACAACGACTTGGACTCAAGGAGTGCCATAATCTTGACTCAGCTCTGGGCCAGCGATTCTGTATTCTGTAAGAGAGATGGTACTCTCATAGGCGACCGTCTGCGCATGAGAAGTCGACTCGTAAGTGTTGAGTGTACGTGGAAGACGGCTGCCGATCCAGTCTGATTGATGTGATTAGTTTGCGAGCGTCATGTTCGACACCTTCTGGCACTGGAGAGCAACCTTCGGCAACTGGAAAGCGAATCCGTACAAAGCAGATGATGATGAAGCTGAAACATTTACCGAAGGCCAACAACCAGCCACGCATTGGGTATCACCCTCAGTCTTCATTGAGCATTCTCCGCAACCAGGAGTTTCAACCACGCCTTCGGCGCGTAATGCATCGACCCTTCCCGGCCCAGTACTTGACTTTGACACCCTTAATGCCTTCCCGGACTGGGAATGGGCCGCTGAAGTGCCCTTAGTGGACGGCATCGACTTCGCCGCGATGTCGCAGTTTCCAGGTGTAGAAGTCGACTAGATCATGTTTCAAGGTAAATCTGAACCCATATGCCAGGCGGACATTAGAGCACGCTTTGAGCTATTGGGCACTCAGATGCCGTTATCTTCGAATGCTCGCCACTGGTACCGAACAACATATACTATGCGTCCGTTGAGGCCCGAAACCGGGCGAACTTAGACTTCTTTTACGCACTGCGAAGGGAAGATCAATTGCTGAGATCGCTTTGAACCAGCCGAAACTGCGAGATCTGAAGGTCAGCAGCAAGATATTCCACACGAAACACTATGGATAGATCGATCTCCCACTGCGAAATTTCGGCATCTGCTATCGATCAGGGCGCCCTTTCCTTTGTTCGGTTTTCACAGATAACCTTTGCAATCTCTGACAACGCAATATGTCCCCAGGTAGATGCCACCAAACCTGTCTTCCGAAGAAGAGCGGTATGTCTGGAATGGAAAATGAGCTTGGTTGCGGCTGCTAACAGAGCGTTTCCCCTCTAATTGGCTGCCTCTTTTGGGGCAAGGCTGCCCTTCTGATCATGCCTATGTGATCGCTACGCCGTTCTGCAGAAGACGACGGATGCCTCGACATGCGACACGCTAGACTTTCGGCGTGGAATTTCCAAGACTCGGCAAACGGGGCGAGTTGGGGTAGGACTATTGCTGATAGTCCTTGGCATTGCCGAGTCAGGTACTGTGGCTGAACTCTGCAATGCCGATATCTCGGACTTTCGACATTCCCTCGGAAAAGCGCCCAAACCTTGCGGTTGACAGTGCTGCATCTGAAAGGCATGATCATAATGGACAACGCCTTGGTTCGAGTTGAGAGGACCAAAACATACTGGGAACTTCCAACATCCCAAATGGATTCCATCGTCTGGAGTTGACCAAAGCGGGTGTTGGGGACGAGGAATTATCAAGGCCTAGGGAAGGCTTTGGAAATAGAAGGTGTGCCGAGGGTGAGTAAAGCGGCGAGCTGCTCAGTCGGTCACGTGCGGCCAGCTCGCCAGGTCTTTCTGGGCTCGCAACTTGCTTCTTGAGCTGAACGAAAAACCTCACTGCGATGACCTAAGGAAGCACCCGTCCCATGATATGTAAGATGGTCAGAACCTAACAAGTATTTTCAGCTGTGGCTGATGTCTCCATTTGGCGCTAATGTTTGTCTCCCTGGTGCTTGGCATGCTTGTGACGTATTTTCTTAACCCTATCGGCCGTGGTGGTAGTGGTCAAGGGCCTGTTTTCGGGTTAATCTTCATAGCCTGCAACATGTTGAACTTGTCATGAGACCGAAGGTAAGTCGAATATGTGTATATATGGCTGATTTGGGAGCTGGTTAAAATTCCAGAGGGCACGCTTTCGATTCACGGTTGCAGTCTGACACAAGAAGGGACCATGAAAGTTATCATTATTGGAAGTGGATTGGCGGGGCCGACAATGGCCCTTGTACTCAAGCGACATAATATTTCCTGTAAAGTCTTCGACCTGCGCGACCAGGTTGCTTTTGATGGCGGCTTTGTCGCCCTCGCTCCCAATGCGCTCCGCGCACTCGATCGGATCGGAGTCTATGGTCGAATCAGGACGCAGGGCTGGAACTATGAGGAGTTCCAATTTCTATCGTCCAGAAACCTGAGCCGCATCGCAACGGTACTAAATGGCAGCCAGCGAAAATATGGATATCCAGCACTCCGGATATCTCGGGGTATTGTCCGGCAGACACTGCTGGATGTTCTTCAGGAGCAACAGATTGAGCTGTTCTTTAACGCAAAATGCGTGCAGTTTGAAGAGACCGACCATTCCACGGTCATCGCAACCTTTGCCGACGGGCACATTGAAGAAGCCGACTTCTTGATTGGCGCCGATGGGATCCATTCGCGCGTCCGCAGCCACCTCGACCCCAACGCAGCTCCCACATTTAGCGGCCAACTTGGAGTCGGCGGCTCCCTTCCCAAATCCAAGCTGCCAAAATCAGGGCAAGAAATGTACATGCCGTGTCTGATATTGGGCAAGTTGAATTCCTTCATGTTTATGCCCTGCACATACAATGGGGATCGTGTTAGTTGCTTCGCAACCGTCGAGGGCGAGGATCAGAGCCGGGAGGAATGGACTGAGCTCCAAAATGACAAGTCCGCTCTATACAAGATATTGCAGTCCCACCACGAGAACGAGACGTGGCCTGACGTTGTCCATGTCGCCTCGAAAAGCGTCGACCTAGCCTCACTTTCCCTATGGCCGTAAGTGGATCTTCTACCGACGACCCAGAAAACTGGGCGAAGGCTGATGCTTGAGAAATAGTTATTACAAAGTTCCCGAGCTCAGCTCTTGGTCAAGCAGCTCTGGCAGGGTATTCGTCATCGGCGATGCGGCCCACGCCATGCCTCCAACCGGCGGACAGGGTGCAGCGATGGCCTTTGAGGATGCGCTCACTTTGGCCAACACCCTAGCCCTTCTCGACAAAAAGGAGTCGGCTCCTCATCAAGACCTGCTTACACAATGGCAGAGCGCCAGGAAAGACCGTGTGAAGAAGATCCTCGCCTTCACCTCCAAGGGAGGTGATATGAGAAAAATCTTCGGCGAGCACGTTCCAACAACTCGTCAAGGAGTGGGTTATGTGGGCGTACTTCCTG
This sequence comes from Cladophialophora bantiana CBS 173.52, assembly GCF_000835475.1. Classification (NCBI taxonomy): domain Eukaryota; kingdom Fungi; phylum Ascomycota; class Eurotiomycetes; order Chaetothyriales; family Herpotrichiellaceae; genus Cladophialophora; species Cladophialophora bantiana. Next base: position 595,102 of record NW_015971582.1, read on the forward strand.
CTCAGGGGGGAGAAGGCTGGTGTGTCGTGGATTTACGAGTATGACACTGAGAAATTTGTCTTATGATTGAGGGCCTTTTTGCTGGGATTTCGCTTTTTTTTGTGTGTGTGTGTTTTGTGTATGTGGAATACTCAGACGCACTCATCTCAGTAGGCTCGTAACGTATCTTTGGTATCAGGTTGGCGGGTCTGAGCTGCCATGTATCAATACTTTGTCAAGAGTGAGGAGCAAAGAGAGAAGGCTACCAGGCCCAGGCAGAACTCCAGGGCCGCCGAAGGAGCGCTTACTCCCTAGTCTTGTCACATGCATGCGAATCACGAATGCGCAAACGGGTCGGCCCACACGGGGCGTGCAGGGGCCACCACTCACTGAGATCAACGGGCCGCCAGCTTGAAGTACTCGGAACTTGGTTCTCGTAAGCAGCTTCAATCGAAGAGGTGATTGGTAGGCGCGGATACCGGACCGGCCTGGCTTTTCGGCGGAGCAGAAGCGTACTCGCATTTCAAAACGTCTCTTAATCCCTCCAAGGTTCGCAACCAAGTTCAACCGAATATTTATTATACACTGACGGACAGTTGATTGACGGCAAAACCTCTACAATTGTGCTTCATCTCGTCCATCCAGTCTTCATTAGAGTGTTACGAGTCACACAACATGGCAGCCCAAACCGAGCCCGAGATCATCTTGTACGACCTGGCCTGTACCAAGAACGTCTGCTTCTCCCCCGTCGTGTGGCGCATCCGCCTCATGCTCAACTACAAGCACATCCCATACAGGACCATCTTCCTCGAATTTCCGGATATCGAGCCCACGTTGAAAGGGCTGTGAGTTGCGATCATATTCGCCCTCCTTTGGCACCTCGGTCTCCCCTTTTCCCCCTCTGGTCCCGTTCCCGCCCCGTTCCTTTTTGCACTCTTATATGCCCTAAATGCACAGGTCCAAACTCTCTGATCGCGCGTGGATAAGCTACCTCTAACCTGAAACTTCTTCCAGCGGCCTGGTCCCCAGCGAATCCGCCGCAGGATCCAAGATCAAATATACTGTCCCGGCAATTCAGCACGTGCCGAGCAACACGTACATGATGGACTCGGTTCCAATCGCGCAGTTCCTCGAGTCGACGTATCCGGATCCGCCGGTTCCCTTGACGTCGGAGCTGGGTAGTGAGATCGAGGCCAAAGCACGTGCCGTGATCGGCAAGGTCTTCTACACGTCGACGATGCCGCGCGAGATAAACATTCTGTCCCCTCGTTCGCAGGAGTACTTCCGACGCACACGCGAGGCCTCGCTAGGGCACCGGCTCGAAGACTTGCTCGATCCAGACAAGGAGGACCAGAGCTGGGACGCGGTAAGCGACGGCATGCGCGCTGTTGGCGAGCTGATGCAGACACACAAGGCCGATGGACCGTTTGTGTTGGGTGCTCAGCCGAGCTACACCGACTTCTTCATTGCAGGGTCCCTCCAGTGTGCGAGAGTGGTGGACGAGGGTGTCTTCCAACGAAATGTCAAATACCCTGGCTTTAGGGAGATTTATGAGGCGTGTCTGCCTTACATGGAAAAGAAGGACTGAACGGAGGGGAGAATCGTGGTTCTGTTGCCAGTCAGATGGATCTCAGGCTACCTAACTAGCTCCTGAAGTTGCTGCTATAAGTTAGCTGAAGTCTCGTTGATGTGCATAACCGAGAAATATAGCTTACCCAGAGCTGAAGTCTTTTATCTTCAGCCGTTAGTTGCGCCCGATCAATCTCCAAGTCCGTTCAAGTTCTCTGGCGCTCTTGGACTGTCAAGGTCCTTTCTTCCCAAGTGCCTTTCACAATGAACTGAACGGCAGTGACTGGTTTTTTCTGGCTTAATCGATGAACCTAGAAATGGCTTGTTCTTCAAGCAAGGGATTCCATTGGGGTTCTATCAGAAGGGTGTGATTTGACACAGTAAGGTCAAGCCCCTGACCGTCACAGGTCATGGATACGAGTATGACTTTCAAGGTATTATCTCTGGAAAATAGCTGGAGAATACGGTCTCTTTTCGTGCGCGAGAGCCGACCAATCCTCAGTTTGGATTTCGCCCAACAAATACTAGTGGGCTAAAGCAGCCAATACATCACTTCCTACCATCACTGTATGCACACCCATCAGACTAGATAGCTCAAAGACTTCCATGATCTCCTCTGGTTTTGCGCCGTATTTGACGGCATTGCGGATGTGCAATTTCAACCCAGGCACATAAAGATGCGTCGTAGCACAGTCGATGGCGCAATAAATGAGTTCTTTCATTTTGGGATCAAGGCCACGACACAGCTGGGTGTCATTCGTTGACTGTTTTGCATCCTGCCTAGTACGAAATGGATAAGATGAAAATTCGGTATAGGCTTCGAAGAAAAGGGGATCAAGTTGGAGGACTGGATCCCAGCTTGAATGCCAGTAACCACGCTTGGACATGAAATCGGATTTCAGCTTCTCGCGCTCGGCATCGAGCTTGTCAACTGGAATGTTGTCGATAATCCCTTCTTCCTGCAGAACTTCGTTGAGAAGAGGTACGCCGACGTTGACTGCGTGGATCCCCAAGACAGAAGACAACTCAAGGACCTCCAAAATTTCGTCCCTCGTCGCGCCGGCTTTCAAGGCTGCCTCAGTGTGGGCATGAATGCCTGGGCTGAACATGGTGGTGCAGGATGCACTTATGCTGAGGAGGATGAGCTCCTGAGCCTTGCGCGACAAGTTTTGATTACGTAGAGGGATCGAACGTAACTTGAGGTAGACAGAGAAGTACCCTGGGTCCAGGGAAAGGACATTCTCCCACGACGACGACCAAATACCACCCTGAGATATGAATGTAGATTTGAGGGTTTCTTGTTCAGGAGACAGCATTGTGACCACAGGTGATAGTGACAAATCCGACTTTCTTTAACTCGGCCAGGATTTCGTCCCTGATCTGGTGCAGAATATCTTGTATCTGAACTTGATGCAACGCAGAGACCGCAGGGCAATGGCAAAATGGCAAAGACAACTTAGGGGGCAGGTTTCAAATATCTCCCTGTCAACCCATGAGGTGGAAGCTCGACTTTATTCTCCATGACCACGATCACTCGTAGGTGGAGTTTGTTTTAACCTCGGTAAGTACGAGGTATTCTCCGCCCCAAAGGTCGAATCCAACCAACTGGAAGTTTCATGACCCACAGCATACTATTTGCTCCAATTTAGTTTGGTTAAGCTGGCGGGTCAGGAAATGCCACAGCTCAGTTGTGCCACGCCCAACAGAACACTCTGTATCAGAGGCTGAATATTGTCCCATATTTTCGCATATAATTTGTTAATAAAATAGTCATCTCAACCCTTGACCGCTATGTTGATTCCCACGCCAAGCATACCAAGTATCAAGACTTAATTCACAGCGACGAGCCTGAATTAGGTCCTCCAGGACTATAGCCCTGAAAGACTAAAGTCAAAATGACTTAAGTCTTGTCAACGCCGCGTGTAATCGTCCTCAGAGACAAGACAGCAATGACACTCCAGCCTGCATTGAAAAAGACATCAGCGTAGTCCCTCTTGGATCTCTCCAGATAGGCCAGCCCGCTCGCTTGGGCCGGGAAGCCCTGCTCACTCCACCATCTACTCCGCTATCCGCCTCATCTCCGACGACGGCATAGAATACATACGGGCAGGACAATGATAAATATCCCCCAATCCCTAGTCAACCGCTCTTCCCTACGCGTTCTCATCCAACTGCTCACTTCCCAGCAACAGCCGACTGCGCTCAAGAAACACGGCGGAACACTCATGCGTCACGCTGTGGAAGTGGTGTATCTGGTAGGGCTTAAACTCAACCACCCCTGAATCACTTGTTCGCTTCGATCTGCGTGCGCACGGAGTAGGCGGTGGCTGACTCCGAGGCCGATGATGTCTTGTCTGGGGAAGTTGACGTGATCACGTTTGGACATATCAGCACAGGGAGAGAAGAGTTGGACACGTGAGGTGTTGGTCTGAAGGTGTAAGTTTCCAGGTCTCGCATTTATCTTTGATTTAAGGTTATAAATTAACGAGTCCTGGAGGTTGGCTCGATGATCAGATCGCTGACGCTGTTGAAGAACTTCTATATTGAATATTTATCGAGATATTGTTCAAATGCTCATGTTTCTCCTTCAGCGCCCTGGTGAACGTGCTTGAAGAATAATCTGGTGCCATTGACGGGGCCGTGACTCGGCAACTCGCTCCCGGCTTCGTGTGGGAGCAAGGTGTTCCCACGCAGTCGTTTCGGGTTTTTTTTGTTTTTACTTTCCCGATATCCGCAGACTTGGATGCTCGTCTGCTGACAAGCGACGTTTTTACAAGAGAGAAGGCCATGTTGCGGTGCATGGAGGATATCATTCACAGCCGGCAGCCCCCTGCATACGATCCTCGGGCCAGCCTCGGAAGTCTAGGGGCAGGATTATGCGTAGAGGAAGATAGTTCTATCCTGCGATGCCGCACCTCGCTCTCTTCGCGAAGAGATCAACTCCGCATGGGGACTTTGCGGCCCTGAAGAGATGCGGGGAGAATACGTATAAAGGTGATTACCCAGGAGTCTCCCGTGAGACGAACCTCGCTACACATGCCGCACAGCAAGTCACATCAAGAGTACACTGAAGACGTTGAGCTCTAACCTTTACCCCCCCGGACAACTGCAAGAGGCCTTCATCCAGCCTTAGGCCGATCAGAATTGCTTGTTGGTAAACTCTTCTCGCCTTAAGTACATCAACTGACGCGGAGTTTGAAAGGTGGATCTGCTTCGGTGACAGATCGCAGGCATGCTTTCGAAACTCTGGCAAGAAACCACCCACACGATGAGGTGGACGTGATCATTGGGGATTGGATGTCGGAGGCCAAATGATATTTTCTGCAGCTCGCAAAGCTGAGGGTAGGTTCG